>NC_139725.1:12907466-13648344 GCF_964211835.1 Anser anser | reverse complement strand
AGTTGGGATTTTGGGCTTCTGATAGTTCCATGTTATAACAGGGCCCAGAGGTATTTTTTGAAGAGCAAGGATGATAGAACGTTCTCCTTGTGAGGTTTGTGTGCGTGTGCTAAAAGGAAAACAACCTTTCATTTAGATTGTAGATGGGCTGCTTTATTTTCTGTTGTTTCCCCTTATTTTTCAAAAATTCCAGAAGCATCATTGTTTGCCTATCTTGCAGATATTTATGTGACCCTTGTGACTTTGAAGCTAACACACAGACTGCTTAGATTCATCACCATAGGAGAGCAAGAAAAATGTAGCACAGCTGTGTGGCATAGTGGGTAGCATGTACTGCTCAGGAGCAAGAGAAGGTCGGATTCAAATTTCTGAGCTGTGGCTGAACTTTTATTTGTATTTGTAAACTAACACCTCTTCGATGTAAAATACAGAAACATCTTTCAGAACAGGGTGGTGAAAGATGATATTGCTGAGATATTTACTGAAGATGTTTCAGAAAACTATTTCTATGAACTTTATCTGTGACAAAGAAGTAAATAAAAATGAATGATGATATTTGTGTTTCCTGGTCTAGAAAAGTTATTCTTCTTGAAGGTATCAATTACAAGTAGTGAATTACAGTATTTGGTATGTGATAACTTAAAAGCAACAGTAATACACAAAGTGATGAGTGAAAATTGAACAAGCTACTTTAATTTTGACACTTGTAGCTCTGTGAGTGCCTCAGTATTCAGCATCAACATTGTCTTCATGTGATATTTAAATAGTTACACAAAAGAATGAGGCTGTGAAGTCACAGAGAAAACTAAACAGCTCTACTGCAAAACTAACAGACACTTAAGTTAATATTCCTAGACTTGTAAAGCATAGTGGGCTCTGCTGTGTGTTCAGAATTTTGGCTTTTCGTTTTGTTTAATTTCAAAGAAGTAATTTCAGGTGCTTCCTCCAGAGGGATTCATTCAGAATTGACTCTGGAGATCACGAGGTGTTAAGTTATTAACATAATTTTCCATATTACCCCAGTTTTCTGGGAGTGCTTTCCTAATTACATAAATTACAGAGCCAAATCCTGCGATTCTAATGGAGCTGTAGTACTCAGAGGTACGCTAGAATATTTTGGAAAAGTAGGACAAGTTCTAGTTGTCCTAGGAAGGCAGCATTATTACAGGTAGCGTTACCAAAATTAGAGCAGTGGTTCTATCTACCACATTTGTTCTATATCACACCCTTCTTTACCTGTCCCCAATTTATTTATTAGTTTTATTGTCAGTCTCCTCAAATAATAAAGTTCTTTTAAAAAAAGATTAAGATTATTCATGTGTTTCAACAGCACTTCATACATTTCACTATGGACAAATAGGGACAAAAATAACAGCACCTTAAATTCTTTAACATTCACTCTTTAAAACACATTCAACCTCTAAGATGTATCAAATTTAAATCAGTGTTTTAAGGACAGGATGAGGAATTGAGGCCTTTTGGCCCAAGATATTATGTTTTCCCCAGCTTGTCAAGACAAAGAGAGATAGTTCACAGCTGAATGGATCTGATTTTTTGTCATGGAAAATCTAAAGTCAAATGTCATTGTCACTGTATAACTATTCAGTATTTATGCCGTTTCTCCTGGGCAACTTTTCTCTCTGTTTCAGGGAACTTGCTTGCCTTAAATTTCTTAAGAGAAAAATAAAAGAAAAAAAAGTAGAAATTAGTTAAATGGCTCCAAAAGGCACATTTACACAGTCTTTATCAGCTGAAGACTTAGCAAGGTTCACTTAAAAGGACAGGTTAAATTCACAATAATTCACTGTCACAAAACAAGCTTTGTTTTAAATTCTAATGATATTGTTTTAATTTAGGAACTTTCACTGCATCTTTAGGAAAAAAAAAAAAAAAAGACATAAAGGAACAAAACCCCAAACCAACACTGAAAAAGTAGATTAGTGGAACAACAGCCCACCATGCCCCAGGATGCTTCCTGTTGGCAGCTGTTACAACTCCAGTGATCTGGTCTTGCTGGAATCCAGCTTCTCATCACTAAGAGCAGAAGTGGTGAAAGTAGTGTAGCACTGAGATTATGTTGTACCAGAGCTAACGTATGGGCTGTTAACCACACACTCACACACCTGCTCCCCCACAGCTGCCTTTACATTGAGGAGATGATCTTCAGCTGGGCTACGTATTTCGCTGTATGAAAACCACCAAGTTTCTATTATTTTTTTACTAGTAACAATTCCCCACGTTTTGCCCAGTATTCCTCCAGGAATGTTTCAGGGACCAGGCATTAGAGTTACAGCTTCAGGTTAGTAACATGATAAAAATCCATGTGGTTCCCATAGAAATTTGCAGAGCGTGTTCACAGACTTTCTCTCCAATATAGATGCACATTACTGCTTTTAGTGGTCCTTATACCCCGTTGTTTTGGACAGTAATCTGGATCTCTGGGCATCTAACTGCCCCAGTGGTAATTGCTGCATTCCTTAACTTCCAGGATAAATTGCTGCTACCCTTATGTGTAGAAATGCTTTGTGCACAGTCAGAAAGTGAGCACTGATGTAGTCTATTTCCTCACTTTAGTCTTGTTTGTAATGGTCAAATTGGATCTAACGATGTAACAGATGGTCTGAGTTTGCTGCTTAAGCCCAGTTGGTGAGGAAGCTGGTGTACTGGCCATTTGCAGCATCCTTCACATTGAGTGAGTTCCGTTCAGTTCTATGCTAAAGGAGCTAGAGGAGAGGGGAGAGAATGTAAGAGCATTTCTCTTCCCCGTTTCTTTCTATTTTTCTTTATTTGGTTGTTTTCACAAACACAGTCTTGAGTTTTTGCATTTAAATTAATCTAGTAGTTGTTAAACAATTTAAAAAGGCTACTGATTGGTAATTATTCACCCCCACTCCTGCCCCAGCTGCATCCTTAACCATTCAATGTTCTGTTTTTACCCGTCGAGGGAAACAGTTTTGTGTTTTCTTGAGCAGTCTGCAGTTGCAGTTTATATTTCCACCAGAAGATGGCATTGTCAGTTCCTAAATTTGTTCCACCGCCCTGGGGTGGTCTGGTGTATATCAGCACTTACCCCATGGAAGACTTGTGTAGCTGCTAGGATCACTAGAGGAGGAAATGCGGTGTAGCTATGGAAAGAGACAAATTTTGTAAACCTTCTCCAAGCAAGTGTCAGGAATAAAAATATGTTCTTTAACGATAAATGTAAAGGTCAAACAAAAAATCTCTGTTCCCAGAGAGACTGCTGCTCTGAAAATGATACCAAAGGCGATTTTAGTTTAAAGTACTTAAGAATATGCAAAAAACAAAGTGAGAATTTGACATTTTAAAAGGGCACTGGCAAGGTATTTTTCATGTTCCTCAGAGTGACGGGTCTGATCCTCAATTAGTGCTGCAAAGTGGTCAGGGCACCTAAGAAGTAGGTGTTGATTCTGGCAGCAGCCTATTCTATGCATATCTCCAAAACCAGATTAGAACAGCCATGGCATCGTCACGTCTTAAAAGGACAGTTCTGAGAGTCCATTGTGGCAATCCCAGGTCATCTAATAGACGTCCTAGACATGTTCCCTATTCTTCCTGCCAACTGCAAGGAGGTGGTTGGGCATAAGGGCCTAGACTACCAAGGAACTCCTAAGCTCATTCCTTGCTCTGGAGTGTGAATTACTTAGAGAAAAAGGATCTAAGCATAAATTTACCATCATTCCTGTTTATTAAAAGAGCACTGTGTTTTCAGATCACTCAGTGTTCTAAGAATAAAGGAACAGGAATTATGTGTCCTAGCTATTGCACAAACTACTGGAATTTTAATGTCTGAATGTCTCTATCCCCTGTGCTGTCTGCTCTGACTCATCCTTGCCTCACCTTGCATCAAGGTTATTATTTTCACTTTTCTTCTTTCTTACTTTTTATGTTTGTAGCTTAAAGTTGATTTTTATTTATTTATTTTTTTCTTGGTAGTACTGCCTTCTGTTTTTCAGCAGGGATATTTATGCTAGCACACTTTGTGACAATACACAGGCCAGTTTATCGATCGTGATGGGAACATTCACTTGATTAAGGTCATTCATTTGCTTACATGTTTGGCTGAATTGATGTTTCTCAGTGTTTCATTTGTTTTTAACATGTGCATAAAGTTGAGCACAGACTCCTTTCATCAACAAACTGATTGGAGTGTTTTCTGTTGTCTTAATCCCTTCACCTGATTCACTGGATTCAATTGAGTGATATGGGTCTATTCTGTAATATACAGGTCTTGAACAGAAGTTTTAGCCCAAGATAGACACCCATATCTACATTCCCAGCAGCTTACAGAATTAACATTTATTTCAGAGCATCAAGAATGAGGCAAGTTAAGAACAAATATGCATATGTTGCTATAAGTCAATCCATACTTTTATTAAAAAAAAAGTGCTTTTTTAATTTTGCCTTGCCTCATTGACCAGAGATGTGAAAACAGGAAAACAGTACACACACACACACACACACAATTATTTTTCTGTATTCCCCTTCAGAAGACCCAGATGCACAACAATTGCTTGGTGTTCATCATAGGTAGCAGGGTAGAGACATTTTGTAGGAAGATGGAAACAAAACTGCAGGTTCACATGGCATTGCTCCATCAGAATAATTTTCTATTCAGTTAGCCCCTGTTTCTTCCTCCCTGCTTTCTCATCTCCTACTCTCCTCCTCCCCAAAGCCAATTTTCTTGCCTTCTACATGGAGGGTCCTCCCCTTCATTTATACAAATGCCAATTAATTGTGGGACACAAAGTAACAGGGGTGAAGAAGAGAGTGGGAACTTCTTAAAATGGTTACAAAAGAGTAAACCATATGCCACTCATGAAAAATTAATGGTATAATTTAAAATAAAGTGTCATTGCTTACATAAAAAGACAAATATCTACCAGTCTATGGTGTTTATGCAGTGTAACCAGAATGCTGATTTATTGCTTACCAATTAATGATTTTATTGTTGATTTTGGCAATCGACTACACTTGTATCTTGCAAAATCAATAAAAAGTTTCAGTATATTTTACAGTGGTACTTTAAGTGCTCAGACAGTACATTTCTTTAGTTTACTTGTATTTCAGATAACACAGTACTACCTAATAACACCTTCCTTTGATAAGTCTTCAGGGTTTCCAGAGGGAGCTCTGGGATGCAATTTTAGTGTTTTGTCCAAGCATTTTAGATCTAAAAGTAATTTGTTAAAATACCTGAGTGTAGTATATTGAGTTTCAGAATGCATCTTTCTAGGTATGTTTCCATCTGTTACCTGAACTCCAATGAATGTAGTACAGATTCCTCATGGATGTCACTTTCCGTAAGTCAAATCATATAGATGATAGGTGCACACTAAAAGAATTAGTCTATTGTTTTTGTCAAATTTGGACAGATCAATCTAGGAACATATCAGTTAAAAGCACTTTTTTCTTCTTAATGATCTTTTTATATCCATTGGAGGTTATGAAATACAGCGACAGACTTAGCTTTTCTGAGTCCACTTTACTTTTGAAGAGAGAGATGAATTTTCTTCATTTCCTCAAGCTTTTTATTTCTTTTTTTTTTTTTTTTGTCTCTGATAGCAGAAGCGACCACTATGTATTTTCATTTTCTTTTTTAGTTTTCTGACAAAATGTTATCACCTTGGGAAAATCATTTAATTATTCTATATTTGAATTACTTCAACCACAGAACGGAATATTTCATACTACAGAGAAGTGCTCAGAAGATGCAGCACTTCAACATTTTTATGGTGGCAGCATGAGAATCAAGAGGTAGGAAGACCATTCTTCTTTCACTTTTTATTTCAGTGCCTGACAGGAGAGTTCAGGAATACAATTGACTGGAAAATTTTCAGCAGCATTTTGTTGAAATCTTTATTGGATATGAAACGTTTCAAATAAAACATTTTGACGAGTGTTTCCAGCGTGGAAGCACACCTTGATTCCTAGCAGGCTGCTGACATCGTGTTGTACACAATCCATATGCACCGGGACTCAGTTTCCAAATTCTGTTCTGCAGAGCTAACATTTGAAGCTTTTTGAACACTTTTGAAGGTGTTGGATGAACTTTCCAGGGTCTGCAGCTCCAAGGCATACAAGCCAGTTGGAATCAGGTGAGTCAGGTATTTCTAAGATACCCAATTTAGAACGTGGAGTTAAAAAGATCTGAGGTCCAATTCCAGCCAAGTCCTGGTCGGAAAGCTCCTCCAATAAGCAGGCAACAGTCTGAGAGTCTGTTGCCTTGGAGTTAGAGAATCTGGGGGCTCCAGCCAATCATTCTACCCCTGTGGGTGACAAAAAAAAAGGACACCTTAATTTGGAAAAATTGTATTTCATCATTTTAAAAAATGCATCCACCTTCCAAGTTCCTATTTCTGTGTTGGAACAAGTACAGCATATTGGTTTCAGTCTTATATTAAGAGAAAAGGGAATCCTGAATCTCTGTGGTTCTCCATTCTTCTTCAAAATGCAGGATTATAGCAACTTTAATCCAGATGGAACACCAAAAGTCTGATAGTTTTTAAATTCTTATAAATATCTATTACTTTTAACTGTTGACATCTTGCAGTTTATATTTGTTACTCGTGATGAATTTCTGATGATGAGCTCATAAATGCACAGCTATCTCATTGAGTCACGTGATCATCTCCAGTGAGTGTTCCAGCACTGCTTTCTAATAAAGTAGCAGAGGATTGTCATGGCTTTATCCAACAAGCAGCCCTGTCACTCAGATGCGTTACTAGCATTGTATTACTCATGTTTTTATGACTGTTTTCCTGACACTGCAAGAATTAGATTGACCTGCTCCTCTCAAGTCAGTCTCAGAGAGTAGGATGTAGGGCAAAACCTCTTAGGACATTAGGAAGCATTAGTTGCTTCTCTCGCACGAATGTTCAGTCTTCATCTGCAGAAATTGACTGGTACAATACAAAACTCCTGTAAGAGTTTTGAAATGCATTGCTGCTTGGCTGAGGTCAGAGAAAATGGCACTGGGGGCCAGACTGCATTTTGTGTTTATCCATATACAATCAATGTGCTGATGTATCCTGTCTTTGACCTGCTTTCAGTGAACAACCAAGCAGGGCTGATGAGCAGTTTTCAGCATGAACCATGTTCTTAACTTGTACTGACCTAAAAGGAATTTGTTTCAAGTTAGGAACAAGGCATAGAAATGTGATCCTTCGTGTGGAATGTCTAAGATACTTTTCAGTTATTGTACAGCTTAAAGTATTTAATCCTAAATTTAACTACTGCTGTTTCTTTTATAAAAATTCTGTAAGTTCAATCACAGTCTTTCCTCAAACACCCAGCATGTAGCCTTTGTATGTTAGTACAGTCTTGTTGCAAACACTATATATACCACTTCACATCGCTGTCTTTTGAGTCAATGCATCTTGTGTAGAAGCTGCACTCATGTTAGTCAGAAAGCTGAAACACAAGAGAGATGTGTTACACTGTGGTGGTCTTATGCATCAGATACTGATAAATGGATGTAACTTGGCTTTACCTGAATTATTGAGAATTAACAAGCAAAAAGAGAGAACTAGGTAAATAAGATCTCTTTTCAAAGGGACCTCAACTCAAAGGGACCTTAATTTCTTGTAAGACCTAGCAAATTAAAAGAAGCAGTGGGACAGTTATTATTCCCAAGTCTCATCCTTTTTACCCAGAAAGTAAGTAGGAGTCCCATCCATCATTCCAGCGCTGTGTGACATTAGCCTTCTTTTCCAATAACTTTACAGTATAAAGTACTTGACCATAGATAAAATACTGCGTATACAGTGTACAGAGGTTCTCTCAAATCCTTCTGTTAGTGTTTTTGAAACACAAGAACTATTCTGTAAAGTAAGTGAAAGGCCCAACAAATTTAAATGCTAATGGTACAATGAAAGCAATTGTTTCTGTTTAACTGGTGGTTTCAAAAGCCTACAGAAGACTTCTTTCATGTATTTGTTTTTAAAAGTTTACAAAAGAAACTGTTGACTTACCTGGTTAAATACAGGAAAGCATATTTGTTATGATTCTGAAGCTCTGAATTTTTAGTTTTTTAATAAATGTTTTGGAGAAAACCTTAGATCATGGCATCGCAGAGCTATGGAAGCTAGATTTCCTGTAAGTTAATACCCCGTGGTAAATTCCGTTTGATCTGTAAGAGGCTGTAAGCAGCAACTTCTGTGGTTGTTAATGAAGTTTCTGTCCTAGGTGGACTGCCTGGTGTCTAATAAGAGGTCACTTTGCAGCTTTTCTGTCAGTCTTTAATACTTTCTTGACATTTTTAGGAGCTTAATTACCTTTGAGTCATTTAATCTTCCTTTAAATTTGGTTGAAATCAGCCAGTGGGTTCCAAAGTCATTGGACAAAGGCCCCTCACAGCTTAATGGCACAAGCTTTGTTTCCATGGGAAAAAAAGAAGGGAATAAAAAACCTGTCTGGGTTCACGTCACTGCTGGGGGGAGCAGCCTGTCAGTGGTATATTTATGGCTGAAATGGAGCACCTTGCAGTGACACGTTGGACTGCAAGTACTGTTCCCAGGAACTGAGACCAGTCACAGCAAAGTTTTTTGAAGGCTAGATCCAGCTCAGCCTAACTGAACAGTATTTCACTGTGGTCAACTGTACAGAGGTTAAAAGTTAAATGGTTTTTCCCTAGAGGACAAGCAGGTGCTGCCAGACTCTCCTAGGAAAGGCAAATGGGGCCTCAGCAACAGAGATGGACACAGGTGTAGCTTATTACTTCCTCAGCAATGGCCCCAAAGAAGAAACAGGTTTTACAGCAAGCTTCTGTTAGTATTCAAGGAAATCAACCTTTTATTTTTTATTTTTTTTTTTTTTTGGAGTTCTGGAGGAAGGAAGCATATGAGAGCTGATCCTGGAGCCTAAAACTGTGAGTTGTTTCTTCATTACCTTCCTTTGCCCACCTAGTATGACTGAGCAGCAATCCAATTTAGAGCATGCAGGCTATGGATAATTCAAAGTGATTTTATACTGAAAGCTGCTTGTTGCCTCTCATGTGGTCCTGGCAATTGCTTAGGAAAAAGTATAGTTTCAATCAGAAAACTGCTTCATAAAATGTTCCCCAGCTGGATTATTATCCAATCAGATGTTATAAAGCCTAGGACATTCCTCAATAAACACATCATGATTACCCTTAATATAGGGCATACCTGGTAGTTGCACTGTATGTGAAATGATTAGATGTAAGCTAAAAATGCCTACTTTTTTTTCTTGGAAAAAAAAAGACTTCTGTGTGGCTAGTCTAGTGGGAGTCTGAGTGCTCTTTTTGTGTGCTTGTATTGTAGTAATAACTAAAAAGCTTTAGTAAAGACTGTTGCTCCACTAATCACTGACCATCTCCAAAATAAAGAAATGTCCCCTGCCAGAAGAAATTTCAGTCTAACCATGAGATAAAAGAAAAGGTGGATGTGAATAAAAGACAAAGAGGAAGAGGGCTGAGGGGATGAATTTGTTACCAGTTATGCAAGATAAAAATACAATCTACATTCACTAATAGCCTTTTAAAGCCAACAAGCAACAACAACAAAACAACAAAGACACAGTTATGCCTGTGACCATCTCCAGCTAAGATGACAGATGTTTTTTTTTTGTGCATGTGTATATGAAAACTTAAATTTAACATGTGAATGGTGTTACTTCAAGAACCCAGGAGCATAGCTGCATAGTTCTATATTAAAGACCAATTTTTTCATCTCACTGTTGCTATCTACCCCTTATATAGAATGATTTTAAAAAAAAAATAATCCAGTGAGCAGTAATGATGACCCAGGCAATTCAAGGTCTTCCCCTACTTAGCAAAAACACTTCTGAGCAGAAGCTGTTTCTAATTCAACAGCAAAAGTCCTTGATACCGCAGAAATTTGAAGGTATCCTTCAAATTGAAGAGAAATTAGGCTAAGGAGGAATATGGTTGAAGGATTTTTTTTATTTATTTTTTTTTTTAGTACGATTGGGGCTTTACTTGCAGTTATTTTTGATGAACTGCTTGACTCTTTCTCCAAGCCTACTGTGGTCCTAAGAAAGCCTAGTACAGGCAACAGTAGGTCTGTCTGACTAACACAGTAAGTCTTTAAAGAAGTGAAGAGTGTGTTTAGGACTATCTACATCTAAATATAGTTCAGAAAAAAAGTATGAAGTAACAAGAAATGTGACACACTCTAATTTTCAAAAGATGAAGGAAACAGCTTCTTATGTGTTGTAGATGGATTTCTTTGCACAGTGTTTTTAATGTGACATATACGGGAATTATCCCGTCCTATTTTTGGAAACGTTTAAAGGTTAGTTTGTATATCTCAGATGGGTAGTTAAGAAATTAGTCTGAAAAACTGTACAGCTATATATCAGTCTGCAATCTCCACTTTGCTTGTGAATATTGATTTGATTTATAAATGACATTGTGTCCTGGCTTCTGTTTGGACGTTTCTCCCTGCTGGACAGTGTGGAGATAGGAGAGCAGACTCCACATTTCAAGCTATCTTTGACTTGCAAGTTAGCTGCAGCCAGGGAATAGTTAGGGTTTTAGGTGGGCTGCAGCCAAACAAAAACATTGACTGGCTTGAGCTGGAAGAAAAGCTCACTAATTGGGGCTGGAACTTTATAGGACAACTTTGCTAATAGGCTTTCAAGAGAAATGAGAAGGCTTTTCACAGGAAAATGAGGGAGGCCCTAAAGGAATGAAAGGACTGACTAAAGCAGAGAGAGATGATCAAAGGAAGTTATGGTTGGATATTCTCATAGAGCTGATTATATCTTGTGTGGTGCCTGTGAGTGCAGCATGATTTGTTTTATGAGTCTCACTGAGAATATTATCCAACTCTCACTTTACCTGTTGCATCATTCTTAGTTGGTGAAAAGCGAAGCACTAAAATGCATAATTTTGGGGAGTGTGCAGTTGCTCTTTAAAAGGCTTTGAAAGAATAGCACTGTTGTGTGGACATGGACTGTCAGACTGTAGACTCCTAGTTCTCAGGAAAGAGTAAAAGAGAGAATATCTGAATCTTGAAAGCATGATTAGAAGTGCAGAGCTTGTGAGACACCATTGGAATCTGGTCATTGCTCACAGTTTAGAGGCACAAGATATCCAGAGAATGGTGACTTTTGCTGAAGTCAGATAAGCATCCCAGTAGGGTGTTGGTCGGGGATGTAGAAATGATGCTTCCAAAATCCATTTGTGCAGTGCCGCCTGCTAACTTTGTTCTCCATAGAGCAAGGATTTTGTTCACCTCTCAGTAAGTAAATACTGTTTGCGTGTGTACACAGAACATGGTTTCTTTTAGTTCTGCTAATAGGCAAGTGCTTAAAATTAGCTTCCTATATACAACTTTATTGTATGTATAAAGGAATGGACGGTAAGCCTTGTGTGAAGTCTACAATTGCAGACCCTGAGATACGCTGTGCCTCTTCTGGTCTGAGCGGCCATTTCCACTTGTTAGAACAGGGGTACTGAGAGCAGCCTGCTGCTGCAGCTCTTGTGCAAATCGCATTACTGAAGAATTTTCCTGTGTTTGTGTAGGGTTGTTAACCATCAGCCACTACTTACAATTAATTTAATAACTGGTTGTTAAAATTCATTGTCCAGTAACACTTGTTTTTTTTGTTTTGTTTTCTGTTTTTGTTTTTCTTACCGTTCTTGGTCAACTGTAAGTTAAAAGAGATGAAAAGCTGAAGCATAAGGCTAAATTTCTGGAATTTGTGACTTCTCATTCATCTTCTGGCTTTTGCAAATAATTTACAACAGAACCTTTGAAAATATTCACCGATTTTTTTGTTTGTTCTGTTTATTGATTTATTTAAGAATCTGTATTTCTGGTTTGCTAAGCTGTCTGAGGTTAGTTATACCTGAAACTAAAAGCTGCCCATTTGAAATTTTCTTTGCAGATTATGGGCATTTTGTGTATGGGATGTAAAGATCACATTTGTTTTTTAAACCTAATTGCCTATTGCAAAATAAGCAGAAGGCAAACTGTTGCTGTTGTTTGTGTGCTGTCTGTGAAATATGTAAGAATTTGATACTCTTATTTTCATGAAAGAAGTACTGGAGGGAGGAGATTGAGCATTTACTTTTTTTCTTTCCCTCTGCTTGATTATTTGGGAAGGCTTTCTCTAAATCTCTGACACTGATGAGAGCCATTTGAGAAGCTCCCCTTAGCCAGGACAAGTCTCGGCTCAAAAGCACAATTCCATTATTTCAGCTGGATTTTATTACTGCAAGCAGCTTACTCAGCTGCACAGTAGGAATGTTTAACCAGGGACAAGACAAACTTTGATAAGCTGCTTAATTCTGATTTGGGACTGTTCCTCCAAATCAATTGATATTGAAATAATTACTTCTCAGAATCTGTAGAGGAAAAGGATGTAAAAAGAAAATTAAAATCTAATTAAATGGGGGTAGAAAGCAGTGTCTGAGTAGACAAATCTTAAACCTTAGCAAATTTTCAAAGGTTATGTTATTCTTTTTGTCCCTGGAAATTTTTCTTTTTACATTTCTTCCCTCCCCTTGTACTTTTATCATAAATTTTTACCCTTCTCCTGTTACTTACTATTTTTATATATATATATAAATATATATATATATATAAACTAGTTTTATATATCTATATGTAATTTATATATAAATGATTTTATTTTATTTCATCTATACATGCACATATGCGCGCACACAAATCTTTTGTAATATGTATAAATAAAATGTAATCCAACAGGATTTATTGAGCTGCCCTGGCAGTGGCAATGCCTTGAACAGGAGAAGAACGTTATTGTTGTTTTTCCAAGAACAGGGATCTTTATTTCAGTGTTTGTAGCCAAATTTCAGCTTATGCAACTGTTCTGCTTCCTCTAATTCATTCTTTATAAACTGTAGTTGTTCTTTTCTTTACTGCTAAACTGCAGGACTGTATTATAAATTCACTGTGGTGGATGAAGCAATTCATGTATAGTACGGGCTAAGCTCTCTTCTCCATTTCATTAATTTTATACTAGTTTAACTACTAACCTTGATAGAATTATTATGTTGGGGAGCCGATTTCCTGATATGTCCTGGGGGTGGGGAACAGCTCCTGTTGAGCATGTATATTTGTAATGTAAAGATAAAAATACATACAAAAATGAGTTTTACTTTGTCTCTTAACCCATTGCTGCTTAGTTTTCTTAAAAGCCTTTGTTGAGCAAGTTTGTCAAAAAAGCCTTTTGGATATATCAACTGTTTTGCTATTTTTTCTGTTTTCTTCCAATAATTTGAAAGACAAGACTTCTCTGTGCAGAGTCCAGGCTGATACCTGTCCAATACATAGATCTAAGCAGGTTGTATTTTTGTAGTTGTCCACTTGATTCTATCAAATTGAAGTTATTTTCTGTTTCTGATTTGATTTTTATTCTCTGACTTAACTTCATGTAAATGATAAAGAATTTTCATATTTGCATACCAAGAAACATTATTCAGAAGTGTGTATTCTTTTATGCTCATCTGGCTTTTTGTCACTTATCAATTCTAAGTTCATTCACAGTCCTTGTTTGAAGTGCCAGCATCTTGGTCCCCTTACAGCTCAGACAAAATCCATCCTTCTTGTGCAGACTTTTTCCAGGTGCGTACCTAAGTGTTTTTACAAGTCAAAGAAAACAGTATGTTGGAGTTTTGTGCTTGATGTAAATTTGTACTGGTTTCAAACTCTATATTGAATAGACATATCCTAGAAAAAGACACAATTTTCATCAGACTTTTAAAAGAGACTTTTGCTTTAGCGTTAGGAAGAGACAAGTTGCTATCACATTTGAGATTGGGTTTTGTTTTTAATGTTTTGTTGAAGAGTCCTCATACAGCAAAAACATCCTCAATTCTATGATTTGTTTGTGGGAACTGGCTTTTGGTTTGTGGTTTTTTTTTTTTTCATCTTTAAAATAGGGTTACCGTCTACCAACAAATTTGCTTCTGAATATTCAAAATATTAATGAATATGTTGAGCTGGTGACAGAGTTAGTGATGCATTGTAGAGATGTTAAAATTTCATATAGTCCTGCTCCATTCATATAGCTCTAATGGAGAAGGCTGTATTACAGATAACTTAGATAATCTGCAGGGGAACTAAAGCAGTGACTGTGAAGGAGAATGTGGCATGGTGTCCCCCTAGGCCATGGAGCACTCCATTTGCTGCAATAGCTCCTAACTGCTATTTAGTGGGCAGCTAGTGGAAAATAAAATTGCTTCAGGCAATTGAGAATCTTATTCTGTATTATTAATGTTTCCAGTCTGGGTGAAGAACAGGATAAACTAACCCCATTTCTAGTAGGGGAAGAAAATTTGATGTGAAAGGAGGGGGAGGAAAAAATCATTATCTTCTTTTAGCAAGGTTTCTTTTGGAGGTGGGAGATGTTGGTTGGGTTGGGGTTTTATTGAGGGCAGGGAGGGGGTTAGTGTTGCTGGTAGGTGTAACTAGTAGCTTGGACACCTGTGGCTGGTTTCAGAGACATTGAGTTCTGCTGTCAGATGCTCACCCACAAGTGTCTTGTTGATCAAAACGATAATCCCCAGTTTGCTGGAGCTCAGAGACTTACGAAAAGCAGAATATAACAGAAGAGTACTTTGTAAAGGAACATTTCACACCCTGGAAGTTGGCTGAGTTCAACATAGCGTGCTGAAATCCTCTGGGGAAATGAGAACATAGAATGTGTATGCAAGTAAGTGATGGGATTAACAGGGTAGGTTCCCACTAAGGAAGCCTGAAAACTTTCATAGTCTTGGGTGGGAGTGTTTGTTGTTGTTGTGTTTTTTTGTTTGTTTGTTTGTTTTTGGGAAGCTAAAATAAAGCCAGATTTACTGTGTTGAGATGATGAAATGCTATTAGTCAATATAAATTGGATCCAGAGGAAGTTGTTGATGTGGGAATCCATGTGTGTATTTATGCCTAAATCTTTAGCAGGCGTACATACTGTTGTTGAGTATGATGGTGAGAGGAAAAACAAAACAGTGATGTATAAACAAGATGGGAGTCTGGGAGGGCTGTGGAAGGAGTCCAGCAGGAAATCTTTTCTTCCAAGTTCCCCACATAGTAGCCCTGGAGGAGACTTTCATTTCTAATAAGGAAGATTTCCCAAAGTGGTGTCATCTGTGAACTGGCTGCCCTTAGGATACAGAGAGGGATGCTTTGGGGATTATATGATGTTTTCAGCAGGATGGTATGATGATCTTGCCTCTGGCAAGTTTTTCTTTTCTTTCCAAGTCAAATTCACTGTCAGCTCTCCTCTCAGTGTGCTACCTGCTCTCCTGTGGACTGGATGCTACACATGTGCAGTGCATGTGGTATAAATCTTGTTGGAAATCTCTTGCAAATTCTCTCCTGACACCTGCTAGTTCTTGACTTGGATTGAGTAAGAGACTATGACTTTTTCCAAGAAGAGAAAAGTGTTTCAGAACATGTGAACAAGAGAGTAACTGGTTAGTACTCCAGTCTAACAGGTGGATAAATTCTAAAATCCTTATTCAGTGCTTATGTTTCTTCTGTAGACAAATGTCACACTGAAATTACTGAGGTGAGGAAGGAGGAGGTCTGTTTGTTTCATGCAAAAAAGCACAAATCTTGTGGGGCAGACATGCTATCCTGGACAGAGTTCAAAATTGTGCAGAATCAACAAAAA
The DNA here is from genome assembly GCF_964211835.1 of Anser anser. Lineage (NCBI taxonomy): Eukaryota > Metazoa > Chordata > Aves > Anseriformes > Anatidae > Anser > Anser anser. Next base: position 13,632,699 of record NC_139725.1, on the reverse strand, counting down.
TCTCTGGAGATCTTGTGTCAGGACTGAATCCATAACTAGCAATTGCAACACGTGATTCTCAGCTCTATGTGATGAATTTTCATGCTAAATAAAGTGGATTGAGTGGGTATGTGCAAATGTTGAAATTCCCATTACCAGATGGGAGTTGGAAAACTCACAAAGTGAGGGTTAGTAGTAAATCAGATCCAGAAATCTGTATGTTGGAATTGCTGAAAAGCAACAAGCAGCAACGTGCAACTTCTGTTAGTGTTCCAAGAGGTTTAGGTTTTGTCTGTGAAGACATAGGAAGGGGAAGATGAGAAGAACTTTACATCCAGAAGTTATCAGGAGAAAATAACTAGATGACAAGTGAGACATGTTATGATGAGAATTTTTCTTAGGTTTCTCACTGGTTCACTCTTGAAACACAGAGGTAAGTACTACCTAATTAGTAGGTAGTAACAACAGAGGTTAGGTACTATCGAGTTAGTCTTTCGCTGTATCTTTCAGTTTGAATGATTTTCTTTTGTGCATTGGCTGTAGTACCCCATGCTATTTTCCAATGCCTAATCTGTTGTGCTAATTTAAATGTACTTCTGGACATTGTTGGAATGGGAAGGGCTCACTTGGTAATACAGTTCCATGCATCCCTGATATTCAGTATTCCCTTCTAGTGTCGCACGTTTGATACTGGTAGGTGTTTTTAGTTACTTCTCACACTGAGGCTTATTTTACTCTGTTTGGAGAGGACTCTCGTACTGCAGGCTATTTTCATTTCTAAAACTTGCACTGATTTTTTATTTTTCCCCCCCTGCATTTAGCACTATGGCCTTACTTCTAGGGCATCTTGGCTGACTTTTTTTGTGAGGACAGAAATGCCTTTAGTTGAATTCTGTAGCATAATCCTTCTAAAGCTGATCTTAGCATTTGGGTAGGCCTGTAAAACAAGATTTTCTCCTCTCTGTCTCCTAAACACTGTCCCATGGTGTGCTGTGTGACCAGTCAGATAAAGGCCAGCTGAGGATTCTCAGGGCTGGAACAAAAGGAGCAGACACAGCTAATGGTGGTTCAATAAGAAATTAATCCACTGTCTGCCGACAAGGTTTACCTCATCCTTTTCCTTCAGGGAAAAATTGATCCTCAACTGTCTTGATGCCACCGTGTCTCTAACTGTCAGATTGCTGTGAACGCACAGAACTCAATGCCCGTGAACACGGTGGTTAGATGGAGATTGACTGTTCCACGTCTCTGGCTTACCGTGAGAGCGGTGAGAGGCACTGTTGCTGCTTGGCAAATAGAGATCAATGGTGAACTTGTTGGGACATGTTCCCAACATGCTGTTGGGAATAGGTCTCCAGGCTTGTCTCTCAAGAGCTAGGTTGTGTGGGCTGTAGCTGAAATCATGGCTACAAGTCAAGCTGCAGAGCCAAGAATCCTGTTCAGCTGATAGTTGTGGAGGAGTTGGCTGGTCCTGTCCTTGTTGCCACAAATGTGCTTTGCCTGCTTCCAGAAGTAGCCTTGGGAACCTGCAGGAAGCATTAACTGCAGTGCTGTAGGGAAGGGGCAGGAGACTGTGAAGTTTTGAGTATCTCCAAGAACGGATACTTTGCAACCTCTCTGGGCAATCTGTTTCAATCTGTTTTGTGTTCGACTGCCTTTGCAGTTTAAAAAACTGTTTTGCTGTGTTCATGTGGAATTTAGTGTTTCAATTTTTTTTTAATTTTTTTTTTTTTTGCTTCTGGTACTCTCACGTGGAGCCAAACTTGTCTCAGTGGTGCCATCTTTGTTTACATCCTCCCATCAGGCATTTATGCACGTTGGTGAGATTTCCCCTGAACTTTTTCTCTAGGCTGAGGAGTCCCACCCCTCTCAGCCTTTCCTTGTGTGAAAGGAGCTCCAGTCCCTTTGTCCTCTTAGCAGCCCTTTGCTGGACTCGCACCAGAAATTCCGTCTGTTCTGTGTTAGGGCATCCGAACTGGAGACAGCGCTCCAGCTGTGGCCTTACCAGTGCTGAGTAGAGGGGATCACCTTTCTCAACCTGCTGGCAATACTTTTTGAATGCAGCCCACAGTGCTGTTTTCTCTCCTTGTTGCAGCTGAACAAATCTAATTTCTCATCTTATAAACAGGGAATGCTTGAATGTGAAATGCAAAAAGATTTTCAACACTAAATAGCACTTGCCTTTATGGATTAAGAAAAGAAGAATATTTAAGCTGCCGTGTAATCACCATGTCAGTAATGCTTAACAAGACATGACTTCTGTAATGTCATATGTCCTATTCTGTGCTGAAATCATTAACTAAAAGAAAAATTGTGACAAAATAAGCTAAAGTGACATTTCTCGCCCTTTGCCGCGCTTCTTTTTCATTGTTGTTAAGCTCAAAAGGGGAAAAAATGACTTGTGGGTGGGAGGAAATACTGGGGACTTTTGTCTGAACACTTGATTTCAGTAAAACTGTTCAGTTCAATAAGAACTTTGATTTCATCAAAATATTTATCTTCCGACTGGTGGGAAAAAGGCCAGATGAGGCCTTCACCACATGTTATTTAGAACCAAGAGCCAGGGCTGTGGTTGAAGAGATGGGCACTCCCTGGCTCCTTTTAAAAGCAGTGCTGCAAATGGCCTGCTTTTTGGTGCTCTGTGAAAGTGTGTCGTGGCTGAGCATTGCCACGTCAGCACTGGGGCTGGCATGGATTTGGGGGTAGGGCAGTTGCAAAACTTATGATTTTCCATCCCAGAGCAGAACTTATACTGGGCGTTTGTGGCGTCAGATAGACAGAACTCCTCAGGATCTCACAATGGGAACTCATGTAAAACAAGTTCATTTGGCTGTTGTTTTCTTTCTTTGTCAATCAAAATGTGAAGGCCCTTCCCAGAGGGGCTGGTAAAGCTGGCAGTCAGCCTCAAATGTTGTTGTTATCTCAGAAGTACAAAATCTCCTTGGATTATTTCTGGGATGCCCCAAAATGAAAAATCATGCTTGTTTCTAGCCTACATTAAGACTTGAGGACAAAAGGGTTTTGGGGCCACTGCTATCCCATTATGTCTGCTGGTCATAATGGAGATTCAGGAGGTGGATACTGATATACAAAATTCATGTACACAGAAGCAAAAGATATAGTCTGTTATTGAAGTGTGGTGCTTAAGGTTTGAGTGCATGCTTTATTTTTGTTGTTTAAATCATACCTAAGAACATCTGTCCTAAGTCTCAGTTTCCTTCCTTGGTAGGGCTGCCAACTTTTTTACTCTGTGTGCAATATGGGATGTGCAGTCTCCTTGTTAGTAATGACACCACTGTTCTTACTATATGATCGTATGGGAAAATTATGCAGGAACGATTCCAAGCAGACAGTGTCTTGGTACAGTACTGCACTCCTACTTGAGTCTCTTAAGCTCTTACATACAAAATATTATCGCTGTATCAACAAAAACAGAAGAGCAAATTTCTTTAAAATGTTATCCTCTGAAAGAGGCTTTCTGAGGGCAGGTAATAGCCAGGAGACTTTGGCTAGATGATCTATTACTTTTAGGCAGCATGCAGTGACTAATCCACTGGGCTTTATGGATCTATTTAAATTAGATATATGCAGGCAGTGCATTATTTATAACCAAAAGCATGAATAATTCAACATGCCCACTCCTAGCAGGTATCCAGCATGTGCCAGAAGTCTGCAGTAAATGCTTGCTTTCAGAATTATGAAGACACTATCAGATAACAGCCTGTTTTGCTTGTACGCTCTACTTTGCTCTCTCCTCTGCCTTTTGTATCTTTCTAGCTCAGCTCTACCTTTTGTCTGGGGAAGAAGAACAAATGATGTATTCTCTCTATTATTCCCTTCATCTGGAGATGACATGCTATGTCTAAAACAAATTATGTAAATCCACTTAGGCTCAATGCATTAATTTCATTTCTGTTTCATTGTGATGGAGGCAGAGGAATAGTCAAGAGAAGGAACTTAAAGGCAGCATGGCAAGGGGACAGCTTGGGCTCTGCTGTGCCCCAAGACTAGTTATGGCTACACAGCCCTGTTGGAAAGTGTATGTGGCAGCACCCCTTTATATCTGTGCCCAAATATTCTGTTTACATGGCTTAGCAGTCATTATGGGTGGTATCTGAGCATGAAGTCTTGGACACCCAGTGGGGAAGTAGGCTGTGTGTGCAATGGATGGAAGCTATGCTCTGGACATTGCTAACAAAAAAAATCTGGAATTCAGACCACTGTATTGTGTAGGCATGCAAGGCAGTTCTCAAAGATAATCAGCTCAAAGACAATTTCACTGGGACACTGAGATTCAATTGCTTCCAACACAAGTTATTTCCTTGCCATTTTTTCCTTTTCTTTCCTTCAGTCCCACCTTAGTGACATCTAAACTCCAGAGCCCAGAGAAATTCAGACTGCCTACTGTCTGGCTGTCTTGTCTCTTTACAATCAGTGACCTGAGTGAGGGTGTTCTGGTAGGAGGTTTTTAGCTGCTTACTCATCTCTGAAATTTGGACACCACAGGAGGTTTTGTTTGTTTGTTTTAACTCCAGTGCAAGTAACACAATAGACTAGATTTATCTGGTCTAGATTTATCTCCCCATTCTGAGTCAGAGCTTCTCTGCGTGATTTTACAATACTTTTACTCATTTCTGCCCAATCCCAAGAGTAGCCAGTTAATTGCAATTAGATTTCCAAACACAAGATATCCTGAACAATTTTGGGAAGAAATAACAAGTCTTGAGAACACATGACATGCTGAGATTTCCACACAAAAACAAATGCAGCAGAGATCTTCAGGTTCCCTGCAGATGAAGATAGAATGCAAGTGCTCTGGAAGTCAACATCATTATAAAATCCTTAGCTGACTGTTACTGAATCATGGAAGAATTGTTGAGGTGCTTTGCTGGGAACTAAACATGTTGATTCAAGCTCCCTGTCTCTGTGGCTACAGATAATTCATAGTTTTCTGTATCTCAGGTCCCAATCTGTACATCTGAATAACGACATCTCCCTAATCAAAGCAGTAATATGAGGAAAAATGCACCAAAGATAGTGAGGCACTTGGGTATCGTGGTTTGGAAAGGAGGTAGACTTAGCTAAATATGATAGATACAGTACTTCTCATGCAATAGCTCCAGAGAGATCACTTCTGTAGCCACTGAAATAGGGCAGTTGCAAAGAACAGCCAATTTATAATAGTGTATGGCAACATTACACAAATTTAGATACAAATCAGGATTAAAAATCCTGCAAAGATACTGCACAGAATTGTTAGGCCAGATGATTATGAGCTCTGAATGGAAAATCGCTGGCATTCAAGATCTTGAGGTGTGTCATAGGGTCTTTAACAACATGATCTTAGTAAACTGTGTGACTAAATAGTACTCTTGGGTGTTGCTTCAAGACTGAGGGGAAAAAAAAGAAAAAGAAACATAACTGTGTTGAGTCATTTGCAAGTCTCCCATTGTCTTCTGACTTTTTTTTTTTTCTTCCCCTTCCTCCTGGAAGTCTGTTATCAAAGCACTGCCCTTAGCTGACATGGCTTAACGGGAGAAATCAGCAGAATCTCCAGACATAGAAAGTCCACATGTGAAATAAGGTATTCTCTGGCAAAATGGTGGTATCCTTATTTGGGAACAAGCAATAGGATCTGTTTCAAATGCTAAGTAAAAAATCCTGACAAACTAGTGTGAATCTTTCATGATACATTTTTCCTGTTTTGGCATCTTAATGACTGCTTATAATTCCCTTGTGCATATGCAGTCAATCAGTGACAGAATCCTTTCACAATCTCCCATTGTTTGTCTCCATCAGAGGAGACAGCTTCTGCGCTCCAATGTGAGGATTAAGCTCATCGTGACAAGAGATGAAAGCCTCATGGAATTGCAGTGTGATCTCTAGATAAAGTGTCTTTCCTTCTTAATGATGGTATTGGGCTCAGAAGGGAAAATTCCCTCCAGGTACAGCAAATGATCAAAGAATTAGTGTCACTTCATAATGTGTGATCTAAAGCTGAGGTGTGACATAGGTATAAAAAGTTTATGATGGGGTGAGAGCTGTGTGGTGTGACATACAGCTTTGAATGGTCACAGAATGCCCACAGTGGTTCTGCTGCTGGTTCTGCTCCAAGATCCTCATCAATCCAACAAGGTCAACCAATTAGGAGGCAGAAATTCTAGTCCAGTGATGCCTTGAATATGAATTTTAAGATCTCAAAAGCAAAATCTGAAAGTCTTTTGAGGTGAGGAAGACGTGAGCTTTTGTTAAACCTTGTTACAAGTTCAGGGTGGCCAGTCAGAGCTGAAACATCGGTACCAGATTCTCTGGCCAGTCAGAGCTGTGCTGACTGATGAGCTGTGGAAGTCAACTCTCAGGTAACGCCAAACATAACTTCCATCTGCTGCTTGCTTTCTTTCAAGATACTCCTAGAAAACAAAATGCAAGTCATACCCAAGTGATGAAGGAATTTGGGGCTTAAAAGCTTGTCTTTGCTTCTATTGCCCATAAACTTTGCTCTTCCTATCATAGCCACTGCCTATCATTACGTGCTTGTAGGAAAGAGAGAGGAAGAGAGCTTTTCTCAAAACTGTATTGGCAAGATATTTACTGCTTAACTGCTACTCCTCATAGGTACTTGAACACCAGTAGTGTGATGTGGTAAATTTGTGTGTCAATATCGCCACCATAAATCCAGAATAAAGTTTTGTAAAGAAGTTGAGAAAGGAAGAAATAGATAGGAAATAAAATGTGTATGTGTATTTTGTTTGCTTTAGGTTATGTACATTTAGCATTCTCCAATCACTACAGGATCCAAGTAATTTTAAAATAATGGCACATTTACTCTCCTAAAATCCAATCTGCAAAACTGAGATAATGTTTCTCTGCTTATCTGGGGAACTAAGGCAAGCAAGATTAATGCAAGATCTCTTTGGATGCAAAGAGCCTGGTCTGAGTGTATTTTTCCAGGGTAGGCTTCTCAGAATACCAAGCATCTAGAAGCTATTGCAGGGAGAGATCTGTATAAGGCCCTGTAAAATTCTTTTTGCCCCTTCTGCAATTTCTGCCACACATAACTGGTCGGGTTACAAGTGGAATCGAACAAGTTGGAGGTGTGTATACCTAAATGCACATGAAAGACAAAGCATATTTACATGACCAAGAACTTTAAATGAACGCATTTCATGCCAGTTTGAGTGAGTGGCTCAAACTGAAGAGGGAAAGGACAGAAGAAAACTGTCCAAAGGGCTGCTGACAGATAGCAGTACTGCCCGTGCAGTATTCATTGCTCATCCAGGAAACCACTGTGTGGCTTTCAAGAGCAAAGGGAGCATGCACAAACCTATTCTGTCTGTGTTCATTGGTGACCTTGGCTAGCCGTGGGGTTTGTGATCTGCTGATCTGCTCTGCTGATCACATTGTGTGTGTTGCTTCCTACATCTGACATCGTGCCCAGACATGTCAACCTCAAAGAAGAATGATCTCCAGTATGATGTTTTGAGTGTTGGCGAGCATGTGTGTCACTAAGTGTGCCTTTGAGGGCTCAGAAGATGGAGTAAGGTAGAAGAATTTCCAATCCTTGGATGTGATGTCTGAGGAGCGGCAGGAGCGCATCTCAGATTCTGCAGCTTGACTTAGAAATCTGTTGGTGAATTGAAGGCAGCAGCTGCCCTTGGTGGTTAGGAGCCCAAGCAGGGCCATCTCTTCCCTGCTACCCCCAGGGCAGCTCAGTGCATGCCAAAGTGTGAACTCCACTAATGCACTAGAGAGTCTTCCCGTACCAGTTTGCATCTGGGTTGATCAGCAGTTCATTTAAGCTCATTCCTGTCTGATGGGGCTGTGAGAGATTAGTTGAGGTAATCCTGTTCAGTTTCTAGTGAAGAATCTCCCTGAGAACAAAGCAGGCTCAACAGACATTTTGTTGGCAGGTGCTGAAGAAAGAGAAAGGCCTCGGTCTTGAACTCCTTCAGCCCTAGATATTCCCCGTCTGGCCCACCAAAGCAACATAGGAAGTCTGCAATGATGCCATCTCTGGCTTATCTACCTCTAGGATAAATTAAGGGCTTCATTTCTGAGGGCTATCCATTTGACAACTTTTCACCCAGCGCTAAATTTACTGAAGGTTGAAGGAAATTGCTAAGCATAATATTTGGATTTATGGACTCTTTCTTGTGAGACATGTTCCCTTTGAATATCATTCAGACTAGGAAATAAGTTAAATGAAGCTGTTGTAATCCTGCAGCATGTCAAGCATGATCCCGTGGTGTGAGATCTTCCTTTATTAAACAGCGTACAGACCAGAATAGCTCTTACCTTGGGCAATGACACAGAGCTTCAGCTTGAACTTTCTTAAATGTGTTCCTCTGTTTTCAATCCTCCCACTCTCCCAATATATATCTGCTCCTTTCATTCCCTGCATTTTTTCATGTAACCACCACTTTTCACTCCTTATGATGCTTTTTAAGACTTGTCTTTCAAGTTGTCTCCATCAAACCAGGGCAATAGAAGCCTTTCTTCCGTTTGCCACAGTTTACCTCTGTGTTTGTGCATGTGTGTGGATCCTTCCACAAGGTACAGTGACTCAACAATGCTGCTGTGGCTGATTTTTTTTATTATTTTTATTTTTTACTGACGAGCAGAACTGGGTTGCATATTATGGCATGAGAAAGCCAGAGATTTGAGAGATTCCTGTATCAAACTGAGACTTTGTCTCGTTTGAAGTTTTTGTATAAAATATATAAAGCAGAGTATAAGCTGAAGCCAAATATTTTATTTAAGCTTTAACTGCTTCAATTTCAAAGCAGTCACTCTATACCAAAGAATAATTCCTCGTTTTTGAAAACGTCAAAACAGTGTTTAGATGACTTTGAAATTTTTTCAAGATGCAAATTGGAGGGGGGGACGGGAAGGTTGAAACTCAGCCTTTCCCACAGGACAAACTGAGCCAGTGAGTCCTCTTGAAACATTTAATGGAAACACTTTCTGACCAGCGTTATCAAATCTATAGCTGTCCTCACTTTCCCCTGTGGAGCTAGTCCTAGACTGGTATAACCATCTTAGATTTGGTTATGCCTGGATTTTAATTCCGTTCTGCATCAAACTTTGTGGCTGAAGCACATTAAGTACATTGATGGAGCACAGTGAGGTGCCGAGCAGAGCTACCGGTGCTAGTTAGATACTGGCAGCATGGCCGTGTTAGTCTGTTGCTGTGCTCCGCCTGCTGATCGGTGTACGTTGGCCTGTGTAGGGTGCCAAGGTAGCACAGTTGGACTGCCTCCAATACCCTGGTTAGCTTTTCTTAAAGCCAGGAGATGTGCAGATACTGACACAGGACAATTGAGTGGTCGGTAGATCCTTTCTTTGCACAGTGGAACGCAGCTGAATTGCAGCTTTGGTTGCAGGTACGAGTAAGATCTGCACTGAAATCAAGTGCAGCTCTGGCTTCCCTTGTTTCGACTGTTATTCTGTTCCTCATACTTTGAATTTTTTGATCTGTGCCAGACAGAACAGACAATTCTCTTTCCTTGTTCTGCAAAGTGCTGTGTGTGTTCACAGTACAGTACTAACCACGCTTAGAGTGAGATAAACATAATTTTAAATGAAGAATTACTGTCTCACACTTTGCAATAAGTGCTGGGGAACCACCACATAGGAGACAGCAGGGACCAAGCGAAATAGCAAGGAATGAATTTACTGTTTGCAAATAGCAGAAGACCAATTTCTCACTAGCTACAGAACAAGAGCCTGCAGAAGTATCTGTCAGCACTGAGACCTTGGAGGAGCGAAATGCAGCTGGAGGACACTGGCCATTTTCAGTAGGGCTTGCCATGTTGGAATGAACCAGAGTAGCATGCAGAGAAATACATTTCTGCTGTGAGCTGAATTCAGATTAGACTCCTAAAATGTGTCTTTTTCCCATATTTACCCAAGACAGAATGTAACTAGTAGATGTTGGCAGCATCTACTGAGAACCAAAATGGCCAAACAGGGAGCTGATGAATAAAAATTGTTCAGTTGTCCCATTTCGCAGCAGCCTCCTTGCTCATATCTCACCAAATGACTGAAAACAAGGAAGGCAAAGACTGAAGATGCTTCTGGGATTGTAAGCATTGCACAGTGGGTACTGTGCCTGTTGGAGGCCTCAGAGACTTTGCTCAAAGCTAATCAGAATGCCTATTTCTTTACAGTAAGAGTGCTTCCCTGCTCCAGTCACCTTGGTTGATTGGTGTTTGGGGTTGTAGGGATTTTTTATTGTTTTTATATTATGATGTCAAACAGCATCTGGCTGTGCGCAGAGAGCTGTCTGGCAGAACCCATGTTCTGGTGTTACATGTTTCTCTGAATGAAGTAATGTGGGAGAATGGGGCAAAGGGGAAAAAGAATAACCTTAAATCTACTTGGGAGCTGAAATATAAATTCTAGGTCATGTTATATTTTCTCTTCCTTCCTTCCATCTCTCTTGTGTTCTGTCCTACCAGTAAAGGCACACTAGCATAAAACCAAAATGGGTCCAACGGAGGTTTTCCTGTTCGTATGCTAAGCTGCTTTGCCTTAAAGAGCCTTTTGGCACAAAGAGGCTGGCTCTCGCCCACATGGCCCTAGGGGTAATCTGAATACCTGCAGCTCGTTGATACCTAATATAGCTGTTGCACTGAAGTGAACTTCTTCTATGTATTGGTACTGATGGCACAACTGCTTGTGCTCAACGGGATACCCATAGGATGTTGTACCAGGTGCTCATCATCTTGTAGGCTAGTGTTAGTTACTGACAATGGGCTGAAATGACAAAAGACTCTGGTGTTAACAGGGTTATCATCCCAGAAACATATTGTGTGTCTTCCTCTGGTAGCACACCCTACCTGGACCAAGATATGTAGAGAAGCAGGTGATGGAGGAGGTGGGGTGGAGGAAGCAGGGGTGAATCTGGGAAAATTGTCTGTCTTTTTTTTCTTTTGTTTCCTGGTCTTTGCTTGTTTCCCAGGCTTTATTCTTGGTGCAAGCCCTGTGCAGAGAGAAGAGACAGAGCCCCATATAAAGGCTTATGTAACAAATGTGCTTTCCTTATAAACTTCCTTTAGTCATTTTAACCTGTAGCTCACAGGGGGTCAAAGTGATGTCTCATTGCTATGACCTGGCAATTTTCTCATGGTTTTATGTACTGATGCTGCATGCTGTTTAGATCAGCTGTACCCTTGTCCTTCTTAAGCTCAAGCCTTGGTAACAGTGATGATGGAAATGCCAGTACTGCCTCAATATGTCATTTCACATTGGTCTCCCGAGACAAGAAGGCCACTTGTTTCCAGAAAGGCACAATAATTTGTGTCAGCTCGTTAAGCTGGCATACTGCTGATTCAGGCACCAAGCTCTAAAGGAGCACTTTGTCCCGGCTCTGTAATGGCCTGTCCTTTTTAGTCCCTAGGGTATAACAGGGAAACGTTCCTGGAGGGAAAGGTCAGAGAACTCAGGGAGATTATCATCATCAGCCTGAATTAAAATTGATGCTGGAAATATATGATTTGAATACAGCTTCGAATAACTGGAGGAGAAGAAACAATCTATCTCAGTATACAGGTCTGTATGTATCTCAGGGAATATAGTGTTATAGCACTATAGCATTGAGGGGAGGAGGGTAGGTCTCTTTGCAATAACATTTTCTGATCTCTTGATATTAAACAAACCAACTTCTCCAGATGAAAACTGCAGCCCCAAGTTATGTGCTTAATTGGATGAAGGACTCTAATATAGCTCTAATTCTTACAGCTTCTCTCTAACACATGCTTCACCTCCCTTTCCTTTTTACTTTTAAATCATTGCAAATATTGCTAGACAAGCTGAAAATAGCCCTACCATTCAGTTTTCCTATTAATTGGCAATTTAAAAAAAAAAAAGCCTTCCATTTTGAGTGCTGTTTTTTTTTTGCTCAATGCTTGCTTCAATTTAGTAGTTTCAAAGGATTTATATAAAAACCTCCTAGCAATTGCATACAGTATAATTATTGAGTCACGCTTCTAATTTTTCTATATAAAACAAAAAGATGAGGAGGTTGAGCAATGTTTATTTGTGGGTTTATATACCTTTTTCTTTAATAAACATGATCTACAGCCAGTTATGAAAATGGACTTTAAAAGGGAAATTAAAATTTTATTGCAATACCTTGCAAAAGGGTAGTTGAAACTGAGTAACCAGTTCAGGTAAAGAGCTTGACCTCTTCCTCAAATTTGCAAAACAAATCCTGAATAAACTTATTTTTGAGATTTGTGGTCCTGTGCCTTCTGTGCCAGCACCATTCGTTTAGAGTTTTACTTACACTGACAGACTGCCGACCCTGACTCTTTCTGGGATCAGAAAATCTAAAATATTATCAGAAAGTGTAAGCTTGGCAAAATTTCCTATCTTTTTGACAGACTTGCATATAAAATTTGAGATTTCTCAACCAATAGATCCCAGAAATCACTCAGCTGCGAGTCTGTGGTTAATTGCATATGGTTAAAAACTCATAAAAGTTAGCAGCAGACATCTTTTGTCTTGAAATATGGTTAAAGTTTACATGCAGATATCCTATGAAAGTTTGGGTATAGACCTAAACTGGAGTTTTTCTTTGGTCATCACAACCAGGAAGAACTGCTGTCAGTAGATCTTGATTGCCATCCTAGTATCATGAAGTCTTCAGATGATTTTTGACAGCGATTTTGGAAGGGCTTCTGTGTGCTGTAAGTTGTTCTTTTTTGTTGATGTTGTTGTCTTTTAAGTGAGCATAACTGGAACCACTGAATACACACAGTGCTGTTTAAGACACTTTTTGATTCATGGAATCAATTACAGAACAGCCCAGGCTGGAAGCAACCTCAGAAGATCATCAAGTCCAACCTTTCTGTCACAGTCATTTTTTCCCTTTCTCTCAGCATAATAATCAGGTCAGATGTTTCCCATGTATTTTATCTTTTATTTAAAAGAAAAACAGCTATCAGGAACACTTCTTATGCAGTTTTTTATTTAGATGCTGTTTCATACAGAAAATTCTAACTTAAAAAAGGGAAGATGATACTTCTGACATAGTGAACTTTCAGTAAGAGTAAACTCAATGATCAGAGTGTCTGCTAATACACTTTTTAGGCATTTGCATTACTTAGCTGCTTTAATAGTTGTATTTTCAGCCTTTCATTGCTGAATCAATTGGATTTGTATCTCTTTTACTCTTCATTTAACTCTTCTTTATTTTTTTAATAGCAGATATCTGTATAATCCCTTGAGTAGCATTCAATTCTTGTGTCAATTTATGGAGAACTGCTAATAAGTTTGGAGTAGCTTTTAGTCTTTGAATTTAGGCATTAAGTGGTCTTAATGAGGGAAATCTGGAAACAGAGATATGCCTGATGAATGCTGACTACCCGTAGCAAAACAATAAAAGAGGCCTCCCTGGTCCTAGCTCTAGCTTCCACCTAAAAGAAGGCAGAGTGGTCACCAGCAGGGATAAATTAAACTTGCCAAAAGCTGTCAGAAGTGGCACTGCCACATGCTGTATCTCATAATCCGAGAAAAGCCTATGGGAGGATGTTGTGTGAGCTACAGCAGAAGGATATGTTAAGCATGGTTTTCTCCCTGGTCATTAGAGTGACTGATTACATGATTTAATCGTTTCCTTGAGACAAAGAACCTAATATTACTTTTAAGAAGGGAGAGGGACACAGTGCATATTAGCTGTAGATCCAAGCAGTAGTAATAGAAAATCTTCTGTTCAAGAGGGGAGAAAGGATCTGAGCAAGTGTGTTTGTGGAGGATGCAGAAAAATAGCAGAATTGCTTAGTTCATATTTGGAGTTCCTCAGGGTTGCTTGTACATTTGGGAAGCTTTGAATATTTTGTATGAAACATTGTTCCTCACGTGTCCTCAGATTTGTTAAATTAGAGATGAAAAAGTGCAGTTTAAATCTGCATAAAGTAAGTCTGTATGTGTGTTTCTCACTTAAAACCTCATTCTTACTGCAGTACCCAGAATTAAAGCAAAAACTTTTTTTGCCCCTGTATTTTCTCTATATTAGCATTGTTCGAATGTTGGTGGAATTACAAAGTACCCTAATGAATTTAAGCAAATAAAGCTTTGGATTTATCCTCCATCTGCATTCTAAGATTAAGCTGGATTTTAAGCATGCTGAGACTGGATGTATCTCATTGGGTCTTAACTGGCACTTGGAGCAATGCAGCCTCCGTGATGGAGGGTGGGCAGCTACCCTGTCGGTAACAGTGGAGCTCAGAAATGCAGAAGTCTGTAGTCTCAGATGATGCAAATGAGTATTCATTGCAGTGAGCTATGCTAACTTATGCTTACTGAGGGTTTTGCTCTTAAACAAACAGAAAATTCTTTAAATGATGTTCATCATGAGATGTCAGGTTCAGTTGTTCTTCAGGTCAAATAACTACAAAATAACTTCTTCCCATATTCTTTTGCTGCTTAGCTTGATGAGTACCTTTGAATAATGAAAGTAACTAAACTTGAACCAAATGAAATCGCTACAAATCGAGATTATGTTCTGTGTTGTGGGGGGAAAAAAAATCAAGATTTTGTTTGAAAACTTTCATTTGTTTGTATTGCTATGGTTTGCGAGGGGAGGAGGGGAATAAACGCGGTTTGCGTGGTTTTATCGTCAGAATAATAATATTTCACAACCTGTCTGTCATTCTGAAGTGGCTGTAGGAGTCGTGTTTTTTTTTTTTTTTTTAAATGAAAGCCTGTTAATATCTTGGGTAACTTTTCAAAGCATTTATATTGGAAGTCAGAATACTAATGGATTCACACAAACCAGAAAATTCACAAGTGAGCTTTCTGTCAAAGCTTTCTTGAAGTATTCTTTCCAGATCAAGTAATCTAACCTCAGGGTTTAGAGATTTCCCATCTGACTTCACAGCTGTGAATTTCCTTCCAAAACTAATTCCATAAACCTGGTTAATTAGATCTCCTCAAAAAGGAAAGATGGGCACCAGTGTCTTACTTATACTCAACAGGCAATACATAGAACATATGTATGGTTGGGGGGAGACCAAAACTAAAATTCTTTCTCTGTTTAATTTCATACAAAGATAGGTGTATTGCTCAGGAGATGCTATCCTGCTCCAAAATGTCTCATGGTCAAGTGACTGTTTCTGCCTCTCTAGTCTGAGTTCACAAGATGCAACAAGACAAGAATACTACTCTCATATGATTGTTGGAAGACTTGTTCAGAATACACTGTTGTCAGTTCGCATTTCAGTATTTTATGGCAAGTGAAAGAACTTCTAAAGGTGGAGTTGAGATGTCACAATATCCTCAAACTTAGTACTTAGAGTACATATGAAGAACAGGATTCATACCTTTAATTGGGATTAAATTTATGTTTCCTATATACATATATGTGTGTGTGTGTATGTATATATATAAATTTATATATTTCCTATATGGGCTTGAACTTATGTTTCCTATATACAGAAAGAAGATGCTCTACTTCAATATCGAGTTGAAGGCAGGGCACCTTATTTTCTAAGCCCCCTGTGAGGGGAGATGTGCTCTGAGAATGCCAAGGCTTGTTGGGAAGCGTGACGCAATTTGCACTCCTGCCAGAACTGTGGCAGCAAGATGTGAGGCTCTGAATTGGTGTCATGCTGTGTAACCACTAGCAAAAAGAATGAAATAGGGGACCTACAAGATTGGTGAAAAAGAAAATTATCGTGATACCTAACATAACAGTGTGCTCCCTTTGCAGCCATGGTTCTTTGTCCCCTTCCTCTGTGCTTTTCTTTTTCAGGGCATATCTACAAAGGGATGTTTGGGTTGAATTTTAAAAAATATGGCCCAGTTGTACTGTAAGCCGTTGCTAGCACAGTGTTTTGTTGGTTGAAAATTGACAATGTGGTACGCAAGTGACAGCCATGTTAGCAACAAAACCCTAATGCTTCTGCTTCTTGTTTGGAAAAAAATAGACCCCGAGTTCTTATTATTTGTTCTTCACTTGAAATCTGGTAACAATCCTTCGGCTGTAACTATAGGCTGTGTTTGGGAAGGAATTTGATTATATATACTGTACTTTCATTTGAGTATTTTGTGGCTATAGCATACTGGCAGATAACAATATTACAGTCAGCCTGAATTAATCTAATTGAACTAAAATAAACGTATTTCAAAATGATCATCTATAGTGGGAGTCTAGTGTGTTTTAAATGTAAAGCCTTGGGAATTCAGTTTAGTTCTCTCCTGAGTGTCCTTATACAGAAATGACCTCAGCTACTGTGTATTAAAGTACTCAGCAAAAAGGAGCACCCTGTTTCTGGTTGGCTCTGACAGTTACTATAATAAATCGTAATTAAAGAGCAGGCAGTAGAGGTCAGGACTCCTGAGACTGCTGTACTAATCACAAGTCCATGCTGCTTTCCTGGTCACATCAGTACTTCACAGGTGATGTGCTTTGCGGGCACACTCACCAAGACATGCATCTTGTAAGTGCAAAGCAAACACAGCCATGATCGGTGTACTCCATGGTATTGGTTTCCCAGACAATTTCTATAGAAGTGCTCTTGCTGAGAGCTGCTGTGGCATGGAGCAAATTTACTCAGTTATGGTAGATGTGTGTATTGTGTGTATGGGAGCAGGAATACAGTTGTGTGCATGCAATCTGATTTGAGATTTCATCTAGTTATGATTCATTTGTGCCACTTAATTACTGCATTCAAGGTCTTCTGTAATAAATGTGTTTTCTTAACCTACAGTCTCTAAGCTACTAGACTAAGAATTCTGTTATAATTGAAAAGCTATTTGGGAACACTCCAATCATTTTTTTGAAGTAAAAAACACACAACAGCATACTAAGAAGGCAATTTACTCACAGTCAGAAGAGCAGGTCACGCTGTTTTAGATTGTCAGTGGGTTTTCAGTAAGTTTAGGCCTTTTAGATTGGGATTTATTTTTTTTTTTTTGGAATGGACTCCAGGTTTTAAGCAGTCTTGTCTGAAACGTTCACTGTTGCATACAGCAGCAGATTTCAAGCATTTGAGATATGTGACAGCTATTAATAAAGAATCCAACATCATCTAAACATTAAGATAATTTGAGAAGTATTATGCATCATGATCTGCTATTGTTTGTGTCTTCCAAAATTCATGGAAATGCTGAAAGCCAGTTCATGTGCCCTTGGGATATGATTTCACTTCTCTTGTCTAAAAACATCATGTAGTTTTAGGAAAGGCATTCTAGCATGTAAACATGTTTTTTCTTGTTTTCAGCTCTTACACTTCTGAACAAGAATTTTTAAAATTAAGTACCGTTACGGATGTTGAAATTGAAAGGAAAGGCTTTCCTTTGTTAAATAATGAAATCCATGTAAATACAATTTAACCCATAAAAACTAATTCTTTTATTACTAATTACAAGGAAAAAAGAATCCTACTTGGGAAAATGCATAAAGTTGATTTATATTATAAGTTGTGTCAAATGCATTGTAGCTACAGTATGATGAGACATGTCAACTAGAATATAATAAAATCCATATTTGACTAGGCAAAAACTGATTTTTTTAGGTATATGCAGTTTGCCAGGCTTACTTGGTGATTTGCATCCTAACAGGTAATTTTCAGACTTACCTTCTGAAACCAAGGAATTGAATATATCCCTGCTCCAAAGCACTACGAGATTCTTTTGTTTTATTAAGAAGAAAATGTTAGTGTTTTCATTCCCTGTGCACTAACTGGGGTAGAGCGGCTTTATCTTCATTTGAATGATGGGGTACACCAGTACCTGTATGGTGTATAAACATTATGTGCCATGTTTAATTGCATGGGACGTTTATTTTTTGCTGGAATTTCTGTAATATTTTCAAAACAAAGCATATTTGATTAAATGAACTCCAAGGATTATTGAACTGTATCAGGGCTTCATCTTCTCTATCAGATTGAATTAAAATAATGGCTGGAGGAATCATGGATATCTGAGGGCTCCTAAGTAAGCAAATCTGAATACGTTTGTCTTGAGTTAGTCTTGTGGACATATGGTAATGGATTCTCTTCTACAGTCCTATGTCTACATTTGAAGTAGCTTAGAAATAAAATATCTTGAGGAAGTCTGTTCTGAAAAGGCTTCAAGCAATTCTGATTCTTCTTGCAGATTCTGCAGCATGTAGGATCAGTACAGATTTAGGTGCCTTACCTCTGCACTCTTTCTTTCCTGTCGCTACTCTGTCATTGTATAGTTGTGGGTCCTCACTGAATTTATCAAATAATAAACTGCTTTGTGCAGCCTTGTAGGGCATTATGAGCATGTACCAAATCTCCTCAAAATCATAAAACTCCTGAGTGGTAATTGTTTCAATTGTTCTTTCTTTGAAAGTTTATTGGCATTGTTGGTTTGTCAAATATTTATGGAGTGCGTTCTATAGCATGTAATCTTACCTCCTCACCCAGAGTCCTGCGGCACTAGCAGCGTACTGCAATCTGTTGGCCATGCAGGGTCCTGGGTCTCAGTGTTCTCCTGAAGTAAGGGTATAATTTGTTCTGGACAAAGTTTTCAGTCGCCACAAGCTGAGCAGGACTCGAGTTGCCACTCTTTGCCCACTTGCTGAGTTTTGCTCAGGAGCTCTAGCTCCAAAGCCAGACTGATAGGGACCAGGTCTGATCTGTTTTCCTTGAGCTACCTGGGCATTGTCACCTGATTCACTGCTTATTGCAGGTGCTTGGGAACTGGTGGTGGTTGTAACACAATTTTGTTTTGTTGCATTTCGTCTTCTACAAAGTGTTCAGGAGTGTTTTGCAGCTGGCAGAGTAAAGGCTGTGGGGTTTGAAGTAGGAATGGGTTAAGTGTCTGAGATAGCAAGAGACTAGCCTTTTCTCATCTAATGTCTCTAGCTTGTCAAAAGCTGCTGTTTTGTTTATGAAATAAGTAAATCAACTATTCTGTTGGAAGACCATGACAAGGAAGAGATCAAGGGCACAGCTGGAAAACACAGTCCCTACTGAGATCTCCAGAACAGGTGGTGTCCATGTTGCCTCTAGGTACAGGAATTATCTTGCACATTGGTAAGGGCTGCATGCCCTGAAGACTAGGTAGGAAGAGAGTGTGAATAGAAATTGTCCTCAGGACAGGACAGAGGTGTTTGAAATGCACTGACTTACACAGCTGCTGGGCCACAGTAGGAGAAAATCTGGTACCTTCTCTTAAGAGAAAGGTGACCAGTTCTGTTCACTGAATTGCACAGATGAATAACCCCAATAATGGGGTACTGAGGAAAAGGCGAACATCTTAATCAGCATGTGTTTTGTGGGAATTCATAGGTAGCTAGAATATTCTAACCATAATTATCTTGTTGGGTAATTCGTCAAGCTAGAAAGAAAAGTGCCTAGTGTAGAGGATGCCCCAGTGCTAGACACCAAGCTGTGTAATCACCACCAGGGCTTCGCCTGTGCCGCACTGTGCATGCCTAGTGGTGAAACAGTGCCACCCACACAAGTTTAATCAGCTCCAGAGCAGGAGCTGAGCAAGGGAACTTGAGGATCTAAACTGTGGGTTTGTGTTTAAAGTGGTACTTGAACGGCTGGGACCCTGTTTGAATCTAGCTAACAGAGCATTAGAAACTTTGAAAATGTTTATACTGCATTCCAGGAGCCTTGAGAGGTTGGCATTTGATATAAATGTTCCTTCTAACAAGACTAGTTTCATATATTAGGGAAGCAAAGACATGAAGAATGTGTGATGACCTTTTCTCTTGTTTCTTTTTTTCTTCTTAAATTACCGACTCTTCTATCCCCTTACTTATAACAAATGAACAAAAACTTAGTGTAAACTTGTAAAAGTAAGTTGTTATAATCATTGTATGATTTTCAAAATTTTTTTACATTCATTTTGCCTAGTTTTAATCTCTCTCTTCAATGTATAAATAGAGCACGTCCGATTAAGTATTGGCACTAGAACTTCCAACTGGGCTCTGGAAATACAAATGTCCAGCTGGCTCTGACTCATTCCTACAAATAAAAATGCTACAATTTAAAGTCTAATCAACTGTGTGCCTGACACATGTAAGACAAAGCAGGCTCTCCAGCTTGCTTCTTTTGTACCTGTAACCTGCTGTCTGCCTGTATAGACAAACAAATTTTTCCTTGTAGCAATAGTCTCTCTTACTAGATAGAAAGAACTGTAGTCATGTGAAATTGGAGAGACTTTAGTCTAGAGTAAACCAGGGTCTGCATATTTGGTAATTCTGAGAAATCTAAATTCAAATAGAAAACAATTAGAGTACTGTAATAAAGGGAGAGGTGCAAGAAATACAGGTTTAAGCAATAGCTAATTGTACATACTCATTTGCAGGATACCTTTGGTAATTGGTGAAATGATGATTTATAGTAATTTTATACTTGCGTTTGGAGGTTTTAAAATCAGCAATCTAACGTCATAAATGCAGCAGCTTTTGTTATAAAAGAAATGGGACTGAACTACAGGCTTTTTGTTTAGTGGGAAGTTCTATGACTTCTAAAACATATTTTCTTAGACGTCCAATTAAAAAACAAAGTGGTTTAGTCTTGCTGTAAAATGGAGATTATGTAGGAAAACTGAGGTCTTGGAACTCAAATTCTTTTGGTTTTAATTAAAATCAGAATTTGTCAACCTAATTTGACCTCTTATAAATGTTATGGAACTTTAAAAATCAGTTTAATTTGGACATGTTGTTATGGACCAAAACCAAAATGCTTTAATCTTAAAAATGTCAGGGTTTATGCTGTGTTTCCAAAAATTAAACTTCTTTTGTAATAGCTCAAATATAAAAGTTGATGGAAACGTTTTTTTCATATGAAAAACAAAATTGGCAGATCTTTAAACTCTCTCTCTCTGGATATAAAGCTGAAGGCTTACACAGTTGATCAGCATGTTTTTAAGGTCTTATCTAAAATCTTGGGGAACAGAAACAGAATGGGGGGGAATATAGACTGTAAAACTGTTCTGTAGCAAGGCTAAAATGTGTGGCACACTAAAGAGTGTTTCATGACATTTAAGAGTGCAGGTTCAAGGCTTTTCATCATCTATTTAAAGACGAATTTTGCCTCTTTATGTATGAGCCCATGTGCAGGCTAGTAAAACTCAGTTTGGTAGTGATGTCAGGGTGATTTTTGGAAAGAGAGGCAATGATCTACCTGCCCTCTGTACCTTGCCTGCTCCTCTCCTTGTACTTGATGTACCTTTGGGGGGTTGTGAGGGAGTAGTGGGTTTCAAGTGGTAACAATATGAAATGTTTCTGTAAGCCCATGCACAGCATGCTTTCTATCTGGCAGGTATCCCAGAATCGGAAACTAACCGAGGGTGGAAGGACCCGCTGGAGATTGTGTAGTTCAACCCCAGCTCCTGAAGCAGGGTCAGCTAGAGCAGGTTACGCAGGACTGTCATCGGGTTTTGAGTATCCCCAAGGATGAAGACTCCACAGGCTCTCTGGCCTACCTGTTTCATCTCTCATCTTCCTACTGGGTACCACTGAGGAGAGCGTGGCTCCATTGTCTTTACATCCTCCCATCAGGTATTTATACATATTAATAAGACCCCCCCACACCTTGTCTTCAGCATAACCAGGCCCAGCTCCCTCAGCCTCAACTTGGGTGACCTTTATTATCTTAGTGACCCTTTGCAGCACTCTTTTCTGTCTGCATCTTTCTTGTGTTGGAGCACCCAGAACTGGATGTAGCACTCCAGATGCACCTCACCATAAACTGTAAGTTTATTGTTTATTGTGAGAACTTCTTAAAATTATTTTTAAGTGCAAAACGTACTGTTTTCAGCTGTGTTTTACTTTCAGATTTGAATTTGTTTGGAGATAAAACTAGAATGAGAAATTCAGGCAGAATACATTTAAGGAAACTGCTCCTACTGTGAGGATAGAAGCATGAAAAGCTGTACAAGAGGGGAAATGTTTTATAAACACCATTTGTGTGTAAAGTTTATCCGGTAGAAAAAAAATCGAATTTAAGAAGACATGCAGAATATTTTCCAAATTTTAATGATAAACTGTTGTTATAATATGCAGAGTTTTACAACTGAGAAGAAAGCTCCAAAAGAAGAATGGTATCTTTAAATAGTTAAATACAATTTTGATACATTTCAGCTTAAAAACAATTTGAAAACACTTGAAATTAAGTAAGGAGGAAGCTCATTTTTATGTGGAGGAATCTGTCTTACTTGTACGGTACTACCTCACAAAGTGAAAGATGTCCTTCATGGGCGACAAGGGACAGACAGGGCCAGAACAGTTTGCAGTTAGGAGAATAAGCCCATATCTTTGTATCAGAGACTTGTAGCACTGATCCTTGTGCAATGCTTTGTGCTGACTCCATTCTACAGGTGAATTCACTGTGGCTGTTGCAGAAGACTAAATAATTTGTGGGTTTATTTCCTGTCATTCTCACTAGCTCTGTTCTTTGAGCCAGTATAGATCTGCTAGCTTATTTTGAGCTGTTTCTGATGTGACAGCACAAGGACCGTTTTTATTCTGTTCCGTGGGTATTGATATAGCCATTGAAAACTCTGTAATAAGAGCATATTAGTCCCACTAATAACTGATCCCAATTTAGTCACTGTGCTGTTACAATTATGATGATCAAATTGACAATTTAAACTTGTGATTAATGTTGTGGATCACTACTAATGATAACCTTTTCCACTAATGACTAAAATTATTTTCTTCCATTTGGAAAAGTTCTATCAATCAACTACAGATACAGAACCTGTCATAGTTGTCAGTAGTGGTTTTCAAGAACAAGTCAAAAGAAACTGCATGTCCTGTCAACTCCCAGCATTTAGTTTAGCTATAACACTTCTCCATCTCTTGCATTTCCTCCAGAATAGCACATTGTGTAGCACATTGTGTAGCAGCTCAAGTGATTGTATGCTTTAGCAAACATTTATAATCCACCCAGGGAATTATATACAGCTGGATCACGTTTAATTGCCCTAGCCAAAATGTCTATTTGTAAGTGTGGGAAATTCACCCAAAAAATGGCTTGGCAAATATATTTGTTTCAGAATTTTTAACCGAGTTTGTCCTAGTGAACCTATGGGCAGTATGGTTCTACAGTGAAAAACTCAGTGTTAGTATCAATAAATACAAGATGAGAATGTAGAGTGAAATTACCTGAGGTGAGATTGGATCAAAACCAAAGTTAGTGCAGGTTATTGGATAAATGAAAGATCAGGAGCACAGTCATGCTTCATGATGGCAGCTCTGCAGCAACGGTGTCATGTACACAGTCATCGCCTCCAACCACAGTACGTCTGGCTTATGGGTGATAGCTGTTGACTTCTCTTCCCAGGCACTGACTCCTGCTTCATTTTTTGTTTCTGGGTTTGTTTGTTTGTTGTTGTTTTTCCAGTGACTAAGCATCTAATTTGAATGAACTGTGGGAGAAAAGAGGATTGAAGGTAAAGTAGTGCTTTTTATTATTCAGGTTGTCACTAATTGCTGTTTTCAGTTCAGAACATTTAAATGAAATATTCACACAATCAGGCCAGTTGTAATTCAATCAGAAACCCATCCAACTACCCTGAGGAATCCCATCAGGGCTCCTTATGCAGCAAGAAAGAATTTTAATTAGAAATTTGAAATAAGCTTTTCCCCCAGTTTTGCCAGGAACAAAATGGGCTGGTGCTTAGTGCCTCCATATGAGGAATTAAAGCCTTTGCGAAAATCAGCATTTAAAGAAACAACTAGAATTTCAGATTGTGATAAATGAGTCTATATTTGCACTTTCTAGTAAGTCTCAGTGAAGAAACTGAACATATTGCAAACACATTGCTAAGTGCAAACTACCGCTTAGGCTGTAAGTGTCTGTATTTTAAGAAGTTCTTTCCTATACTAAAAAATGATGAATTGTTGCATCGTACACAAAGGTATCTTTGAAAATATACCTAATAAAAAGGAGGAGTTAGCAATTTGAATGGAAAATGACTATTAAGGCATTTTAAATGGATCCCATGGTAGTAGCCCTGTGTCAGAAGAATTCCTGTAAGAAGCTTGCTCCAGCCCCAGGGAAACAGGATAAGCACCAAGGCCCAATTCCCAACATTCAGAAACTATGATCCCTGAACCAGTCACTAAATTTTGCGGGAGTATGAGTCAACACTAATAAAACTGGGGAAGGATGACAGGGGGAAGTCTGTATTTAATTGCTGTAAAGTCAGTCTTGCTTTCTACTCTTTCTTTAGGAACTGTGATAGATGGAAACTTCCTAAATGAAAACAGTTCTGATACTTTTGCAGCATTTGGCATCTATTGTAAATGTGAGTACAGTACAGGGGTTGACCCTGTTTGCTTTGCAACAGCAACTAGTAACACACTCCAAAGCCAGGGCAACACAATTGCTAGAAGGTAGATGAGTAGCAAGATGTGGTGGTTTGTTTTTGTTTTATTTTTCGGGGGACGCAGGAGTGTTGTCTTAGCAGTTTAAACAGGGCTTGTGAGGGAAGTGAATGATCGTCTTCACCTTAGACTGCTCTCACTTTTGCCTCCTGACATTTATGTCATGACTCAACTTCCTTCTGTTAATCTCTTCATTAAAAACTCCTAGCAAAGAATATAGAGCAGAACACAGAAGTATTTCCCTCACCTTAAAATATAATAGCTTAAAGTTGATACTTGCAGACCACTACCCAGATCACTTCATCATGTTTTTTTCCTAGCTTTGCTGCCTTGGAGACCTAGTGCTTTGTAGCCTATTTCACTTGCATTTAATTAGAGTGACAAACACAACAGGATGCCATTTTGGAGAGTTCCCCAGGGCATTTGCTCAAGGCCACTCAGTTTGTCAGTGAGGTACAGCACTTGCACCCCACTGTTTTAATTGCCAGAATAGACAATTGCTCGAGACCTTCCAGAATGGCAGGGGGCAGAGAAAATACAGAAATGTGAAAAAGGAGTGGGAAATACAGAGTGTTATCTATCCAAACTCCTTCCCGTACCTAGCCGTAGGCCATCCTACCACATCAGAGCGCATGTGGATATGCTATCCACTTTATCGGAGAGATCTGATCCCCTTTATCTCCCCTTTTTTTTCCTTTTTTTTTTTTTTTTTTATCTCCCCTTACCTCAGCTGGTAAACCTACCTAAAGAAATCTGTACAAAACAGACAGGATCCTTAACTCATGTGAACTGGGAGTGTCTCTATTGACTAGACTTGCACCATCCAATTATCTGTCCTAAACAGAAATACCTTGACGTTCTAGCCATGCCCATAATACAAGTCTCTTCCTCCATGCTCTTAATTTAAGCATATGAAATCAAGCTTCTACTTTGAACATTTTACTTCTGATATTCAGTATCTTTAGACCTCAGCTAGGGATAAGATGAGCCTGATTATATGCAGGGTGAGTCTGAAAACAGAGCTAAAGCCGAAGAGGCATTTGTATTATTTGCTTCAGCATAAGAGCTTGATGTTAATTTTTTCTGTTGGTTTTTTTTTTTTTTCCCTCCCCATGCATTGTAAGCCTTGCTGGCATACATGCACTCACTTAATGAAAGTCAGCAGCAATCCTTTGAGTAAAACCATGAGTTACAGTATTTAAGGCATTCATCTTGTTTCCATGTTCAGAAACAAGACTTCCTATTATAGCTAGGTAATTGTTGTTAAGTTCTATATGTTACATAAAACATTTTTTTTTTTGACAAGAAGTATTCTAGTTTTACAAGGATTGTACAGTTTGGTTTTACACAGAAACAATATTAACTAGAAAGTTAATTCCTTGACAGGGGAAAGTAATCTATTTGTATGGCAGCCACATCTATTAATAGAATACATTTTCCTTCAGGGCCATTTCACTGATTTTACAACCAGTTTCACATTTCATTCAAGTTCTTTGGAGCATGATATCTCGGAGTAGAGAAAATGAGTCCCTAGCACCTTAGTTACTGCCTATTTCACAGAAGTTACTGCAAAATGTTTAGCAAGTTGTAGTTAAAAAATGTTCTCCCTATTTCAAAAGACTTAAGAACTCATTTAAACTGTAGTTAAATTGTAACAGTCTTTATAGCACTCTGAACTAGAGTAGGTGTCCCAGTTCAGTATGCAGAGAAGAATATCAGTCCGTAATCACTATTATACTCTAAAGGTTGGTTTTAATTAACAAGAGCAAAGTGATTTTAATGAAAAGGGGAAAGTTTATTTAAACAAAAGCTATTAATCTAAAAAGGGTTTAGATATGATATTTCCAAGGGAGTTCTTAAAAATTCTTCAGGAAATAATGAGAGAAGAACAAAAGGTTGAGGGTTTAAAGAAATCTTCTACTGAAATTTAGCCCTCAGATGAAGAAAGTAAATTGTGGTCTTGGAAGGAGAAGTTCTTTACCTGTTCTGCCTTGGATAGGGCCTCTTGCTGTTTTGTCTATCAAAAATGTCAGTTTCTTGCAGGGGCTCTCTAGATTATGTCAATTTAATTATCACAGTCTATCACAATGGTCAGTCCCTGTTAATTATGCCGCTGAGTTTTAGGAATAAATAATGCTTACAAAGAATCCCTGACTAAGAGAAATTAAGTACTTAGCCAAAACAACAAAAATTGATATTCGGTTAACTAAAACTAGACTTTTTTTCATATACATGTTTTTTAAATCTGCAATACAATATAGTAATACATTGTTTTTTGTGTGTAACTACCATAGGTATTGGATAACTCTTCTTTCCATCCTTAGATATCAGTGGCTTTCCATTGCTACAGAAGGGGTAGATGCAATGCCTCGCCTGTGTATGAAGCTATAGCCTATAACTGCAAAACAGACAAACGTTATTGCCACTTTTGGATCACTGCTTATCTTCTGATAATATGGTCAGGTAAGTGTTTTCTTTATATGTAGAGAAAGAACACTTTAAAGTCTCTACACTAATCCTGGACTGGACATTAGTTGCAGTAGCAAAAACACTTTCTAGGCTGAATATGAAATGTTCTCTCTTGTCTGCTTAAGAAACCTTAACCTACTCCCCAGTTGTCAGTTCATACTTCCCTCAATAAATGTGAAGTAATTATAGTGATATGCCTAGAGATTATTATGCAGTTTTCTTTGACAGCTGGGAGCAGCTGCACTATAAGCAGAGAAAGAAAGTAAGTGAAGAATCAAGGCTGTCTAGCTAGACCAATGCACATCATGTGTTCCCTGGAGATACTAATTTCTCCTGCTATTTCCCATTGCATGGCTTACCCAGCATGTCTCAAGCCACATCTAATTATCATTTCTACCTTTCATTTAGACCAAAGAGGCACTATTATATTGGACAAAGCATGCATCCTATTTCTGCATTGATAGCATTACTTCTCCCCTTCTGAGCTTTTACCAAATCTGTTTCTTCAGCTGTATCTCACCTGACTCACAGCTTGGTATGTGAATGCATGTTTCTAGCTCACTAAAGTGGCTTCCAGTGCTTCTGATGCTTTCTTATGACACTTGCAGAATACATTTATTATTTATGTTTCTATTATTTTTTTGCTACCTTCTCTTTTCTATGCTCTTTCTCCTGTCACCTGTTTGGAGACAAAGTAGGCATCAAAACTTGGTCTCTTATCCATTTCTCTCAGCACCATGCCATTGAAGTGCGACTTGCATAGATGTAGACAAATATAGATGTATAGATTTACAAAATGTGGGACACAGACCTTGAACTCACTCTGAAGCATAATGCAAAATTTCTTTTTCCTACTATACTCTCTACCTGTTAAACCTATTTGCCTTTGCTAAACAGTATACCTGAACTTTTGAAGATACTTGCTTGAGAACTAGCTAATGTAGAGGACAGTATGAAAGACTAGGACAGCTTTGGTATTTGGAGAGCTGAAAAAGACAACAAAACACCATAGTTGTGTAGTGCTTCTTTACAGAACTTGTGTTATTTGCTATGAGCACAATATATAGGTTAGAGAGGACAGACAGCTCTTTGCCTGTCCACTGCTTTGAATCATTCTTTCACACTACCTGGTTCACCTTTCATCATTCTGAATTTGGAGTGGACAAATCTGAGACACCTCACATAAAAGACAGGCATGCAAAGCTCTGCCATTGTTTTTGAAAATGAATGACTATTATTCTTTTCCTTTTGAATTCCAGAAGTGCCTTCAATATCACGTTTTAGTTGTAACTGGGAGAAAAGCCAATGAGGAAGACCAGGAAGAGACTGGAATTAAAATAATTTTATGATTCCAAGGAGCCACAAGCCTTTTAAGGATTCTGCTCTGACTTACTAAGGGAGGCAGATCCATAATGTATATAAAAAAAAAAAAGAGGCAGATCTATCCACACTGAAATCTCTATTTTCTCCCTATTTCAATGTCTTCTAAAAAATTTAAAGGAAGTAGGCCTGTGGATGATGCAACTTTCAGGACCAAGCCTCCTTTTCCTACAGCCAGTCTAGCATTTCCCAAAGGGTTAAAGAAACCTTGCCTTTTTGAGAAATTAGGAGTTTCACCAATTTATCTCTTAAGCATTTAGCTATAAAAGAAGAGATCTCTGGATTCCCCTAGGTACTCCAAAGGACTGGAAGCAAGGACGAAGGATTCAGGATGCAAAAGTAAGTATATGAAGCTGCATCTTCCATATCTAGTATATGATTTCAGAGTCAGCTCTTTTCTCTTTAGACTTTTGTCAAGTCTTCATTGATTTTGATACCAAATAATTATTTTAACAATGGCAATTGATGCCATATATACCAGGAGACATCTCTATCTTAGACAAAACCATTCTTAATTAAGGCTCCTACATCCAAAGTCACCTTGTGCAATTTCAGTTTCTTAAGCTGAATGTCTCGTCTATACTATGCCCTGTAGCATTCACTGAATTCATGAAGAGAGGCGGACACCTCTACGGCTGAGCCACTTGCTTCAGGAGAGGTTATCAATTAATTCTGTACAGTCTCAGAACACTCTGCATATATGGTAAGTGGCATAGCTGTACTCCCAAATGCTAGATGCTTACCTATATTAAGTTGGTATCAACGACAAACAGTTTTAGGTACAGAAGTACTCCATGCCCACACAAAATCTCAAGAAAAGGTAAGTATCATTACTGAATTCTAGCAAAATTTTAATACAGTCTGATTAGCACACTGTTACTGAATTGTTAGAATGTTTTGTTCTAAGGAAAGTAAAGATCATGCAGGCCAGTTTCTTAGGTATGACAGCTTTAGCTTAGATACTCACTTTTTTGTTGCTTATTAAATCATAACAACTTCCTGTACTCTTTGGTAGCCACACAAGCAACATCTAAGGTTTGTTTTTGCTGCTTACTGTATTGACAAGTTACATGGATTGTGTTTCTATTCTTTCAGTACTATTCTGATGTGGTCTTTCCTTAAAATACTCTCTGAGATAGTAACTCTGTCTTGCCAGGCATGGAGGAGTGCAAAATATTCACTGCTGTGTGAAATTTTAGACAATTCTGTAGATGTGTACTTTTCACTTACCTTCATAGATCAAGGAGTGTTTTGAAGTGATCTAGCTGATGACGAGTAGCAGTTTCAACACCAGTCAGAAGGAAGCTGTTTCAGCAGTGATGGCTACTTGATCTCCAGCTGTTGCTGTTGTTCAAATGACGATTGTGTTCAGTTGGATGGTGCCTGCTGACCTCTAACCCCTTGAAAGGAAGAGAAGTGAAGGCATAGAAGGTAGGGTAAGTAGACTTGTTTCTTAGATGGATACATATCCCCACCCATGCCTGAAAAGGTTAAAATAACATAAGATAGAAAAGTTATTTAAGAGAAGAAAGTGGAGGCCCATGCTTGTTTTGGCAGTCCCTAGCTAAAACCAAACTGGCTAACTGAAGCATGGGACAGATACAAATAATACATCAGCCTTCTAAACTGTGGAAAACAACTTGTTCTTTCCCCAGTCCAAAGGGCTGCCCCTTCAGTTGCCATATTTTAAAACAAGATAGAGTGAATCGAGAAAAGGTAAGGAGTCCTGTATTTGGTGGGTGCTATAGGACTACAGAGTATTTACAGGCTCCCACTTTTTCCTACACACATATAACACAATGGACTCTCTGTGGCTATTGAGGAGCAAGTTATAGAAAACTTTTTGGGGGTGGTGGTGTGGAGTCAGAGATTGTGTTAAGTAAAAGTTGGGCAGGATTTATTCACTTTCACCATTCAGACTATTCAGTCTCTATTGACATCTATACATAAAAACAGAAGTTACGGTATTAATTTTGTTCTTGAATTATGATTAGGTTATACAGGCACATCTTCGTAATTCAAACACCCAAGGAAAGATCTAGTCTTGGCCATCTGCTCTCAAGAGTCTTAAACATTTTAATAACAAGTGACAGGAAATATAGCCAGCAGAAAAAGTTTATGGAATAGAAAACAGTACAATATCTAAAGTGAACATAGTATATTAGGGTACATTTCCCTAAACCCAGGCATAAGTAGGACATGAAAAGTTACAAAAGTTCTTTACCTGATATCGTGCTTTCCTCTTCTGTCCTGTAAAACTGTAAGTGGGCCTGTTCAGTTGTAGTTCCACAAGAACGAACTGTCTTTATTTTCTCTTCTTGTAGCTGCTAGGTATATACAAAGTATATACAAAAAGTCATTTCCAGTTGTTATAATTGCCAACGGCATTGTCTTATGAACTGATAACTCATTTATTTAAACATTACTTCCAACTGGAGTAGCTTAGAACTTACATCCTTTTTTTGTGTGTGTTTATGGTTACTGACTTAGTGATGCTGGTTAACCAATGAGGTAAATGGCATTCATGAGTACATACAACCAATCAATTTTCTGTATCAGTCAATAAGTACAGTGACATGCAGGAAAAGGTGGGAAAGGCAGTGCTGAAACAGAAGTCTCTTCAAGGAGGACAAAAAAATAATCTGTGGAGTTCTTACTTCACAATTCATCCTCATACTCAGATTTTCAGTCCTTTTGTATTTAACCGTCAGGATTTTTCTAAGGACTCCTGTTATAAACCACTTTCCTCTGCAGTATCACAGTTTCAAGCCCATGGCTTTTAATCACATGCCTACCATTTTTCAAGAAAACTTCCAGTCCTTAATGGAGCCTACTTGAAGGTATTTACTATAATTTGATCTGACATACACATCTTACAAGATGAGGATGGACCTGTTGGAAAATGATATAGCTGTTAAGTGATCTTTAGTCTTGAAGAGACATGTTTTTAGCTGTGAGTACAACATTCTATGATTTTATCAGTCAAATGGGAAAAGTACAAAGAATGAAGAACTAAATGTGACTTCAGATCTTTGTATGCATAAATCTAAAAAGTAAGCTGAATGCAACCTAAAGAGAAGGCTAACTCTTGTTCTACTTATTTTAGAGTATAGAAACCAATTCAAAAAGTAAGTACACTTTTGCCTATGTTTCTACAGTAAGACCAAGCTAGAGCTCACTGTAGAAGCTTTTTTACAGCACAGAGGGACACATCTTGGATATGAATTTTTCCCAACACAATATACTCAGAGCCTAATCCATTTCCCCTCTTTGGGCTCTGTCTCAATTTATTAGCAGTGTTCCTTGTGACTGGAATGAGCAAGTCTTGGGCCAAATGGCTGTCCTAAAACCCTAATTATCTTCAAATTTGGGCCAAAGTCCTTATTAGTCTACGTATTAAAAACAAACAAAAACAACCAAAACGTCAAGATTTAGGGAAACTCATTCCTTTTTTCAGCTGATACTTGTTAAGACTAGTACTTCGTATTTTTTTCCCCTCAAAAGCTTGATTGTTAGATATAAGTAAATTTGCTAGACATTCGACAACGTTATTTCCATCTTCCACAGTATTAGGAAGTTGCGTCTGCTGCCATAGTTTGCTGTACTAGAAACAGAGTCAATTACAGAAGGAAATTAGAAGTTGACACAAAGGTCAGAGAGTAGGTGAACAAGGGAAGAGAAGTTCTGAAATTACACAGCTCTTGCAATTAAGGTCTGATAGTCCTTCTTTTATGGGTCATGGGAGCTGTGGCAGTTTTGATAAATGTTTTAACTTTTATAACAGATCTATCAAGGATAGCAATAGCAGAGGGAAAAGTTCTCTTTACAAAAATCACTTACAAGAAAGGAGTTAGAAAGTTCCTTCAGCTTCCTTAACCTCATTGAATCTGGGTAATTCAACTGCCACTCTCAGCCTCAAAGT
Source organism: Anser anser (assembly GCF_964211835.1). Classification (NCBI taxonomy): domain Eukaryota; kingdom Metazoa; phylum Chordata; class Aves; order Anseriformes; family Anatidae; genus Anser; species Anser anser. The sequence goes on along the minus strand of NC_139725.1, from coordinate 13,600,621 downwards.
TCTTAATCTAGGAACACTTCTAATATTTGCCAAACCACTGGCAAATCTATATAGTGTCACATTTGACAGAAGAGTTAAAGTTTCAAATTACAGCACGAGTAACTCCTGATTTAGGATGCAAAACTCACGAAATAACACATCACACTAGATTTAATGAAAATCAAACCCCACAGAAATTCTAAGCGAACCTCATATACCAGATCCTCACCTTTCAGTGGTGTGCTGTGTAAAACACCCCCTATGCTCTGGATTTTGGTTCTGTTAAGAAACTGATAATAATAAAGTTAATAGCATCCTTATACTACTAAGTTGGTCGTAATACTCTTGTGCATAGTCTTAATTTGGGTTTATATTGCTACTGAAAGGAATTGGTCGCTTCACCGTAGAAGGAACTATACTTTTCCATTATTACAAAGCTCCTGACTGAAACAGAACTGAATGACTGTTCTTTCTGAAAGACAGAAAGAAGTGGGTGGGGAGCAAAGATTACAGTTAAATGCTGACTGAAAAATAAAAATAAATCCCACAATCAAAAAAAACCCTTCCTTTCCCTTTTAGCTAAACAGAATAATCTGTGCACTTTTACAATAGCTGTACTTACTTTTGTGGATTCAGTGTGTGGAAGCTTGCCTCTTTAAAGCACTAGACAAAACTATAATGCAGCAGAATCTAGGGCTGCATTAGGCGTGAATCATTTTCATAATAAAAAGGTTAAAAAAAAAAAAAGGAAAGTCTGTCAAGCCCTGATAAAACATGGAACATATTTCAAGACTAAGGAAAAGATCTTGACTAAGGTGACAGAGAAGGCACGCAGCGTGCTGCAGTAGTATATTTGCAATCTACATGGTACCTCTTTTTATTGTTAAGCATCACAAGGCAGAGTCAGAGAGAAAAACATATTATTAAATGAATTAAGGTCACTGAACTTATAAACTCATACACCAGGACAACCTAAATACAGTAATATTTTTCCAAGAGTCCTTGAGACTGATCATTTAAATTCTGAAATTTGTTTCAAGTCCTTCTCATCCTAGGTGTAAGATTGAGAGGTTTTTTTGTATGTTCGCTTATAAATGGCACTCTACTGTGAAGCAGAAGACCCGAGCTGATTAAGCCTGAGTGCCCTAATTTCTTGAAGCAAAGGGTGAGTACTGCTTTTTTCCCCTCATGCCATTCATAGTGCTCTGGGTGAACACTAGAAGAAACAGTAAGGCAGAGTGCTCAGCTTTCAAGAGCAGTTGCCATCTTAAACACCAATGCACAGAACAGCTAAAAAGCACTTCACAGCTCATTCCAAAGTTCAGTTGTCAAGTCTGTGGAGACTCTTCGTGCTTATTCTAGCTTCTTTTTGTTTTTCCTTCTTTGACAGAACACACACTATCTAAAAGCTTTCTTTCTCTCTCCTCATCAGTCTAGCATGTCTCTCCCTAGAGCCCTTTCTCCTCAGGAAGATGGCAGCAACTTGCAAAAGCCTTCAGACACACCAGGGAGGGGGGGAGATAAAAACGTACCCTGTGCGTGATAAAGCCAGGGGCAGGAAGAGGGCACTCACTGTCAGTGGAGCCTGCACGGTGTCCCAATAAGTTCAAACAGGAGAAACAAGAAACAAGCCTTGATATTTTTCAGATTTGCAGCTTTTAATACCTCCAGAAGCCTCAGCAAACACCTCTGAGCAGGAAGCAGAGCAGAGTTGGTATTTGCTGTAAAAGTTAAATTGAGCTCCAGGGGACAGATGAGAATTAGTCCAAAAAAAGCATTCTTGACCCAAAGTGTTAGCTAAAACCACAAAAGTCAAGGTGGGATATTCGTCGCAGGACTGCTGTACCCCCAAACACACATGCACACCTGCAGAGATATCTGAATCTTGGCTGTGGCATCTCAATCACTAAACTTGTCAATAAAAAACTGAAACAGCATTAATTCTATATCATTATTTCTATTCTAAGATTACTGTGAGTCAATAAACAGCAAGTATTTTCTGCATTTCCCTGGCATCTACTTTGACACTGTTCAACCAGTGATTAAATACACTGATCCTCATTTCTCTAAGCGTTAATTCTGCAAACTAGTCTGCAGCCAGGAGAAGTGAGCATTTAAATAAAAAAGCAGCTGGCCTGTTATGATGCACACATACTCAGAACCACGCACAGTGTGTATATAGTTCTGAGCACTGGACACCTCTACCCCTCTTTCCTCCTTACTCATGTTTAACTAACTCTGAGGTATGACCATCTTCTTTCTAACATGAAAGCCCTGATCCTCTGCACTTGAAACTGGTTAAATAGTGTTGATTCCTTTGCTGGCCCAGGACCAGAGCCACTTCTCATCCCAGCTGACTACAGACTAGCACATTTTGTCAGCTCTGTAATTTCAATTAAGATTTATAGATATTAATGACAATAGGGATAGGATGGGGAAAAAAAGTATTCAGACTACTATGGGAGCCTCTTAACCAAGCTCTAAATATACCCAGGCTCACATAAAAGCATTTAATTTACTGAGTAAATGAATTCTCACATAGCTGGTCCTAAATTCTAATTCAACAAAAGTTGCTCTTGGGTCCAGAGTGGCAGTACTGGAAACACGTTATTCTCTCTACATTCTGCAGTGGTGGGAAGCCTGCTGAGGTCTCTCCAAAGTACTTTGACATACCAGGAATCAAGCGTCTTTGTTCAGAGGTACTGGCGGTCCTCCAATTTCAGGTGGGAGTGGGTATATATTTTGCTTAAAAAATTTGAAATTTTAATAATAAAAAAATATGCACTTCATCATGATTACTGTACAGTAGCAATAAAACTTTCTGTAATACAAAAGAAGACTTCTGTTTCTATGTTAAATGAAACAAGCCAGGAAAGAAAAAGCCATATAAAGCAACAACATTTTGTTCTCTGGTTAAAAACAACATCATTTTGCATTCAAGTATTCGTAATGTGGGAAAGCAGCAAAACAGACAAGTGCATATGAGACAACTAATATTTGATTAATACTGTAACTCCAAATGAAGGAAACAATAAAAAGGATCAAATTATTCTCAATGGATCAGGAGCCAGGAAAAATAATGCACAACCACAGTTTTTATGAATACCGACAGAAAGCCATGACTTGTACGTTTTGAAGTATTCATAGCTATGACAAACCTGTGACATGAGGCCTACACCCACTAACTGTTATGGAACTCATTCCACAGTATAAACAAAACAGCAAATAAAAGCACACATCCAACTGAACAGAAAGAATGTAAGGAGATCAGTATACGTACTTGGGACTGACATGTAGCATGTCACAAGCACATACGCAGACCAAGACACTGTGGTCACTGAGCAAGTTTTACATTAAAAAAAAGAAGATATATGGATTAAAGTATAAGGAATGCAAGCACTATAGCAACCATGTTCTGCAGTAGAAGAAGAATAAAACAGGAAGGGTGTTACAGATCCAAATGCACCTTGGCCCCTGTTAGTCTGCCTCAAGCACAACCATGAGGCAACAGCCACAGCTTTTGTACCTCCCCTGCCTGCTGCATTTATCAACCATGTTAAGACCTGGCCACCAAGCTTACATACACACCACTTTCTATACCTCTTTCTGTGAGGACCCATAATGTTAACTAAGCAAAAATTCTGCCTTCATTAAAGACGAAATTTATCCAATTAAACAGGAGATTCTTAAATTCTGGATGGTAGCTTAGCACAAAGGACCTTTTTACAAAATTTCTTACAAAAGCTCGGTCTCTAATGATAAGTTGAATAAGACCAAATACGGGTTGAGTAAGCCAGACAGACACTTGCTGTTCCTATATTTCTTTATCAGCTTCAATTTGCTCACAACCTCTCTGCTCCCCTTCCCATTTTGGTCAGCATTTTTTTTCTTCTCCCCATTTAGAAATGATGCAGAGCAACTAGAGTCAGGAAAGGCTGCTCCTAATCAATACTTCTCCTGTTGTTTTCCAGAGGTTTTCTATGTGCTTCCTGATGGTTTTCTACTTAAACTACTGTCAGCAAAGTAGATAACCCACAAGGGAAACGCAAACATGTCTCTTTCAGTGCATATAGCTTCTTTTCTTTGTAGTGGTCAAAGGCTATAGATGGTAACATACAAAACCTACTGGCAGTAGGACAGAAAGTAGAATATTCAGAAGCAAATGTACATTTAAACATTACATTAAAATTGTTAAGCATACAAAAATACTTTTTCCAATAATGTTGTTAGAACAGATCCACCTAGTTACACCAGGTTGGGGAGTGAGATTTTTACTTAGCCAAGCTTAACAAAACTGCATTCTCTCAGTTGAGGCTGTTAAAAGAACAGCTAAATGGATTTTGGCACACAGAGTTTTATGAACAGGGGCTCTTTGCAATCGCATTTAGTGGACATCAGGGGTTATGAATGCTACTGGTATGGTACTGACTACCAGAGACGTTTCAATAGAAACTGTATCAGGTACTTGAATGATTCTTTGTAGCCAAGGGACTGCAGGAAAACTCCCATTACTGAAAGAAGCAACAACAACAAGCAACTATTAAAGAGAACGAGCATAATATGCAATTATTGATAACAAAAATAATGGCAAGGATTATCAAAATCTAGAAACATTTCCAAACAAAAACAATACCAAAATATAATTCACTGTGATGCTTTATGACATCCAAAAAGCTGTAAGTTAAATGAGGAAAACCATTTAGCCTGTTCCCCTAGCAAGTCTTGGTCAGCTGCTAGCTCTCTAGAGGTTATATGCATCTGTAAACAGATACAATATTGAAAACTCAAAGAAAGCAAATAACCTGTTCACATACTGCATTCCTTGCCAGAAAATTAGTTTTTGCGACAACTGGCAGATAACAGCTTTATGCAGGAGTGAACAAGACTGTACAAAAAGACTTCAGAAAAAATAAAGGAGTAGCACAAATACTTCAGCACTAAAATCTGAAATGGCGTAACCCAGAGAAAAGGCTAGTCTTCAAACATGATGCAACACAGGCAGGAGTGGAAATAGTATTAGTGCAATCACAGTGGCTGCTAGTGTCTACTACCTGCATTACACAGGATATGAAGATAAAATTATTAATCAAGAGTGAAAATCTGCACAAATTGAAAAAAGACCATGTAGCAGTACTGTTTAGGTTAAACATTTAACCAGAAATTTCCGGCTGAATAAAAAATAAAGAGCAAATCATTAGAAAATATGATGAAAACAAAGAAAACCCAATGACACTCTGTGTAGACGTTCCAAAGTACATGAAATGGATGCTGTTGTGCAGAGAGTGCCAATACTGTTCAAGCAAAAACATTATTGGCAAGCTATTATCTGCTATACCTGCTCAAGCTTTTGGTTTATCTAGCTCAGTACTCTGTAGCTGACAAAAAGAAGGAAGGTAAAATAAAAATCTTAGTGACCAGATACAAGGTTATCTGTCCTCGATGCAAAGCTCAGCCTACTCCCTAAAATAAAAAAAAACAGTTTTCGACTCACTACATGGTCTCTCACTGGTTTGTAATTATCAATGAGAGCAGTAGAAACTTAAGTATTAATCAGTCTTCTGCCTTCCCCCTACTTCTCTACTCAAAAATACAGTATTTTAATTACAACACTAGTGTTAAAATGCCCAACTCAATGGGCTATAAAGGTTTCTTTCCTGAACTGGTATTTTTTATTTAGGCTCCTACAAGAAATAGTAATAGAAGTCACAGTAATAGTCGCAGTTCATAGTATCATCCAACAAACACAAGGCTCAAAAAAGACATCTCTGTCATCACAGTTGTCTAAGCTCCACTTCTGTATGAATCTGAAAATATCATCAGCATCCTCCACATGAATCATCTAAGGGCTGTACCTGCAAACATTTATCCATTTTGACCACAATCTACATACAACAAACAGTAGTTTCTTTCTTCTTGCCCATAAAAATGCCCCGAATAGCATCATACCCTCAAACAACACTCTGGCTACACCATTAACTCTCAGAAGTACATTATAATAGAATATTTATATATAATTCACCATACAAAGATAGACAACAGAAGATCAGTTAAAGTTATTAATGGAATCTTGTCTATATTTTGTCCAGTTTTCAACAGTTTGTCCAATAATCTATTCAGTGTTGTTCAATTCAGTTTTTAACCTAAATTAGATCTGAACAGCAAACATCTGTATTTTATAAGAATATTTTTAGAATTTTTAGCATCATAAACCTTTTTTTTTGGGGGGGCCGGGGAGGTTACACAGGTGTTTGGGTTTTTTTTGAAGGATTAAAGAATTGAAATGTATGACACATACTTTCATGTCATTTCGACTTTGATCTTGAGGATAAACTTCTGCTGAGATGCTCCTGCTATCTGTCCTTACTTATTGTCCCCTATCAAAGCGACAGAAGCCTAACTTTTGTAAATAGAAGTGATGGATACTCCTTCCTGTGAACTACTGGACAATTTTACTGTAAGAGAAACTGCAGTTCATCAAGGAGTTGAAGGACTTCTATCTGATCTTATGAAATTGAAAAACCTCTTTTCAAAGGCTTGAATCAACAAAATGGGGAAAGAACAAAGGAGTGTAAAGACAGAGACAGTAATTACCAAAAGAGTAATTAAAATAGACCAGAAACTGCTTGAAGCAAACATGGATACAATGGTCAGAACAGGTCCATTAGGGCAGATTCATTCTAATAACAGTTAACAAATTAATGTTCTTTGCAGGAGAGAGGGAGCCTGGGAGAAAAGCTCAGCACTGGCATGAAAAAGTACACTGAACCTCTGATTTATGAGCATGAAGACAGTTGCAGATAAGTCCCAGCATCAAACCTAACTATAATCAGGTCCTTAGTCCCAAGGAAGCACAGTTGGTCCTAGGACCATTTAGTAACCGGCACTCACTTGACTCACAACAGAATTATTTAATAAACCACCACAGTTACTTCAGGTGACAGATTCCTGTACAAACTGGGCATGCAGGCTCTGTCCTGTTACCCCAAACATCCACAACCTCCAAATATTCATATAGGTTTGTACATAGCACCATTTCACTCTGGTGACCAATGTCAGAATTTCCAGTTGTGTCATTTGGCTGCATAAAATTCCTGCCTCAAATGGAAGGAAAAAATCAAAATGAAATAGTGAATGAATGAATAAAAGTTAGAGGTCCCACAGGATTTACACGAAGTAGCTTTGCTGAAAAAATTCTCTTCCCTGGCTGCATGTTGCCTGTACGCCGCGCTCTCAGAACAGATTTTACTGGCAGCGTATAGAGACATGTATATGAGCATATGCAGCATATATTGAGACAGTGCCTATTTCAGGCCTTCGGGAAAAAGAGATGCTACAGGAAAATAAAAATAGAAATTCCAGAAGTCTTAGTTCACAACGCTCTATGAGAGGTGCATCTCATACTCTGTTTATGCCTCAGCTTTCCCCATCAAGAAAATAAAACAAAAAAACCTATAGCCTGTTATCAACCTTGCAAAATAAGGAATAAATCCACTAATGTTTCCAAGGTGAAGAGATTCTATGAGGGCACAGGCTTAGCCACAGATGCATTTTCTTTATGTGATGACTATTAGGCTTATTGATTTTAGTACAGAAAGAGGCTACCCCTGGCTTTTTATTCTGATACCAATTCAGAGCCAATACAGCTAAGGGAAGTAGACTGAAGTGAATTCTGTTTGACCCTTCATCAACACAGGCACTTGCTTTCAGGCAGTGGAGTGACACTGGTATACTGCTGGTGTTGCTTTTACTAGAGGGAAAAAAAGTTTCTTTTCAGAAGCCTTATTTAGTTCCTTCTAAATCTCTAGTGCATTAATGGTTTTTTGTTTGGTTGGTTTGCTTTGCCTTTTTGTTGTTGTTGTCGTTTGTTTGTTTTACCCAGAAGAGCCATTGAAATTTAACACTGGACAACCTGTGGGGTTACCTCAGCCAACTAAATATACCAGAATTACCAATCACCGTTTCTGCTTTAAGGTTGTAACAGATACGTGGTGGTGAAGGTACGGGATAAAAAATGATCATAAAGGAAAAAACAACAAAACACAATAAAAAACACCACACCTGTTCAACAAATGTAGATTTAGCTTTAAAGGGTCTAAATCTAGGGCAGTATGCCTTTGTAACAGGCAAAAGCCAGAGAAAAAGTTCAGCTTGAACATTCAAAGAAACAGCAGGAGAAGGAACCTTCTTTCACTTCTAAACTGAACACATTTCTTTGAGAAATAGCAGGTATGGAAACTTAAAAGTCCTTCTATTTTCTTTTCAGAGCACAGCCAAACTTTAAAGTCTCATCCAGAGGACTATACACAAAAAAATACAAAGCAGCCTGGGCTGGCAAATCAACCCATTTTGCTTCTGTGCGATTCTTCTGTGACCGTGCCAGTGGCCTCTTGCCTGCACAGGTTGCCAAGGGATGTTTAAGGTAGCCCCACAACAGCAGCAGCTGCTGCCACCTTCATTTGCAGCCCCATCCTGAGCACAAGCAGAAGCAAGTCACAGTCCTGCCTCTTCACATAATCGCACCCTGTCAGAGGGAGCAAGCGGCGGGGAGAAAGAGGTGTGTAGGAAAAGAGGGAGAAAGGAAGAGAGAAACCCCATAAAGCCACACATACCTTCCCTAACACCTTGTGCCTCCTCCTCATCACCATGCAGACCAGGTCCGTACGGACCTCCTGTCCTCGTCCAGCTTTCCTCCCTTGCCCAGGCCCCGTACCCACCTCAAACCCCACTGAGCGCCCCCAGCCTCTCCTCCAGCCAGTCTCAGCAGCCCACTCCCCAGCTGCCCTTGGGACAGCAAACTTGAGCATTGCTTGCTGAGAAGCCCTGTGCTGACCCTGGCCCCATCCTCTATAGATTTCTTTAAAAATTAAATACGTATTTCTTTAGCTTCAGATCTCTTTAGGTTGGGGAACAGCTTTGGAAGGTGATGAATTTTTAAAGAAGGTTAGAGAATCGAGGGATCATTTTTAGATAGAGCTGCAACATATTTTTCTCTAAGTTTTCTATTTTGCTGCATAATAATTGTAACAGTTGCTTTTACAGCTACAAACTCATTGACACAGTAAGTAGAAAGAATGAATCTCTGGAAGAGAATAATATTAAAAATTAGATACATTACATTAGTGCAAGTTTACAAAACTTTCTCTCCCCACTGTGTTTATTTGAAAGGATGAAAAGAAGATACAGAGAAGATACAGAGAAACCTGCATTTTGAATATGGGGCAGCAGAAGCAGCCCCTAGAATTCAGTTGTCTGCCTACAGTGCTGTCAAGGCAGACTATCCCCTTGGGGAGGGGTTGGAGGGTGGAGAGCTAAGTGGGAAAGCTTTGACACTGTTTAAGCACTGTTCAGCAATAAGTAAAGCATTGGTGTTTGATTAACACTGCTTTGGTCACAAATCCAAAACACGGGCACCATACAGACTGCTGTGAAGAAGAATAGTCCGGTACAGATACCTTGTACCATCATCTCAGGAAGTGGGGAATGCAGAAACCTCAGCATAGTTTCAGCTAGGGGTCAGGCAGCCAGGCGTGGAAGAAAGTTAGCTAGGAAAGCATCATGCATGAACTTGATCATATGTAGACTCCTGTAGAACATAAGGAAGGTGAAGATCTTTCTACCTCACTGCATCTCAATTCACCCTAATATAAACAAGTGTGATCTGAACTACCTATTGCCCACCCCCCAGAAAACAAACCGACTAGTTACTGGCAATATGAGAGTCTGTTGAACACGTTTGAATAAATACACAGCACACACGCTGATGCCCATATCAAGGACACAGAGATGAATGGAAGGGTTCACTTTGCTGTTACACACAGAAGTGGTCATGACTGTCACAGTTTATTTGAATATCAGCCTTTTGCAGAAGGAGTTTTTGCACAGAGGTTATCAAGGTAGCATAAGAAGGTCACACATACTTCACCAATGGCACAAAGCACCTGATTACTAACAGGAAGCATGAAACCAGTGAAGACAGAAAGGCTCTAAAGAACTGAGAAACATTAAGGATGTCAGAAGGTTGCTTATACCAAAACCTCTTAGAAATACACATCGAAGAGTACAGGCTCTCCTCTTGTTCAAACAATTATTCTCAATAGCAATGACACCAGAGCCTCATGGAGGATAACTTTAACGACAAGGCACAGGAAAGTAAGTGCATGCAGTCCAGTAAATACTGAACAGAAAAGCTAGGAAAAGAGCAGCCCAGAAGATGTGAAAGAAGAAATAAAACTAACTCTAAAGACAATATAAAGCAGGGAAAGGCATTCTGCAGGTGGCTGTTATTCACAAACAGAAATGACGAAGGTATTTCTGTATAACGTACATTTTGGAAGAATGGAAACGAGTCATCTCAACTCTGTTTTAACAGTTCCTTCTTTCCTTGAATGCAGTCTCCTGCTTCATCTAATGGAAATACAGCTCAGTGCTATATCCTACAGGTTTTAGTGTATATCACCGCCAATGTCAAAGAGCATCAGTGATTCTTTGCAGGGCCGTGGAATCTCCAAGTCCAAATATCTGCAGATATGTCAAGACCCCTGTAAAGGTGCTGTGCCAGCATCCAATTATACATTCGTGAAAACTGATATACAAAGGTTTCCACATGGATCACCAAAATTCAGAGTTGCGGCACATACCACGCTAAACGATCTATTTAAATAATTTTAAAATATTCATGACATAAAGGTAAATCAAACAAGTTGACAGTATTGTAATCTTAGAATAAATAAGTCACTTTTTATCTCTGTGTGGAAAAATATAGCTAATTCTCACAAACGTCTGCCCAAATCTCATCAACAGGGACTATATACGCACATTAATGACACTATAAACTCGCTTTTCAGTGGCAAGTGCTGGAAGCCACGAGTACACACCTGGCTGGCTACATCGCAACCTGGGCCAATGGAAAATTTGGTTCCCCTGGCTCAGGGAGGTCTGAACGTTACTGTCACAATCCTATACACGGCCACAGCAGGGCTTCCCCAGAAGCTTGAGGAACACTGTCAAGGTCCAGAAATTCAGAGGTTTTCCTCTGGTCCTTTTTTTGCAGGGTGAGGGACAAATGGGAAGGGAGGGAGAGATTACGCTACTCTTGTTTTTCATGTTGTACCATATTTACTTAAATCTAAAACCTTAGGGCACTTTACTTAGTTTGCCATAGCTCTGCAAGACCAAAAGGATGATTCTTGGAAAAACTTGAAGTAAGATCAGGGATCGAATTATAAACCCTTTGAGTAAAGATCTGGAAGAGTCTGCAAAATGCCATACATCTCTGTAACACTGTTGTAATAATAATAAAGCCTGTGCTCAGAGGAGGAAAAGAAAGTATGAGCTATCTTTCTAAACCAGCTGATCTCCCAGTCTCAAACAAGGTTAGGTAAGGATACAGGTTTTAGAAAACAAATGAACAAAAAACCAAAACAAAACAAAAATCAAACTAGTAAATGTCACAGCGATATTTGCTGTAAGAGTCGTGTAAATGTTATTTATTGTGCCAAATGCATTTCCAAAACAGATGCCTTCCACAATCTATTTACTCAGCCACATCAAAATAAAATAGTTACAGTTTTAGCCTTCTAGGCAGCATTACCATTCATAGGTTGCCATAAGGCCAGTTCATTCCAGCACCAGAAGAGCAACTCAGCTGGTTCCTCTATGCTGCCCTTCAGCCTTCGTTCAGCTCTGCGGACACGTCTTGTCTATCGTGGTGCATAGCTGTTTGGGGCACTAAGAACTAGCCCCTGTATGGGATGTCCTGACCTACAGCTCCAGGCACAGACCTTTCTAAATTACTTGTCACCCAAGAATCTCGTATCAGAGGCACTCAGACTTGTTCTGCCTCTGGTATTGCCATCTGCGCTACTTGTGGGGAAGCCTTAGAGAGTTTAGGGTTTGGGTCCCAAAATCTTTGCTATCAAGTGTAGATGTTTGCTAACACAACTTGAAACTTCAAATAAATGTGATTTATCTGGCAAAGACGTGCCAGGCCACTACCAGACCCATTTCATTCCAATGGTACCTTGAGTCTCTACCCCTTATTTGTTTATATATGTAGAGCTCAGGACTAAAGAACTTAGGACCATGTACATCTTAGGGATTTGCACAGATGGAGCATTTTTACAGGGCCCTGAGAGGTGCTAGATTTGAGTGACAGAAACATTTTTTTCAGTAGAAAATCCTATTACTTAAGGGAAATTTTCTGGGGAAACATTTTGAAAGGTACACAGATCTACAACTTTCCTTCATCAAAGCCTAAACACAATACCATAATCTGAGCCAAGCTGATGCAAAACAAAACCACTTTGATTTTTCTCAAGTAGAATCAGCTATTCAGTTTTGGACAAATTCAATATTATTCTGTGTTATTTGAACACTCTGTCTCAGTGACAAATGACTTTGGCCATCACAGGGCTCTGGTTCTCCTCTGCTGCCCAGACACCTCTCACAGTATCTCCTATTCCCCTTCCCTCCTGAACAAGGGCAAGATAAAAGGCAGAATTCATAGCCATGGGGTACCTCCTGTGGTTGAGGTGTAACTACATAAAATAACAAGTGTTTGTTATTCAGTTTACATTTCAAAGATGGACAAGACTTAAAAATATTAATTTTTTAAAACTTTATGAAAATTTAATACAATTTTCCTGCTCCCCAGGAAAATGAGTCAATTTTTCAACTAGTTCCATTTAATAACAATGAAACTACAGGATCTCACTCACCAGAATACATTATTGCCACATACACCATTAATACATTACAGCCTCTCAACTTCTAAAGCTTGCCTTCTTGACTGAAATCCAGTTGCCACCTACATAAATAGCACCAGATTATCCTTTGGAAGGAAAAATCAGACAGCACCACCAACAACAGGAAGAAGATCATTTGTCCACAACTTAGTAAGGAGCTTCAAGACATGTTTCATTCTCAATATCCTGAGCTGAACTGTGCACCACTCAATAATCCTTTAAGCTGAATAAAGGTCCTCATGGCCGGTGTCAGCACACAGGCAGGCACCATTATATCACCAGAGAGCATCAGTGCACAGGGAAGTTGTCGTTTTATTTTCTTCACCACAGCAACAGAACTGCTTTGATTTACAAGGTTAAGAGACAGCGGAGAAGCTGTCATGCCAGGTCTGTTCTCCTTCTTGGGGACGACCTCTGTGACTTATTTCCAAAGACCAGAGTCTTTTTGCCCTTTCCCACTCCGCTCTTAACAATAGCAACCCCTGCACAGTACAATGACGTACCAATACAGCGAGGCATAGGACTATATCCTACTAACTGTATGCAAAACAGGGTACAAAGTGTCTTTCAATCTGACTAGACAGTTTTTCTTTCTTCACAAATGCATCCTCTTTACCTTGATATTATTCACTTCAGCTTTGCTCCAGCCTGTTAGTTTAGACTACAGAGTTTAGACTACAGTTTCCAAAACATAAAATGTATCTTGGCTCCAGTGGTCTTCTGTTTAGACTCCAAACTACACGACTGTGTAACACTCCCATATAGGAATTCCCACTCACATACTACTGAATTGGTGCTGCTGTAGCAGAGGACAAAAGGAGGAGAGAATGGAATGAAAGTTATTTCTGTGGGGAGTTTGGTTTTTTAGCATTGTGTGTTGCATTTCAGAATTCTGTTCCTTTATTTTTCTTAACATGGGCACCACTCCAGTGTTAGTGAGGCTGGAGTATCATTCAAGGTGCACTTGTTTTACAGGTATGCAGAGGTATTTACCATCAATTAGGAGAGAGCCATCTATTGGACTGGATGTACTTTTGAGCCTGCAGCTGCAACAATAAGAGGGCTACAGAGTTATCTATTGGCAAGCCTAAAATATGACTGTCTTTTGGATATCAAGTGCAAGATAAAAGCATTTTGATGATGTTTAAAGCAGCCGAAGAATCCTATAGTCCTGCTGTTGGCTGTTTTTACAAAATTCATATTTTAGTAACTTCGCTAGGACTGAACAAATTACCCTCAGTGTGCCACAAGCTAAGGCTGAGATCAGCAGTACCGAAAACAGAAGTCGAGTGGATATGAATATACAACCCTGCTCAACTCCACTTGTTACAAGAAGTGCCACTAAAGGAAGATTTTCTATTACACGGGATCTCTTCCATCACGAAGCAACAGGTTAAGAGAATATCAGAACAGTCCAATCCACTTCAACTTCCAGAAAGCAGATCAAGTGAAAGCTTTATATGCTTTTGTCAAAACAATCCAGACGCAGTAGAGATGCTGATGCTCCTCACTGTGCTGTTTCCAAATTGGATCGACTGTGAATACAGCAATTCTCCTCAGGAGTTTTCAGATAGAACCAGGCCTAGAGTATGTAGGCAACTGAGTATGATCTGAGGCAGCAGTTTTCCAGGAGCAGTTAAGAGACAAATAGCAGTATTTGTCACAAAGTAAAATCATCCTTTATCTTACAAAATGCATGCTTGCAATCTCCTTAAAACATTTGAGGGACTCCTGTTGTTCCAGGGATGTGAGCGAACAAACAAAAGAAATACAGGAAACAGCATTTACAGTAGTTAACTTACAAAAGTAAGAACTTCAGCATGCCTTCCCTAAGTACTGGGGCTATCTTGAAGCTCTTTCCTAGCCTCACTGACTTAATTGGTTAATGAAAAATCATTAAGAACCATGATAAATGGTTTCTGCTCAGTCACATCAATGACAACAACCAAAGATGGATGAGAGATAATTAAAATAAGAATGTTCCGTTTACCCAGCAAGATGGAGGATGTTTTCTATAAGAAGCGTTCTACCAAATGTCTGCAAAATTCAGTACTGCTGAACACAGATCTGATCTCCTGCATGAAACCACTAAGTGTTTCCATAAGAAGGGATCTTCTCAGCCTTCCACTTGAATTTTATCTGGTTCTATAACATTCACGTTTCTGGATGTCAGAAACATCACTGAGAAGTCTAACACATTTATCAGAGGTAACCGTTATCTTTATATTATTTGAATCCAGTCAGTCTTGATACCTGGGTCTGAGAAAGACCTTGAAAGAGGCAGTAGGATACCTTTTAGACCACGTCCTTCATTTGTCCGTGCCACGATTTTCAAAGCTTAAATCTTTTTTTTTTTCTTGACATTGATCACGACATAACAATAAAGCAACATTTTCCTCTAGCAGCTTACAGTTCTCTTGTTAATGAGTCTGACAGCAACAAGGCTTGATAGTGCCTGACCACTTTCAAAACCTATCCAGAACCCTGAGCTAACACACTGTTTCACTTGATGGGGTTTAATACAAATTGGACACCAGAATTTGTGGATAACATTTTTTAAAAGTCCATTTCTTATGCCACCTTTGAGTAAATAATCTCATAAGTAGACAGCAAGAATTAAACAGGAAGTTTTACCACAGAATAAAGTATTACAAGAAATCTTGTAAATTCTTGATGAGGGGTTGAGGAGCATAGTACACCCCCTGCACAGCCTGTCAGCACAAACCCAGAAACCTATGTTGGAAACAGCTGACAGCAGGCATTGCTTTGTACGTGAAATGGACATTAGAATTACTGAGCCTCTGAGTCAAGCACTGGTTTTCTGTAATAGTCAAATGCTTTTTTGGAATATGGGAAGCAGATACTGGATATATTTGATGTGTTTATGCTGACTATCCACCACTTAAAAGTTTATTTTCTATTAAAAAAACTATACATAAATCTTAACTTCACTGTGTTGGAAACAGCTAAAACAGATTACATCTTTATCAGCACTGAATTCAATATGAGGAGAGTTTTGATTTAGTCAGCATACACAGGACATCTCAAAAGAGTAAAACAAAACCAAACGTACATGCCCTTGTGGTACAAGGCATGGGGAGGGCAATTCACTAGGCAAGCCGTTTTACTAAAAAGTGCTAAAGCAGGTTCCCATGGAAGTTAGTGGCTGGTGAAATTCATGTCATTGTGCCGAGGTTCTGAACACCTGTATTCAGAAGAGACATTTAGGCTTTCTCTGGGAAAGTAATGATATTATCCTGACTGAAAATCTGCCTGAAGGCCTGCAAAGACACTTAGATTACATGTAGATTTATTATAGATAGAGTTGAGTCTGGGTTATTTCAAGATGACCTGAGCCTTCCTATTGACTGTAATCACTAGATCCCAACTCTTTGACTCAGAGCATTTTTCCCCCTCAACCTGAATTATTTTGGAAAGCTACAACCACATTGTTTCACCCATTTCTAAAAACAAGACCAGTTGAAAACCTGTTTTGTGCCTACTAAAATCCAAGGTGAGATAGGAGTGCAAATTCCTGCATCACACTGCAAACAGGCTGCGAGATACATGAAGTTATCTTTCTATTGCACTGAGCACTACTGATAAAAGCGTCATCTGGAATATTGCTAGCAGTTTGGGGGAAGGCACTTCAGGAGTGATAAAATCTAGTCAAAGAGCATCCAGGTGAGAGAAATGAGAATGAGGGAGTGAAAACACCACCAGCAAAAAAGCAGACTGGACAGATAAGTACCATACAGTCTTGTAGGGTGACTGAGGGAAAGCCAAAGCTTTTCAAGTATGTAAAAGACTGCCTTTTTTTTTGTTACTTTCTCAATGTCAGCTTAACCCAATTTTCTTGCCCTACCCATTACTGTAAGAAGAATGGTAAAATACTTGGTAAATCTTTTTTACAGATAAACACTGCAATAGATTGCTTGGAGGATCTGAAGAACGAATTAGACAAACATCTCTGTGGCTGATAAAGGCATAGTCAATAATGCCGCACGGTGCAGGACAAAATAGATGTACTCTCTTTTTTTCCTCCAATTCTGTGATTGTTTATCTGTGCATAGTTCTCCTGGATTCCAAACACATCTCTAAATAGTTCATACTTCTGCAAGTCAAACCCCAGGGCTCCTTATTTTCTTCTAGGTGTCTACCAAACACACACACACAACTAGTAATCACCTTCTGAAGAAGCATGGTCTAAGTGAAAGGCTTTGTATGATGGAGACAGCAGTTGATTGTAGTTGCCCAGAACAGTTTCTGAACATCCTTATTCCTACATATACTCTGGCTGCTTGCTATAGCAATCAGCATTTATTATACTCCCAATAATATAGTATCCCTATTTTAGATACCTGTTGTGCATAGCCTAATGCAATACCCTACAGGGGAACAATATTACAAGATATGCAATTAAGGATCACATTGCGAATACACTTGCAGGTCAAGTGAGGTTGTGGAGCCACTCCTCTTTATGGAAATACCGGTCAAGGGTTTGGCCACACTCCCTCAGTGTTCTTTAACCAGGCCGTTGCTATACATTTGTGAAACAGAACGTTGTTACCATGCAGCAAGTTTACTGTTTCTACCCTCCAATTCACCTTAAAATGTTTAACTCTAGGTGAAAAATACAGAAAATTATCTGCTTCCCAACTCCAGGATTATTTACCTGAAGGGCCTCTCTCGTGGCCTGTTCTTTACTGAGGAGCCCAGATGATTCCCAGAGAATTGCTTTGGAAGCTCTCAGTGGTTTATAGGATTTTGCAGGATTATGTAGAGTGTTTCCCGCCCCAGCAAACTTATTGATTTCTCTCCCCTCCTCTTCTCCACAGAGGGATTTGAAAGGACAATTTCTAAAAGTGCTATGGCTAAGCTTCTCCATCTTTGTGAACACAGTTTACTTGAGAGATGAAACTTCTGCCTCAGAAACCAGATGCAAAGCAAAGCAACTGTGTGTACACCAATGACACACAAAAAGGAAGAGCTGGGACTACAGATTTTTCTGACAAGCAAGCGATGTATCTCAGCATTCGCTTATGGAGGACTTCACACAGCCTAGCAAACAGAAGGAGGAGGTGGAGAAGAGAAATGAAGGAAAGATCAAGGAGAGAGAAGTTGTACATGAGGGGAGGACATGAACAAAGGAGTTAGCTACAGTGGAGAGCCGTAGAAGCAGTTGGGTACAGCTGAAAATAGGCTAAGGGTTAATCAGGGAAACCAGGTGTCAGAGCTGCACAGAAGCAGAGACAAGCACAGCAATAACACATGCCTAATACATGCCGTTGCCCCATAGGCAGCATTAGAGAGGCACCCCTCCCTACACCATCAATTGCCAAAAATGGGCTCCACTAGAATTTTCTGTACTAGTTTCCTCTTAGATGGCCATCTTATAACAGTAAAAATAATAATTAAAAAAAACAACACACACACACAAAAACAATACATTTAATTCTCTATCAGACTGCTCTCACTGGACAAAGCAAGCTTTAAATGCAAGCCCTAAGCACTGTAGGATACATTTTTAATCAAGTATTTGAGTTGCTATTTGCAATTCATTAAGAGCAAGAATCAGTAGCTTCTAATGGCTGGAGCAGCCGCTCTGCTCATCTCGCAGTTTGTGGCACGCACACCACGTTGCCACACACATGGCAGCGGTTCCCTCTGGCTATAACAAAACTGAGAGCAGATGGCACCAGCTAGGGAGCCATTACATAGCTTCAAAAGCACCTACGAACGTAAACTACCGAACATAAAGATGACTGTCATCACCTAATGGTCATCATACAGGACTTCTTGTTCCAAATATTTCACTGTCTGCAACCACAAGAGCAACCTAAGGGTTTCCAACACTTGGCACAAGCACTAAGGTTGTAACTAAATATCAGCCCTCCAGCCAGAAGAGAGCAACCAGGCACACAGCAGTTACTAATTTTATGCTGTCTAGATAAAAGAGCACAAACTTTAATTGAATCTGATTTCACCCATTAAGAAAACAAAAACAAGCACACATTTCTAATCCTGCTGTGGCAACACACAACCTTGCATTTGCTTTGTTCCTGCAGAGGGCAAAAGCTACACAAGGAAGAACATGTGAGAAGACAGTTGGGTGTGATTAAAGGGAAAAGAAAAAAGTACCCATACTCCTACAACTTGAATGATTTTTTTTTAAAGCATTTAATAGAACTTTCAGGAGGCTTTGTCCAGAAAGTTCAGTGGACTCTCACAGTAACATAACTGAAGCTTCTGTTCATTCCAAAGCAACCAAATAAAAAACTAAACACGTGCACAAGAAAAACCAACAACAAACACACACAAAACAAACAAACAAAGAGAAAGCCCCAAACCCACAAACAATAACATCACAACAGTTCACGCATTGCTTTGAGGACACACAATTCCCATCTCCTCAGACTGTATTTACTCATTCATCCCACTAAGTTCACATTGAGCTGTTTGGAAAGATGATCTGAACTGACAGTGACTACAGTGCACAAATTGACAATGCTGTCCTCAGTGTGCCACATGTACACCTCTTAAAAGCATATGCACAGGTTTCTTTAGCTCAACACTCAATAGTGATATAAATGTAAAGTAGAAGTTTTGTTCTATTTACTGTACCAATAAACAGAAGCATTGAGACTACGATTGTCTGTGGATATAGTAAAGAAACTTCTGTTTTGTAAATTACGTGGCCCTGTGGCACTGATTCTTGCATATTGCTAGATAATCCACACGCACTCACCATTCTCCATTTTGGTGGAAATATCTGCGTGGCCATAGTAGTAATAATAATCCTGCTCTTTGGCACAGCTCTTTTCAACACAAGACATTATACTTAAATACAACTGATATTGTCACATTGCCTTTGCTTTTGTCTGAAACATTTGCACATCTGGATACCAATTAAAAAAAATAAAAATCATTATCCTTTCATCTCTGGATACTTTTAGGGGACAACACTGGTTTATGGTAGGTCCTGGTGTGACAGTTTATATTCGATAGTATGTGTTAGGTTAAAAACAAAAATC
The DNA here is from genome assembly GCF_964211835.1 of Anser anser. NCBI lineage: Eukaryota > Metazoa > Chordata > Aves > Anseriformes > Anatidae > Anser > Anser anser. The sequence goes on along the minus strand of NC_139725.1, from coordinate 13,580,865 downwards.
AGAACCTACAGAGTGTGTAAGTTAAGATTTTCACTTCTCTATACTATTTTAAAAATGCCACTGATTCTGCATTTTTTTGGTCAATGTTTGCCATAATTTATATTAAAACATATAGAAATGTGTGAAACTATAATGTAATTTTAACATCAGGAAAAACACTGCAAGAGTAGTATTCAGTTGTATAAATACCTCCTGCGAGATGTGGTGAAATCCTGTATCTCTTGATTCCTTTAATAGTAGGCTGGATAAGCCATTCTGAGAAGGGCAAGGGAACCTGTAACAGACAATGGAGGCTGGTTGATGTGATCTGTCTACACCAATTTTTTATATTTTTAATTGAGGTAGTTCTGTGGTGATCCTGTAAGGCAAGGTTACTGCTGTAAGCATATTGTTGGTACAGCAATTATCACATAAATAGTCAGCTCTGACATTTCCTCTCAGCTGAGTATAAATTTCTGCCAGGCTGCTTCCCTGCAACATTTGGCAAACGAACCCATCTTGATCAAAAGGTAATTCATTGCACACTAGAGTTCAGTGGGTGTGATCACTGAAAATGACAGATAATCAACAGTTTGGGGGTATAACAGAAACAGCAACATATTTGCACACACAAATTAAAATGGTGTATCTAATGTAAACATTTGCAAGCAGATTTTTTTGGCTTGTTTGGTTTTTAATAAGTGCACAGATCACAAGGACTGATAAACCCAGGGGCCAAAAACCTCAAGAACAGGAACGCAGTTAGGCAGCCTCCTAGTCTCACAGGCAGCTCACTGCGCAGGTAGGCTGAGTTTCTGAAGTGCTAAGTAAGCATTCTTCTGCTGAGATAGGTTTATACTGACTACAGAGCAACCCAATGCAGATTTTAATTAGCTCATTTGGGCAGTGGTAGCAATGCCTATATGACAGCATGGACTGCAAACGTAACATAAGAAGATGAATAAATCCTTAGCAAAGTACCCCATGGCAGCTGCAACTTATTTAACACCAGCTCTGACTGCAGCATAAGCATATTTGTAGAAGCCTAGCTTTGGAGGTGCAGTCCTAAGCTAAGAGCGTCAGCCTAGGCTGACTTTCAGAGGGACACCTGAACTAGATGAAGCTGCCTGTGGTAAGAGATACTTCATTACTTTGAAAAACTGTGTCAACAGATGATTATGCTAACGCTTTGTTACACTACCTTTCATTCACTTGTTTTTGTGTGTTTTTTACTGCTGTATTTAGGGTTCTTCCGGATAAAATGTATCCCCACTTCTAACACAACTGCTTTTAGAAGCTGGTTTTGCCCAGCAAGCTCTATACAAGTTAAAAGTGTTCTGTTGCTGTTAAGTGCACAGTGGTAGCTGTTTCAAGCTTGTTTGATGTAAGGAAAAAATAAACTTGCATAAATTTTGCTACAGGGCTTTATACCTCACTGAGGCACCGAAGCTTTGAAGACAGAATCCCTTATAAAACTATGCAGAAGACAGTAGTCTGTTCAAGCCATGGTCTTTGGGATAATGCAACTAACTGGTGCTGTGGCCTCATAATAAATTTACCAAGAGACAAATGCATTTCCTATTGACCCATGCTAAATCTTTAAACAAACATCTCTACAATCTTTTCCAGCCGTCTTGAGAGAAACTCATTCTTTTTACTATTGCGCCAACCAAAATGAGTATAACCAAGGGCAAAATGTGTTCAACAAGACCAAAGTAATAACGGTGCAGAAGGCAGACAAGCCCAAAGCATGGCCCAGAGGCTGTTAACCTACAAGTTCAGCATGAACAATCTTGTTTTATATGGGCAGCCTAGAATTTAATAAAAGCAAGGCAAGTAGCAGCATTTTTATTTACATTTCAGCTTTATGAATATCCAAACAAAAAGCAGGCACCAAAGACCACTTAAAGGCTTCTCCTCACTTGCTGCTATTATGAAAAACAAAACAAAAAACAGCAAAACAGTGCAGAAGCATTAAAAGGTCTTAGGACACAAAATCACCTAAAATGTCTTTAGACACTGGAGCATCCTGCAGTGAAGACTCCCACTGGCAGTATTTTAGTTGATGGGAGTCTAAATCGATAGATAGGTCTCTAAAAAGCTCAATGCCTGTTGGATCTATCTTACAGATCCAAAAGAAAGTGTGTTTTTCCTAAATTCCTGTAAAATTAGCCTAGGCCATTAGTGTAGAAGAGCCCATAAACAAAGCTGACTTGAGTATTCTTAGCAAGGTCAGAAACACTAGAGGACGAGAAGGCTGGCACAGAAAAACTGGTAATGAAGAGCTAAAATAAACGTTTGAGAAAAGCAAATGCAAGATTTTCCATTCTCTTGTTTTGTTCATCCAACTGTTGCTGTCACCCTAGATATCCCGACACCTCCCTCAGCAGCAGCCACTGCCACCAATCCCAGCACTAGCATAAAGCCAAGCAGGCAGCCACCCTCGAGGGTGGTTTTGGCCTATGCCTAAAATTGGCGTTGGGCATAAGCAGAAGGAAAAACATAGACTGAACTGCTATTTTAAGGAAATTAATTAAAGAAATGAGGTGGGGAGAAGAAGAAAGAAGAACAGTGAGGAAAAAATAGACATGAAACCCCAAGCTTTGCATTTTGGAATAATTAAGCAGTGAGTTCAGCGTTCACTCTCAGGCCCCACTGAAGTCAGTATCAAACTTCCAACTGAGCCTAAAGACAGCCAAGACTTATAGTTCTTTCACAGCTTCTTACATGCATCTTTTTAAGTAGAAAATGAAACCTCTCCTTGACCAAGGCAGAAAAAGCTGTCTTAGAAGACAAGCCAATAAAAATTCAAGGTCAGAACAATGCAGCACACTGTAGGAAATACTGATTCACCAGAAGGCACATACTAGGTCTGTCAGAAGAGAAACTTCAATGGTTGTGTACCTTCCTGTAATGCCAAGCAGCCACAAGACAGACATTTAAACCAAGCTTATGCATCACAGCAGCTGTGCGAAACAGCCACAACACATTAGAAAATTTTTAGTGTTTAAAAGAGAGATAAGAATTCAGAAATATCACTCCTTCCACTTCAGTACATCGCCATACAATTGCCTGTCTCAGGAGACAGAGCACATCAAGGCACTCGCAGGATCAAGAGAAGGGGAACTTTCATTAAAAAAATATACTGACACACAAAGTAGCTATCTAAAAAACATGAAAATAGTATAGAAACACCATACCTCAAATCCTGACCAGCTAGGCTGCAGCCACTACGTGATCGAGCTGGAACACATTAACAGTCCTTTCTTAGAGTTAACTTCAGCATGCTAACATGGCTCATGTTTTACCCATTGCTTGAACTGAAGAAGGCAAAGAAAAACAAATGAGATAAGCATGATGGCCAGGTGTAGGCAATGTGAGGTCCATGTCAGACATAAAACAGCAGGCTCTCATTTTCAATTGTTTTATGGATAGCTGTCCACTTGCTGAGATGAGGATTTATTCTTTACACCTGAGGGCTGAATACAACATTCCCCCACCCCATCCTGCATCACTTGGATCTGTGACCTCGCTGACTCCACAAGGCACATGCTGTATTATTCAGATTTTTCTTTTTCTGATATTGGTCTGAGAGTGAGTATTTGCAGATTTGTCCTTTGTGGACCCCTAGAGGAAAGTTTCTTGCAATTTAAATATGTATTGCTTTTGGGTTTTTTTTTGGTTTTATAATTATTTTTATTTGTTGTGAGCAGCAGCTTTCTATATTATTCTACTTTAATTTCTAGGCAATATTTCTAAGCAGGGCATGAGATGTTTTTTACTTGCCTTATGCAAATTGTACATTCCAACTTGAGCTGAAGACTTACCAATAAAAGCAGTGCCACAAGGTCAGTGTTCTTGCAGGGCACTGTGAAGAAGATAGATAAAATAAACTCAAAGAGGAATCAAGGAACCGATGGTTATTCTCAGCAAAAGGAGCTTAAAAAGCTGACCAAACAGCAGCATAAAACTGAGATCACATAGTCAGGACTTGTTTTAGGTCCTCAAGCACCAGGAGAATTGCTCAAATGTTTCTGAAGCCTCATTAAATATTAGCTGCTTCAATAAAAGATGTGAAAGCAAGTTGAGATCTTATGAACCAAATCTCCATGGTTTTATACTGCTCACAAGGGCAAAGTCACACACTTGCAGGCAATTAGCAGCAGTTTTATTTCATGTGAATATAGCCAAGGCCAGTGTGTTTGAGGGATGATACATAGCATGTCTGCATGGTTGACCAACCCTCTCCTTTCCCAGATGTAGCTGCGGAACAAGTGAGATTGAGATGTACATTCTGATTCTCCATGGTTTTATACTCTAGATAAACATTTACATCTCTGCAAAGAGGCTATACAAACCTACTGGAGCAGTATAATTACTTTACAAAAACTCTGTGGAGAGGTAGTTGACTATCTCTAGCATCTGGGAATAAGAAATTGGGCTGTTTACGCCTCAGCATTTGTTTCTAGGCCCTGTCACATGCTGACTGGTGGGAGATCTAGGGATGTTTTGCACCACAGAGAGCACTAGCATGAACAGCTCAGAGTTTTCTAACCCTGAGGACTGCATAATGCTCTCCTGAGGCAGGAGCACAACCAGCTGGCTCCTCTCCCCCTGCACCCCCAGGCAGCATGAAGGTAGAACAGCATAGAGTATCACCTTCTTCATTTTGAAACAGCCATGCTGTCTTCTCAGAGTGGAAAATCACCATTTACAATGCCTGCAGGAACTCAGTGGGACCTGCTGCAGTTCTGGAGAGCACAATGAACCGCTCTGGTTCCCAGACAGCTGCCTTACACAGGTGTAGGAAATCACTAAGCCTGTGATACAGCAGCTGCTGCTGTTTTAGGCCACGAGATTTCTCCCCCACTGTGTGTTATGGTCTGTGAGCCTCACTGAGTCCCAAACTCACTGTAAGCTGGAAATCCCTGCCTTTTATCATGCTTTGATTCTGAAAGCAGCAGCTGCTCTTATTTCCTAATTTATGCTTGAGTCCAGGCTCAGTCAGGTTACCCATTTCTTGCCTGTTTGATGTGAAGGCTCTAGTCCCCTTCTTACTGCTGACCTCAGCAGGGCTGCAGCTCTTCAGGTAAGGTTCTGCTCAGCTGGGAATCATTTTGAATCTTTTCAGCACAAGTCTCAGGTTTCCTGAAAGTGCATCCCATTGCTCATCTTTTCTTCTGCATGTCTAAAAGCGTAATTCACGTATCATTCACCTAAGACTTATGAATAAAATAGTGTTATGAAAGTATGACTTAGTTTCACCTACGACTGATGTCAAAAGCCTCTCAAGGGAAGTGGCCCAATTAGCAGGTACCTATACAGTTTCTTATTGCTAACATTTAAAGACATCTTTCAGATATGTCTGAAAAACACAGTCTTGCTGCAGTATCATCAAAGCAGCATCTTACTGTAAAGTTAAAACACAGCAGTTTTTCCTTTGAAACTGTATTTCTGTCCTTCCTCCTCTGAATGCTGACAAGCAGTGTTCCTTATTGTGGATTTTGTTTTAATGGTGAGAAACAGCTCTGAGAAACTCGTACAACTTAATGAACTAGCTAGGACTATTTGTCATAGTAAAACCTAAAGTTTAATAAATACGATCTTTCAAGCAGTGTCCCCTCAGAGTTGGTAGGCAAAGCAGACTAGCTAGTTCTGAAGCACTTAATAGCAATTTATCACACCTGTGTCACATTACTGCTGCACCCAGAGCAGCAGGTTCTTAGAAGACACAGTGGTGTATATGTGTCCAGGTTTTGGCTGGGATAGAGTTAATTTTCTTCCTAGTAGCTGGTATGGTGCTCTATTTTGGCTTTAGGATGAGAACACTGCTGATAACACACCGATGTTTCAGTTGCTGCTGAGCAGTGCTTACACAGAGCCAAGGACTTCTCAGCTTCTCGTGCTGCCCCGCCAGCACAAGGAGCTGGGAGGTGACAGAACCAGGACAGCTGGCCCAAACTGGCCAAAAGGATGTCCCACACCATGTGGCATCCTGCTGAACAATGAAACTTGGTGAGTTGGCAGGGGTGGGGGCTGCTGCTTGGGTCTGGCTGGGCATTTGTCAGCAGGTGGTGAGGAATTGCACTGTGCATCACCTGTTTTGTATATTATTTTACCACTATTATTTTCTCTTCATTTTCCGTTCTATTAAAATGTCTTTATCTGAGCCCATGAGTTTTACTTTTTTTTTTTTTTTCCCCTGATTCTCTCTCCCGTCCAGCTGCAAGGGGTGGAGTGAGTGAATAGCTACGTGGTGCTTAGCTGCCTGCCTGGTTAAACCACAACGGTATGTAATATCCATAATGTGATACAAAAAGTCCTTCCATTGGTCATAAAAATTCTCAATATTTGGGTGTTTTTTTCATATGTGGAACATTTACTAATTCCTAATGACTTTATACTTAAGCCTTTCCAGATTTAATTATTCCCTTCTTGAGAAAGGCTGAGAAATCCCACTTTGATCGGGTCCATTGGGCAGCACTCACTTGAGGAAAACTGTATTTCAAAAGCACCAGGTAGGCTACAATGCTGCAGTGCATCCATCCAAGTTCTTGCTCTTACACATTCATAATGGCTGCACTGGTGAGGGCGTTCACTGTTCAAGTAAAACTAGCTGCTAAAATACACCCAAAAAAGAATTTTGTCTCCAAAAAAGAATTCTTTCGGGAACTGCAGCTCCTACACTCTGGCTTGCTGCTCTTCCCATTCAGACAAATCCAGAAAACTCCAGCCAGTCCCCCTAACTCTTCACTCCTTAACTGCACATCTAGAGCTGATTATCTTGGGGCCGGCAGCACACCCCTGAACTAGCTCATACAGCACATCCCATTCCAAACGTTTGAAATCCAAGACCTCCTCAGGAAAGTAAAAACAATTGCACATTCCTAGTACCAAGATACGTTGTTAAGACAAACTTATTTGATATAACAAGAATTTTTTTTCCTCAGGAACAGATTCTGAATCCCTCCCTTCACTTTGATGTGAAGAGTTTTCATGCTGCCACTGCAGGAGCTTACCCAGAAATTATGCCGAAGCTGCTATCTGTAACAAATGCTCAGATGTATCAACAGTAATAACCTTCATCAGCCTCAGACTCTGTGCTTTGTGAATCAGGGTATGTCTGCAATGCACTGGAGCCTGTAAGGTGAAGCTTTACATTAGTTGATTTAGGCACACGGAGCAGGATGTAAATTGCCTCTGAGAGGCAAAGTAATCCCAGACAGAATTCTTTGCAGCCACAGCCAGCTTGCTTGGTTATCTCTGTGTGGCAGGATTTTGCAGGCAAAAATGTTTCCGTGTACTTGCTGGACCCAGGCTCCTTTCTATCTTCAGCTAGCTGCCAGCTCCTCTGTACACACTTTTTTTTTCCATAAAAATCAGCACTGCTCCTGGCTGCATGCTCCCTAGCTCTTAGATAAACTTCCCGCCTCTTCATCTGTTGCATCTCTGCACACTGCTGAGAGCTTTGATCGTAGTACACCTCCAACCATAGTTGCACTAGGCTGGTTACATGTAGAAAGTCACATCTCCACATGTTAATATCTCCATCCTTAGTGCCTTACACACAGATTTGTTTTCCCTTATAATGAATGGGAAGAGATATAAGCTGAACTCTGTAATGGGGGAAATACTGACGTAGAGTTTTACAGCACGCTACTGCCCATCCTTTGCAATGTGCAACAAATAATTATTTAGTAATCTGACCACACTTTTCTGATAAGTTTTCCATATACTACCACCACTCAGCTCCTCCCAATTTCGAACCTCTGTGCAAAGACATCTGGAGGCACGCAATTATAAGTACAGTAGCACCATCTTCATCTGACTTAAACACTCGTGAACAGCAAGCACTCAGCAGATGAACTGTTGCTCTCACCACTCACATGTGCCTGCTACAGCCCAGCTGCACGGGGCACGCTGCTTTGCATCTGCCTTCTGTACCCCAGCTGAACATCATCCTTGCTAGCAGACATATTTGTAGAGAATATCTTCCCAACGTTTAAAGCTACAGGTATAATGCCCTTCTCTTCTGCAGTCTTTAATAGCTTTGCATTTTTTAGTTATTCTGAGTTCTGATGTACTTATTTACAACCCAAAATAATACAAGCATTGTGCAGTTAAAAGTAAACTGCTTTAACCACTTTGGGCAACTAACAAGCAAAAATTCCACACAATGTATTTCTTTTTGTTTCAGGGCCTAACACTCAGCACAGTTAAAACGTTAAAGCCAAGTATGAACCCTCTGAAAACATTGTTCTTAAAGGATTATATTATGTATTTGTATTTATCAACTTTGAAGAATGAAACATTAATAAGAGGTTATTTCCTGTCTACCCAGGACATCTCACATTGTAGAAAAACTTAATTCATCTTTGTTCAAGACATCCCTCTCCCTTTCAGCTATCCCCAGAACTCCTCAGGAGGGAAATAACACTTCACTTCTGTCTTTTTAACGTGCCTGATTTACATAACTCTAATGATATTTAAGTGCCTTTGGCTGCACTTTCCTTTCCTTTCTCTGTTTCTTTACTCCCAAACTCTCAAGGCAGATGAAGTAACAGTTGGCAGCATCTTGCTCATTACAGTGTTGCCTGTGCTGTTCCCTAGTCACACGACTGTGGTTGCAGCTGGCTGAGTGGCTCTTCAGTCCTTGTATGAATTCCAGTTTTCCTTTGAGAAGCTACTTCTAAGTGTCCTCCCCAAAGCGGGGAAAAGAGCTCCTCCTTGGAGTCGTGCCGTTTCTCCAGGAGGAAGGGCTGGAGGAAAGCAGAGAGGTGCAACAGATCAGGCCAATTCTGGTTCAAGCCCAACTTCTTACATGAGCAGGGACAGTTTCTCTGAGCCTTTCATCTGCACCATCCAGACCCAGTGTGAGAAGACACAGACATCACTCTGCCCATCAAGTCCAAGAGAGAGACAAAGACAGCAAACCCTGATTAAAGAAATAACAGATCTGAAGGGATGCAGAGCAGGACAGATTTGGATTTGAGGACTGAATTTGTTATAGAATAGGGACTATATGTGGGTTTTGCAGACAGGATGAAAGGGATCTCAGTAAATAGGCATGATCTTCAGCTATGCTAATCTTTCTCACTTCCTAAAGGCAAAGCGGTGGCCACCCCAAATCATGTCTTTTAGGGCATTTCAATGTTTCCAGTCATCAACTGGCATTTGGCCTTCCTTGCTACTCAGCTTTGTTCTCTGTTCCTGTTTGGCATGCTCGCTCTTTCAATTTTCTTTTCCCTCTGTACACAAAGGAACTTGAAGTATGGGAAACAGAAGTAACTGTTTTTCTTCACTGCTTCCCTGATAGTCCATGTGGTAAGTGAAAAAGGAGAAACAGGAGTGTTCTCTGTCACTCCCAAAGTTGTGCCAGCAATCACACATCTGCTACACAATTTCTGCTTTCTGTCTTTCTAAAAAGGGCTTGGAGTCCTTACTACGCACACAGGCAGAAGACCTGAATAACACCCCCTGCCTTACAGAGAGTCCCAGTGATGGGCTCCAAACAAACTACCACTACCAATTTTCAAACTGTTTAAAGTGCCATGCAAAACACCCACAAAAGTGCCTAAAACCAATGTTAATCCATGCTGTCCCCTTTTCCTTTTGGCTGTGACAGCCACATGCCACCTTCTGCACTGATGCCTGGCACAGCATTCGAGCTTCTGCTGTCACCACGATAAAGCACAATTCTTCTTCCATGACTGAAATCCAAGCAAACTGCATCCAGGAATGCTAGTACTACTGAGCTTTTTCTTCACAGAGAAAGACGTAAGTGTAAGCTTGCAGCAGTCCTTATTCAGGGTTTTCTCAAACACGACAGTATCATTAAAACAGCAAAGCCTTCAGAAACAGTTACGTTCACGTGATGAACCTCTATCGCCAGTTACACTGTATGCACCATCCACTGCTCCTACTAACTTTTTTTTTTTTGAACCTGGATTTACCAAGAAACATTCAGCATTTTTCCAAACGCACACAATGTGTTCTGGGTTAAACCAGAAATAAAAATTATGGGTCATAATATCACCTCATAAAAATTTGTGAGGACTGGACTACTTTATGTGATTACATTTAACAAATAAAATCATTTGAAAGGAGCATCCATCTCTCTCAGAAGTTTAACTGGAACAAGACCCTGCTGTGCATTCACTATATTACCTTTTTGGCTATTGTAAATTTACTGTTTGGTTTAGAATAGGTCACTGTGGATACACTGGGCGTTTTTCTTTTTTCCCTTTTCAAAGAAAGAAATCTGACGTCAATGTATTAATAAAGGCAGAATAATCATGTAATCAACTCCGTATTATGAAGTGACCTTGAAATCATGACAAAGGCTCAGCCACAACCATCAGAGTCATACAGTGTGCTAGAGGAGGGAGCGTTCCTTGGCACACATAAAACAGCTTCCAAAGGATGCATCTACATAGCCCAGCTTGATTATGGGGACTGTAAATCTACTTACACCTCACCAGAATGGCATGATCTGCTGATTCTCTCTCGCAGTAGGGAAAAGATGCAACACTGGTTTCACAACATTTGTAGTGCTCTATGTTCCTAGGTCAAGTATGAATCAGCAACGAAGCCCTGCGATGTGGAAAACAGTGTCAGTGTCAAAATAGGACTTTGGATTGGTCTGGTTTTTTTTTGTTTGTTTGTTTGTTTTTGTTTGTTTTGTTTGGTTTTTTTTCGTTTTTGTTTGTTTGTTTGTTTTGTTTTGTTTTTTTAACAACTGTGATACTCTTAACAGACAGCAACTGCATGCACACCCTTGGTTATCACTGGAACACTCACACTGTAATATTCACAGCTCAATTTAAAACAGAAGCATTTTCTTCATTCCTGTCTCACAAAAGTATCATTTTTTTGTAACAACAGATGTCAAGATGTTGCCTGGGTACACACTATGCCAGTGCCTGTGGTAAATATGTGAGCAATTTCAGTACCCAGAAACAGAGCTTCCAATAGTTCCCTGAATATAAATATCAAACATTCCCCTACCTCAGCCTTCCCCACACCTTCTGAGAATTAATATAAGTCAGCTTTACTCCTTTCAAGCACTACTAAAGCCTCCAGCACCCTATTTGTCCTTCAGAACTATCTCACAGCTTCCTCAATGCAGCGTGCTGCTAACACCGTATTGTCTGACCCCACACTGATCTTGTTTTATATCATGGCTAACTTAGCTCAGAGAAAATGGTTTCTGGCCTAAGAGAACATTTAAGCACTTATGGATCATAACAGTAGAAAAATAGAGAAAGAGGCTGTACCTCTGTTGACCAGAGAGTTCTGCCCCAAATGTAATTTTACCTCCTCGAGACGAAAGAGAAAGAGAAATACTCTGAAATTATACAAACTGAGTAGTATATGGCTTCCAGTACATTCTTATTACTTTTCCAGACAAAAAATCTAGTTATAATTCCAGGAACTGGCCAAACTCATCACATTCTACTACCATACCCCCTGTATTTTCATTTGAAGAGTTGTTTCTTCTTTATTTCCAATCTCTGTTTTTCAAACGACTGCTGTGGAACATAGCAGAAATGGATGTCCGTCCATAAGGATGGGGAGTGAAGTGAGTTTAGTGAGAAAATCTTTTAAATCCCCGTGGGATGAATGTTAGCATAGAATCGGAAGACAAAGATATTTTAGCAACTTCTGTTTTGTAATTAGGGAGAAGGAAATTTCTTTTCCTTTATTTCATTCTCAGAGCAGCATTGTAGTAATCATCTTCCCCTGTTTCTTTTTTTCCTGGAACTGCAGCATCATACAAGCCCAGCAGGACAAACTGTTCTTGTGAAAAACTGTTTTTTCCTCTGATCTCTGACAATCTAAAATGGACGGATTAAATGTTGATCCTCTGATTTTCCTTTTCCCTTGTCTCCATGCATACATTTTGCTCTTGCTAGCTTGCTGACCAGTCTTCAAATATATTGCTTGAATGGCTCCATTCCATTAGGGAACTGACATCTCTTGCTTTGCAGTGTTATTAATATCAGTCCTTGAAAACATTTAACCAATGACAATCTAACATTAGCTCACAATGGGATTTAAAGACATTATGGTTCATTAATTTATGGTTTAATGCTGGCTTCTTCCAATCTGTTGTCCTTTCTCATTACAAATGGCAAAACAACAAGCTATGAAGTCTACAGAGTCCTGCACAAAATGCTTGCATAAGTGCTTCATTTATTTGCCAGTATGATTTATATATACAAATTCTGCCTGTTTTGCAAGTCAGTTGCCACAGAATAACTGCTGGACTTCTAATAGATACTATTTTTACTTCACTTTTCCTTGTCTTGCCTTTTCTCTTTCTGCACAGGCAATTTACGTATTATATTTTCCTCTCCCATCATTTCTCAATAAAATATGAGAAACATAACTGATATCAATCAAACTCAACTGAATAAATGCAATAATATTATTTAAACCTTTTGAAAGAAGACCTTCCTGAGCAGAAGGACGGGTTAGTAGTTACAACTGATTTAAGAAATGCAGGCAGAATGATGTTCAATTCTGTCATAACCCTAGCTCTTTGCAAAATTAGATCAATGTAATTGGGTTTTCATTGTTCGAAGAAAATAAAAGGAACAAAAAATATGTCAAAATGTCCTGTTTGGAAATTGGAATAAGATATTTCACGTCTTCATTTTCTGTTCTGACCTTTCCAGTATTGCCTTCTGGTAAGCAGGAAAGTGGCTGTGCTGAACAGGTCCAGGGAACCTTGGTGGACACCGTGCTTAACAGTGTGCCCTGGCAGCAAAGAAAGCCAACAGCACCCCTGGGCTGTACTAACAGCAGTGCAGATGGTGGATCAAAGGAAGCAATTATCTGCCTCTGTTATGCACATCAGAGCACATCTACAGTGCTGATTCCAGCTGTAGTTCCACAGAATGGGAAAAATAACATGTTCAGCAAAGGGCTACCAAGATTGTTGGGGAATGCAGCACTTGTCCTGTGAGGAGAGGGTGAGCGAGCTGGGCTTGTTCAGCTGGAGAAGAGGAGAGACTGACCTTCAGGAGACCTACTAACAGCCTGCCTGCACCTACACGAACTTACAGGAAGGACAACCAGACTCTTCACAGCACTGCATGGTGCAATGGGCGTAAACTGGGACAAGAGGTTCAGACTGGATATAAGGAGAAACCTTTTTCCAGGAGGGCAGGCAGGCAGCAGAACAAGCTGCCCAGAGAGGCTGTGCTGTCTCCATCCTTTGCGGTTTTCAGGACTCAGCAACCCCATAACTGACCATGCTCTGAGCAGGAGGTTGGGCTAGAGGCCTCCTCTGCTGCCTTGCATTCTGAATTGTCCTACAGTATTACAAACAAAAGTGAATTCTCTTCCCAAATTCTGTTACATGCACTACACTGGTAAAACTCTGGAAAAACAGGACCTGGCACTAGGAATGAATTTCTCTGATAGATCAGTAAGATATTAGTATTCCAAGGTCAGAAAAAGGATGGATCTATCCTTGTCTCCAAAGTGTCCTTTTTTCTCTTGATATCTTCAGTAAGTTTTGTGTACAATTGCTGTATTTGAGCTTTGGGGACCAAAACACTCTACTTTTTCCAACTTTGCACTGTTTGAATTCTGGGATTAGGATTTTTTGTATTATAAAAGGTAACAGGCAATGCCAGAGATTATTGTACAGCCTGACTTTAACCCCATGCTGGCTAAGATATTAGAATGTTAATTATTAGCAATGACAGCCATAGGCTCACAGACAGAACAAACCCCCTGCATTAAGATGCTTACTTAAACATAGCCAAGACTTTTTAACTTTAACATAAAACAAACAAAAAAACCCCTCCATGGTTACTTATAAATATATTTTAAATATATTTTGTATTTAAATAGGCCTCTGAATTGTTATGATGTGAATCAGTCCTGCCAAAATTAAGATCCCATTTTGATTGGGGGAATGAGTTTATTCAGCAAGGTTTAGAGGTGAAAAAACAAACCAGTGGTAATGTGGTTACACATTAGTGCAACTCTGTACCATTCATAAAGTGCTAATTCTGCTTAATCCTTACTTAAGTTGCTCTACCGGATATCAATAAAATGCACTGCCTAATGGAAATGCTTTTTTCTAATAAAGGGAAGCAGAATATATTTGTGGACAACTTGGGGCAATCTCTTAGGACTGTCAGTACCTAAGCAAGAATGGTCTCTAATACAGGTTTCATTGCCTTTGCTACTATTTTTCTTGTCATTTATTATCTCCCGTTCTGATTGAAATACACTTGTAATGAATAATTTATAGCATTACACATTTACTCTCCCAGAAAATGCAAATCATAACTGTGTCTATATCAATAATAAAATGGGTAATCAGATACACTAAAAAAAGATATATAGCAAATGCTTACAGAGATTCACCAAAATTACCAGCTATCCATTCTTTCATCAACATCTTGTACTGCTCATCACAGACCACTCTAATCCTTGAAAAGCCACTGAGCTACTCAGAGCCGTCACTGTGGATTCTGTGACCAAGCCAATCTCCTTTAAAGTCTATGAACATAGCAAAGAGAGACCTTTATTTATTTTTTTTAGAAAGGCCTGCCCATACAGAGAAGCCTGAGAATAGACTACAACTAAGGCACTAAGAAACAGGCTATCTTCTCTTCCCCTTAAACAGCTATATAACACTTGGTTTTTTTTCTTTGTGATGACTGAAGGCTAGTTTCTATGAAAAAGATATGATCACAGAAGACCAAGAACAAAAACCAGTATGTTCTGTGTTTGCTAGCATACATAAGATGCCTAAAGTCAGGCAGGCATGAAGAACCCAGTCATGGAAAAGCACGGTCATGTCTGCAGTGATCAGCCATTCCTAGGCTTCCCAACAAATGGGTAAAACAACCAATATACACTGTAGTCTACAATAACAATACTGCATTTTACCATACAGAAATTCATTATCTATCTCAGCTCAGACAACAGAAGTCTAAAATGTTCTGGGGAAGTTCTGGGTCATGATTTTTTTTTTCTTTTTAAAGGTAGAAGTATCGGTTTTGACTTGAAAATAATTAGTAATAAAATTAAGTGCACATAAAACTTCAACAAAGAAGAAAAAAATTATCATTCAGTTTCACCTTTTTAAAATGTCACAAGAATTAATACCTTGCATTTTTCTAGTATCTCCTATTCACAAAGTACTTAGCGCTGGTGAAGATAAATACATTAAATCTTGTATTTTATTTGTGGGTTAAATATCTTACAAGTTCTAAAGAAAACTCATGGGTTGTTAATGCTTATCTAAGGTGTCTGCAGCAAAGTAAGGAACAGCACTCACAGATTCTGATTCCTCATCCTGAGCTCTTCTTTCCAGGTCATTCTGACTGAAATTCAGTTTTGGTGCAATATGGAAAATGTTCAATGCAGACATTCTCTGCTTTACAGAAAGAAGGAGAAATAATTAAATGGACAATGAGTTGTTCCACTAGAAAAATCAACAGATCTAGCCATCTGCCTCCATCCTCCCAACTGCTATAAGAGGAAGCAGCGAGTTCTATGACCTTTCTGCTGGCTTCCCACAATGAGAAGTTCAGATTACCCCTGCTTTCAAGTGCAGTGAATTACTGAACATATACTTCCTAACCCCTCATACTTTACTTGAATGAATGAATAAATGAGAAAAATGGGGTCAGTCATTTATGATTTCATTTAAGTGACACTGGAGAATTAAAAGTCAGAAAAAAAATCAGAGGAGAAAGTAAACAGTAATAAAGGGAGTATGAAGAGTACAGAAGAGTTTGACTTTCTTTTCATCTGTGATCCTTACACAAGCAGCATTGACTTAAATGCTCTTAGATCATTTTTTGTTAATGAATTTACATGCAAGATGCAACAGAGTTACAGGTGATAATTAATTTCTAACCTTAAGATCATGCTAATAGCGACTTTCTGTCCACACAGTAGTCCTTGATTTCTTACTCCCCTCTGGAACGGACCATTAGGTTTGAAATGCCCAATGCCACTTTCAGAACTATCATACTTTTGAACTCATTTTTACAAGAGGAAATGTTAACAGTCTGCCACCAAAGACAACTGGGTACCAAAGTAAAACCCAGAACTGCATGGTCAGGTGCAGATGAAAATCTTGAAGCAGCTGCCTTAAGGAGTACACAAAAAACCACTCATTTTTAAAGCAATGCTTACTGATTTTTGTGCTGTACCTACACATCTGGGGAGGGGAATGATGTGATCATAAAGTCCATTTACGCTCATGAAAATTTTTCTTTAAAGCAAACTACATGAACTGCTAAAGAGATACTGTATTTATACAAGAAATAAAGCAAGAAAAATCTGCAAGCTCCTCTGCTACACAGAAAAAGAAAAGTTCGCACAAAGCAGGTGAAAAAGAAGAGAGGAAATAAAAAAGAAGATGGGGAAAGGAAAGGGACTGTCTGAAAAGGCATTAAAAAGAAAAAGAAAAAGAAAAAGTAGTAATATTTTGAAAAAAGAACCTCAAGGAAGAGGAAAAGTAACTTCTGGAATTAACCTTACCCATGGGTAATTTGTCTTAGAGGAAGCTGGTGTGAAGCAGCTCAGTGAGGAAGCTCAATGAACAGATGGGAGCTACTCTGGTTTTCAGGAGTTAGGGTGAATAGAAGTGGGTAGAATCATTCAGATACCCTTTTTGTAAAATTCAGATACTTTCTGAAGAGGAAATTCATTCTCCATTCTTTTTCTAACCAGTTTAACTCCTTAAACAGCTCATTGTGGGATAATGAGAGACTCAATAAAGAATCTGAATGTCCCCCAAGAGGCTTGTAGGAACTCATCTAGTTTTACCTCCAATTCCTAATTCTCTCAATTTCTTAAAGTTTGGGAAACATACTCAGGCCATTCTTTCCTCAAATAGAGCAGCTGAAACAATATTTTCCTTGTTTCAGCAGATCTGGGCCGACTGCAGAGACTTGCTAAATAATGGTTCTGTTAAGGCTGCGTTTCAGATTAAAGTAATTTCAATTGTACATTTAAAGACTTTAATGAATGGATTTAAAATGTGTTCAAATATGTAAGTATAATTTAAACAGTAAATTCCAACTTACAAAAACTGTATTGAAACTTGGAGACATTTAGCAGGAAAATAAATGACTTGTTTAAAGTTCCAAAGATAACTCCTAAATTAAACCTTTTCCCCTCAGTTTTCATTTCATTGCGCCTCTTTCATTTCAGATGACAATCTTATTCCACATGTGCACGTGCCCTGTTCTGCTCTCTACCTCCACAAGATAGCGCATTCAAAGTCTCTCTTCCTACCTGTAAGGTGTTCAGTGACCATGCTAGATGTTGCCATGTTCCAGGACAAATCCAGGGCCAAGAGTCCACAAGAACAGCTCACTACCAAGTGGAAAGTTCATCTGTACAGAAGCCAGAGGACTGCAACCAACTGCCAAAGAATAAAAGACATCACAGAATTACCATTTTCTGCTCCAGCTGCTAGGTGCAGATCTGTAACCTTCCATCTCTCAGGAAACATGTTACAGAGTGTGCATTTAAAAAAACAGCACAGTTTTCCTTCTAAATGCCCTATGAGAATAGGAACAAATTGCATGCATGATGTCTCTCCCCTGACCCCTAAAGGATTAGAGAGAAGCATCTGTGCCTGACAATCCTGTTATCTAGTTTATTGTGAAGGGATATTAGTTTTGACTGGATTATTATCATTGTGTCTAGAGCAGAACAGGCTACCATCCCTGTGAATTTTAGCTCTGGTCAAGGAAACACAAATGAAATGATTAGCCATGGTTCCAGGAAGTTACTGTACTGCAAAAAATAAAGTCTCGATGGAGTTAAACTGTTGTGTAAGTGTCACACTAACTCGTCATATAGGGGTCATTTTTACCCTCAAACAAGTTTCATTCATCTTATTAAAGGTGTATCTGGTTTTAGCCACACTTCAGATGCATTTTAGTTTTGGTCAGTTACTTAATAACATTGAGGATTTTTCTCAGTTAAGGGACCTATTCTTAAAAAAATCTGATATATAACAAAGACTGAGTGAATTTGTCTTTATAGAAGGCAAATCTTTAAATTTGACCTTTAATCAGAGGATATAAAGATGTCTTACCAGGGCAGCTGAGAATTATTATCCACAGACAACATTTGGAGAAGCTAAGGTGCAGAGTCTGTAATGATTTTTTTCTTATCATGTTTCAAGTCACTGGAAAAGCAGAAACTAAGCAGCAGTATCCTGAAATTTAAGAGTTTTATATCAGATATAGTAATATACTGCTTCTCTGTTCTCTGTGTGGTCTGCACTTTGGAGCGGAATAAGGACTAATGTATATAATCACCTTGATGTGGTCTAACAGGTTACTGTGACTCAACTGAACCACACTGTGTGCATTTACATTTATTCTGCTCTCACCATGAGCGAAATCTGATTCAGTTTAAGATTCCTTCATTGCTGACTAAATAAAATTACATTTGCTTTTTGTTTGCCACAGGCAAACTCATAAACAATACTGCAAGTCAGGCACTATGCAGTAACTTGCTAAATCACAGCAATTTGGTCACTAGGATAAACTCTCATTTTGATGAGGAAAATCATGATAATCTCACTTTGTTCAAGACCTAGAGACCTTCCCTGGTAGAAGTCTATTATACACTAACTGATACCATTATTTATGTTGACTGATCACTGATGGATCACTATTTTGATCACTGATCTGTAGCCTTTCAAATATATCTATAATATGCACACATAATATACATATCTACAATGTTTAATATGTTATGTTCATCAACACATCATTGGAATTGGAGTTCTCAGATTTTTTATGTCCCTGTATCTTGCAGCTTTGCAACTCAAGTAGATATTCCTGCAGAAGCTAAATATCAAGGCTGGGGGAAACAACACAAGGATCTGAATCTTCAGAAAATTTATATAGCAGACAGATTTTTGCTCTTTCCTCCCTGTCCTGTGCATCCACTCAATTCTACCTTCTGGAATTCTATTTATTTGTTTATTAACTAAAGGATATCGAGAGAGTAATGTGCTATGTTCTAACTGGTTAATCTTCACCTGTAATAAAAAATGCCTACTACCCATAGTTTCAAACTGTAGAAGAGTGTCTACAGACAAGCCATAGAAATCCTGTTTCTTGAGCTCTAGACAGGACAAGGAACAAGTTTTATAGCACATAACTGCTGGGGCTCCACAAGATAGACGGAATAGGATGCAGGCCTCTGTTCTCCTCTTTATGACAGGGTGAGTGGATTATTTCAGTTAGATGACGCATTCCACGAGCAAACACAAACACAGAACAGATGTCAAAAGAAAACACATTTCTTTTCATGCAGAAACAGCAGATGGAAGCCTGCATTACAAAGCCTGCAAGGTAGGGCATTCATTTAATATCGGCTCATACTTCCTGATCATGCTTATGCTTACTTTGTATCACCTCATCTGGTGTTTTTCTTACATTTTCTTGCTTGGAACCAGAAAGAGTATTTTGATGTGATAATCACATCAATGATAAATGTGATAAGACAAACCCCTCACAGAATAGTTTCCCATTACTTTAATTAATGGACACCACACTGTCTGGGTTCCCAACAGTCACAGTTTCTATTTATTGGGAAACCTTTAACTCTCAGTGAGGAGGATCATTATCTGATACTCTACAAGTGAAGTGTCTGATGAGAAGAGCATGATTAATCAGAAAGTATTCTGAACAGCTAGACTTTTGGTGACAGGCCCATAATCAAAGAGGCATTAAGAATGTGCACGAAAGCAATTTTGTGATTAACACATACATGATTCTGGCCACTGCTGCATGGAAAACAAAGTGCTGAGAAGGACAAGCAGACAAAAAGTGAACAAAATCTCTTCTTTCCACAATTTTGCAAATGAGATCTGAACTGAGTAGGAATAAAACCGCAGTCACCTACCCTCTTCAGCCTACAAGAACTAGCTACACAAGCTAGTAAATAACAAACTTTGTTTTCCCATATCCAATACTGACACTCCTTGCTCATTCCCTTATGGCCTACAATGTGTCACGTAGTAAGATTTCAAGAGAAGTTTTATGTTTAGCTGCAAGAAAAGCTAGGCTAGGCATAGCAAACCAGCATTTATTAGAGTCAGCCTGCCAAAACGGGTCTGCCAAGATCTTCTCACCAAATGACAAAAAAGACACCTCACTGTGGTAACTTCATGATTTTTCTGTTACCTGTTTTCTTTATTCATTTTTGTCAATTAAGATGGCAGCTTGTCTTGCTGTCTTCTAGGCTGCCTAACAGAGAATCATGATCAAGTATTGATTCTATTAACTTGTCAGGGACACCTAAAAGATTTCCAGAAGGTAAATATTCCTGGTATCCTCACTTCAAAGGCTTCTTTTATAACAAAGAAACGCAGAAAAGGATCAAAACCTGAAAGATTTGACTTTTTTGGATCATTGGACTCCCGTGTTCTTTATCATCCCTAAAACTCTTGCTACAATATTGCAACAAGAGAAGTATGCATTTATGTGATCACTAACCTTATCAAAATATCTGAAGGTACAAAGGAGTTACTGCAAAGCTATGCTGAAGTATGAATTTTTACACTTCCACAGTAAATAGAATACGGTTTCATCCTTTTTAAGCTACCTTAGGACGTAAGAACATGCGAACAAGTAGCTTGCTGTGAAGTAATACGTGTCCTTAAAGTTTCCATCTTAACTAACATCACACTAACATTTTGTGTGCCACAGTCTGAGAAGGGGACATTTCGAAATACCTATTACAGATGCTTCCACTCTTGAATTAATAGATCTATGCCTACAGGCAAAAGTATCTTGAATATTATTTGAGACAGACTCTCCACTGCTGTAATCCTTGCACGGCCCTTCACACTAGCATAGAGTGGGTATGAAATACAGCAGCATTTTTCAGCCACTTTGTCCTCATTTTGCACAGATGTAAATGACGGCAAAGGTGCAGAGCAATGGAGAATCTGGCACTTTATAAATATTAATTAGCAAAGAATTACACTGCCCCTTTGTGGTGCTAAGCATTATCACTCCCATTTTATAAATGGTGCTGCAGTCACTGAACAAGGTTAATTTAGTAGTGCACAATGGCATAAGACAATGACTGAGCCAGGAATAGAATAAAGGCATCTCAGAGCTACTTGGTAGTACTGTGAGCCATACAGTTCCACTTCTGTGCATTTGCATTTTTTGGTTTGCCTGTCTTACTGTGTCTGTTCCCCAAAACAGCTTAAATGACATCATATTGCTGTCTCTTTACCTGGGGAAAATATGTGAGATTCCCTGCAGCAAAAAGCTGTCAGTGTCACAGCACAGCACAATCAGCCAGGGATGGTTTCCCCTGGGACAAGAGGCATGACAGCCAACAAGCAAAACTAGCAGCTCTAAGGGGCTTTTTGTTGACAGAAGGTTAGTTTTAAAATAAGTATTATCATGTTAATTGTGATATTTCCATTGACTCTCCAACTTTAAAAGTCATTAGAACGCAGCCTCCACAATCTAATGACTAAGATGCATTATAAATAGCAGGCATCTCAAAAGATTCAAAGGGTTGATGGAGCACACAAAAACCTTGATATTTTGATGAATCTTGGATTTTTGCAACTGGCAATACAAATCAAGATCTCCTGCATGTTAGGCAGAAATACTGGTTTTTTTTTGTGCTGTGAGGTACAATTTTGCTAACGCCTTCCTGCAATAAGTGTCAGGACTGTCCAGCATTTCACATTTCAAGCACTCCCGGTTAATATCCATTTGAAGAGTGCTTGGTCCTGTATTGAATTGATCTGTATGTCTCTCTCAGCTGATGACAGTCACTGATGTTTTGACTTAGACAAACACATTGTCAATTGCTTTGCACCTTTTATAGTTAGTGCTCCTGGACAAACAAGATTCAACTTTTATAAAATTAAAATGGTTATGGTTTAAATCTGTGCAAAGAGAGTACAAATTACTATATAATGTGTGTTTTTATTCTCTGTATCAGTCAGCAGCATTATGCCCCCTGTATTTCAGAAGATGGTATGCGAGTGCCAGTGACTAATGTTTTAAGGGCAATACTGTCCTGTGGAAAAATACATCAGCACATTCACAGCACTGTAATACACAGAAAGACTTTGGGCTGTCACCTTTTCAAATGCAACAGACTCTATTGTACAAACACTACTGGTTTCAGGATTACAAAACCTGACAGCTTTTCCTGGACCACTAATGGGCACAAAGACTCTAGTATAATTATTATCAAATTATTTATTTGATACAGGCCCTTTTTCTTTAATAAAGATATTAAAAAAAAACAACAAGAAAACACTGGCTGCAGATCCACTTAATGTGAAAAGAAAGACAGTCCTTGCCTTCTCCGAGAAGCAGAAACAAGCAGATGGTGACCTCAGTATTAATGGCTCATAGCAGGCAAAATTTCCATTGGCACAGAGGGGTCTGTGACATTGTGAAGAGCACAGAGCATTTCATAAACCCAGTGCTGAGCACCACAACAGCGTCCTTCCCACCATGCTTAGGGGAAATTCATCAGCCCAGTGATCTAGATGTTCATGTTTTCCACTCCAAGATCCCATTCCTCTGTCTCTTTCTTGTTTCAGTTTCTGAATGTGGGTATGTCTCCTTTTCTACACACAAACACACACTCAGAGCCTCAACAAATGCTTAGCAGCAAGAACAATCTAGGGCTACAGCTGAACAGATCTAATTTATATCAGTATTTGACCCAAAAGCAAACTGAGTACTGTGGATTCTACACTTCAGTCTAATACTATGTTGAAGCTGAGAAACACAGCAAAGAATGAGAATCAAATGCTACAAAACCAATACATTTAACTGTAAGCAATGCACTTTTGGAAATGCAGCATTGCTTCTCAAAAATGAACTTCCTTGACTGTAATTGCTGTTAATAGAAGCAGCCACCTCTCAACAGAATATATACTTTTAATGTTGAATGAGTTGTGACAGGACCTCCTTAACTGCCTACTGACATGTCAAGGAAAGGACTAATAATGATG
Source organism: Anser anser (assembly GCF_964211835.1). Taxonomy (NCBI): domain Eukaryota; kingdom Metazoa; phylum Chordata; class Aves; order Anseriformes; family Anatidae; genus Anser; species Anser anser. The sequence continues at coordinate 13,557,869 of NC_139725.1, read as the reverse complement.
TCCTCCCCCTTCTTCATTCTTAAGCTTTCCATTACAAATACAAAATATTCAAACATTATGAACATCTTCTCCTGCCTCCCCTAAATGTCATAACATCAGTGTTACTAATACAGTGTAAACATGGTTTTGTGCTTCTGAATTTGGTGCTGGTGTTGGACAACTAGTATGAATAAACTCAGTGAGAAACCAAAAAGTAAGGAAAGGGAATTTTATTTCAGTCAAAACTCATTTCACTGACTCACAGTCATTCTCTCATAGATTTATCTCATTCTTTTAAGCTCATTCTTTCATATTCACAAGCACCAAGTAGTCTGGCCACAACGAACAAGGACAGCAGTTGTCATGTCTTTATAACATCTTCCAGGTCCTTCTTGGATTGGAGATCATGGTCATAATGTTTGGATGTGCCTTTTATATCCTTGGCTTATGGCTTGTCAACCTTAAGACTGACAATGACTGTGAAATACTCTCTTAATTTTGGCCCACCTCTCTGAATCAATAAACAACAGTGATGATTTACTCACTGCCTTTTGTTTCTTTATTATGGGGGTTTATAGTTTTAATTTTTTATCTTCCTGCCATATTTTCTTTAGATGAGAAAAGCCCAGTAAATACATGCTTATAGGTGAGGAAGAAACTTTTTTGAAAGGTCCTATGAAAGGAGTTTCGCAGAGAACAGCAAACACTAACTGGCTCACTACACAATGAGCCCAGAAGCTCAGGAATAGTACATGACTTGAAAGCAGCCAGGGCATGAAGGATTCTCCTGCTAATTTTTTTTATTTGTTAGTAGTTAGAAATGGCAGCCTTTATGCTGATGCAGTTCCCAAGCACTAGGGCCAGATGCACTGAACACTTGTAATTCTGAGACCACCTGCCAGCAAAGGAATAGAACTATTGTTTGCTGAACAAGGCAAGGGCACCTGCCGATAAGATGCACCGCTGCATAACAAGCAACCATCCCCACATTGCCTACAGCCCTAAATAATGTTATGATCTAAAAAACTACGATGAGTTTTTCATGCAGATTGTCTCACTTGTGTGCAATTGTGCATGTCTGTGAATGAAACCAGTGTGAGTGTGAAAACTCAGAGCTGAGCAACAAGAATTGGAACAAGCTGGGGAAAAATTCGCTATAGTCCTAAGTGACAAGATAAATACTTCTCTAGTCCTATATATGGCTGAGAAACCTACCCTTAAGACATTAGACCCCATTTCCTTTCACAATCTACACATCCTGGCAAATTTTGTGAAGCAGAGGAAGGGCCCTGCTGCCCACAATCATGCAAACTCAACTTTTGTTCCTTAGGTCTCTTCCTATTTGCACTGTAAAGAAAAGAACTGCATGTTTCAAACAAGCTGAGTCATCACACGCTTTACAGAGTTAAGCACATAAGTAGAAGAGTAGCTAAGAAAAATATAGATGCCAGAAAAGAAAAAATATGCATTTTTTTTAGGGGCTAATGAAATAAGATGCAATGTTGGTATAGAAGGAAGCACTTAGCTGCTAAACATTTCACTTTCAGGAAATTACTGTCAGTTATACCATCATGCCAAAGCCACCAGCAAGCCACACCAACGATCAGCTGAGTGTGTCCTTTACAGACAGGAACTATGAAGATAAATATTCAGAAAAGCTTGGTTGGAGCTTTGACCTGAATCTGCCTAGACCTTTTTCTACAGCAAGATAATCTAAGAGACAAAAGACTTAAACTGAAGGAGGGACAGGTTTTATAAATACTTGTAAAATACAAGTAACCCAGTTTTCAAAGTGTAAAAAAAATTCAAAGTGAATACATCAGACAAATAGAAAATAAAACAGTTTCATAAACAACTCTCCCCTCTGCCCATTGTGTCCCTAGAGACAGATTCTTGCTCGTAGGCATAGCTTTGGATAACTAAGTAACTTTCTGAACTGCGCTGAACTTGCCAGTCTCGTCTGATCCCAAGGAAGTTCATTCTGTTATCTCAGAGACCTGCTGTCTGCTCCTCTGAGCAGTCTCACAGTCCCTGTAGGCTGCAGCCTCCCAGGCCCACACTGGGACTCTCCTCCTGCCATACCTTACGGCCCTGGACCCAGCTCCCCGAAACAGGCCCTGTAGCTCCCCAAAGATACACCCACACCCCTGCTGTCATTTCCGAGGGCTCTCCTTTTATGATTACTTCTTGAAGGGATACAGCATGCAACTGAGAACACTCACCCAAAACAAATACCATCTGTCACATCTGGGAATTTTAATTTGTGTATGCATTGACCTGAGACAAGCTCTGTAGGCAAGAACTGAACTAGATGCAGTAATAAATTTGCTTCCCCTAAGCCAGTTCCTTCAGATCTCCTAGTAAATACAAGAAGAAAACAGTTTCTGCAGAACTAATGTTCTACAATAGGGTGAGTTATTTTTGGGGCAAGCAAGTCATATAGGCTTTGATGGAAGTAATGGGGCCTGGGCGTCCCCATCCACCCCCTTACAAAGGCAAAGTTACACCACAGTTACTCTAGAAATATTATCATGTTCCACATTGATAATATGATGGAGAATATACTATGTTAATCATATAACAGGCAAACATGTATTGGTGCATTGAGAATGTCCCTGTGACATGGTCTGACAAACAAATGGTCTTGTCACATAGCCAAATCTGCACCCATCACCTGAACCGCAGTTGTAGGGTGGCTGTCATGTCACCTATCAGTTGTGTGATGGGGATGGGAGAAGGATAGACAGCAGGACAGAAGGATAGACTGAGGAACCGGAGGAAGCCTGGGAGGAAACCTGTCATGAGTTCTGCTCCCAAATACAATGGAAGATACCATTGTTTTGGAGGAGTTGGGATGAGGATGCCAGTTCTATTTTTTTGGAAGTTGTAGATGAGGGTATACCTAAATAGTCATTAAATTAGAAGCCTAAACCTTAGGCACAATCTACTCCAGCCTCTGGGCAACAATGAGCAACTTGACCAGGTTGGCCTAAAATCTGTATCTACGGTTGCATGAGTTTGAATCTCTTCCCAGATGGAATCTCCCCTTTTTTCTAGGGAACCATACCCTGATTTCACACAACAGAACTGAATTACAAAGGGATAGCAACTTCTGTTATCGGTCATGTTACTGGCATCTGAAATGTCTTCAGCAAACAATCCAATCAAAGCTTTAGCAATCAGTCAAAACGTTTTCAACAACTGTGGGCATCTGGATTTTCTTTCACTCTTTAAAAAAAAAGGAAAAAAAAAAAAGGACAAAAAAAGAAAGGAAAAAGAAAGAAAAAGTAGCAGTAGTAAAATAAAAAGGTTGCTGACAGGTCTCATGCAGGAAATTCCATGGAGAGGATTCACAATGGAACCCCAGCGGACAGTGGAAAAGCAAGGCCATTCAAAAATGCCAGCAAAGTAATAGCTCCAGCAAATGATCTACAAGTCTTGAATATGAGGAAATTGCTGATGGTGTCAACTTTCTGTTCTAAAATAAAGGTATGGGAATATGCCAGTAATGCAGATGCAAAGGGGAACTGCATCTTGAATTGAGAAGGGAGACTAGCCTGTATTTCCTCTACTGAGACAAATACCTAGGACAGTACTTTTTTCCAGCTATTTTTTTTTTCTTTTTCAGTAAAATTATTTGCGTAGTAGGACACAGGTTATGACTCTCCTCAGATACAGAATATTCAATAAACCATCATAGTAACATCTGTAAGTCAGAAGAAATGAGGGCCAGAACTCTAGTCAGCTGATTAAATATTTCGTATTTGCCATTCTCAGCACTTTAAACTGCCATAACATACTCTTGAGAAGTCTCTTTAACTACTCAATAGAGCGGTTTCATCTCCTATCACTCCCCAAATATTTCTACTTAAAAGTGTGCTCACCTCTATCACCTGATAATCACCACATCAGTTAGATAAGGCCTGGGTAGCTAATGCCATTCCTCTTACAGTAGCAATCCTATCAACACTTAGACGTAGTAGACAGATTTTAGCTGCTAGTTTGTCAAAACATTTCCACGACCAGCTACAAGTGATGAGCTTTTAGGTGGGAAAAGTTGGGAGAAAAGTCACCTAAAATTCAGGTGCTGCATCAAACAAACTTTTAACATGACAACCATATGATGATACTGAGCCAGCCTGCAGCTTGCATCGCAAATGATGATAGCTGAGTGTGATAGTTTGACAAGCAACTCCACAGGAATCTTTCTTTACCATGGACTGTGACCAGTTTGCATTAGTCAATAATTAGAAGAGAAGTAAAGGAACTCTTCCATCAACCACAGAGCTAAGAACAGCTGAGCAAATGCAAAAAAAGAACAGAGTGATTCTCAGAGGGAAAAAATAATATTTTCATAGCATTGTACCTGAGACACATCTGAAGTTTAAAAATAAGCATCACTGAAACCTACAGGCTATTTAGTCTTCTTTTCTTCTTGTTAAAATTGAGTGCGTTGTGATAAAAACCAACCACAACAGAGGAGATGCTTTATTAGTGTTCCTCTTCTAGCAAGTATGTGCATATTAACTATTTAAGAGCTCAGAAAAATAGTGAGACATATTGGTTTTGATCATGATACGCTATTTGTCAATTTTTAATTAATTGTAATTTTCCATTATAATTTTTCTGACTCTAAACAATCATGAATATGAATCCACAATACTCTACAGCAAACCAAGCACCTCCTCTTAGAGATACACATAATTACCGTATCAGGTGACAAATGTTACAACTATACTGGTATTACAGCCAGAAGTGGTACAAATGTCCCTGCAGCTAAGACTGCTTTTCTCTTGTTGCCCTTTATATCGAACAGGAAGTCAAAGAAACTCTAAGACTCTGTACCTCTGGCAATGAAAAATTATTGACTCATCCAGCAATTTCTTAAAACTCCAGCAAATTCTCAGTACAGAAATCAGGCAGGTGATGTGGCTATCCAGCTCTCATTAATCTGCCCTCTGGCATGTGTCAGTGTTCTGAGAGATTTTTGTATTATGTTTTAATAATGCCTTTCAAGATGTATTGAATGTGTAAGTAATTTTTCACTGAAGGACATTTGTGTGGTAGTCCCTAGACATGGGTTAATTATTTTTCCTTGTGTATTTTTTAAAGAACAACCAGCTTTTTTAAGGAACAACCAGCTTCAGCAATGCAAGAGTCATATTTTGAAATCACTCAGACTCATGTTATTAGATTTGTTTGATCTTTAGAGGATAGCAAACAACAAATTTAGAAATTTAAATGAACCAACTCCACTAAGTTATTATGCCTATGTTCATTTACCTACAAATTCCAAAGTTATAATGAATAAGAAACAGGGTTGAATTGGATAGAAAAAGAAGCTAGCTCCCTCAGTTGAAACTCCAGAGAATATATTCAGGGTAATGTTATTTTTTATTTCCACAGTTGCTTCTTTAATAAATTATCTCAAAATAGTGAAATATCACTGAGAGTAGAGGGGAGATGGAGAGAGGAATCTGTCCCACAGTATCTCCAGGGGGGTACATATGCTATTTATAGCCCAGCTTTGGACTTCTCTAACTTTAATGTAACATCTATTTTTGTCCTCTTTCTGTATCATTAACTGGGTCCTGCCAGAGGAACCTTAATAGCATTGTTTAGAAATGTTCCAGTCCCATGATTTTCTCTATTAGAACCTCTGCCCTCTGCAGAATTATTGATGTAATTCTAATTAGCTTGCAATGCTTACAATTAGAGAACCTATAGTTGCACTAGTTAAAAAAAATCCTGGATATAATCACTCTAAAGATTAATACAGCCTCAGTATTCTCACTATGTCTGCTCATTTCCAATATAAATTGCATTTGCTATGAAGAAAGGAGAAGTGTGAAATCACTAAAACTGTGCCATTTCAAATGTCTATGGCACACACAAATAAAGCACCAGATAAATAGCCCTGACAAATTCCAATGTTTCAGAGATGACATCTATTTTACTTCTGCTAGTGCATGGGCAATTTGCCTGGTTCATGTAGTAAAGAAAAAGCAGGTCAGTTTTTATAGTGTGAGAATCACCTGAAGAAAGGAATAATCATTTATCACATCTGCCAAGAAGCACCAGAAAGAAGGGTTTTGATGATCTATTTCATTTACTCTTCAATTATATTTTCTTTAACAGATGCACTGCAGGACAAAAGTATTCTGTCAATTCACTGTAGATTAAAATCAACAAATCAAATGGACCATGAATTCTCTTCTGCTTTCTTTGTAGATTTTGAGGAACTATTTAGCTACATCTGAGTCTTTGCTGCCTATCTTCTAAACATGTTTTGTCCTTCTTCATAAATGAAACAGCAAACAAACTTTGTGCTTACTTAACAGAAGTATGTCAGGCCAGACAGAATGTTTATTGTGTAGAACTGTGTCGTTTTTAATTTTGCTAATGTCTAGACACAGCTAAATGAAACAGCACATAACCTACCCAACCTGACAGCCTTTCAGGATCTCAGGCAGATGTATCCTAGCAACTATGACAACTGATACTACTTCTGTCCTTCCTCTCCATATTCTTTATGATCAAATCCTTGAAGAAACTTGTTTCTAGAGTTCTCCTCTTTTTCCTCTGCTACAGATTTACTGTGTTGAACAAAAAAATCAGTGAATGATTTTGTTTTGTTTTAATATATGATCTGAAGACTGAATTAGGAGAACACTTGATTTTCTGGCTTCCATTCCTCTATGCAGTAGAAAGCAAAAGTTTCAAAAGATCTTCACTTCCCAATACCTAATTTCCCGATACTGTTAGCAAAGCACTGTATTCTATCTAATCTTGTTAAGCTAATGCTATTGGTTGACAGTTCTGAGCAAGCAGCTCTTAGCCACCTGGAAGGATTTGTTTATCAATGAGACACTCAAACTAAGTAACACTCAATCAGCTGCTCAGTCAAAATTTGCTTTGGAAATGAGAGGATTAAAAAACAACAGCAACAAAAAAGCATTACTCAGACAGTGCTTACTCTCATAGCTTCACAAAGCGCACACAATTTGACGTATAGACTTACTTCCATCATCCATTGTCTTGCTTTCTGTAGTTCAAACTACATTATCAGGTACAGGTTCCTTCCCATTCACATCTCATATAGGCACGTCTGTCTCAGCTCCATCATTTTAGCTTTCTCTCTTTGGTGATATTCATCTTATCTGATCTTTCTTGAAAAAAAAAATGGCCAAATGTTATCTTTTATGTTCAATCTGAAAATATGCCCTAGGAACCCCATAGAAAAGGAGCTCTGGAAAAAAAAAAAAAAAAAAAAAAAAAAAACCACCACATTACCTTACTTTCAGATAACTTAATCTCGAAAAACTCTCATCTACATATCTTTGTTTGTTTGACATGAAATGTAACATTAGGCATATATGTGACTTATTAATCTTCTCCTCTCACATAGAGAGCACTAAAAGCCCTCCAAAATAGCCCCTTTCTGTATGACTCTGGTAACAGTAGTCAGAAGATGTACTTGATCTCTGTCCCATCAATTAAAGTCCTATTGGACAGGTATTCATTATGCAGCCCTGTGAACCATACAAAGATCTGAAAATGACAATGGAATTGGAATAAAGGTGTATAAAGTGTTTATGGTGCATTCTGGAGGGAAATCTTTCACTGTTGCATTAAAAACAAATTGCACATCTTGCCTTGTTAATGGGGTTGGTACAGACATTGTACTGATTGGCATATCTACTCAGCCTCATGCATTTGTAAGGGCATCTGAAAAGATAGTCCTAAATTCAGCTCTTATTGAAAGTACTGAGAGAGTTAACCTGTACGCCAACACATGCAGCATGGGGAATAAATACAAGGAATTAAATATCTGTGTACAGTTTCAAGGTCCTTTCTATATCATGCAAATTCTAATTTTGTAAACTACGTGACTCAGAAAACATTTACATTACAAACACTGAAAGGGGAAAGATTTGTAACAAAAACAGAATATCACTAACTTTCAAGACAATAAACTTCAATAGGTCAGAAATATTTTGGCACTATCACACTATCTTGAGTATTTACGAGAGCTTTTGTTTAAGTTTCAGACTGTTGGAATCAACGAGGTACTTTTTTGATTCTTTTTTCAATTCACTGACAATTTCTAGTTGACTTTGGGGAAAAAAATGAACAGATTTGTAACAGAAACAGAGAAGATGTATCAGGCACAGGTAGATAATGATGTTTATAGTACTGCTCTTCTTTCTGCACTTCATTAAATTTTCACATTTATTAGTGTCTCGGATGGAAGAGGATCAACTCTGATACAGACAGAACGAACTGTCTCCTGTTAGGTGGCTACTACAGATGCTTTACATCCTCCAAGACTGAAAAACAAAGTAGTTGCAGTCAGTCTAAATAGCACTGATGAAAGTGACATTTGCTCAGAGGACAGCTATTCATTAAGTTATGGATACAAAAATCAGGGGAATTATAAAACTAAAGGTTAATATCTTAACGCTTAATCTCAAGAATGGCACATTAACAGGAATTCAAGAAAACTAAAATAAGAACAACAACAAAACTTTCTTCTCAAATCAATCTAATGCATGAAGCATTCCCATTCTCAAACTTAGGGTAGGAAAAGCATCTCTCAGCAGAGCTGAAAATCACTGCTGGGACTGTCTTATATGTACGAAATGGCAGAAGAGCTGTACTTGTTCAGCATTAGCTTCTATACAAGCATAAGGGATCTAATCTTATTTATTACCTTTGATTACAAGATTCTTAGCAAAGAAAAGTAAATTATATTTGATTTTACTTAGAGGTATTTATCTGGAAAGGTTTGTCTGCATTTCACATCAGAAGCAACCTTGCAAGTACCTTTAACACTTTCAGAGGGATACACAATAGAAAATCCCTACTTTTTTTTTTCCCCAAAAAAGCAGCTGAAAGAACATACAGAAAAAGGCTTACATGAAAATCTAACTTCACTCAACATGTTCCTGTTGCTATTAATAAAGCCAGGACTTCACTCACTGATGTACCAGAAGTTGTAATACCTGCATATGACAATGCGTATTATCCACATTCTGAGCTGTGTGACAGAAAGAAAAAAAAAAAGTATGCATCCAGTCAACCTTCACAGCATCTGTTTCAAAATCAGAGACAAATGCAAATTTGCCTAAATTAGTGTAAATAGCATTTTCTACTAAGCCTCTCCCTAATATGTTTTCTTTGCTTAGATTCCATCAGGCATTTCACAGGAATCTTTCATTGTTACTAGTGGGTTCAGTATGATCAAGTAGGTAAATATTAGGAATCATGATCACTTAGCCACTGCTTACACTCTATATTCATCAACACTAATATCAACAACTGAATTTGAAGATTAAAGTGCTAGACACCAACAGTCACTGGTGACCCAGTGACCACACCTACCTTCTGAGAATTCTGCCTGAAAGTTGCAGCCTCAGTCTTCTGTGATTTGAAGTTGTGGATCATTAGAAAAAAAAATTGACTATGCTGCTGCAAGTGTTTCACTGAACACAGTTGTTAATGAATAACATAGAAATATTACAGCTTATGTGACCACATTTAATTTTTCAGTAAACTTCTACCATTTCAAACTACCAGCATTTATTATTCATGCTCCTTAAAAATTTAATCTCCTGATATTTATTTTATCTAAGGTTTGATTACTTGCAAATTTTCACAATACTATATGACCCTAGATCACAGCTTTTTCTTTAAGTGCTCACTTTTGTTTCGTTTATCTTAATTCTCAGGACTTCCTTTCCTGTCTCCAACTTTTCTATGAACCCAACAGGTTTTCCTGAGGCTATATCTTCCTCTTCCTAAATTTTCACACTGCTCTTTGAAAATATTCTATACAGTTCTAATACTGAAAATGTAGCAAATAAGTTATATAGAATCACGTACTCACTAGCTCAGGTCAACATATGTCTAGACTACTTTCCTTCTGGAAAGCAGTAAACCTTCCAGCTCAACTGTGACACTTTTTCCTAGAAAAATATTACAGAATCACAGAATCATCTAGGTTGGAAGAGACCTCCAAGATCATCTAGTCCAACCTCTGACCTAACACTGTTATTTTATCCATATTGCCTCTTCCCTTAGGACAGATATTTTAAACACAGAGCAATGTTCTACTTAGTTTATTGCCCCTTTTTTGCTTTATTTTAAATGTAAATTTAAAGCCACTGACATTGTTCTCAACAGCTGCTAGCAGCCTTCCTGGCCTGTTTCTGAAGACCTTCAAGATTGTTAAGGTATCTCTTATACCCACACAGGTAAACTTCAATATACATCTCTTGGTTAGGGAAGGAAATCTTTTTACTTTAAAAAAAATCTGTTATTTTTTTTCCTTCATACTCAAAACACTGAGTAGATTGCTTTCTATACTCTACACTTAGTCTTGTCTGCAGTTTTATTTATGAAAAGTCACTAGATAAAAATAATCCTTTCATCCTATTTACAGCGTATAATCAGCTTCGTGTACCAGTCTCAATAATTAAAGTAGTAGCTTAACCTTTTTTTCCACTATTATCAGTTTTGCAGTGTCCATCCAGTTTTAAGAGAAAAATCCTGTTCTAGAATGAAGTACAAACGTGGAAGAAGATTCTACTCAATCCAAATTAAAGCATCAACTAAATAGCCTTAACTCCACCCTTACAATTTATTTGATACGGAGGCAGTTGTCACAAATAAACGGAGTTGGGTAATTTTCCACTTTTGGAACAGAATATTCACTTAGGATTCCTTCACAGGACACAATGCTGTTTGCTGAGTTCATCTGCTAAGATGTTATTTTCCTTTCTAGTGAAAAAAAAAAGTAAACAAAAACTTTCCCTGTGGTTTTGACATGCAAATAACCTATCCTTTCCAGAATATAATAGCTTGCCAGCAGAAAAGGCTAAAATTCTGAACTGACTTCAATAAGGCTCCCCATTCTAGATGATAAGCATATTTAATGAGTGTTTAAACACTATTAGATAGGCATTTTTGGATGGTCCAGAAAGCGTTTCTTATGTTTGATAGCCATTAGGAGTTTAAAAATAAAAAGTGTCTCACACTAGTCTTAGTCTTCAAGAGTGTTCTCAAAAGAACAACTAGCTAGATCTTGAATGTATCAAGTGCATTACAATTATGACTTCAGTGTTGGACAGATACATTTAATCTAGGGTTAAGCTGAATGAAGGCTTAACTAGGTTATGAGGAGTTTCACTTTACTGTGGTTAGATCGCTGCTGTTATCCTCGATGATGTATTAAAACTATCTGAAATATGTCTAACTATATTGAACTTAAGTATAGACAGTGGACCATTGAGATACAGATATGCATGACAATCAGGACTTTTCTTACAGCTTTACCATCTTATGACAGTTATGGATTAAGGCACAATTAAAGCAAAACTCAATTAATTTGTAATTACTCAGCAATAATGATTTTTTTTTTCTCTAAACATCTGTCAGAAAATGTTTTCATCTTCACTGAACATTAGTCAAACACCTGTTTCTCTGAGCTGTGATGCTGTGAGGAACCATTCTCCAACAGGGGGGTTAATATGTGCTGAAATGGGAATAACTATGTGTGTTTTTATTGACAAGGAAGAATGTGCTAATACAAGAAAACAGCTAACACTTCTTAGAAGCTGAAACATACACATAAATTTCTCTTTCAAACTAAATGAGATGAGCCACATCAAGCCATCTCAAAATAAGTATCAAGGACCAACAGTAACATTTTTTATCTAAAAGAAAGTTTATCTTCACATTTCATAGTTCTTCCTCCTCTTTTTTCTTTTTTTTTTTTTTTTGACTTGTTTCATTTTCTGTAAAATCAGGACACAAATATGTCCGAGTAGTAAGAATACTTTCTGCTTTTTCTTGGTTATTATTTGAGACATTCAATTCAGCTCAGACTTCCTATTCTCAATTCTAATTTATAAATGCTACCTCACTTTTATAAGAAATAGTGAATTATTTAGATTAAAAATAGATAAAATATACATGACTAAACTTACAAAATATTAACATTTTTGTTAATTAAAAACTTTTAAAACTATTAATGTCATTAAGTGGTGAAACAGTATGAACTCAGACTTGAGTTTCACGTATTTTAAGGCTTGTATTACACACTAGCAGGTTGGAAGCTAAGAGCCAGTCTGCCACTGCTCTAACCTAAATGATGTCAGGGCTAAGGCAAACAGAAATCATCACCTGATGGCTTTTTTTTTAGTGAGTAATACTTAGGTCAATTCATATTAGCCTCCGTTCATACGATATATGCTCAAATTAAGCTCATTTCCTAGCAGTTATAGCCTTATCAGTGTCAATTTCTAGAGACCAATATGAATCCTGAAAACAGAGAAACAGAGAACCACAGTATGCATAAATGGTAATACAGTTGAGTAAATGATACTGGAAAAGTGGTGAATCAATCTGAATATGAATGTGTGATAAACTGATGAAAGAAATTAACAAGCTGTAATAGATGGTTGGTACCCTATTTACCAACAGGAACAGCTCAGCATACGTAGAGGTTATATATACTCCATGTCATAAATCACAATATATTTTAGTCAGTTTTATTCACAATAAATTTACAGCTTACTTCAGCCACATTTACTCCCAGTCATCAGAGTTTTATGCACACTCTCTTTGTGCTTAAAAGTTAGGGACAGTTAAGTGACCAACCCCTTTCTTCATTTGAGTGAGTCTGCAGAACACTAGATATTTACTGTAGACCTCTTAATTATTCATGAAAAACCCAAGGCCTGCATTAAATACAGGGCTAGATTTCAACTAAGAAGTGAAGATATGTTATCTGAACATAGTCTTACATCATGAGACTAATGCTAGGATCATGTATGCACAAGTTACTCATTTAACCATACAAAAAACATGTATCTTGTTTTTCCTCTCAAGACACAAGAATATATAGATTGGTGCTGGATGTGAGGGTTTTATTGTACAACTAAGCGAACTGCCAGCTGAGTTGCATTTAGTACAACTCCCACATACTTGGATAAAGATTAAACTCATTTTTACATCCAAGTGGTTAAATTCTCAGAGATAATAGCTTGAGTCACACTAATATGCATTGTTTATCCTGCTGAGCCAGAGAACAAATTCTGTGCCTTCACTCAGTGATAAGAAGACCGTATTGCAGTAACAGCTACAGCTAGCTCCTCACTGATACTGATGTAGTACTAGAATCACTGTGATTAGTCTAAGCAATGACTGAAACTAAACAAGTCCAAAATCTTGAGACCTGTACTTCAGGTGTCCATGGCCCCTTATGACAGCATTACTTCTACTTTAATAAAGAGGGAGAAAGAATATTGCTTTTCAAGCAAATAATTGAGCAGTTCCCAAGTTCCAGCAAGATCAAAACAGAAAACTACAGGGATCTCAGAACCAAAAGGATCAGGGCTAATGAGCATCCATTATTTACACTGTCATATAGACACAGACATCTAAATTGGTCACCATTGTTTGTGAATACCTGGACAATAAGGGAACAAATCCTAAGGTGAATGAGTCAAGGCTTCTCTTAAAAGCAGTCGGTCTCCTCTAACAACTTTCTCCCAAAATAGAAAGCCTAAATATAAAATAGACAGAATGATATATACGTGGAAATTCTAGAACTAGTTAAGATGGATAAATAACCATGTGATGTCTAAAAAAAATAATATGTAACTATGAATTTGGTGAAAAGCACTGCTAACCTATATTGTGAGGAAAAGAATTGACAGAGGACACGTTTGCTCCTCTAGCCCTAAACTCTCAAATATAGCAACCATAAGAGCTGCTGCAGTCCAAAAGTGTCATAGCTGATAACTAAAACATTCATAACAGTGATCACACATTGAAGAGTAGAATATACACGTTAAGACAGCTACTAAAAGAAGAGAAGGTGCACAAGTCTCTCAATATCAAAATCTTAGTAATTAAAAACAAAACAAAACAAAACAAAAAACCAACCACATACCTGTATGGAAGCTTATGTTTTCCAGGTGTATTGCCACATGAGCAATGACTGGGGCTGGGCATGCATTCCTGCACCTAAAGTCAGAGAATTGAGACCCTTCAGTTCATAAATATACTTCTGCCATTTATGCACAGTGAGTGTAAAGGAAACATACAACTCTTATTTGTTCTCCATTATAGACTTCATGAGGTATACAGAAATCTAAAGCTAAGGGGAAAGCTGGATAAAAGTGGAATACATACGGGAACAGCCTGTTACAAAGGTAAAGCTGTTAGATAGAGACAATTAACTTTTCTCTTTCTTAAAGTGGTTATTCCTAATTAATTGTCATTTTCTCTCAACCAATAAATGACTAAGAAATGAGGTAAGAAATCAGTCCTTTTTAGTACTGACTGAAGGAATAACTAACTAGAAAACATACCCAGAACAACAGTTGTTCCAAAGCTTTGTAAAAGGTCTATACAGAAGTCTATGTTACTTTCTTGTACGCGTCAATAAGTGAAATTGGTGAAAACATTTGAATGTGCTGTGATTATATTCAGCACTGGTATTTCTGACCGTTCGTAGGATTACGCTCTACCACACATCTGGGATACATACTTTGAAAATTTCTGGTGCATACTACTGAACTTGCCAGACTCTCACAAGAGACAAATTTTGAATAGCTTAATTCAAAACCATCTAAAGATTATGGCCACTATGTGTACATTTATCACTGTTTTTGGGGGCTTTAGTTATGACTTAATGGAAACCTTGTAATGATGAAACAGAGTATATACATACGTGTATTGGGAGTCTGATAACAAAACTTTCACATATCTATTCTAGCCATTTCAGTCTTAAAATCATACAGATATAAAGAATTAAGAAAGACAATACACGCATAAAACACATGGCAAAGCTCAAATTCTTTTAGAAATTTCATGAAAGAGTATAAAGACAAAGGATACTGCCTTGTAAAGGACAGAAGACTCTAATTGCTGGCAAGTGCATACCAAGTAAGTTCCAGGAAAGGTCCAAAGCTTGCAAAGAAAACTACAGCCATCACCAGCAGTAGCTGTAATTTAAAATTATAACAGTAATAAAAAAGATTCCTTTCATGTCTATTTACATATTTAAGGTTTTTTTTGTAGATTTCTTCCTGGTACTCAGACTAACCTTTTGAGTATGGTCTGTCTCAGTCAGCAATGCATATAAAAGCAATGTTACTACATACAGATGAAAAAGGTTAGAATATGAAACTAATACTATGTCTTCAGTCAAAAAAAATCACTCTACTTGAAGGATATGGGAAGGAAACTGGCAGCAAATCTGTACAGCCCTGGGAACTGAGCTTGTCCTGTCTATATACAGAGTAACAGAACAAGCAGTGCTTTACTCAATTTTTTGACTAGTCTCAGAAACAGAGAATTGTAAGGAATGTATACATCAACACACCTGACTTTGGAATCAAAAAGGCATCCTCATGAAAACAGATTCCAATCATCTTTGAAAAAAAAGATTTGTCTTCTTTCAGTGCAAACAGATACTTAGCAAAGTCATACTACTGCTGAAAATAATCATCATTGATCTAGGCAATTTCCATTTGTGCTTCCTGGAAAAATGTCTACTGCAATTGCAAAAATGCTAGAGATACTTAACTTCAATATTGACATTGTAAGCCTATGATGCATGCATCGATTCCAGAGCATTAATATTACTGTATATAGAAAGAAAAAGCATTTGGAAATTTGGAAAACTCATGTTTGCTTATGTAGCAGACTGGTTACATTACTGTATATAATAATAATTTTAGGAAATTCTAAGCAATATTATAATAATATAATTCTGTAATAATATTAGGAGATTCTGAAATGTTATGATAATTGTTAAGAATTATGAAGAAACAGAAGATCAGAGTAGCATAAAATTAATAGATCCTCATCCATATAGTAATCAATGGGCACAACACAACGTACTGTTCTGCTCTGCTGTACATTTTGAAACCTAAATATTCCCTAGACAGACATTTTGCAGACTGCAGAGCAGCAACTTTTTTCTGAACTCAGTATGATGCTCTTTGTCTATTTTGGGGAGTTTCCCCAGAGCAATTTGTGTGGCTGCTAGATAAGACCAAACTATGCTTTGAACCTTTCTGTAATAATTGATTTTATTTATTTATTTATTTGGTCATTTAGTCTGTGACATGATAAACAAGTGACAGACATCAAACTAAGACAAGAGGGAAACCTGTTGCTACTCATAGCTACTTTTCATTAATAATGACGTGACAGTTAAATGGACAATGATTTCACAAATTATTCTTTAGCCCTACCACTATGCAGTGAACAGTCATACACCTTGCACATCCTGTAAGTGAAATTAAAATGATTAATTAATATGACATATCGATCTATTGCTTTATGCATAGACAGCTGATCCTACTCTTTCCAGATAGATATACTTAAAGCTCTATCACTCATGTTATATACCACACAACAGTAATGATCCGAAGACCTCAAGATGCAAACATATTAAATGCAATAACAGAACATCAACAGGCTCATTTTCTATTATGATTTAAAATGTCTTGAGATAAAACTTCATATAGTTGTTCTGATATGTAGTCTGCATATCGAAGAGTCTGTTCAGTTCAGCAGATGAAAATTAATGCTGACTCCTCAAAGATAAGAAGCAACTCAGACAAGCTAGATAAAACAACGGGAAAACTAGGAAAAATTATAATCCTGTTTATTTCTTACTCTGGCATTCAGAGTAATCTTTCATGCAGTTCTACTTTTAGGACTTTAATGGGAGTTCTATTTTTTAATATGTTTGTATTAGAAACTACTGCTTTTAGAAAGGTTTCCCTCCTTCTATAAGCCTTTTTGTCTATTATTTATTGTTTCAGAATGAAGAATTGCTGACTTCTGAGCAATAACAAAATATTTTTTTTGCTTCTGAGAGCTTAAAATTAAAAATGTGATATATAAAATATAAAATCTGATGAAAAAACAGATGCATTGATAATTTAATTGCCTTTAGTTATTTTCATTTTTTATACATATGCAAGGTAGTTTTATTTTTACAGATTTGAATGAATAGAGTAGAAGAGCATTCTACGTATAAGACAGAGACAAGGAAGAAATCAGCTGGAAACAAAGAAATCAAGTTGGCACCACTGGTAGAGAAGTTGCTGTAGAAGAAATTGCATAAATGAAGAGATGAATGAACATTGTTGTGCCTTGTACTAACAGCACGCTTAGAAAACTCATTTGCAACTGCCTTTTAAGCACAGACAACATTATTGCCCTGTACTTCTGCAACTGTAAGATAAAATTTAAAGCAAAGTAAAGCTGGATAAAATAGACTTAAGCAAAATAGTGATAATGTTTGTAGGAAAAAGCATACTACGTAGAATTAGCTCAACCTACTTTTCGAGTACTACATATGTCCACTGTCAAAGGGGTCACCAATCTCTCAGAGAGCAAAAACAGCCAGAAATACCTGCAGAGACTGTGAACTTAATTTCAGTGCCAAGAACTCCAAATTGTTGGCGATAGATCCTACTATTTGCCACAGAAAAGAAGAAAAAAGCTACGTTGTGGTTTTCTAGGTCAGCAAGGCAAACTACAGGTACCTCAGAAATAAAATATGAGACTTGAATCAGCAAGACTTTTTTTTTTTTTTTTTAAACTCGTGTATGTCTTTATCAGAAGACAAAGGCTTCAAGGGTGACTTTCATGGGAGATCAAAATCAACTAAGCAATGCAGCAATGGAAAAAGGAAAATCTAGACTGGTTCACTATAGAGGTAGTAGAGCAGAGCGCATGCGTTGACAGGATGTATCTTGTCAGGAAAGAGCAGTATGTTCTGAAACTGATACCCATCCATCATGAAGTCATGATGGAATAATGTGTGTCTTTTAAATGAATCCTGAAGGGACAGACCAGGAAGATATGAACAAGATCTCCAGTCAACATCATCAGCAGATAAAGCTAAGACACCTTCATGTCGAGCCAACCATTATTTTGGTCGCATCCAGTGGAAAGTGTCTCTGCAGGGGGTTGCAACTAAGTGATCCTTAAGAGTCCCTTCCAATCCATATCATTCTATGATCCTCTTCATCTTCCAGAGGTTTCTACTAGACTCTTCAACAGATTTTATCCCTTCCTATTACACACAGTTGTCTGCAATGGTGTAAGCATTTGTCTCTCCACAGAATATTAATGCAACATGTTAACTTGAGAACAAAAAAGGGCATGGGTAAGCTCTAGCCAGTTCAACAAAATGTGACAAAAGCCTATTATTCCATTGGTTCTTACCCTGACTCTCCTATATACAATTTTAAAAGCACAGAAATGAATGGTATACTTCCATGTTGACTTTCAAAGCTCTCACTAATATACATCAATCCAATCAGCATTGGCATAAATTAATCTATTTCAGTTCACACTGAAATACATTCACAGCATACAGTAAGTTTCTAAGACCCAAGAGAAGGAATGAGAGCAAAGTACACAAGGTAATTTCTTAAACCACTGTCCTGTTTCAGAACCGAACATATAAATACGCTAACAATAACAAATATCACCACCATGTAGGAAGGAGCTAAGACTACATTCCTGAATCTGACATCTGATATTTGGGCTTGTGGTTTGGTTTAAGAACTTCTTTTCATGCACATAACAGTAAACAATCAATATAAACATCTAAAGAAAATACTGATGCAACAGAAATAAAAGCAATCATTAAAAAATCAAATTGAACTCAGCATTATTGATGAAAAGTTTAGCTCATCTTATGACTATTATTACTGTATTGTCTAGGGATCCTACTGAATGACAAGGATTCCATTGTGACAAGAGCACTGGAAACAAAAAAAAAGGCAGGGGGAGGAGGGGGGAAAATCCTGGATCATAAACCCTATAACCTAAACACTGGACAAAAGGAATGAGCAACACACTCAGAAGCATAAGAATATAAACTAATAATATGAATTGGCATAATAAAAAGCAGTCATAACACACTAGCAGCTTCAGAGAAACACATTCTAAACAGGTAGATACAACCTGTACATATAATTTATTTTACATTTAGAAAACATACTTTGTCTTATATAAGCAAAAGAAACATTAAGCAAAGGAATCCATCAGTCCTCAATCTATTATGCAAAGGTTCATTAGTTGTAGCCTCTGTATAATATCTAGTGACACCCAGCTTAAAAAATAGTCAAGCCAGTCTAACAGGATTTGTTTACCTTTACTGAATAATTGAAATATAGTCATAAGCAAAAAATCATTTTAAAAAACTTCAGTGCAAAATGAACTCCATCTGAAGCAAGGAGAATTGTTATTTGGCAGCTTAATCCCACAAATCTGAACTTATCGCTTTAGTATAACAATTTTATACTTAAGTGAAATCAAGTAGAAGTTACAAAGTGACCACAGATTTAAAAGTATAAATTCAACAAACATCGTTCTGCAGCAACAAGCTGAAGCAGTGAGGAAAACCTACTGCCATCAACTAGTCAGTTCCTTTCCAGCATCTTAGTTGGACATAACAGATGCCAGATTCCTTCTCATCCATGAAGAAGGAAGTAGGGTGTCCTGCTTTTTGGTCTCCTTCTATTCCTCCAGGTTGCTACTGTTTGGAAAGGTATCAGCAAACACATTAGGCTTCGAGACAGATCTTTTGTAGACAACTGAACTGGACAGCAGTTTCCACATTCAGTGCATTCTCACAGCTAAATATGTAATATTCTTGTGGCTCTACTTGCAGTTGAGTCATCGAGAATTGTGCAGTTCTGTGTAGCAAAAAAAAAAAAAAAGCCAAGGAAAGAGAGCAGGAAGACTAAAATGATGGTGAATGCTATGAGAAGACATATTTCATATGGTCAAGAAGTTTGCCACGGTGTGAGTAGCAAATCTTATTAAACAAGGAACTTCTATACTTTATAACTAATAAATGTTTAGAATGCTTACATCTGATTATGGTGTTTTCTCTTTGATTCCTTGAATATACCATTTCAGGAAAATAGGAAAATGCATCTTGTAAGAAAACAAAAACAAACAAAGAAAAAAAGACAAAAACAAAAACTGAAAGAAATATAAATTTACATTTTTATGAAAAATCAAATATTTTTTGATGTCCCTTGCTTTTCTGGTCCTGTAACGATCACTAAGAATTAGCAAAGAAATCAAAAGCCACTAAGCAGAAAGCTTTGAAAAATGTTCATACAAACATTTGACCAGGCTCAGATGCAAGTAGGCAGCAGGGCTAATGGAAGAGCATAAAAATGTCACAGTCTTCAGAAAACATCAATGAAGAAGATTCTATGAAAATGCTGGGACTGGTAGGTGTTTTAAGGACGATTAGAGGAAATGGGGTAAAGTTCTTCAAGAAAGTATAGGATAGTCAGGAATTTGTCTCACTATGTTCAGTATAACCTTTCATAAATAAATTTAAAAATAATATTCTTAATCGGTAGAAAGGGGAAAAATCATGCAAAATTGAAAGTAAAACTTGCATGTTACAGCAATTATATAACATGGACTGTATAGCCCAGCAGAGATGACTCCTTCCTTCAGCAGTGTCTTCTTAGGAGTAAGCCTAAGAGCATGGAGTTAATTTTAAGCAATGGTAAAGACATTTTTGTGCAAATTATTGGCATGACTTTGTATTAATCCAACATTGCTTCAAGTGAAGTGGCAAGAGGATTCTGCTGACAAGTATCTTAAGTCAAAGGAAATGAACTTGCAAAATAAAGGTTCTACTAAATAGCAAACAGCATCAGCACTGTTAAGTATTTGTACATAGTACCAAAAGTGGCAAAGACCAGCACTTTTTATTGCAAACACATTGTGGAAAGGATTCTCAGTTTTCTGTAGTAATGCTGAAAGACCTCTGCCTCATATACTTTGATTCTGAAATAATCTCGTACACAATGAATGCAACCAGTGATGCAGGCAAACACTAGCAATTTTTTTGCAGGCTTGGGAATTTTATACCATCTTCTTACTCATCTCATGCAATGTCGTATTTCACGCCTTTTAGAAATGAACAGAATGCTATGAAGTCTAGCCCAGCCTGTTTATGGTTGGCATTTATACATAACTTTTTTTGCTTCAGTCTTGCTCCATAAAAACTTGTAGATACATATAGGGGACCTTAACATAAGTCTGCAGTCTGCAAAGAGAATTCTAGTGGTGCTTTAGGCAAATGTAATTTTTGTGAGTTTTAAATGCGGTTTTAATTCAACACAATAAGTGAACCAAATAAAGTTTATGCCCTTTGGCAGCCTTCCCTAAAGACTCCATCAACCCCAATAAGGAACAAAAATGTAATACAGTAACAGCCAAAGACCAGAGTATGACTACCACAATGTTTATAAACATGACTGGGAGTTGTATTAGGCAAAATCAAAAAAGGACTGCAAATTGTAAGTATTTCTGGCAAGGAGCAGAATGATTCTGCTGGCAGAGGTCCTTAACCCAGAACTGAAATGTTTATTTGTATACTGTGGTTTTATTAAACTAATACAGCAACTTAGAAGTATAATATCATGCCTTCTTATTAGATTTTCTCCTTCCCTAAAGAAAGGAGAATTCCCTAAATGCTTTTTACCTGGATTCTTCAAACACTCGAGAGATTACATTGCAAAGAATCTTATGATCTGGAAAAACAAAAGATCAATTCATTGTTTTGAAAAAGTTCCAAATGGCAGATGTTACTCCATTGGCATGAAGGAATATCTTCCTCCCCTTATCAAGGAGAATTTGTAAAGAAAATTTTCTATTTTATATTCTATTATGTTCCTAGCTCAGAAGCTAAGACCCACATTTTTTAATTGCAAACCAAAGAAACAAAATCCTCTCCTGAAAATTAAACATGTTTCAGTTCCAGAGAAAATTTTTAGATTATGAATCTCTCCATAAAAAAAGATATCATCACTACTCGTTTCTGAAAAATTAATAAAGAAGGTAAATCTTTTGGGAAACTGTAAGTTTCCTTAAAATTCCATGGTAGAAGGGGTAGACAAAACATTTCTCAGAAGATAAATATTTTAAAATTTTGAAATAAAACATCACCCTTCAAAAACAAATCCAAAACACTTTGCAATTCACCAGAACAGCATGTTAGTAGAGGAGGTTTGTGAATCCCATGCATCTGACTGTAGGCTTGACTGAAAATCAAGAACAGAACTCAGGGTGGTGTAATTGTAGCAGCAAACTGATGATGACGCCAGTCTCCAGGTGTACCAAGGTCACAGAAGACTGGTTAACTGAACTACTCAGAAGAGATTTGTTAGCTCAGCTAGTGAGAAGCATTTAGAATTTTCAGTTTACAGAGACTACATTTACCTAGAAAATAAGTTATTACCAAGAATGTAAGAATGATAATGTAAAAGAGCAAAGAAGGAAACAATACTGTTTGCTGTTTTTTGTTGTTGTTGTTTGTTTTTATGAAAACAACAGGCACACACTCACACATGCACAAATGCTTCTTAAAGAAGAAAAATTTAATTAAACATTAGCTCACTTAAGAGAGTATAAGGGCTGTCTTCTATGGATGTCAGACTTGGTGGTTTGGTATGAGATAAAAATTACATGACTGGATTTCTGCAGAGCTACAAAGTGAACGGAACAAACAAGATGTGTAAATGCCTGCTTGCAACCATTCTGGCTGGTATCTTAATGAGCTTACAACTTTCAAAAATTCAGTCTTCTTTCAGGTATCTAAGAATTATATATATATTTATTTCCTGCTATTTCATTTTTCAGTGAGCTACAATAAAAATTTTGAGGTTTCGTTTTCATTTACCCATGGATCCTTTCATATTACCTCAATCTCAGTGTCACTGAGAATCAAGTTCACTTTTGATGTCCCACGGTCCCAGGATTCCAAGACATAACTAACCAGTTGTCTTAAAGGAAACATCTCTAGAAACAGAAGCATCTAGCAAGCAGCCTATTGCTAAGTTTCTTCCTCTGAGAAGTACTGCATTGTAAGCACTAGAGAACCATACAACCCAGGGGAATAAGGTCACAGTATCTACGTTAATACATTTCTTAATTATTAACAGTAATTTTATAATTTCATACTATTTCACTATCATTTTCTCAAGACAATGAGATAATTATTCACTAGATATCCAGAATATGTAAGGACACACAGGTACCTTGCCAATAATTTGTCACCTTCATAGTTAGCTGAGCAATTGACAAATTAATTTGGGTAGTTCCTCTACAGCATCAGTGTTTTCATTTCTCTGGTTATTACATCAGAAGATCTGCTCTTGCCTCTGGGTTCATCTTAGATGTTCTGCTATTTATATTTTTCAGTGATATTTTCAATTGACTTACCTGACTAGAGAGGATTTTTTCATAGGTTAATTCATTTATGAATACTATTTCTGCATTACTGTCAAAGAAATGAGCTGGGAATTATGATGTCTGAAGCTGTAATTAAAAAGCTTCAAAATAAAATGCTTTCAAAATCTAAAATCATCAAATATATATCGTAATATTTGTGTGGAAATAATTAAAAATTAGATTTCCCAAATTTAAAATGTTTTTATGTAACCATTGAGGAATAAGTGTTTTTGGTTTTAGATTTTTTTTCAAGCTAAAAAGGAAAGCAACAATGGATTTATATGTACCTTTCAAATTTAAGGAAAAAAAAAGTGGTAAATTAGCTTACAGTTGTGCCTCTGAAAAAACACAAGTTTGGCTTAAGCTAGTGGAAAAATTGTCAGAATCACTTAGATAGGAAACTAACATCAAACAGCTTCCTCAGTAGTTCCAAAATACAGAAATAGTAGTTAACTCTAGCCAGCTTCAGTCACAAAAAAAATCAACTTTAGCATTTCTTGCCCACTCTTTTTTTCATTTGCCTTTATTCTTCATTCTGTCTTTAAAAACATTCATTATCTATTCTCATTTTTACTAAAATTTCTATTTAATACTAGCAACAGGCAACTTATCTTTTTCTTGACAGCAGTTTTCATCTTTAATTTTGTTGTTCTTTTTCAAGACACACAATAGTCTTTCACTTGAGGAACACATAACTGGAAGGGTTCTACGGGATCTGTCCTGAAAATAATATCACAGAGAACTAATTGGTTAATTCCATTATGTACCAATCAAATTCTACCTAACTCACCACTATTTCAATTAGAAAACTATTGCAAAACTTCACACCTCCAGGGATTTCCTTCTTTTCAGCCTAGAATTTATTCACGGTCAAGTGCATCTGCTTGTTCTTGTGTCAAAATTGTCCTTTACCTATTCATAAATATAATTAAATATCTTTTTAACTTTTGCTTAAGGTCAACCAGACACATTTTTTAAAGCGTGGCATTTTTTTCAGTCCCTGAATAGTAAACATATTTTGCACTTCCAGTATTCCAGATCTGATTGCACTACAACCTGTAAAATGCCATTAATATTCTTTCTATTTGGAAATACTCTCTTAATATCTTGTACATTTATATATATACACACACATACAAACCCCTCAAATCTGCAAATTTGTTTGTAAATTTTTTTTTTTAAATTATCTCTCTTCTTAATAAAGAGCAGACTAGCAACAGATTTCAAAACACTAAGAATTACTAACAATTTAATGTCATGCAAAAAAAAATTATCCTTGTTTATATTTTTCTGGAATCTACTATTTTCTGGGTAAATTGTTGGATTTTTTGAGTAACAATCCGGTGAAAATGGCATCTACTGATTCTTCTGAAATTACATCTAAATTGGTGGGATCTATAAATAGGAGAACTTGGAACGTTTTTGCTTAAAAGCAACTAGATTCAATGCCAAAATGATACATAGCTATCTATAATACCATGAAAAAAAAATCAGAAGAAAAACAGAGAGGGTAAAAGAACAATCCTAGAGAGTAGATGTAAGACATTGCGCCACTGAAATTATCCTGCTGAAACCCATTGACAACCACAGTACTGCTAGCTGTTGTTGTACTACATGCATACTTAAACATTTGATGAAACTCCAGCTCAGCTACTTTTTCCTTCTCTGTTTTTTTTTTTTTTTATTTTTCATTTTTTTATTTTTAAATCAAAGGCAATGTCCAAAAACATTCAGTACTAAAGAATTTGTTTATGGCATTGTTTTACAAAAATTCCTAACAGACAGTGACTATTTTATTGTTGGATGTATCCTTTATTTTATTAATGATGAGAAGTAATCAGTGGAATGCTAAAAATAAACTTGTAAAGAAACCTAGTCTGAAATTTGAATCTGAAGCAAATTCGGTGGTCACGGTAACACCAGTTGAAGATTGACTTTTGCCCATTAGTGAAATAGGCATGGCTCTTTTAAAAAGGTCACAAATCTTTCAAATATAGGCACCATGTTTTAAATTTTGCACATACAAAATATGTTCATGTCACTCAAATTACACGATGTGGCAGTGTTATAAGTCTGAGCATTATTGTCAATTAATGGCAGAGGAAAGAGCCCAAAGCTCACGTAAGACTACTGACTGGGACAAATCTTGAAAAGAGACAAAAGGTATAAAACAACAGTTTTCCTGTTGTAGGTGGTTTTGTGTGTGCATGTGTGAGAGTGCATATAACAAAAAATGTTTAGAAGTAAGTTCAGATAATAGCCCATCCATTTGTTCTCAACTTCTTTTCCAGTTTCATTACCAAAGGCTTTGATTTTAACTGCGTGTCAAAATGCAAATTCAAATCCCACGTAAACCATTAGTTAGTATGTTGAATGGTTTGAACCAATTAGAAGTGAGAATCACTGTCGAATGTCTTCATTTTATTCTATTTGTCAGCCTCTGGGTACATAGGGTATTTGACTGTCTCAATTTTTTCCTTAACTTTATAAGATGGGTACAGGCCTGTTCTTCCTAATTTCCTATTGATGCCTTTTGAATAACCATCCCAGTGATTTCCAGCTACTCCAATTATATCTCCAGGTTCCATAGGAATTTCATCAGCAGTTCGTGGATGATGAGCATAAATAGCAATCTGGTTGTGGGCATTCTGTCCCCCAAAGTAGTAGATATCGTCCAGTGAGTGGAAATACGCTGAAGCATCTGGATGCAATGTCTGCATAATTTCATAGGCAACTCGACAAACCTTGGAAATAAAAACAGAAGAGAAGTCATAAATATGGTGTGTGCACCTACAATGTATCACAGAAGCCAGTAATCAATGTGTAACAACTAAATTTCACAAAAGGAAGATAAAGGTTTGGAATGTTCAGTGTCTTTAAAAAAAAAGATAATTGAAAAATACCATGTATTTGATAACAAGAGGCATGCAATTTTGAATAAGTATTCTTGAGATCAGATTTAGCAAATACTTACTTACAGTGGTCTACTTTTCTGTAAAAATTGAGAACATTCATATGAACACTAGCCCTTCTGTCTTTTAAAATGAATGATGCGTAGCCAAATATAAAAGCAAATTTGTTTTCATTTTCTACCAGCAATAAAAAAAGCTTATTTTACTTCTTGTTGAACCTTTAGCACTTACATTTTCAAAATTTACTCTGCAGTAATGGAGCGTTACATTTAGGGGGGAGTTGTTTGTTTCTTTAAGGAAACTCCAATTTTCACAAACAGTTCCAGGAGCCCATGGCTTTAAAATGCTGTTAGTATTTAGAATAACAGTAAAGTTATGACTGCTGGCAACTTGGAAGAGAGCTAAATGAAACAATTCCACCAAGATGATGACGCTGGTAAGGAGGCAGATGCATTTTGAAGTTCACTTATGTAACATTTCATGAAGGGAATTTTCTTCAGACTGAAAACATCTCCCAACGTCAGAACCATGTTGTGTATCTCAGAGTTGCCAGAAACATAGAAGACTGCCACTACATTAAATGAAGCCCTTTACAACAACATTGGTCAGAAAGCTCTTCTTTGTCAGATGTCTGATTTGATCACTGTGATCTGACTTTTCATCTAGATTATATTCTTCTCTGATTTTGTGTAATTAAATCTTATTTAGTTTAATATAAAACCTGATAAACTAACAGTACTGTAGACTTCTTCAATATGAAGAATCATTTGAACTTTTTCTTGACTTCCAATCTGTAAATATAGTAAAGCCTTTTTTCCTTTTTCTTTTCTCCATCTGAAGATAAGGTGAATAGGGCTTTGCTTTTATCCCTCTTCATCTGATCTTTGAAATAACTTTTCAGAAGTAGCTTTCAAAAGATCAGGCAAAGTTAATTATTTTGAAGTACTTGTTATACCCCATAATATAGAAACAAATTTGAATACTATTACACTGGTAAGAGGTTATTTTATAGCTTCTGTGGTTGTTTTTGATGTTTTGTTCTCTGCATGTGTATGCACCCCAT
This sequence comes from Anser anser, assembly GCF_964211835.1. Taxonomy (NCBI): domain Eukaryota; kingdom Metazoa; phylum Chordata; class Aves; order Anseriformes; family Anatidae; genus Anser; species Anser anser. The sequence goes on along the minus strand of NC_139725.1, from coordinate 13,530,602 downwards.
GATGAGAAAACACACACACTGTGAAAGATTCTAAATCTTTTCAGTATAAGTGCTTTTTAGTCAGTGTAAGTGTCCTGCATACCTGACAAAACATGCAACATTTCTTCTCAGCAATTACTTCCTTTGTAGCCCTGAACCCAGGCAACTAAGCTGGAAGCTGTTGATGGTAGTAGACAAAGAATCCACATGCAGAAATATAGTTAAAGCTAAGTAAGCCAGCCTCCTATTTTTATTCATAGATTTACTTGTTTTGCAGCCTGTGTACTTATATGTACAATGCAAAACACAAAGACTAATAAGTCCTGGAAGGAAAAGAGATTATCAGGAAAAATAAGTCAGGCAGACAGAGCTACAATTTCATCTAAATGAAGACTGAAGAGACAAAAAAAGCTATTTGTTTTAATGCGCAATCTTAATTCTGCAGCTGTGTTATGATTTCGTGTGTTACTGCCATGTGGCTTTTCTATACATTTCAATTAGCGCGACATTACTGAAACAGTGCCAAGGTAGGTTATTTCCCTGGATTCCACGTCATTTGACAGGCCTGATTTCTTTAACAACAATATTTTAATGGAACCTCTATTCTTTCGTTTATATCAGTATTCATTTAGTTTTGGTAGCACAAAAAAGAATTAATAAAGGAGACTTCCTAAAGAGCTTAATCCTATTTGAGTATACTGTAATTTTCTATTAATGCCTCTATACTGAAGATTTTGACTCTTCCCTCCATCCCAGGATAGAAAATGGAAAAAAGTCAGCATAGATTAGACAGTCCAACATCACACTGGAAATAAATTAGACTGTGTTCTCATCCTTACTTTCTCTTCATAAAGATTGGATACAGGACAGTCATTACTAGCATGATTTTGCTAACATTCAAGCCAAAGTGACTACCAAACTGTTGAATTCATTGACGCAAGGACAGTGACAGTAGGTAAAATGTTACAGACCAAGCTTTAATTCCACAGAATTGAAATCTTTCTCAACAGCAAAAAAAAAAAAATAAATCCAACAGATCTTAGAAAAGCACAATATAAGAAAATACTGTAGATGGCAGTATTTTGGACACACACCAATGCCAGTCCAATGCTGGACTTGTGCATATCCAGCAAAACTGGCGCAAAATGATTTTTGAGGAGTTTGAATTACTAAAGCAGAAATTGCATAGAATAAATGACAGAAATGGTTAGACCCAATTCACTGTTCTAGTTATTGAGAGTTACAGTCTAATACAGGATTTCCTAGGCTTTAGCAGAATTTTCTACATTTCTAGAAAACCAAATATGTCATCCAACAAACGTGTCTACTATTAAATGCAGGGAGATGGAGAATGAGGATGGCACTCAAGGATACTGTGTACCCCAAAGGTACCCTCAACATTGGGTTATAAAACCAGATGACCTCCAGAGGTCCCCATCAACCCTGATCACTTTAACTATACTGATGTAGTTCAGCATATATTCTTCTTTAGAAAAGATCCCATGAGTGACAAATCAATTACAACATATTGTTGATTTGTACCTATATGTTGACATGTTTCTTCTATGTTTATAGACAGTGTTTCATTTAAAAAGTGGAAAACTTTTACTTCAAAACAGCTATCTGAACATATTAATAGCAGAGAATGTTTTAGATTTCTTTTTAAGAAAAGGTTTTATCCAAGAGCGCATAATTCTTCTTTCAGAATATGAACTACCTATATACTGAAGCATATAGAGCATTTAAGACATATATAGCCCTGAGTCTTAGTTGACAATCACCTCTTACACTGATATGCATTCAGTGGAGATACTTCACCTAAATCAAACATTTTTATAGAATTGGATGGTTCCTTACAGGATTTTCTTTGTGAGGATTTTTACTTTGGAGCTTATTCATGTCTTGCCCTGAAGTAGCTTATGTCAGTAACCTTCTAAATATGATACAAAAAAGCCATTTTCTTTGCAGGGTGTGGTGAACAGTGAAAAAAACACCTCCATAAGCGTGACTGAGGGGGGCTTTTCTATTTCTTTTCTGGTTTTACTCTCTTCTTGCCATAGTAACGCAATTAAGAATTTTGGCTGTCAAGATCAATATATTGCTCTATTGATCGTATCTTAGTATTAATATAATGTTTGTTATCTAATTTTCATTACAGCACAGAAGACAATTTACATTTGAGGCTACAGAAAGTTTTGTTTTGAAGTGATTTTTAATTTTCAATTTTGTGCCGACTTCCACATAATGGTACAATTGTATGCAATCACAATCTATCACCATCTATAGTAGAATGCTTTCCTAACCAGAGTGCTATCCAGGAGCATACATGATGAAGGTAGATTTAAAATGTTCACTCTTTGGTTTCGATTATATTTTGCCATAACTGAAGTAGGTGTACCATTATACCTGACAGAAAATATGCCTTCTCTGGTATTTGGTGCTTTATTTTTGTTGGTTTTTGTTTGCTTTGTTGTGTTTTTTTTTTTAAACTTCAAATAGCTTTTAAAAACATATTTTCATGATATATGAAATTAATATACAGTATGACATCATAAAGAAGATGCCAACAGTGACAATATGATGTAGTTTTCCAATGGACTCCAACTTGCTTCATTGGACCACTCAAGAAAACTTACAGCATATTAATTATCTGCAACAAGAAGTTTCTATAGCTTGCAGTGGTTAGAATTCACATTTACTGTCCTCCCACCAAATTGCTAGAAATGTAATACACACTGAAGAGAAATCAAATGTCTCCTTTCTTCATTCTCTGCCATTCCTGCTATTAACTGAGGCAACAACAGATGTGTTTAAGTTGTAGCAGAGTGCCGTGAACTACAGAAATGGATGGATACAAGTTATATATTGACTTTATGCAAAGTTTAGAAGTGTTAAACATTTTAAAGTATTTTTTACTTCATTCAAATGCCTTATTAAAGCCAGTAATTTCAACTGAAGAGAAGTAATCAACCAGTGCTTACAATCATCTAAACGTTCACATACTATAAAAAGTCTTTAACACTGCCATGAAATTTTCATAAGAGATCACTGAGAACAAGATAACAGAAGCGTGAAGAAAATTAAGATTTAGAACTGGTATATATAACCTATACTGTATTTGTATTGCAGTTTACCTGGGATGAAAATGTACAGACAAGGAAGTCTGCTTGAGACAAAAAGTGGATATCCAGAATAACGCCTCTCAGGGAGTTTTCAGTGTATCGATTATGAAGTCCTGCTGACCAAGATATGGAGTTATCACTGATAAATTCATAATTTGGATACCTGTGAAAATATAATACACTGTTAACAGAAGTGTTTTTTTTGTTCTTATTGTTAATAAGTATCGTCACTGCTGCAAGATAAGGTTGTTAATCTGTTTTAAGTGAGTCTATGTTTTATGCTCTACTATATTACTGCTGCCTCCGTGCACACCCTCTATTTATCCAGAAAATTAAATATAAATATACTGCAAGTCTGAGATATGAGTCTGCAAAAAAGTGTACAAATATCAGCAAGCATGCGCTGTATTCTGTTAATCATATTGATTTTACACAAAATATACTGAGATAATTTAGCTTTTTCTTCTACTAAATGGAATATAGGACAATCTTTGCTAAACTGCATTTTTGTTTATTAATATACTTTCTATTAGATACTGATTATAACACTGTGCAAGGAAATCAGTCACCTCCAAAGGGACATATTAAATAAATGAATCTAAACTAAACTAAAAAGGAAATTGTCTTTCATAGTTATTAAGGCTGTCCGGAGAACAGATTTTATACTTTACTAGTCAAAAGGAAATATAAGAAACGTAAACCTTCATATTAATACAACTTTCTTGAAGTATTAAACAAATTAGTAATACTTTAAGTAAAAATACTTATTTGAAATAATATATATAATATATATACATATAAGGTTTTAAAAAGTAAAATAAGTTTCTAATATTTAACAATGACTTAGAAAGAAATAAAGTCCTTTTTGAAAATACTGAAAAAGAACAGTCTTTCTCAGAATGTTTTCACTCTTTACCGGGGAACTGAAATAAAACTGCGTAAAGTAGTGTGGATTAATTAAATTTTAATTCAGTCAGTCACCAAAAGTAAGTTCTACATGAAAAATTCCAGGTAGATGTAACAAAGATGATAATTACTCTGCTGTTACACAAATTTATTTCAATCATGAAGTGCAAATTGCATGACTAACCTACCAACTACATGTTTCGACTACAGGGCTGATTATGAAAAATTTAAATAAGATGTAGTTTTCAAATTTATCACTTCATAGCAATTATAAAGCAATATATTACATAAGATAGTAAGGTAGCTAATACTACATTTGTAAGAATTAATAGTTATTAAAGTGTCTAATAGAGAAAATCAGAATACAGAACAGGCCCCAGTGCTAGAGCAACCATAACTTAGACTTCTAGGTAGACTTTTCAAAGCCTGATAGAACTGTGCTGAACATTTCTCAGAATAAGGAGGTTTACACACAGAGTTCTTGAAACGTTACTGAAGTTAACACACATTTATACACAACAGTGTAACGTGCAGACTCTGGACACACGGTAGACATAATTAGGCATATTTGTACAAGAGGCTGTCATAATCTATTCCATTTTCATGCTCAAACTATGGGAAAACTGTTTTCAAAAATTGAACAGGTAAATGTAGTAGGCCTTTCCACCAAACATTCACTAGCTATGACTATCAAATCAGGAAATTAATTGCAAAAGGCAATCAAAAAGGTTTGTGCAAAGCTTTCATATCTAGGATTAAATAATTTGAGGAGTAATTTGAATTTATCTTTATAGTAACTTTAATAGAATTTTATCTTCCCAAGAGAAATACCTGCTCTAAAAATTAATGTATCTACAGTAAATTTATTTCTTGAACAACCTATTTCTTACTAGCAAGATGTCAGTCCAGTAACTTAACAAATAATGACTTGGAAAAAAAAAAAAGTATCACATTTGATCCTGTTTAAAAAATATTCATCCGCTGTCTTTTATTCTGTTGTCAGAAGTACAAGCAGGATGCACAAAATAATCCCACCCATAATATAGTTTCCCTCCTAAAATATAGTCTCCCCTCCCTGGAGAAGGACTCCTTTATCAGGTAGCGTAGTGATAGGACAAGGAAAAGTTGTTTTAATCTAAAAGAGGGTAGATACAGATATTAGTAGGAAATTCTTTACTATGACGGTGGTGAGGCAATGATACATATTGCCTATTTAAAATCATAAAATGGTTTGGGTTGGTATATCTGTTCTTCATATCTAAAAATATCTAATTCTTCTAAAGCTACCTAACAGATTCCTGATAGCTACATACAGTCCAGGCTTGACATTTTTTCTTGTTAAAAAAAAAAAAAATCAGAGAAGGTTGGGAAAGCCGTTGTTTAAAGACATTCCTTCCTGCAACTACCAGCCTCAGATAACTATACAAATCAACCAGTTTTATCAGAGCATTTCAAGTTCCCATTGGTTTCAGAAGCTGGTCAACTAGTTCTGTAAATATAGCTTACTGCTAAACTATGCAATAGGTGCAAACCAAGAAAAGTCTCAGGGTCCTTTTCTCAAATTGCTAGGACTGAAGATATATCCAGAACAGACAATGCATTTTTTTCCCTCCAAAAAGAGGGTGTGAGCATGTATGCATATGCACGCGTGTAAACAGATGGATAAAAAAGAATGTGTTTGTCCAGGTCTTGCCCTAAAAAGAATTGGAAAATGTACAAGCTGTTGAACAAACAATAAGAACTCTGAAGCACCACTAAATTCTACATACTGGATGTAGTGCAACTTGGTCATGAGGGGAGGGGGCATGGGGTTGCAAGAGCTAGGCTACAGATATTATACAAGGAGAAAAGACATTTAACTTGCTATTTTGGAAGTAAAGCAGCAACAAAACAGAGTGAAAATAAAGCTTTCATAAGAGCCGAAAAGACTCACTGGAGATGGAAATTACTCCAAAATCTGAAAAAAGAAATTACAGATGACATTACAGGTAAACAGACAGAAGAGAAGATTTTAATTTGCTGTATTTTAGTGCTTATTTGGATGAGAAGGAGATGTAAACAGTTTCATATATAAACCAGAAAGATATTGAATATTCCTTATTATTTTGTAGGCATGTTCAGCTGCACTATTTCGAACACACTACCTTAAAGAGAGATGCTGTCAATAATAATATAGACTAGAAATACATAGAAAATTAAAAAGTTTGCATTTGAAAACTTTTAGATCAGCCAAAGAACAAGCAATTTACAGCATCCCTAACATACCACTATCCATAAGAAATGCCATGACCTCTGCTTACCAGAGTTATTTAATTCCGTAATCATTATGGCTCCTCTCTAATCATGTTCTACATCATGGTGTTTTGCTTTTTTTTTTTGTTGGGTGTTTTGGGATTTTTTTTTTTTTTTTAAATCAAGACACACACACGCACACACAAAAAAACAACACAAAGAAACACTCTACTCCTACAAACCGATATTACTGACTCCACTGTATTTCCTACTTGTACTTGCAGTGGGTAGATATCTGGCTGCAAGTCAGAATATTAATGTTTTCATGACTATCAATACTTTGAAATACTTATCTTAATAGAAAGAAAATGCCTATCCATGTGTATGGTAGCTAAATTTTCATTAAATGCCAACACTGTTTGATGGTTAATCACTCTCACGTAAAGAGAAGTTCTATTACTTACCAATATTACTGCACCAAATAATAAACACAACTTAAGTTATTGAAGTACAGTGTGACAGTTGTTTTGATCAAAGCAGCATGACTAGAACTTTTTTTTTTTTGGTCAAGCATCAAGTAATTTGTAGCTTTCTTCCCAAGTAAAGGAAAAAAATGGTTCATTATTCCCAAAGCTGGACCTTAACCTGAGTTCAGATATCCTTAAATGATGAAGTACCATATTGGACCCTGCCTTCTATCACAGGAGATTTCAGATGTCTTCTGCTCTATTGCAAACAGCTGTTGCATGCAAGAAACTTGGAAAATTATGTTTCAGTGTAAACCACATCGCAATGAAACCTCAGCAAGAATACACACAAAAGAAAAATCTTCACAATTCACAGACTCTATGACTTATTAAAAAGAATACAAAAGAATTGCTATACTAATAGGCTGTATCTATTCATATTTCAATAAGAACGTGATTTAGAATGTACCTTGAACTACCATAAAAACTGCAATACTTAAAATTCAGTACTGTTTTACTAAGTCACAATTCTACTATTAGGTTTTGTTTTTACAGAGGGCTTGGCACAATATGATTGCATTGGTAGTGCATCTTATTATTATTCACAGAGCTAAACAGTGCTAACAATTTAAAGTTGAACAACAAAAAAATGCATAACTAAGACTGTCAATGCAATATCGAGTTTTGTTATGTTACAAACAGTAATTAAAATTATTTAGGAAAACGTAATTCATTAAATATTACAACCTCAACCTTGTATTGCCTGTCTTTCCATTGTTCAGATATGTATTTTCAATGTTATGCTATCGTAATTGTTTCTGCTGCTGTTCTTGTTTCCACATATACAAAAAAGGAAGGATTAGAATGCCATCATCTGTGGAGTTGTACGTGTTCATTTAATTTTTTCAAAACTCCATTAATTTTAAACAGCCACCTTTTAGAAATGAAAGAAAAATAGAAGTAGCACATCTATAATACACAGGTTTGCAATGCTGTAGATAATTCCTCTATTACAAAATAACATTTTCTGCTTACCTTGTATATGCCATAGAAGATTTGTAATCCAGTATGTTATCTTAAATATTTTTTCCAAGCATGTCTAACAAAATAAAACGGTTCAAAACCTGCCATTTTCAAGTTACCTTAATTTAAAAAAACTTAATTTCCTTGCTTAAAAGAAAAAAAATCACATATTCTTTTGCTCAAGAGACAAAAAGTTTGAAAATAGAAATTGGTGCTATTTAGTAGACAGACAAATAAATAGCACTCAAAAGGAAAACATATTAATCTGTACTCAGTAACAAATACGTTTAAACTCAGTGGATCTGAAGTTCATCCTAGTTTCCACAGTCAGAGCAGTAAGCATTTGTGAAATTGTTTATATGCCATGAACACCTCAAGGAATATAATTCTTCCATATGCATCTGCTTTCTTTTACTAAACAGTAGGTTTTACCATCTCAGTAACACCTGGAAAAATATGCAACTTAACAATAAGTTTGCACAGGAAAATATAGGCCATGTTTGGATGCATAGTATACATTTCCAGGTTTAAAGAGTTAAATTTGCTACAATAGACAGGGATGTCATATAGCTAGGACAAGTTGTTACAGCCATGTTCTAAAGAGATAGAAGAGGACAGAAAACAAAAAAGGGACCAAGACAGTTGTACAGACCAAGAAACCCACATACATTTAAGGACAAACTTTACATTTATTCAATGGGTAGTGTGAAGAAAACATGTCTAATAATTAGTGAATATAGAAACCTTTCCAAAGAGTTTTGAGGAGTTTTTCAACTAACTTTTAAAAATTTGTTTGGCAACTAGAATCATGGAATAACCTGAGTTAGAAAGGAACCACAGGGATGATTGAGTCCAACTCACAGACCAACTGTTCACAGAAAGGTATTGTTTGGACAGATGAAACTTCTTAATACATTAACTAGTTTGTAATATTATTCCAAAACAGCTTCTTTTTAATACGTATGTTCTAATAGAAGTTTAATGTGTTTATTATTTATATTAATACATTAAAATTGTATTTTACTTCCCTTTTAGACCATTGGGTTGTTTTTAGATAGTCATTCTAGGTGAAGTCTAGAATTAAGCTTTATATTTCAACATACTTGGGGAAAAAAATCATCCAAAAAAGAATTTCTAAGAGAAAAATCAGAAACTCTGGAAGCTGAAATGCAATCTTAACCCTATAAATGACAGGAAAAATAATGATACCAAGATCTGTGCCAACAATAGCCAGAAACTGTAAACTGTAATTGTAACCAGAAGGAACAAACTGTAATATATACATAATTCATCTTACTTGGATTTGGCCTCTTGCAACAATGAAGGGTCATCTGTAGCTAAATACACTCTTTTTTTATCAACGTGCATTCTGCGAGCAAGAAGTTCAAACCGCTCTTCAACATGCACCATATATTCTTCAATGGGATGAAATGCTGCTTCTGTTCCTACTTTGTCTGTCCTTCGAACATGAACACTGGGAAAGAGCAGAAATTAGGCATTAACAACTGCAAAATCTGAAACGTATCTGAAAATTTTTAACATGAAGTTCACTGTCAGCCACCTCTTGGAAGCAACATAATTATCTTGTAAAGAAGGCAAAGGATAACTGAAAGAAAGGAATGAAGAAGACTTAATTAAAACATACAGGGTGTAGTCAGATAAAAATTGTTCAATACAGGTAACAATCAAAATTGGAATGTTTGTGTCATGGGTATATTGGGACACTGACTACAAGGCAGGGATTGAATGAAGGTAGTTAAAACGTCTTCCTCATATGCATGAAACCTAAAAAGTCTTCAAGATCTGCCAGTAGCCTACCAGGTCTATGGTCAAACACAAGTAGAAGAACTAACACTTGGATAGAACTCCTACAAAAAAAAAAAAAAGATTGAAGGAAAAATATGATAAAGTAAGCATTAGCAAAATTTTTCACGCTACATGACAGTAAACTCTCTCTTCCATAAGCTGTTCTTTATTGACCATAGGTGCTTTCCTGCTCCCCACATCTTCCCCTACAGTCCTTTCCAATCCAAAGCTGCTGCTAACAACACTTAAAACACTATCAAGAAAGGCAAATACCACGTTCAGTTGCAGCTGACAATAAAATTAGTTGTGTATGGTGGCATGTAAAATGTCGGCTTAGCCTTTTTCCCTCAACTATAAAAACTACGGTCACTTGAAAAGAAGACACAGATGAAAAAGCGTCTACAATACAAACTGTAAGGCAACTCCATGAATGAAATTCTGTATTACATTTCTAAATATCAAAGGATGCTTAAACAAACCTTCTATTGAGTCTCCTTTTATACACCGCTTTCCAACTACAGGTCTAGAAGTATGCTTTGAAGAAATACTTGTGATCAATTTATATTACACACAGTTAAGAAACAATTACTTCATCTAGAAAGCACCCTCTGTCCCCTCAAAACACTTGAGGCTCTTGGACAACCATCATAAAACAATTCCTTATGAACAGGAATAACTATATACACATATCAAAGCACAGGCAATTGAACAGAAAATAATACCCACCCAATTACTGGATGTTTGAAACCAAGTTTCCTTGTAGCTTCCTCTATTTCTTTTTCTAACCAAGGCTGTGGACGAATCAAGTATTTGACAAACTGTGAGACCCACCACACTGCAGGATCCCCATGTACACGAATTAGCCTATCAGCCAGGTCTTCAGGGATAGCCAATGGTAAATAAGGTGGCCGTGGGTGCAAGCTGTCAACAATGGGAAGTTCCACCACCTGAACATCCTTATCATTAGCCTCACCTGTTTTAAAATACATACAAGGATGAGTCATTTAGTTTACTTCATTAATAAGCTCTACTATTGACTTGTAACATCCCAACCATATCAGTTAAACAGTAGCTTCAGCTTCAAAAAGACTACAAAACCCTTTCTCTACTTTTTCAAAAACAACATTAGAAGAAACACAGTTTCAGACTAGAGTTATGTATAAACTGTATCTAGCAATCTATCCCAATAGAACAGTGTTGAAGGTCTTTCGATTCTTAGCAGCTGGAAATAAATAAAATATAAGTAGCACTCCTGTTCATATATTCATACTTTTTGTTTCATATATACATGACTACAGCATTACTGTGTGCTAAGGCTTACTTGGAGGTAACTTGTTATTTAAAATGCTTAAATTCAGTTTCAGGGGGAAAACAACAACAACAACAAAATACCTTTAGCATAAGAAACTGTTTAAAAAAATAACAACTATATAGCACTGCTCTTTTTTTATATGAGTATTTTTTGTTTACCTTCAACTTTTTGAATACATTTTAACATAGCAAATCTCAGCATTTCAGATGTCATTAGAAGCACTGAATTAGCTATTCTACTGACAGAGAGACAATTCTTGTCTTGAAGAACTTAAACTATGAGTGTAAGTAGCAAACTACATAGATCAAGGAAAATATCCAAGCACTATAAAAGTATGTGATTTACTTAAAGATAAGAATTTGTTATCTTTAAAATACCAACTAAAACAGAACATACAGACATTTTAGATGGGACTTTCATTCAAGGCTAGATTGTCCTTAAACATTTTTAAATTAGTTTTTACAAATTACTCCAACGTAAGTATCTACATAACTGATAATTCAAAGGCATTTTCATACACTGAAATAAATAATGTCAATAAATGGCAACATAATATAAAGCATTACATTTTTGAAACATTGAATGTTTCAGATAAAACTTCTCCTCAGTTCATTTCATCTAAAAGAATATTTTCATTTCTTGCAGTGGTTCCTGGCAAAGATGGTTCGTTCTCTGCTTAAGTGCTTACCATCCAGGAAAGAAAACTGTTTTACATATAAGCAAATCAAACTCACTTAACTGCAGATGACCAAGTAAACCTATTGGCTGACAAAATCAATTCAGTGCAAAGATAATGAGTCTCATTATTTTAAGAACAGTTAGATATCACTAAGGTTACAAAACTTTTGTATGCACTAAAAGTCATTCCAGTATATTTGTGACAAAGTCCCAGAAATAAGACAATTGCATGATTAAGTCATACATTTTCTGGACATTACACTAATACAAGAGGGCTTACCAAAACTAGTCAAGATTCAGCAGTAATTCTCTGAGAAACACTTATTTAAATAAGGGCCTTATTTGTAATGTTTAGGTATACTTGCAATTAAGTTTTAATAGATTTGGAAAATTTGTCTTCATAAATGTTAATAAAACATCACTGTGCTGCATGACACCACTATGAAGGCATCTTTTAGAATAATTTCCCACAGAATACGTACTGCAGGTATGGATGATACTTCTTAATTCAAGAAGGCAATTCATATTTTTAATATGTGTTATATCACGCTTACAGGAAAACATTTAGTAAAAATATTGACCATTTGAGTTTGCTTATAATTAGATAGATGATAGTTCAGCGGTACATCTTCAGAAAGCTGCAATAAATAAATATAGCCTGAAGCCATGGAAGTGCTAAATCTGGTGCTTCTGCAGCATTCTAAACAAAACTTTCAGTGTTTGTAGGAAGATCCCTAATAGGCAAGATTATTATAAATCTAGAGCTCGCCTTACCCTATCTTCAACATTAATGATATAGTAAATAAACAAAACGCGGATTAATAGGTAAGCATATACATTAAAAACCATTCAGAAGCCTTGTTGATTGATACAAATTGTAGCTGTTCTGAAGACTTAAGTTGGATTAAAATGATCTACTTAAACAAAGATTTCACTAGTTTTAGATATGCATTCTCTAAATCTTAAAATGTTCATTCTTCTACTTGCAAGTTGAAATCAGTTAAATAATGCATCATGCCATAAAAGGTAATAATCTGTCTTTTTCTCATGTTGATAGTTCAAATCACAGAATCATGTCAATCACAGGCCAATCCGGTCCAATTTCCTGCTCAGTTCAAGACCAACTTTGACATTTGATCACAGAATCATAGAATTACTTAGGTTGGAAGACACCTCTGGAGTTGTTAATAGGTCACCTACATTTCAGTAGTCTTTCTAGCTACTTTTTACGATGTGATTCATTTTGCTTTTATAGCTGCCAAAATTTTCCCCTATAATGCTAATTATAGCTTATCTAATTTTCATGTGATTCAAGGTGCTATTTCTCAGTTTGTATTTACCCACATAATTGTCCTCCAAATTTCTGTGACTTAATCAATTTTTCCTTTCCTGGATAACCAAAAGATCACGTCTTTGTAATAATCACAAAGTACTACAATATTTATATTACTCTTATCATAACATAATACTCTGGAGGAAAACTGAGGACTTTGAGGTTGTGGAGTCTTCTTCTCTGGAGATATTCAAACCCCGCCCAGATAAGATCCTATGCAACGTGCTCTAGGTGATCCGCTTGGCAGGGGTGTTGGACTTGATGATCTTGAAAGGTCCCTTCCAACCTCAGCCATTCTGTGATTCTGACTTGTAAAGAAACTGGATTTTATTTAAAGAACCCATGCCAGTTGAACCATCTAGTTCTTCTTCACCATTTTTTCATATGTTGACAACAGATCAGTAATACACAGTTTCAGCTTGCAGGGGTCCCACTGATTACTTTTTAAATACTGAAATCCACTGTGTTTGTTATATGAAGCATAACATTTCACCACAATATCCCAACGTGCCTTAATTGCTTACTTTATAGCTCACAGGACTTTTTGTGATTTGACATAAACTTACTGCCTGTACGCTTTTCAGATTTAGTATTAGTATTCCTAACCTAAATCCCATTTAGATCCTTTTGTATATTTGTATATTTTATACCAATTTCTTTGAAGACTAAAAAATGTTGGTTTGGCTCACAATTTGTCATACATTCCGACTTGCTTCCATCTGAATACCGGCTCAGAGCTGTATTTGGATGGACGTTTTTGTTGGGTGTAAATTACTTTCCATTGGAAAATGTTGTCCTTATTCCAAGTAACAATCAATACTACTGGTTAACAGAAAAGACTGTTTGAGCACTTTATACATTCTCTCATTATCTCAAAATTCATCATCTACTTCCACAGTAGTCTTTCAAGAAGCAGCACTTAAAAGGATGCTATGAACATTGTGCTAAGGACATTTATGTTGTTTAAATGAGAATTTCAATTTAATTTGAGTTTGTGTTGCTAGAATCAAAACCAACCAAACTCTGATAAAAATGGAATAGCTTCATTGCTTTTCTGTTTTTATAATAAGGATTTCTTTGAGGTGATATCAACTTGCATAGGACTCTAATCACAGCTCTTCTTAAGTAGCAACCTGAAAGACCTGCTGCCAGTTTGAATCCTCACTCTGAGGGAGCAATTCTAAATTCAATCATATAAGAGGTGTCAGAGTGCTAGGAATGCTGTTCAGATTAGCATAAGATAATATGGTGAGAGGGACTGTGCTGAATTCTCACAAGGCTCCTCATTGTCTTACAGGCTACTGCAAAGACAGCAGGTTCATGGTTCATCAACTTCAATGATATTTTAACGTTTTTTGTTGCAAAGCAGACAAAAACATATCTAATAGAAACTACGCAATGTTCTGGTGTGTTCTGCTATTTCTGAATCATCAGCTAGTTCAGAAGAAAGGAAAAGTATTTTCTTCTTCTTTTATTTGTTCTGTGCTGCAGACTACATCTCCTATAACTCTCTTTTGGACATTTCCAAACATTATTATGAGAGTCACCGATTAAGAACTTTATGCCGTGTTTGAATTATAAAGTGGAATTAAAATGAGATAACGAATCCTATTTTGTCATAGTACAAGTTGTATTTTTATTTGCTTTATTTCTAAGATTTTGCATTGTACATTTTTAATAAGAAGTTTTTGAAATTGGATTCCATTTACCATTTTTTTAAATTATTCTTTATCTAACCAAACATTTCTAAGCATGCAGGTCTTGAATAAATTTGGTGCAATTCAGTTTTAAAGAAACTGAAAATACAGGCTTTTTTTTTTTGCAGGATTTATATGCCATATGGGTAGTGTTGTGCTATTTGTCATCCCAAGTAGCTGATTCTTGATAGCTTCAATAGGGAATAAACCCAAATGCTTTCAAATATACCAACATATGTTTTATTACTTTTTTCAACCCAGAACTTGCAAGGCTTTTCCTGCATGCTTTCCTCTCCTCTCCTCTCTTTGCACAACTCCTGCAACTACCTGCAGGGGCTCCGATGTCTCGTACCAATCTCTACCACTTGCCTGTTGAAAAGTGACATTTGTGATCAGTCTGTCACTGCTTCTTACTTGCTTGTTGGTCTGAATATTGGCTTCTGTGGCTGCATGCACATACCCAGGCTACCTATTTTGAAGACCCTTAATGGATCTTAACAAAACCTATTGCTTTCTGTCAAATTTAGCTAAAATTGGTCCAATATTCAGAAGTCGTAGGAAGTTAGAAGAAGAAAGTAGCAAATAGGAAGGTACAGCATGATGACAAAACATTTGCTCTCTCAGGAAACAGCTAAAAAAATTCTCTGCCAAGGATACTAGTTTATCAGTCTTACCAAACGGAAAATCTTTGCTGGTTGACTAATTTCTGCTCCAGCAAAGTACTAACTTCCAGAGCTCTTAAACTACCAGTATGTCTTGTAACATAAGTTCCATTCATTGACTTTCAATAGTATTTATTTTCCCATGTCATTTTGGTTCTTTGAAAATCCCACATATAACCAAAAATGCAACATAAGCAGTGATCTTACTGTCCTAATAACTAACAAGATTTTGCTGTATGTTGTCTCTCTTGGACCTAATGAAAACATGAACTGGGCATGTCCATTTCTGCCTCCAAAATAGCAAGCAAAACTACAGCAGCAGTACCTACGAATTGCCTTTAGGGCCTCCATTCCCATACGCTCAGATGGACTATGTTATGAGGAACTATATTTTCAAATCACTCTTATCACTTACATATTAGAAGCTGTTTTGGCCATCGCCATGTCACTTTGAGAGAATATGATAAGGTAAAGATTTTCCCTTCCACACTTGTTTAGATACCCAGCATGCCAACTGAAAAGTTTATAGATGAAGACTGTGATTCCACAAATTGACTTCAAATATCAGTGAGTTAAGGTATTTTCAGTGGACAATCAAACTAAGTAGAACCCAAGAAGCTTAAGAGTAATTTATTTTCCCTTTATCTTTATATATTCAAACTGCTTTTGAACCATGTCCCATTTCTTCTAAACAGCCTATATGAAAATGGTACCTATCCAAGAAGAGTTCAAGCTCACTGACTACTGGAAAATGTGACAAAAAATACATTTGCAAAGGCAAATATATATTTACAATGCAAAGGTTGTTTTGACATGTTATACAGGTTTATTCATTCACCCAAACAGTTGACAGAGCTGACAATTTAAAGGTAAGATCTTACACAGGGATAGCTGAAATGACTTAGAAAAACATATAGAAAAGATCTCTACAGAAATATTGACAAAAACTGTTTTCAGATTTAATTTGAAGTAATTCCACTGAAGACGATTGAGTCTAATGTTAATTACTATATAACCAAAGGTACTTCCAAATACTTTCTTTGCATATTAGGTTGTCTTTTCTGGAATAGATGATAAACAGCTTTCTTTTCTAATAATCTTTTAACAGCTGCAGGGACTTATCTGCAGGGACTGATCTCTGTCATGCATATGCTAACTGGACGTGCATACAAGTCCGTAACATTTTTAGGTAGGCAAAAAAACAAAACAACCTATATTTTAGGGGACCTGTAAGTTCTCAACAGGTCATGAAAATGGGGTTTAATATCTGGAGTTGGCTGCCCAGGCATCTAGCGGCTAAGTGCTCCCTATTTAGAAAAGACATTTATTGCCTTTTTGAGCTAATGGTTTATAACTTCAGCCTACAATCTTGTTTTGTCCTACATTTAAACACTTGGAACACTCCCTAAGAGCATATCTTCCAATGAATTAGTAAAAATGCCTTCATGTGCAAGTCCAGATGGAACATAACCCTCAAGGTGCACATAGACAAAAAGATGTTTTAGTTGATCATAAATAAAACAGTACAGAATAAAACTGCTATAGTGTTGGAAATTCATAGCAGTGAGGCACACTTCACCTCAACAGAGTAGCTGGAAGAAACTGATAGAAATGGGGACACATTCTACTTCCATAGTGTGCTAACGTAAAAGGGAGGAAAATAAAGAGGGTAATTCTGTAATAATGGAAAAGGAAATTTCTCTGGTCTTCAGTCATAAAGTGTATGGCTATTTTCAAGTGGTCTGAAGACAGAATTTTGCATTTCCCAAAAAAAGTAAGGGAAAAATGTAATGGAAGAATCAATAACAAGGAATATAACTCCCATTTAAGTACAACATTTTTCTCCACAACTACTATAGTAACAAAGTATCATTAATTTGCACACTACTAGAAGCTTTTATAAAAAAATAATACTGCTTCTTAGAGCAGTTAAGGGCACTTGCAAAGAAAATAACTATGTTTTTGAGATTTGTCTTGGGATTTATGCAATAGCAGATAAAGGAAAATAGGTTCTAATGATTTCTCTTCAAAACATGTTAGATGGTATCCAGTAGATATTTAATACCAAAATGATGAGATTCTAATAAAGCTGTGTTTTTTGTTTTTTTTTTTGTTTGTTTGTTTGTTTGTTTTTTTCCCTAGGAATATTAAATGAACACTGTTTCACATGAAATGTTAACAAAATAATGTACTTGCTATGTAGGTAGAAGATCAATGCACCTTTTTCACTTGAAATGATTTCTCTTGAATGATTTTCTCTTGGAGAAGTGGCCAGTCACTTCTGATCCTTTTTTGCTCCTATTTAGTTGTCGTACCTACAGCTAAACTTCCCCTGTATCTAAAAAATGTTGACAAGTAGTATACCAAAAAACAAGCCATATAAGCCAAATTTCTTAAACAGGGCAGGGGTTTTAAGGTCAGAGTAATCCTAATTGCAAAGTTGTGCCTAAAAATGTGTTGGAAAACTATCCTCAGTCTGAAAAGTTTTCCTAGACTGACAAAATAGCAAGCGAAGAACTACACAAAGTGAATTTTAACCTAAAAAAATAATGTTGAATAATGACTAAAGACTGCAGTAATAAAGATGGCTGGGGCTTAAAAATATCACATAGTGAAGTGTGTGCTACTGTAGTACAGGTTGCAACAACTGAAGAGAGTATCTATACTAATATTTAATTTTAAAAAACATCTTTTTATCTTTTCTTCCTTAAAGAATGTATTTCATTCTTGATATTCTTACTGTGTTCATATCTAAAAAAACTGACACTAAAAACATTCATTGCTATATCATCTTCCCAGCAGAGGTAAGAAATTCATACGTCAGAAGCAGCTTGATACGCATTCTTCAGTTTTTAGTGTCTTGTTCATCTTTGAAGTGCCCTGACATTTTTTTAACAGAAGGGAACATATATATGTATTTACTGTTGACAATAAATACATAATAGAATAACATTTAAAGGACAAATGGAGTAACACTGAATTAATTATGACTTGCTTAAGGAGATAACTAATACCTATATGTTGATACTCAAACCATTTAAGCTTATGAGACATCATGCAGGCATTTTCTGACTGTGGCACTTCCACTCCTTTTGCCTGGAGACCCTTCAAAGCGAAAGTCCATCTAAATATTTCTGTTTTGTTCTTACTCTCAGTTCTCTGAACAGAACGATGCTGTTCTTTTTCAAAAACTGTTTCTATATATAACTACTTGATCCTACTTCCACTCCAGGCATAAAAATCACTTTTGTGAGTATCTTCATTTCTCTGCAATGTTTGCAATGAATGCCAATCTACTAAACAGCAGGATGGGACTACAACCATCAATAATGTTGCCATATACTATATTTAAAAATTAAGCCAAGTTAAATGTTTTCATGTTGATTTCACTAGGTATAGAATTACTCACCCTACTAATATTTTCAGCTGTGTCTATCTGAATGGTCTCAATTTTGATTGCAAGATTTTGAAGTCTATTTTACTATCTGCCTGGAAAATAGGCTGGAAAATCTGCCTGACAACAAGGCTTTTAGGAGATTCTGTAACAGAAACAATAATAAAGACACCAATTTCCAATTTTCAGACAATAACCTATCTTAAATAAATTTAGTTTCTTTACACTTTTTTTTTTTTACCATCCCCCATCAAACCAAAAAAAAAGAAAAATAGCATGGGTATTACAGTAATATCCTTTAGATGAAATATATATTTAGATAAAATTTAAACATTTGTTATTGCTGTTGTTTTCTTTTGTTTTTGACAGACATTTTCATATCAAGCAAAAGATTATAACAAGAACTTACCAATAATTTATAAAACATAATGTTCTTTTGGGCTTCAGTTTAACTTATTTTAGGGCTAAAAGGAAGCCTTGACTCTTTACTTCTGCGGCAATGAACAGGTGATCTATATAAGTAAACCCTTCATAAAGAAGGACAAAGGGGAAAAAATATCCTCCAATATATTTACCAGGGGCATTTTTTACTACAAATGGATATTGGAGCACAGTTCCATTATATTACCAGTTATTTTCTCAATGATTTTCTTAACAATGTCCTGAAGATCATTTGTTTATGCTTGTTTTACATCAGAAGAACTTACAGAAACTGCTGGATGAAAATAAAAGTTAATGAGAAGAATTGGTTCTTAGCAGGAAAAAAAAGAAATACTCATGTTTCATAACTAGATCACAATTACTTTTTTAAATTAATGGAAAGCTACAAAAAGCCCAGTGTTCAGTTTCTCTGACATCCTGAAATCATCAAGTTATGTTTTGTAATTGATGCACATTTCATAAAAAGCAGCACTAAATACTGACTTGCAATGATAAAAAAAATTTCTATGCGTAATATGAATTCAGTGAAGAAAATGAAAAAGACAAATAGTACTTTTATCAGGACTGCTGGTGATAGTACTAGCTTAAACATAGTTAAATTTAAAAGAACAAAAATCTTTTACCTGTCTCTCACAATATATAATTTCTACCAGGAAAGAATGTAACTTCTTTTGAAATATACTCAAATTTTTGCCTCATTACACCTGATTGGGCATTACTTTAAACATTTATTGATTTTCACATTGAAATGTATGATTTCAAATTCACCTCTATCAGTTTCATTATTTCTGAGTATTGCATACTCTGGAAATTTTTGACTCAGACTTCTAATCAGAAGAGGATTTCAAAACAGCTCAACTCTAAAGAAATCAATTTTTAACCATTAGAAAAGAACTTTTTCAGCATTTCTAACCGTCTCAAACTCTTGTTAGGAGATTTGCGGTGACCTCAAAGACAATATATCTCTTACAGTAGGCTCAATAACACAGATCAAGCTCTCTCTCCCTCCATCTCATTTCTCTCTATATGTGAAGTGTTTTCCTTAACTGTAAAATCAGCTGGTTAAATCTTACAAAACACCTTCAAAAAACAAAATAAAACAAACAAAAAAAACCAGAACTGTGATATATCAGTAGCTTGATTTCTGCATTAATCCAACTGAAACAAAGGACGGTTTGCTGTTCTGCTCTGTTCTCTCAAATCACCAATCTCCAGAATGCTACATACCAAAGATAAATTTGATTGAATTAAAATGTAAATAATGGAAGTCAGTGTATAAAAAAGGTATTAAGAATTAGAATAGACATGAATCAATTTCCTTTGTAAGATTCTGCAAGTGAAGTATGGGAACAAAACATAATTAATACAGTTGTATGGAAGTTGAAAAGGTTTTTTAGGTTAATATAAAATATTCATTGGATTTATGTACAAGGAAAATTACTGTGAAGGAAGAACTAGTTCATGGAATAAAATTTTTGTTTGTTTGTTTGTTTATTGCAATAGATTCTCAATAACTTTTTATGGTTTGGGTTTGCAATTTTCATTTAGTCCTTTTGATTACTGTTGCCTGGTTGGTTTTAATAAATTAAAAATTATTTTTGTGTACCCACAGTATCTTCTGTCTTGAATTATACATATAAGCATATTAGTTAATTTATATTTTAAAATTGTAGGTCAGTGAATACTTGAAAGCTGGCACTACCTCCAAATCATAGAGAATCATAAAATCATTAGGGTTAGAAAAGACCTCCAAAATCTTCTGGTCCAACCATCACCCTACTACCAATGTCACCCACTAAGCCATGTCCCTAAACACCAAGTCCAACCTTTCCTTAAAACACCCCCAGGGACAGTGACTCCACTACTTCCCTGTGCAACCTGTTTCAATGCCTGACCACTCTTTCTGAGAAGAAATGTCTCCCAATTCCCAACCTAAACCTCCCGTGGTGCAACTTGAGGCCATTCCCTCTAGTCCTATCACTAGTTATCCGTGAGAAGAGGCTGACCCCCAGCTCCCCACACCTTCCTTTCAGGTAGCTGTAGAGAGCAATAAGGTCTCCCCTGAGCCTCCTCTTCTCCAGACCAAACAACCCCAGTTCCCTCAGCCGCTCCTCACAGGACTTGTGTTCCAGGCCCTTCACCAGTTTTGTAGCCCTTCTCTGGATATGCTCCAGGGCCTTGATGTCCTTCTTGTACTGAGGGGCCCAAGACTGTACAAAGTACTCGAGGATGTGTACTGAACATGAACGGCTCTGCCATTTTTTGCCCTCTGGGCAGCCCTGCCTTAAAAACGTTCATCATTGATCAAACCAAGGCTAGAAACAGCAAAGTCAATATTCAAATGTAACCTCAGGAAACTTTGTTTCAGGTTTCCTTTTTCAAGCTATCTTTCATCTTAGTGGCTTGGCACTTTATGGGAGCACTTACTGTTATTTAAGCATGTAAATGTCATTGTCCACCATGTAATGCAGATATGAAGTCTAACTGTATACTGACCTGTCCTTAATCTCTTTTCTTTTCCCATTTAGTGTATTGTTTCTTCTTTATTTTTTTTTAAACTTGGTTATTTTATAGCCCCCCTTCAATGTATTATTGGAGAATGCAACCCGGTTGTCATAAATCAGCAAGTAAAAATGAGGCCTACTCTTTTTTTTTTTTTTGCATGTTAACAATGATCACAGAACATTATGACCTAGGAATTAAAAATATTCATGCTCAAAATATTCTTACAAGAGAGTTTTAATCTTTAGTCTTACAAGAGAGACATGGACTTACAAGAAAGTCTCCACTGAAGGGTCATGAAGATGATGAAGGGACTGGAGAACTTCTCCTTTGAGGAAAGCCTGAGAGAGCTGGGACTGTTTGGCCTGGAGAAGAGATGACTGGGGCGGTGGGGGGGGTGGGAGGGAGGGAGAATGCATGGAAATACCTCAAAGGAGACTGTAAAGAAGATGAAAAAGATGGAGCCAGGCTCTTTTCAGTGGTGCCCAGTGACAGGAAAAGAAGCAATGGGCAAAAACTCAAACACAAGAGGTTCCATCTGAACATCTGAAAGCACTTCTTTACTGTGTACGTGACAGAACACGGGCACAGCTTGCCCAGAGAAGCTGTGGAGTCTCCATGCTTGGAGATACTCAGAAGCTGTCTGGTCATGGCCCTGGGAAACCTGCTCTAGGTGGCCCTGCTTTAGCAGGGGGGTTGGACCGAGTGACCATATAAGACATTTAATTCTGTGTAGAAGAGATTACTATCTAAACTGTTTTGCCCAGGATAGACTTTGGAAACCTCAAAACTCGATGTTGATAATACAACTAAAATAAGTGTCACGAAGAGTCTATATAATTGATAAAAATAAAGGTAAATATACAGATTTAAACAATTTTTGTCATTATAGGAAAGAAACACCATTTACTCAATTATTATTCTATGTACTGTCTGCAAATTATAGGAAAGCAATTCTTTAAAATGATATTTTCTGACTTTTTGGCCTATTTCTGTAATTTACACTGATATCCTGTTACAAGTATTCACTTTAATAATTTTATATATATAATTAAAAACAACTTTTATTAAAATCTTGTATACAAAGCGTTGTATGTACTGTATGTAGGAGTATATTGTTTACAAGAAATGTAACTAATGATAAATTTTAATGCATTTTCATATATTTATTTTAAAAATCTAGGAAATGCCATGCTGATTTCAGAATATGTTGGAAAAAATCTTAAAGGTGCAGTTCTGCAGAAAAACCTTTTAATTTTGGTTAAGAATTTCAGACTTACTGAGAGGACAGAGGATAAAAGAAAAATGAGAGCAAAATCTATACAAATTTGGGGAGACAAGAAAAACATAGAAAACCTCAGGATGATAAAATATCTTTCAAATTTACTGGCAATTAAGTATTCTCTGCAGATTCATACTGAAGCCACACTGGAAATAATACAACAGATCAAGTGTCAGTATCATTCTTCCTCAGTGATCACGCCATTTCAGAAGATTAGAATTTAACACACTCTGTAGTGCTAGTGGCTAGCCAGTAGGGATCATAGAAGCAGTCTTTCTTTGCTGAATGTTTTCTCTCTCTGGAGCACTGAAATTCAAAGTACTGGCATTCATTAATTAGAAAAAAATCTGATCATATCAAGATCATGTTCAGCCTTCAAACAAGTAGATGTAGAGACTAATTTAAAAATATATGTAGAGAGCTAAAAGCAAACATTATTTGTACTTTCATCAGCAAGAGCCCATATTGCAGGAAATAATTATCTATTTCAAGACTTTTGTGAAAATATGTAGTCTTTTTAAGCCGTGTATGCTTAAGTGCTCCATTGGTTTATAGCTTATTATAGTAAATGCAAGGCTCACAAAACTGCCTGTAACTAAATTCTGGGGTCACGTTGAGCAGGCTACCCAAGACCATGTCCAGATGGCTGTTTCAGTTGCTTACTTTGCCAAGCATGAGTAAAAATTCAGCTGAAATTTTCGATATCCATTTTCCATTTCAATCTACTTACTTTTAGAAAACATTCAACCATTTCTAAAACCTAATTTCTGGAAAAAAATCTCATTTCCAACTAGAATTTTTTAGTGAAAGTTTTTTAGCATCTTGAAGCTTTGAAGAACAGACTAAGGTATAAATGCTGTCTCAATGTGTAAACATACAAGTATGTTTAAGCACCAATCTGTAAATTGCATTTTGTAAAACTAAAAAATGTTGATTTCAGACCTCTAAGATGTCTCTTGAGTCCCTGAACCTCTAGGTGAGGGCTGGAGGAGCAAAGTCCCTCCAATGTAATCGAAGATCAGGTTCAAGATCACCTGATGAAACTGAACAGGTACTAGTCCATGGGGCGCAATGACATGCATTCTAGGGTCCTGAGGGAACTCTCTGATGAAGTTGCCAAGCCACTCTCCATCATGTTTGAAAAGTCTTGGAAGTCAGGTGAAGTCCCCAGTGACTGGAAAAGGAAACATCAACCCCATTTTTTAAAAGGGTAGAAAGGAGGACCTGTGGAACTACAGACCAGTGAGCCTCACCTCTGTGCCTGGGAAGATCATGAAAAAGATCCTCCTGGAAGCAATGTCAAGGCATATGCAAGACAAGGAGGTGATCCGAGACAGCCAGCACAGCTTCACCAAGGATAACTAGTGCCTGACCAATCTGGTGGCCTTCTATGATGGAGTGACTGAATCAGCTGACAAGGGAAGAATGACTGATGTCATTTACCTCAACTCCTGTAAGGCCTTCAACACGATCACACGACGTCTTGATCTCCAAATTGGAGAGAGATGGATTTGAAAGGAGGACCATTCAGTGGACAAGGAATTGGCTTGAAGGCCTCACCCAGGGAGTGGTGGTCAATGGCTCCATGTCCAGGTGGAGGCCTGTGACGAGTGGTGTCCCTCAGGAGTCTGCCTTGGGACTGGTACAGTTTAATATCTTTGTCAATGATATACACATGGGATCGAGCGCACTCTCAGCAAATTTGAAGATGACACCAAGCTGAGCAGTGCAGTTGACAGAACAAAAGGAAGAGATGCCATCCAGAGGGACCTGGACAAGCTTGTGAGTTCTTATGGATGAAAAGCTCAACATGAGCCACCAGTGAGGGCTTGTAGCCCAGAAGGCCAACAGCATCCTGGGCTGCATCAACTGAGGCACAGCCAGGGAGGTGATTGTCCCCATCTACCCTGCCCTCATGAGGCCCCACTTTGGGTACTACATCCAGGTCTGAGCCCTCAACACAAGAAGGATGAGGACCTCTTAGAGTGGGTCCAGAGGAGGGCCATGAAGATAATCAGAGGACTGGAGCACCTCTCCTATGAAGAAAGACTGAGAGATGTGGGGATGTCCAGCCCAGAGAAGAGAAGGCTCTGGGAAGACCTCACTGAAGCATTTCAGTACTTAAAGGGGGCTTATAAAAAAGACATAGAGCAATTCTTTATACAGGCAGATAGGACAAGGGGGAACAGTTTTAAACTAAAAGGTGGGAGATTTAGACTAGATGTTAGGTGTAAATTCTTCATGCAGAAGGTGATGAGGCACTGGAACAGTATGCGCAGAGAAGTTGTGGATGCCCCATCCCCGGAAGTGTTTAAGGCCAGGTTGGATGGGGCTTTGAACAACCTGGTCTAGTGGAATGTGTCCCTGCCCATGGCAGAAGGGATGGAACTAGATGATCCTTAAGGTCCTTTCCAACCCAAACCGTTTTATGATTCTATGACTGATCTACAAATAGAAAGGTCTTTAACAATGCCACTTTTACAACTTGAAATTCAAGTCACTTTAGTTTATATTAGAAGTTATTTCAATCTGGGGTGTGTGTGGGTGTGTGTGGTTGTGTGTGAATGCCTATTGGATTACCATTATCTTTTTTATTTTTTATTGTATTTGTTTCACTTTTTATTTCAAACATGCTATATTAAAGTTTACCAGCAATAGCCTCTATTTACTATTCTCTTCCCACAAAAATTGGACTCATATCTGGCCCAAAACACAGATGCAGACTCCTGAAGGACTGTATCTCAAATCTAAAATTTGAACTAAGTAAAAAATCTCTGCCAAAGCACTAGAGTCCTCTTAATAAGTATATTATTTTTAAATACATTGAATAAATACAATTTAAAAGATGCTTATGTATGCAACTGCAATCATAGTTATGTTCCACATAACAATAAAGGAAGTATTAAAATAGTTGTACATGAGAGAAGCTGTAATTAAAAAATTATAATAATGAGAAATTTTTTGAGTTGTCTTACCTGACCAGTGTCCAGTGGTGGTACCAGATCTGTCAGTACATGTCTCACTTACAGGCCTAAACACAGTTTCCCAACCACCAGTAGCATAGCGCCAATTCTGAGACTCTAAAATGAGTGTTCGCTGAGTGCCATAAGCGATCATGAAGCAGTAGACTACATGATGAAGCTGACAACCATAGCCACAGCCTTTGTTGATATTACACACAAGTTTCTTAGCTTTGCTGCAGTCCTTCGGGTTCTATAAGTATGGATGAAAAAGTAAAGCTGAAGAGAAGATATACACAAAGGCATACATACTTTTTTTTGTGAAAAACTGTCAAATGTCATAAATCACACAAGTCTTCCTGCTATATTACATCTCATTAAAATGAATGAGCAAGCTTCAGCTCCATAAAAATTTTATGTGAATTCTTCACAGTGAACATGAACAGTTATTGAGCATACTCCACTATCCTAATGTAAAATAGAATACCTTCAAGATTTTAAATTATTTTCTCATTTGTAAATCTGTTTGAAGAACGTAACATTTGTACTCAGAGTTCACATTTAACTAACATGATTCTCAGGCCTGTAATGAGCTTTCTTAATTTTCCTTTGGTGTTTTTCCAAGTTTATTAGTTCTTTTTCAATGAGTATGCATAACTTCTAAAAAAAATTGAAAATTTTCACCTGTCTACAGAATAGAACACTTACTAATGAACTACTTCCCAGACTAACTTACTACACACCATATACAGAACATAAAACACGTAGCTGAACAGATTGATAGAAGTACTACCTATAAAATAAGGTACTATTATACTTCTATAATCCAAGAAACCACAACAAAGGAGGCATATGTGAGTAGGATGTGAATACCAAATACCAACCATTAAATATTTTTAGGTATGTGAATGAAACAACGATATAATCTACCTAAGTTTTTCTTTCTGTAAAACACAGTAGTTTGCTGTATACATTCATACTTGCATGTCTCTAGACATACTTCTGCATTGCAAAAAGCTTTTTTATAAAATCCCTAGGTTGTAAAGTTAGTTTTCAGCTATACTGCCAGAATATTGATATTTAAGCATGAATATAAACTCTCTCATATCTAACCGACTTTAAATGAAATTTTCTATAATTCAAGCTTTGAGCAAATCAGATCTTTTAAAAAATCCAGCAAACGCCTTCTGGAGAACTAAGATCTTAAACATAATCTGAATAGTCCAAGTCCTAAAACACTTAATAAAAAAACTAACTTGTGGATTGAAATTTGTAAAGGAGGGGACAACAGCTCTGATCTGAAAATCAACAAACAAAAACCACACTGTTACTTCAGCATTTCAGTTTTTCGTTTTAAGAAAAAAAACATCAGGGATGGTGGTGAAGGTGTCCACTAAATGGATACAGCTGGACTCACCCAAATAAGGCAATATGTAATTATTTTCTACCTTTTAAGCATTGCCAGTTTCCAGCTCCTTCTTCCCCTAAAAAGTTGTACTTTAGGCTGCAAATGACCTTGCCTGTCTAGGTTGCAAGGCAAGTAGTACATCCAGGTTTCCTTTGCAAGAAATCTAACACCCTAATTTTTTCTTAGTACTTAACAAACTTTGTAAGGAGGTACACAGGCCGTAGAAAGGTAGTTACATAGAAATGAGATACAGAAGTCTGGCTGACATCTTTTTACTGCATCTGGGAAATCGCCTATTACATTGCAGATCTACAAAACTGCATTAGTGCTCAGGGTGGTGTTTATTCTTGGATTCAATTAATGTTCATTGGTTTGCCTGTTTCAAGGAATAACCTTGAATGCCTTCTTTTAAATAACTGACTTAGGTAGCTACTTTCTCTCCATAAGACTTATTTAAAATGGCTCCTCTACATCTATTTAAAAATTATTTTAGCTGAGATATACCAAACAGGAACCATAAGCCTCTAAATAAAATTATTTAAAAGTTATTTTTAGTATCTATGGTTCACCAGAGAAATGCTGACACTACATCTTTACAAGAAGAATAAAGAAACTGAAGCAGATTCCACACTATTATGACTGACTGCTCTGAATATTTAAGTCTTATTAATTTTAACTGTAGTATGCCTTCTGAAAAGATCAGACTCTGGTTCCCTACTCACTTTCTCCATAGTAATCAAGATTTTGTAGACGTCTGTGTGTCACATGCCCTTCTCAGTTCTCTTTGACTGAAATCTTCACCTATTAGTCTTAGTTCTCAGAGTTGCCAGTTTCATATATTAGATCATTCATGTTTCTTTCCGCTTCAGGTTTTCTAGTTTTATTATATCATTCCTGACACTAATGGGCTAGAACTGCACAGTACATCCTTAATGTAGATGCGCTGTTAAATACTGTTGAGCATGGAAATGATATTTTCATAGAATTACCTGTGGTAACTCCAAGATCCTGTTACTCAGTGGTATTAAGTCAACTGTATATGTGTATCTGCACTGATGACTGCCTTCCCTCATGTACGTAACACATAATTCAGTGCAGATGACTGTAATCTACAGTAGTTTTCTTAACCAGTAAGAAATACCATGACTGGATTATTACCTAACAGTGTGAGATTCTTCTGCATCTGTTAGTCTCAAAATGTTGAGAATGCTCATGGTATTAAAACCAGCTATCTTAAATAAATGATTTAAAATGCAACATCTTTTTCTCAATTTTCTAGCTCTAATTAAAACCAAAAAGAGAGAGGGAGAGAGAAAGACTGAAATCCTGGAAAGTATTAATGTAAAATGGTGTTTAAAAAAAAAAAGTGAAAACATGGAAAATGTTTGGAGGGAGATTATACCTATAGTGGGAAATACCCACTACTGAGTGGGTATTTACTTTTCCCTTAAACAAACAGCAATATTTTATGTGGAACCACCAGCGAGAATGATGAGATCAGACCATATTTCTAGTCATATATATTCTAAATAAATCAAAAGACTAAATAGATCTCATGCTCTCAAACAAATTATTCTTGCCATGATTTCAATTACTGTTTCTTATTCCCAGGGAGTGACTCTTGAATAAAACAAAACCATGGTCCGCTAAATATGTAAACCACTGAAAGATAGTGAAACACAACAGTACTTTCTTCATGTAACATGTGGCTCCAAAACTAGATTTTCTGCTATTTTTCCATTCAGATTATTAGCATACAATAGTAGCAGCAAAAATCAAATAAAGTCAAAACTGTCAGAAACATGATAACCTGAAACACATAAACATAGGCTATACCCATACTGGGAAATCAAATGTGCTTGATAGTTATTCTTGCTGGCATAGAATATACTGCACCCATGTTATTAAACTCTCTAAATCTCTTAGAATAGGGTAGCCACACAAAGCAGATTTATAAAGTGTCTCATGCTAACTCTGAAGCACAGCCAAATAACTGTTTGGGAGAAAACTACTTCATATGAGTCGAAAGCATGCCAGGAGCTGTTCTAACTATTTAAGAGTATAGAATATTATGTTCCAGTGTCTGGGAATGTTCCCTGTCATTGTTTGACTAGAGTAAAAATAGTCTTAGGACTATTTCCCATCTCCCACCTCCCACTTCTCTTGGTGCTCAAAGAGCCTCCTTCTCCAGGGGTCTTTTAATTAGCATATTCACAGAGCCATCGGGATCAGATGGGAAAGATGTCAGAAATAATGCTTAAATGCCTCATAACCAAGTGGGCAGTTAGCCACCAAAATACCTGACAAACTAGCACAAGTAAACACTGCTATTTAACATGCATTTTACTAAGAAAAATGACAGTTTTGTTTGTATATGTTAAGTGTTTAGAGAAATGCGTTATCATCTAATGAATCAGGACAGTTAAGACTGGAGTGGGCGAGCAGTCCACTACAAATCACAAGGTAACCTCATAAACACAAAAATGTTATTTTAAAAAGGTGTTGATTTTTATATTTTCAATAAATACTTTATTGTTTAATGCTACGCAGTCTCATGGAGGAGACAGTCCCACCCAGATTTTGTGGAAAATCCCAGTTTTTGAGAGAATGATGTCAAGGAAAGATCTTCCTCATCCTAGTTATCACAAAAGCAATTCACACAATCTTCTATTCCCCTTTCTTTCTGATGGCACTTTTAATGGGTAATGGGTCCTTTTCATACTAGCTCCCCTTCAGTACTGGGGGGGAAGTTTCTTCCTTTGCTAATCAGAAACAGTATGAATTTGATCTTACATGTTATTACTACCATGTGTGTTGTAGGGAAAGAGAAGGAGTCTAATCTGCCTCTAACGTTAATTCCTCTAACTCACACCTACACTCCTACGATAAACACATCACAAGAAAAACATTGCAGCATGCAGGTGGGCTACACATGAAGCTCCTCAATCCACTACATACAAATTCTAGAAGAAAACTTCGTGTAGATATCAGCAGTGATAGCACTTTGTAAACAAGTTATTACCCTAATACTATACTTAGAGATACTGAATTTGCTAAAAAGCTAATGAAGATGACACAAGACATGTCTTAAGAAATACTCAAATCATTTTTACATTTTATTTAAAGTATGGAAATGATTGAAAAAACTCAATTCCTTTCCATACCTTCACAAAAAGTCAGAAAAAATGGCTTGCCATCTGCTTTTCCTCTTTAATTCTTTTGTTTTACTTCTAAATCTTTCTATTTTGCCCAGAAAGATTAACTTTTAAAATGCTTGGATTCGTTCATTTGTTTAAGTTTTTGGGTTTTTTTCTAGTCTTATAGGGAAGTAATCAAGCCCACTCTTCCATTACTGTGCAATTAATTCAATGATCTGACGAAGATGGGAGAAGAACTGAAAAAACAAGATGAGCTTGCAATATCAAACAGTAAAGACGGTTCAATACACAATGAAACTGTTTACAAAAAAATTTAATAAGTGCCAGAGATGTGCAATCAAAATAATCCACTGACCACTCACTGAACAAGAAGTCGTATTACAAATATAATCACATATAAATGTGATCGCAAACCTGAATCTGAGACAGAATCTGTTCATCTTCTGTTCAGTGATGTCCCCTTAGATACAAACACAACTGTCATTATCTCCTTTCAATTCTGTTGATCACTAGTGGCACTGACTCATTTCAAATTAAATGATTATATGTAGGTCAAATGATGGAACTTTAACCAGATAAACTTGACAACCTTGTCTACTATTAAAGACAAGTACAAGACTGACAATTAGTTGTGAAGGGTACATCCCTTTGTACATACGCAGAGTGCCCTGAGCCTTTTTGTTGCTGTTATTTTAACATGATTGCTTTTATTAAAAACACCTATTATTAACTTTAATGGGGGGAGGGATGAGAAGAGAAAATTTAATATACTTTCTTAAGACAGAAAAAAAAATAAGTTACAGATTAAATCAACAAAAATACTGGTAAATCCAGACACCTTTGAACAAAGTCTCTCTTATGGATACATACACCACCCCAGCTAAGCAGTATGAGTATGGCAGACTATGATGTTATTGACTACTTTAATAACATTTTTACCTGGCTAATATTTTTAACCTCCAAATTAGAACAAAATGCCAGTTTTGCATATTTTTTTTTAGTTGGAAGCAAAAAATATTCTGCTATTGGAAGATGGCATGGTGAATCATAAAATCCCTAAAATACATAAAACAAAAAAGTAAAGAGCAAGAAAGCAAACCACCCCCTTTTTTATCGTTTGCTCACTCCATCCTACTTCTAGAATAGAGTACTATACTACACAGTACTATTGGAGCCCTTGTCTGACAATTTAAACATCAGACTTCTCTTCAGACTTATCTCTGAATGTACAGTCTTTTGCTTAAACATAAGCTCCTAGCCTTTTAAGTGTTGCTCTAACTACAGGGAACAAGCTAAATGTAGCCTCATTAAATCAAATTTATGGTAATACCATCCAAATGAAGTAGCAGTCATCACTATTCACAATCATTCAGCTGAATGATTTCCCAGGGAGACGTCCCAAAATAATGCAGCTATCATGGTTCAACGTGTCCCAGCGAGAAACCACGCAGTACTATTATTCTTCACCACCCCCCCGCCCCCCCCCCCCCACACACACACACTCCCCCCCCCCAAAAAAATTGCTTGGATGTTCCACATCAGAGTTTTTGGTATGGAGTTGGGAAGGTTGTTGTTTGTTGATTTTTTTGTACATGGTTATTTTATGAATAGAGGAATAGAGATAATTAATGAATATCTGTAGTTTCAGACCACAGACAGCATTACATTGCTTACTCACAGTCAGCACTACACTCTTCAAATTCCTGAAATCCACAAATGTATTTTTAAACATAATTACTAGAAAACACATCTATTAGTCTTCAAAACATAGTCACAGGCACATTCCAGTTTTGGATCATCAATCAGTCAAGACAAGAGATATTTTAAGCTTTAGAAGTTCTCCAAAAGCTTATGTCCAGCTTGGTGTATAGGCATGTAGGCAACAGTTTCCACCTTCAAATTTTTTTTTTTTTCAGTCAGAGGAATAAAGATAAAAAGGCAAAGAGAGATGACAGTAATTATATATGAGAATGACCCACTTCAGACTGTAACTACTCATAAGAAACTCTATTTTGTAGCTTTGAAGAGTAGGCTAGATTTCCACTCTGAAGTCTGGGCAATATTACACACATTCAGAATTGCCATGCCTTAGAGTTTGAATCTTTTATATGGTAACAGTAGAGACCTGGAGGTAAATTACCATCCATAAACACATTTAGGCACTAAACAATTCTATCCACAGTTTCTTGCTACACTGTAATTTTTCTGGTTTTGGTGGTGGTGTTTGTGTGTGTTTGTGTGCATGCCTGTGTGTTTTATGTTTTGCTTCTGTTTTTTAGCAACCAAATTTCAAAGAAAAAGTAGGCTTGGAGTAAGGGCCAAAGTGTTGTTAAAGATCAAGAACAGACTACAAAAAAAAAAAAGGCAAAGCAGTTAAATATCAACAAAATTTTAAATTATTTAAGTCTAGAGAAAATTGTCATAAATTCCAGAAGAGAATCACCAAAGTTAGCAGAAAAAAAGCACAGTGGAACAGAAAAAAAATTGTTTCAAATTCAGCTGAATTAAA
Source organism: Anser anser (assembly GCF_964211835.1). Classification (NCBI taxonomy): domain Eukaryota; kingdom Metazoa; phylum Chordata; class Aves; order Anseriformes; family Anatidae; genus Anser; species Anser anser. The sequence goes on along the minus strand of NC_139725.1, from coordinate 13,497,731 downwards.
AATCTTGGTCATCATTTTCAACAGCTCCTCCTTGTCATAAGGTTAATGGAGATCTATTGTTAGCTAAGGAATACCTTAGACTGTATAAAAAGGTAAGGAAAAACATATTTTGGTAATATTCTATAAAGCAATGCTATTGTCCGCTACTGAATGCTCACTTCTAAAAGGGGAAACATCAGGGAGAAAAATTAAAGGTATTATAAATTCTCACACATGAAGAATGACTGAAAAGTTAAGGTATATTTACCTTGAAAAAGAGATGTATAAAAGAAACACAGTAAGCATATGAAAGAAATAATAGTTTAGTGAGAGAAGGCTTATCACATATATATATTTCATGTTTTAGTACTAGAAACCCTGAGCATTCAATACGGCTAAAATGTTTTGAATTCTAAACTAAAAGACATAAAAAAAAAAACCAGGGTATTAATACCTGTTTATAAAATATCCATTTAATTTGTTTTAATGTGTTGCTGCTTATTTTCTAAGCACAAAAATAGTGATATTTTTAATGACCTGTTGATTTGCTAAAAATATCAACCTTTATCAAAGCTATAGCTACATTTTTTGGAAAACACATACTACCATTTTCAATTTAAATCTCAAAGACAAGTATTAAGAAAACATATGCCCTTTCTAGATCCTTCCATGTAAAACGGCTGCATAAAATGTGGATCTGATGTACAGCTTCAATACAATGTTCTTAATCTCTATCATCTACCAGTCATGAGTTAATAAAAAACAAAAAACAGCATAATTCCTTCTGTAATATAGAAACTTAAGAAAAAAAATGAGAGAAGAAGGAAAACACTTTATTATATGCTTCTCTCTGCTATAGGATGAACCCATAATGCTTAATTTTATATTTTAAATACATGAACAAATATGAAAAATTGTTCAGTTCTTCCCATGTGAGAAATATTAGTATTGATTCCTTTTTAACTAATTTGTAAAAGAAACAGAGAAATGAAAACAGCCTGTATGATGGAAATTGAGCCAAGTATATTAGACCCAATTCAAATTCTGAACATAATGCCACAACTTTCTATAAATCATCTACTCATTGTGATTATCAGGTTTTCTTCTCAATGTAATGAGATAAAGACACTTACCCTTCTCAGAAGTACTTGGTGACATAATATACTTTCTGAAAGTCTTTTACTAGTTTTGCTACAAATACAAAATATTATTTAGTATTCTGCGTTTGTTGTGAATTGGCGTTGGTTTCATTCTTAGTACTGTTTTTACTTTTTTATTAAATAAGTTACCTCCATATGGAGGAAAGCCCTTTGTTATATACTGTACATACCTAAAGAAATTTTAGGAGGATCTAATTGGGCTTTCAGCTCTTTGTAGGTAATTTTATTTCAATTTCACTACAAAATAATGTAAGCATTTAAGTTTTGTCTAAATCTTATAGACATACACAAGGCATATATATACGTTAAAAAGGCTTCTTGAGCTCAAATATTATGAGTACCTGTGAGAAGTCTCACACAATTTTTGAAACAGACTAGGACTGTACAGCATTCCATACAAGCACTTCAGTTTTGTGTACTCATTCCTCAGAGTGGGCTGCTTGCTCAGAATTTTCATATGAAGACTTTCATGTTTTTTTTTTTAACACTATGAACATATATATGTTCTTATACTCTAACAGATGTAGATACAAAGCAAAGATTTAACTTTTGTAATAAAATAAAGAATCCAAACAGAAAAGTACAACCAAGTGGAAACCATGTATACAGAAAAAAAAAAAACACAGCAGATATCCTTCTGCCCAGTTACAAACAGAACTGTAAATAGCTGTTTCTTATTATCCTCTTTTGCCTGAAATACTACTATTCCACATATGCATAAAATAATTCTCAAAACAAATGTTCTCATTTCTATTGTATTCAATTCATTCATACATAAACATTTACTTAAAACTATCATGTAATTATTCTGTTACAAAGATATAGCTAAGTGTTCTATCAAAAAAATTTTTAATGTTTCTCTTGATTTAAAAGCTGTATTGTTCCTACCTGTAGGTAAGTTATTCTCCTCTGTACCAGATCTGTTAGATCTTTGGCCTCTTTTTCCCGCCAATCTCCTGCTCCGTCTGTTTGACTGAGGTAGTACAAGTCCGTCATTATTGACCTATAAACACCAATGGGAAACAATCTTGAGAAAAGAGGAAACAATCCTAACTTTGAAGGATTAGATGAAATCAAAGAAAAATGAAACAGTTATTCCAACAATAGCCTCAAAACCAGTTCCTTCATGCCACCTCCTACCCTACAATCCAAACAGCAACCAAGAAAGACTGCGTCCTCCATTTAACATATGTTCCATAACGATAAGTAATTATAGAATTAAACAAGTGATGGGCTAGAAAATACATCCTGAATCATTTTTGTGGATACTAGAGAAGATGCTCTTTGAATGTAGTCACAATACTGTGACCAACAGACAGTCAATACTGTCTTGAGACCATGAAACTTAATCTTATGAATTCATGGAAGAGGTTTCAGAAACTACCCACAATCCTTTTCTAAAAAAATATTTACTCTGTAAAAGTCTGAAGTAAATCAGGAACAGAGAAATTCACATGTGTTATCACACAGACATGATGATAAGTTACTGCAGATTTAACACACAGTCAGGGAGACCTCCTTTCTTTGATTGCTCTTGCTAGGAAACGTGTATTCTTTAGCTTTACTTCTGCTATGTTCTTTTGCATGCAGCAGACCACCACAATAGCTTAATAAGACAGATTTATAAAAGACATGGATAAATATCAAAGACCAGGGCCGGGCTCCATATAGAAAGCCAAAGTAGGTGGACTGGTGATCACTTAGCCTGAGATAGCAAAGTGCAGACAAAAGATGAGCCTGAATAGGATTATTACAGGATATTGTGGATAGCCAAATGGCAGAAAGAAATAATTTCAGATATTGGACTTGTAGATCCTTATTAAGTCAAATTTCGTCTTTCATTGTGTTACTAACGAACAATATCAACTGGTTGTTGCTATTTTTGTTTCGTATCATAAACTAAATCTTGGAGCTGCTCTGAAAGCATTTTGCTCCTAGAAAGCAGAGTGGAGTAAAGAATCTGGCTCTGTATTTCATCTGCATTTGATTGTCACACACAAAAAAAGGCAGAGGGGGGGTGGGCATCTTTAACACGTTTTTAAAGTCTAGACATTTATTCTAGCCACATGGCAAAATCATGTATAAATATCCTAGACACTGTACATCAATAAATAAAAACTCAGAGGAAAAAAGATGTTAGATGTTCCACTAAACTGAAATAATGTGAAAATATGTCCAACACTATGCATCAAACCTTGGCCAGCTACCACAAATCTACCACAAATACAATGATGACAACTGTTCAACAGGATGAGAAGGAATGAAACGTGTTAACAGCCACTTTGCAGACAATAGAAAGCCAACATAGAACACAGTCATGACAACTAGTAGATTAATCTGTTCTTTTTTGTTAACTCTATATCAAGTAGTCTTTCCACTGTTAAGATGAAGCTGCACTCAAAGACCCTCTTCCCTATGGCAACTACAATAACATAATTACATATTCCAATGCAGGAAACTCTGCATTGGGCTACGTTGTTTCTTAAACAGACTAAGTAGTGAAATACTAGACTAAAACATCTATCAAGTCCGGCACCCTTACTGAGAAAATCTACACAACCCCTAGGGCAGAGCCAAGAAATAGCATTTAAGGTATCAGACAGTAGAAGTGCTATCATGTTAGCAATAGACCATTTGCACAACAGCACTAAGGTTACCAAAGAACTCCAATACTACTTAGCTGGAGACACAGAAACCGTCTTTAAGTCTACCATCTCTAAAAACAAGCAAATTTTTAATATGACACAACAAGTTTTCCTCATAAGCAACAAGAAAAATCAGCTGCTTTACTTAGATAGCTATCTTGTCACTGCATGAATTCCTACCCCTGTATCCGCTTTCCCTCATAATGAAGACACTAGAAACTGCCCTAAGTACTTACACTTAACTCTAAGCTTTCTAACCGAAATTAGATTATATGTAACAAAATATGTAAGTAAATTTATGTATATATATAAATATAGTAATACCAGCTTAACATACAGTATTTCATTTATCTCAGATATATAGGCAACAATATTTTCAATCAGCAATTAGCAAAACAGCCAAATTCCAGTGATTCTCAGAGTGAGTAACAGCATCTGATTTGCTCGTCGTAAATTTACGTTCCTTTTTAGGAAAAAGATCATATGGACCGTGTGCAGGAAAAAAGAGACTGGGTAGCTACAGTGCATCCTAAGGAAAAAGGACATCCCATAAACAGCATTGCTTCACAGGCCGAAGGATGTGCACACAAGGAGCTAGGAATCTTCCTGCAGCTTAGGAAAGACTGAGACTAAAAAGAAAGCGGCAGACAGACTTCAAAGGTGAAAGAATGAACTTTCTAAGGAATAGAGGCAACCAAGAGGTGCATTCTGCAACACAAGATCTTTTTTCTACCTGAAGCCAATCTTGCAAATACACCAAGTACACAGACTGAATACTTTAGGAACATTTTTGTATATTTTCTCTTACACAGTTGCTTTGAATTTCCATATTTCAAAAAATTAGTCTACGCTTTATTTATTTATTTATCTTTAAAACAGTTTCTGGCTGTTTGGTTTTCACTTAAAAAGCATCAGAATTCTTTGGGGACCTCACTACACAGGAAAGTCTACACAGATCTGCTTCTAAGACTCAACAGACTCCATGACATTCTTCTTTTGATAAACACCATGTAAAGACTGATCTTATTCAACAAGAAAAATGTTAAAAAAAAAAAAAAAAAAAAGCACAGCTGTTATTCACTGTACCATATATACAAATTTCTTCAAGTACCACAGACTTCTGTGGTGGGACTTAAAACTTTGAGAGGTCTACAATGTACAATTTTCATATTCAGTGTAAAGATGTGTTTCTACCAGGAGTTTCATCTCATCCTTAAGTAAAGACAGATATGAAGATAAGGCTGTCAGACAGAAATACAGATAACTTGCAAGTTGGCCTTAATGAATTAATAGTCATTGGTGCTGGAAGGAAAGGAGTAAGAGAAAGATTCATCCTGGGAGGTAGGGACATAAAAATATTCTGGCATCAAAACAATATTCAAGATTCCACTGTCGCTACTGCCTAATGCAATCTAGAGTATATAAACACTTCAGTAATGTGTACAGAAGTGATTTGGTCCCCATGATGGATATCAGTAAGTTTGCCATAACACAATGTGCTCCAGTTTCAGCACACACAGTTTAAATGATATGTCAAAAGTCAACGACCTGCAGCCCACGAACCTAAGAGAAAATAACTTCTCTGGAGGCAAGCAAACATTTCTGAGTAGAAATAACTATTGAAACCATAGGGAAGTGGCAGCTTCTCTGTTGGTTGACTGTTCAATGGACGATCTGAGGTTTTTCAGAAAATTCTGCTTGGCCAAGCACTACTTCAGTCAAACATGCATTATTGCACTCAGCAGAGAAATAATTAGATGAAACATAATGGCCTATTTTATACAGATAATAACTCTAGATAATTGAATGGTCCCTTCTCACTTTAAACTCCATCAATCTGTGACATTCTGGGGTTTGAAAGATTAAATTACAAAATTAAATAGACTGAAGTCTTTGCCCACACTAATGATCAAACTCATATTTTTAAACTATTTTTTTTAAATGTTGTTTACATGACTTCCAAAAATTTCTTACCAGGTTTTCCTTTTACTACAGTAATATTTTCAAAGGCTCATGCTTTACTACCGATGTTCAAACATGCAGATTTCTCAGATTTTGGGGGAGAGATACTTGTTTAAGGTGGCATATTTAGTTAACTCCAAAATTTTCTTTTGACTGTTTACTAACGAGACAGAAATTGCCACTGAAATCCTGTTGGGAACTTAACATTTTAAATATAATAGGCTTACAGAGATTTTACTGAATTTTTGACACTTCTTGAAATAATTTTGTTGAGCATGAACAAGACTTACACTGAATGTTTTAAGGTATTTCAACAATGATATTTCAACAAAAGGAATTTCAACAATGCGGAGGCCAGAAGATCAACAACTGAAAATATAATTCCAACATAATAATGAAAACTTAAGTAAAGGTAATTTCTATTTGATATATTCTCTGCTAAGTTTTAATTAGGGGGAAAAGTGACTTTTCAGAATGACAATTAGTCCTGAAATTAAGATCTTACCCAATTTTAAAGTACTTATAATTATATAATATCCCCACAATCAATGGAATTTATATTCTAGTATTTATGATCAGATACTATATGATATGATTTTTATATCAAAAAGAAATATATTGAAGGTTTTCTCATGGTTTTGCTGTATGTTCAAATACACGTACATGTACACATACAGATAGATGCAATTGAAAAGCTACAACTGGCATTCTGAGACACAAGTCTTCCAGTTAAAACCCAAATATCAAGTTAAAGCGTCATACTCTAAGCTACAGTGACATAAACTGAATATATAATTTATATCCCATTAAATAAAATTATAATTTTATTTTCATGCTTCAGACATGCTATTTTAGGCAGTAATATCACACCAGTAATTTATCCTAAGAACTTTTTAAAGCAGTACATCAGTATTTTACTTACTTAAATCAATCCACAGTCCTTCCAATATAAATGCAGAAGCAACTAATACAAATACCTTTCCTGATGACCCAGATCAGACAGGAATTCATCAATGCGTCTTTGCAGTTCACTTCCTTCTAGTTTTTTTAACTTCTTTAATTCACTCTGGAGGAAAAACCAAAGTTCTTTAGCCCCATTTTCGATCCTTCTCCTCAGTATTTCATGGTCTCTTCCAAGGCCCCCTATTAAAATTAAAAAAAAAAAAAAAAAGAAGAAACATAAAAGCATCAGCACTTGTAGCTCAATTTTTTATTTTTATTTTTAATAAATATATTAGTGATATGGAATGCCAAAACTAGTTTGAGAAGTAAAAGAAAATGTATCTACCAACCATCTCCTGGCCGCTTCTTATAGTTTTCTATCTGTTCTTTGGCCTTTAAAAGTTGCTCCTCTAAAGCATGTACCTTTCCTGCAGCTGGTCCCTGATCAATGGGACCATCTGGTATCCTAGGATATAGAAAATAAAGAAATTATATGATTTATAAATGTAAGTGATATTTGCTAAATTATTTGTGTTAACAATTCAGCTCTCCTCTCATTTTTGTTCCATGCTGTTTTGCTGATAACGTTCTTGGCATTTTTTTAAACCAGAAGAAATTAAATGTATTAACACAAATTAAGATTTTAAAACCTTGGATTCATGGGAAAAAGTACATAACATAGCTGCAACACATAGATTCAGCCTAGCGTTATGCTGTTTACAAGGCTTCCCCTCACTGAGGATAACAATACTAGGCCCTACTTATTAAAGCAGTATTTGCAGCAGCTCAACTCTTTTCCTGTAAGAAACAGGATAAACATGACCATTTGCTGGACTGACTGGCACACGAGCAAAGCCAAATTGAGTGTTCCTTTACAAGATTCAAGTTCTTGGTACTTATGATTTTCACAAAGGACGTACATTCTAGTCTGGAACGCTGGCTGTGTATTGCTAGAGAACCAGGGTTCCAAGACTGCAACTCCACCTTTTAAGTTAGCCTTCCTACATATAATCGCAAGATGATTTCAGTGTATTTTTTTGGACTCAGCACAAGATCCTAGCTTCTCAAATGCATCATTGTGATAATTTTTCTTGACAACTCTAGTAATCTCAAGTGCTGGTGACCTGAAACAATACTAAAAAATGTGACACCCATTTCTGAAATCTCTGGTATGTGAGCACAGGATAAGTATTTCTATACTTATAAACTTATAAACTTATATATATATTTATATATATATATATAATACTTATATACTTATAAAACCTGTAAGCCACCAATCAGCCCTGAGGGTATTACAGAGATTTGCTCATCACCTCAAATTGAATCCACAAATTAATAAACTGAAACTGTTGAGGAATAAAAATTAGATACCACCGTCTATTTACCTTGTAAATTAAAAATGAATGGAGGGAAAAACATAAACCCTTTCGTCTATGCAAAAATGAAACTTCTGGTGGACCCACAGGATAAAAAGTATTCCATCTTTTTGTAAGATTTTTCTAAGAGCTGATCTTGCATAGGAAAAGAGGAAGCAGATATGTAATGAAAAGTTCCTAGAACTATGAGGAATAGAGAATTCTTAGAGAACATGAAGATAATTCTTCATTCATCACAAACACAACAGTATATGATCATAAAGAGATATTCTCTCCACACACGTGTACGCAGAGTTTCAAGACACAAAAAGGGAAGATCCTTTGCCAGATCACAGATGCCTCTAGCATAGAGAAAATAAGTGCCAGAGGGAGTATCTTCACCCTAAAGCGAAAATTGCATTTCAGTAGGATCTTTAGGAGGTTGTCATTAACTTTAACATCTGTCAGATCTGGATAGTTAAATATCAACATAAATTTAGGTGCTGATGAAAAATCCATTATCACTTAAACATTTGAAAGGGATAAATATCTAATGTGAGCATCAGAAAGGTATATAACATGAAGCATACCATTAATGCCCTTTTTTTTCAGAGTGGGGAGGGAAAGGTAAAAAAGAAGGTTGTGCAATCTCACAGAAAGTTATTAAAAAAATCTACAATCAAAACTCCATATTAGAAGCTAATTAAATGAGTGCAAGATATTTGTTTGGGATTTAAAGCTCTCACCGTTCATTCTACCATGGTAAATAAAAAGGAGTGATCAGTAACTGATCATATATCTGTATTTTTATGCACCGAGGAAGCAAGCATGACAAAACCAGAGAAAATATTCTAAGCTGAAATATGTGTACTCCCAAAATATACTCCTCCTGAACGAACAGGCAAAGACCACACATTCGTGAATTTGATTCTAAAGCAAATACATAGTTAGATGCTATACCAAGATATGGTACTGTATTGCCATGCACAAAAAAATACAAACCAACCCTTAAAAAACATACTGAAACTTATTTAAGTTCTTTCAGTAGTTTAAAACTACAAGGTTGAAATCTATTTGTGATCCACCAACTTGGTATCCCACTTTGGATTGTGACAGGACACCTAACCACAAAATTACTGCAAAGTTTCAAGGAAAAAAGGAATGGCTTATCCTGTATAATTCCAATTCCCTAAATGTAGAATTTGTGAAGAATATTAAGGTAAATGGTACAAAATTGTTACCGTAGGAAATCTTCAGACAGCCCATAAACCCTCTGAACATAAAGTCAGTCTGCTAAAGTAGCAATTAGGTCCTACAGAAGGATGGATAATATGAATGAAGCACAATAACTGTGGTCATCTGATATAATTCAAATTTTAAAGAAGAAAATTATATGCCATTTAAATTTCAACTTGCTTTGGCATACTGCAATAAAAATGTTTACAATACTTATGTTGTCAGATAAAAAGAGCTAAGATGGCAGTAGGGAGGGATTCTCCTAAGCTAGTTGTTTGGATTTTTAAAAATCACATCATTTTAAGATAAAACTAAAATAACGTTTTTTTGAAGTTTCATCTCTTAATCTGTTACCTCATCAGACTTGGAATTGCTGTCTTCCTCACTTTCATCCAGTCTCAAAATTAAGGAAAAGGTTCTTCTCTGCAACCAGCACAGCTTTCTTGTTACTGCCCTCTACAAGTACATCTACTGAGTTGGAGATAAGGCAACATTTGAGGGAAAAGTGTTTGAATTGCAATCCTTATCTATACTCATGGCATCTATGTAGATAACTTCCAGAGCAGACAGTCCTATGAATAACATATACTTATTCATAAGAACTCCTGTTGAAAAACACATGCATAAGTTCCCATACCAAAATCAGCCCTGACAACTGACTTTCTCCTTAACATTTGAGATTTGAGTTTCAAGTGAGTTAATCTAAATTATGATTATTCATACCAACAATAAAAGAACATGTCAGGAAGCATCTAGCACATACCTTTCATTTATTGCTAAAATAACATTGTAAATTAAGTTATAAATACAAAATAAACAGATTTATAATCCACTCACATGGGCAGCCATGATAGTACATCAAATAGCAGATTTGTTTGAATTATTTTTCTCAGTACTTACAAGCTGTGATTTTTGCATACCACTTCCAACCATTTTGAAGTAAATACAAATGATCTTTTCCATAATAAACTCATAGCAAATAAAAATATTACTGTATAGCTTTCAATATCAGAGGAATTATGTTATACAGATAAACAGTTTCTGCTTTGCCCTTGTTTAGTAATCCAGCTGCACTCCAAGACAGAAAAAAGAAATCTGTGTACACTATCCATATCACTGAGGCCATTTTCTCATCACCTTACGTAACAGAGGGACAATGGTAAAGTAGCATCTCTAATCTGAATCTCTGAAAGCAAAAAGAAGCACTCAGCAATGTAACGTAGCGACTTCCAATTTAACTGCCATATTTTCTAAAATGCTTGTAAACAAATTTTATCCAAAAATTACAGAAATATGTTAATCTTTTTCTATTTCTTATGTATTTAAAAGTTTATATTAATTTACCAGCAAAAGGAAAAATATAAGATTTCAAAAGCTCACACATTTTCTCATTCTTTTATTTATATCTTTCTGAGTTCTTTGTGTAGCACTGGAAGGCTTATAAATAACTAAATCTACATTATATTTGGCATTTCTTCTTTCTACAAGAAGAAAATGATGTTTGATTATTAATGACTACTAACACACACAAACAAACAAAGGGAATTTAAGCTGTCACTTCACCCTTCTAAGATAAAAACATCCCCAGTAAATAAAACTGAAAGGAAATATTCAAGGTTACCTGCAAATAAAGAGTGAACAGGCTCCCTAGTCAATTTAAATCAGCATAGCTCTGATCAGTGCTGATTTATATCCCCTGAAGATGTGTTCCTTCCCTTAGTTCAGAATCGCACAAAAAAAAAAAAAAAAAAAAAAAAAAAAGACCAGAGATGCATACCACATAAGTCAATTATTTTCTCCCTCACCCCTTGGCTCTGTGAGCTGACCTCAGCTTTGAACATGAGACACTTAAATACACCTAATAGAAAATATTTTAAAATAATATTTTAAATTTTATCAAACTAAACATATTCTTGTATCCAAGTACCTTTCAATGTTTACCAGGTTCTACAGGCTTACTGGGCCCAAAATTGCTCAGAGTGATTGACAGAAGAGCTTTAATAGATTTGCACATGATTAATTGATCCTGAGGTTGGATTCTGTCCCAGCCTCAGCTCCAACTACATTAAAGCAGTCATACTGCTCTTTCAAAATCAATATATTTTAGTTCTTTGCTCTGAAGCTATACTCCAAAATATGAAAACAGTGTCTAGAAATACCAGTACTTGTTGTTTTTTGCTGTGTTTTTGTAACTACATTTTGCCCTTTTTCACTCCCGTTCCGCTTTGTAACATTTGCTCCTATTCAGATAAGAAATAGGTTATTGTACTTATTAAAACAATTGCATTTTCCACAAAATTTAATATTTAATAGACTCAAGGGAGTAAATATATATCCTTAAATATAAATGGAATGTGACATATGAGTAATATGAACACAGTAAGAATACATTTAACAAGATTCTCTGTTTCCCTGAAGAGAACTCTGAAATTGCTGTTTCCTACACTGCCAGGCATATCTGCCAGGAGAGGATACGACTAACAAACAATGTAAGATAAAAACATGAATGTCTTCCAGCAACATACAAAGGAGTATGTGAATATTATGAACCATTAATCTATTGTAAAAAGGAAGTCTAGGGGATAGATGAAAGCATACACACAACTTTTCCAGCTTCCATTTAAGAATATCTGATATCACAAAAGTAATCATTTTAAGTTCTCCTCCTCGTACAAGCCTTGTATCATCTAGACGCAACAGCAACAGTCTTCAGCAGTCTTATCATAATCCTACTAGTAAATTTGAACTTCAGGTAAAACTACAGTGCAGGATGATAATGAAACAACATTATGCAATACTTTGCTTTGATTATTACTCCCTAGCAAGTCTCTTTTAAGTAAAAACAATATTTGTAGTAAAGGTTTCCCTTTTTGCTGCAAGACCTATGACATCTGTAGTAACTGTTCTTGAAAGGCTCTTTCAATTCTACTAGAAATAGAATAGTAAAATTTATAAAAGAACTCCATGTTATTACTATTTTGCACTAATGAGATGTAGGCTACTTCTAAAATTAACCCAGATGTGCTCACACCAATATTGTTTATAAACGTGTAAGGATTATGGTAATTCTCCAAATCTCATTATGCCACAATAATCGTGCACATAACTTCTAAAATCCAGGCAATACAAAACACCTTTAATTTCATGTATCTTCTGCATCACTGGTATATTTCTGTGACTCTTTATAGTTCACAAGTTTTTAAAGAGCAGCATATTAACAAAAGAAAAAACTACATTAACTTCTCACCTAAGGCTTTCCAAATGCACTATAAAAAGGAGATGATGCCTGAAGTCATCAGAGGTGCAATACAAAAGAGCACTTAATTAATAAAGGGATATCTTAAAATCAAGCAATTTTCAAAGATAGGACTGCTCCAACTTGCACTATTGCAAGGTACCATGAAATCAAACATACAAATGTTAGGAAAACAAAACAAAACAAAACAATACAGACTTCTCACTGACCTAAGCCCTAATTCTACATGCTACGCATCCTGCATAGGAGAAAAGCAACCGGGGAAAAGTTACAAGATCTAACGTGTTTTTAAGCGTTATAAAACAAAAGAGGGCTAAGCAAGGTTTTGTAAAGTTTTGTCATGGATACAGCATGTCTCAACTTTTAAATGGTTGATTTTGCATGCATATAAGGTATGTCTCACAGGGTCTGATTTCTTGGTTTTGGAGATGAAGGGCTGCTACATAAATTGGCAGCAAAAGAGCATTCAAATCTCACAGTGGAAAGATCACTTCTTGTTGCCATGTGCTGGCCTGCATGGATGACCAGATGTCATCCATGCACGCCCCAGCTCTTACTTTCTACCATCTCAGGGGACTGTGCTCTTTTATCATGGGAGTATGAAGTCAGAGAAGCCACAGGAATCAATGATAACGGGAAATGATGGGCAACTGAAATGTGCTATATTGAAATGTATTTTACCATATAACTAAGGTCTCCATGTAACTAAAGATCAAATACCATTTTTTCTCTAACTTCCAAATGGAAATTGTTTCAATGGCTTCTAATTTTATTAAACTATACAGTTTTTGTAATCATATTTGCTTTCTGTCCATTGCCCCCTGCCCTAGGTATCTATTATTAATGGCACAGCTACATATGATGGTAATTTTCTGCCATTCACAAAGCCTCTTTGTCCACTGAAATAAGTTTACTTGGGGCTTCTTTTCCACCCACAAGTTTTATCTAATTATGTCAAAATATGTTTACTAATAAAGTTAGTCAGATTCCTGTTTATTGCTGCAGCAATAAAAGAGTGCTCCAGCTAGGTACTCTTGTGTTTAAATTCCTAGTGACTTTAACCTAGAATTACTGTTCAAATATGTTTAAATTCATGAGTTAGCTTAACTCTGTTGTACGTTATAATATACTCTATATCTAGAGTAACAGTTATCTTCTCTAATTCTAATTTTTGTTGTTTTTTTTTTAATACATATTCACAGCAGCAGTAATCTCTTACAGGACACATACTGAAACCACAGTCTGTTGGCTACTGCCTCATTGTAAATAGTCATATTTAAAACTATAAATGGGCTATTTTAAATCCAATAGTTATTTTTAACACTGCCTGTTCTATCTGGCAAACATAGAAAGGAGGAACGGAAATCCTTTATCACTTTTTTGATTTAATAATGTGGAAGGATGACCAAGAAACATATCTCAAACCTATTTGTGAAGTTTCTACAGAAACAACGTTGTGGATGTTGCACAACAGAAATAATGAAAAGGCTTTACGTTGTGATATATTATTCCCCTCAGAGTCTAGTATGTCGCCAATCTCAGATCACCTCCTTTAAAAAACTATGCCTTCCAGTCCCATGATGGCTCATTTCTTGCCAGCACTGACTACTGAACATGTAGGCGTACTGCTATTCAAATAGGTCTTGAAAGTCATTTCAGGTTTTCTTGTGCAAGAGTTTCAAGTTTTCCTGTGGTTACATTGAACCACTAGGAAGAAAGGTTTCAGAAATGTCTTTCAGCAACATATTCACACAGAAGCTGTACTGAGTCCAGTTAAGACAGTTTTGGATCACCTACTTTAATTCTAGAAAATTGCAGTAATTATCTGAAGTATAGAGAAGGAATGTTCTGTTCTAACATGCTTAGATTAGAAATAAACTAATGGTTTTATTTATATAAATCATGGCAAATTATCAACGATATAAACTACTATATAAAAACTGGCACTGAAAATACAGTATTTTTCTGAACGTATAAAAATAAAGGAAAAAGAGAAAGGTGTTTAAGAAAATCGTCACTGCCTAAAATATACTTTATTTTGTCTGCATCACAGAATCAACTGCCTCCTCCTTAAAAGGAAAAGAGTACCCTGTCATCTGTAAAATCAAGAACACTTACTCTTTTCTAGCCACTGTGTAATTTGAAATGGTCATATTTCAATGACTGTGCAATACCACTCATTCAAGTCAGCCAAAGGTGGGAAGCTGAAAGCATGAGAATGGAAATCTTACATTCAGGGCCAAATATTTCCCCTCTTAGACAAGAAACCCTAAGGTGGCCTACTGTTGTGTAATACTGAATTAATTTAAAGCTGCTGTATGCATTCAAATACAGAATCTTGCTTATGTTTCTTTACAGCAACGTACTCTATATTACACCATTTCATCAGTAAAAATATTTAACTTTTGGCCACTGTAGTTGTTACCATCTATTAATTAATTGCGTTTAGTCACCTACAGCCCACTCAGGTATTCACGGCCATATTACTCTAGGTGAAAATCACCTTTGCTTAGGTCAGCAGCATTAGTGCACCTCTGTGCCGCACTGCATGAATGCTGAGGTACGTCTTCAGGGCTAATACATCCAAAACATTTTTCAAAACACAGAGCCTAAACTAAGAAGTCTTGTCAGCATGCAGCTGTATCTACAGCACATTCCAGAAACCAGGAACACAATACAATTATAAGATATTTCAGTAAGACAGGGAAGTCAATTCACAGCCTAGCAGATCCTAGCCCTGGAAATGCATGAAAGAGAGGATGCACAAGAAGAAATATCAGAATAGAGTTAAAAGGAATGGGGTTAAAAGGAAAGGTATTCATTTAACTGCTACGGAGTTCATGTGTGATTTCATTCATACGAAGAGAAGTAAAAAAATGCAAAGCCAAATAGTGAGGTAGAAGCTCCAAAATGGTATCTGCCCCTGAAAGGTATTAAAAGGCAAATCCAAAATTAGTTTCTCACTGCCAACCAAGAATAACTCAGGAGACGTGATGAGGATTCAATAGCCAAAGCCCTGCGTCTACCTTGTCTGCCCAGGTTATTCTGGTCAGACCACTTCTACACATGTCCTGGTGCCTGTATGCGATTGTGGTAGAGAAAGTAAATGAATTCAGCTCACTTTGAGATTAAAAAGAATAAAAAATGTAATATACCATCCTTCCATTCCCTACAATATTGTATAGAGTTTTGCTCCTCTATTTTCTTACAACAGCACATGAAGCCTCTGCACTTGCAGGACGTTTAGGTTGTGTGTGGTGATATCCACATACCTATACACAATCTGACTGTGGCATCACATCCTGCCTAAGAAGCTCTCTCTTACAAGTATTTGAGAAAGTAATATAGAGATATCAGAAGTCTATGTAAAGAGTTGTCTGAAAAGGTGAAAGAACACTTTAAACTGTAATTGTATCAATCCATAATACAACAAATAATTATAAAAAGGGAAATGATCATACTATTCCACAAGTATTGCTGCAAGTTTAGCAGCTTGGCAAGGAGCAAACTTAGCAGCTCATCTTGAACAAGTTCACATATAACTTCAACAAACTATACAAATTCTCACCACTTTGAAAATAAATGCTTCCAGTTACTGCATGTAGAAGCATAGAAAAGTTGCTAGCTGTTCTAATTGGTTTAAATATCATACCATTTGCACTTGTTGACAGTGAGAAGTTAGTCATCTACAGAAGTTATTGGTTATTGTGGCAACAGCACTTGGACACCATTAATTAATGACTATCTTAGAGCAAAATTAAATGTAAAACATTATTGAATTTCTTTAAACATTTTGGAACATACTTTCATTTATAACACTGATTGAAACACTGACTTATACTTTAAAATATACTAAATGTGAAGTTTAAAAAAAAATTTAATTTTTGATATTTCATACAACCATTTTCTGAACAATTTTCAGATCCTACCTGAGAGATTCTGCCATCCTCCTTAAGTCTTCATTTTGCTGCTTTAAACGTTCAAGTTTAGCAAGTATCTTGGATAATTCACGACTAGAATGATCTGGGTGCTCACTGTCTCGTACCAAGTGTCCACCAATATAAAAAAGTAAAGTTCCCCAAGCAAAGAGGATGAGCATAATCCAACGCCAGGAACCAGTCCATGGCCGCATTTTCAGATGTTCAATTCACTCCAGAACTGCTTCTGCTCACAAAATAACAAACATTTTAAGTCCTTAGCCTGTACAAAAAAGTGCACAATTTCAGTTCCTCTGCTTCACCACATTGTACCGGAGAAAAATTATTCTCAGTGTTTGTCTTATTGCAACTCCTTAGAGAAGATCCTTACAGAGCTGTACATAGAAAGCATTAACATTGTATCATTCTTGAAGTATACTCTGTGAAAAGAACAAAAAAAAAAAGAAATTATAATTCTGATATATAAAAATATACTTGACTGCAATTAAGCTAAGTGTATTGTCATTAACAATCAGGAATAATGACTGAAAATGTTACTACATTCTGTCAAACAGAAAAAGAAAACATTTTTAACTTTCCACACTAAATACACTGAGCTCGGGCACAACTACAAAAAGAATATTCCATTAATTCTGGGTTTGAAATGGCCAGAAGAAACATGACTTTTTGTAAGAGAAATATTTACCAGTTAAAGTGTCGCTTCACACCTTAAAATACATCAAACATCATTCCATGGTAAACTTCGTATTCTCCTTTATCAACAACAAAGAGTTTTATTCAATTATAAATTCATTTTCTTTTTTTTTCAGCTTTTATGAACTCTCTTCTCCACTATCTTATAACATGACTAATACCCTGTAACAAAACAGTTATTGCCATTTCTAACAATATATTGGCATGTAGATTGGCCTAGGAGCAGTTGTAACACCAATTAAGCAACTGCAAGCGCTGCAAAGACTGTAAGCAATAGTTTCTACACAAACAACCCATTATATATCTTCCTTTAAAATTTCTCGTGACCACTGAAATGGTCATCTAAAATTAAAGCCAAAATTTTATTTCTTGCTTAAAATTGCAAGACAACACAACTTCCCTCTTTACCCTTCCACTGCACTTGCTGAAACAGATACGAAGAAACACTGAAAATTTAAAAAGTAAAAAAGAGGGGGGATTTCAAGTAAAGCCTATGCGGCATTGTTATGCTCACAGGTCTGAAAATCAGGCTTGAGCTTAGAAACCTAATTTTTAGAAATGGGTTTGCTCTGCATTAAAACTACCAAACCCAGTTTGACAATCATTATTATTAAAAGTACAAAAATGCTTAAAAAGTAATGCCTTCTCGCATTGAAAAGCACTGCATTCATTTAAAAAAAAATGCAAAATCACCTCCTCATTTTCTACTTGGCAAACATCATTTAACGACTGCAAGAATTTCCTCATTTTATCTAGAACAAACTTTAAGCTCTAATAGATAAAAGTTCAAAATCTTCAAAAGTGCTTCTCACACCACTTCATCCTTATGCCTTTTATAATCAATTTCCAAAATAACCTCTATTTCCAATTCTCAAAGCTGGAAGTCTACCCAATTTCTTCTGAGGTGTTATCGACACCCACATTCTCCCAAATTATTATTCTGCTTAATCCTTCTTTCACCTTAATTTCTTTTTCCTTTCACTTAGATTTTTCTTTTGTTTCAACTCCATTTCAAGTTTAGAGAAAAGACTCCCCATTAACTTTCAAACTCACCCATACTCAGAGCACTTGCTTCCAGATAGAAATATTCAAAGGTAAAAAATATTTTAAAATGCTGAAAAAAATATATTTATTTTACTGGAAGATTTTTGTTTGTATAATTTTGAAAGAGGCACAAAAATTTCACTTAAGACTAGTAAGATGGCACACAAGATAAATCATTTAAAAACTGAATGCTACTAATGAAATGGAAAACCTTTGTAGTACCTCTCTCATGCCTTTCCATTTAATGCATCTATGACAAGATGAGTTATGAACAGATATTTTTTTTTTGAAAGCAAGGTCAGATTCCCACGCTAGGAGGATATCATCTTCTACAGATCTCTAAGAAAGCTTACATATTTTGCTTTAACTTGGCAAAAGTGTGGGACTGCCTCTAGGAATAGTGGCTTCCTCTACAATCTTTTAGATCACTGCACGAATAAAAAGAATATATAGAGAGTATAGGCCATACCCAGACCACAGAGGATTGTTGCTGTAAGCAAAGCAAGCCTGAAGTTAAATCAGTTACCTGCAAGCGCAATTAATATAAAACTCCTATGGACCGAAGTTCAAGCTCTAAGTGGAAAAGTGTATGCTTACATCTATACTTCCAATCACCCAGAAAATGGGTGACAAAAAGTTAAAGTTAAATTGAAAGTAAAGTATCACCTAGTAGTAAGCTACTTCTCAGGTCTGATTTCACCCTGTAGCTTTATTATAAAAACTCAATATAAAATGCATTATTTAATGAAGTAAAAACGTTTTGATAAGTACTTGCTATTATAAATCATTAGGAATACACAATCTTTAATGCATCAGTTGAATGTAAACTAATATTGTGAGAAAGGAAGTCAAATTAAATTGTATTTACTGGCAAATGCACAGCACATAAAAAGTGGTTAGTGTCACAAATTTATTTAGATTCCATTAAAAAGAAAACAGAATATTTACATAAAAGTAAATGTCTGCTTCAATGACTTAAAAATCAAATTGTTCACACTACACATGTAAGCCACAATTCATTGTAAGCGTACAAAACATTTTGTAGTCAAATTAGCATGAAAGGTTTGATTAAAAACCACTACTTCAAACGAAAGAATGCAGTGTTTACAAAATTACTAACGGAAACAGTAAAGAGAACACTAACTTAATTAAAATGGTTTAAAAAAAAAGAAAGATTGAGGTGTAGCTCTGCCATCAGAAGAAATAATATGCATCCATATTAAAGTTCTTTTGCTACAGCAAAACAATTAATGAATGAAAAAAAATAATACTATCTTTCCTCACCTTGCGCCCCATAATGTCTTCCTTTAGAAGATACTTACAAATCAGAAACTTGAATAACTCAATACCATCATTTTAAGTGAAAGGATGTCAATGATTTAAATAAGAACTTACTGTTCCCAACATGATTTCAATACCAAATCTAGTGATAGAGTGGAGACTTCCTGCTTGCTTGTTTTTGGTTGCCAGTCAGAATTATGGGCCTAGAATAGCATTATACCCTTTTCCTTGGCAACGTACAGTTTCAAATTATTCTAGACTCACTTCAAAGCAAGTTAAGCAAGTGTACTTTTGGCTCAACTACCTACTGACCTGGTTTCAAGGGTACCTTACATAAGTTGAAAAGAAAAAAACTACTCATGAAGTAAAACTCATGCATCATTAGAGCTAATACCTATACCATTATATTTAATGGCATGTAAATTATCTAAAATTCTTTTTCAGAGCATGAAATACGAAATTCACTCCACTGTTAAGGACTAGCACAATGACTTTTTGATCACTAAATGTGGAACACTCAAAAAGTATGTTTTACTGTATATGTAATTTAGACTGGACGGTCTTATCATTGTTTGTTTTTCTTAATATGACTTATTTAAGTCAGTATTTTTAAGATTTCACCTGGGAAAGCATGCCAGTCTAAGCATATTAACCTGTTCTGCTCTTAGGAGAAAGAAAAAAGCAAACACAAAATTGCCAATTCCAGTTCCTATGTAACAATGATGTGACAGCAGTGCTTCTGACAAAGGACTGAGGACTAAAGAAATAATCCTTTTAGAAATAAAATGACTAGGTAGCGTTTGATACAAATAAGCAAACAGATTGCAAATATTATTCACAATGTGTATAATGTATTCTTCATGAAGGGTTAAATACCATTTGTTTAATGAAAACATCATGTTCTAATCTCGGCTAGGTAGTAAATAGCTTAGAAAAGATTTCTTCAGTCACAATCTACACCCTGACATTTCAGGTAACCATGTCACAGAAACCTGTTTATAAACCAATTAAGTTCCACTTAAAAAAAACACAACAACAGTGTTTTTCTTTAACACGTTATTGGAACGCTGTTCCAAAACTCATTCTTCTAATGCTTAAAGGCTGTCTTTAATTTCCAAACTAAATCCATACTTAGCATATCTATACTAGAGCTTTCTTGTGCTAGTATAAACTCGGTTTATAGAGTGCAATTCCTGTCTTATTCTGTACCCAGAACATGTCTACAGAAAGCGGCCATATCCTTGCTCAGACTTATATGCTAGTCTAAATAGAACAGGCACTTCACTATGAGTGACTTACAAATTCTCTGCGTCCTGGACAAGCTCCCTTTCAGATTAAATCTTTTTAGAACATCAGGAATCAGAATTGCATACATAACATGCAAGGTGTTATCAATATGTTCTACAAAGCAAGTACTTCCTTTTCTCTCATGCATCCTAGGACTGAATTTGTCTTTTTCATGGTCCCATTACTTTTAGCAGTCCTCAACCATTTTGTGAGGACGTAATAGCTCCAAAACTTTTTGCACATATATCTCTTCAAATTGATGAGCTCCTGTTCTATGAACAGAAACTCTTATTTTTAATCCTTTCACTTGGTGTTATCATACTTGATCCTATTCTAACAGTCCAGTATCCAAAGTAAAACAACTCCTCTTGCACATTATTCTGACTCTCATCACAACCCCTCTCTACTTTGCCACTTAATTTTCGTTAGAATCTGTTTTTGGAACAGTCACACTATTTGGATATCACAAAAAGGTTCTTCACCAAGAGGGTGGTTGCACACTGAAACAGGCTCCCCAGGGACGTTGTCACGGCACCAAGCCTGTCGGAGTTTAAGAAGTGTTTGGACTGTGCACTTAGTTATATAGTCTGAATTTTTGGGTAGACCTGTGTGGTGCCAGTAGTTGGACTCGATGATCCTTGTAGGTCCCTTCCAACTGGGGATATTCTATGATTCTGTGATATCATCATGAACCTGAGATGGGTAACAGATGCAATCCACAAGGAACTGCACTAATATTGCCTCTCCTCCAGTCTAAGACTCTTCCTTGCAGGACAAGTCACTGTCAATTCATGCCTTCAGCCACTTCCTTTTCTAATACCTTTTCTGGAACAAGGACATAAATTTTGTAGTATTCCATACGTACATTTAATTATTGTATAAAGTTGCTTCTTTTTTTTCTTCTCAACTTCTATCTACATGCACGACAGGACATAAGTAAACATAATCATGAGGTTTATTTACTATTTACTTCTACATCCATACCTTCATCTTTACTACTGTTTTTGTAAAAGCCTGATTTTATATCTCTGTGGATTTCTCTGAGCAATCTGTGTAATTTTCTCTCCGTATACTCCCTTATAATTTTGTGTCAGATGAGCGGATTATTTACACAATCAACAGATTATTCTCTAATTAAACATTTTCTTAATGGAATTCACCATCCTTTTGAATTCCATTGCAAGTGTAGATTTATTCAATAATGAAGCTTTCAAATACTATAATTTCTGATCTTCACCACAACAAACTCCCTGGCAGGAAGATATACCCACAGCGCTTGGGATTTTTAAGATGAAAGTATATATAGGACACTGAATTTGAAATAGTTCAACAAGAGCTCAGAATTAACCAAAGTAATAACTTTTTAGAACTAGGGATGTCATCAACCATCTAAACAGATACTGTTTGATAATATCGAGCAACCCTCTGTTTTAGATAAGGTAATAAAAATAAGCGATTACAGTTTTTATAACATACTACATTTGAAAGCATAAAAAAAGATGCAGTAATTTCTAAGCATTTTTTTCATGTAGACAGCTGTTGAAGTTTCAGTAGACAACTGATGCAATGTTAAACAAAAGAGGGAATTGTACCTTAAAAGGAAAAGAGATATACAGCTTGCTTTTCAAACACTCTCAAGGTTCTCTGTCAAACACTTAGACAAAAAGCAACTGGAGATTTTTCTTTTAGAAAGAGAGGAGAGTAATCTACAGGAACAATATGCTTCTCCATGGAAATTATATATATAGACTCATTTTAATAAGCAATGGATAAAACAGTCTTCAGTTTTACAATTCCTTTTAACTATTAAAATAATACATTAACCAGAAACACAACAAGGTTAAAAATTGTCTTACATGAACTAACCAAATGTCTCTGTAAGATATAGTCATCTTAGTAAATGAACAGGACAATTACGTAAGAGGGGAGGTTTATTTATTCCTGTTTGCTTACTGAATTAACACTATACAACCCTAATCTAGCAGTCATGGCCAAGAATGAATTATAAAAATTTGAAACACCAAGCATGATCTTCCTCCACAGTAATAAGTTAATAATCTACTAATAGCCCTTGCAAAAACCTCATTCCAAAAGAGAATAGGAAGAATGAGTGTTAAGTCTGAGGAAACAATATAGTAAAAGAAATGAAAGTTAGCAGGACACCATAACTTACATTAAAAATGAAAGGATTTCTGATGATGGATTGCTTCTTGCATTTGCAAACAAAGGCCTAACAAAATCCAAGGTCTAGGAGTTTAACCTAGATAAATTAAGCTTATGAGACAGGGGAAAGGACGGTCTACATCTGTAAATGTATAACAGCTAAAGGAATTAACTATTGAAACGGATAACGTAATGAGATAATGGATTCTCTGTCACTCATTCCATTTAAAATGACGCTTCAAAAACGTTTACAAATATATAGTAATCACTCAAAAGTTTGAAAAGAATTGAGTTTTCTGGCTTGCACTAGTCAGGTAAGAATCGATGAACAGAAACAGCCCATCCCTTTCTTTACAGAACTTAGTATGTTCTTAACAGAGCACAGAATTTAATACCCACAGTTGTGTAAAACACCACTGGAGATCAGTAGAAGTCGAGAGCAAAGAAGGCCAGTCTTCTTAGCCTACCAAGCTGCATACCAAATCTTAACATGGTCAATAGCCACCTACTATGCCATGTATTTTGAAGAGATGAAGAGATCAGAACAAGACTCAGTGGAACATTTGATCAATGCAATATGCTGCTGGTTGACTTCTTCCAGCAGCTGAGAATTTATATTAACCCACAGCCTCTATGTCAGCATGACCGACTACTGGTTACAATGTGATTCAAAAACGCAAGTTGCATTTAAACTGCATGTAAGCTACACATTCACTATCGCTTCTCAGAAGAGTGGATTGCAAGGCACTCTAGCCAGTTAAAATGTACTCACAAATGCTTACTGAGCTTGATAATCTTTCAGACAACTTTTAGCCACAATGGCCTAACTTTTGATTTTTTTTCTCCAAAGGCACAATCAGGAATGGATATTTGCCAGAGGCAGAAACTGGAGATAATGGTGAGGGATACTGATGTTGCTTGGGGGGCAGCACAGCTGCCAAATGCCAGTATAATCTCAATACCTTGGGTAAGGAACAGAGTGGTAGGGGCAGGAATGGACAACCTTTAGCTAGTATTTGATCCTTCCATTCTTTTGGTGCTAAACCAACTTTGAAATGCTTCTCTGCCACCAGCTTCCCCACACCATTCCTTAATGGCTGCAAACATCAGAAGCAAGATCAGAGACCAGATATTTCTTCTTTGGCTGGCATTAAAGCAATATGCAACATCTAATAAACAAGAAACTTAGCAGCAGCCTGTTCACAACTCAGCTGGATGTTTATAAATCAAGCTGAAAAACAGACAGATAAGAAAGCTACTGAGTTTGTAATTGTTATGCGAAACTGCATGACACTTGGCAGCCACAAGAAAACGAGTGCTATTTGCAACCAGGAGGTTTTTCAAACTCCTGGTGAAGGGAAGGCTATATCATACTCAGAAGCTTGAAAAGGAGTCACAGAACTGAGCTAAATGCCTTCCTTGCTACACTCAGGAGACTTGGAGATTGGGTGATTTGACAACAAAGTAAAAGAAACGCTAGAAAACAGTTCTGAGTTAACCACATCAGACAGAAAATATCTGCAGTGATCATTATTGAAGTATTATAGATTCACTTTGTATCACCATCTTCTAATTTAAGACTGTTTTCTACCATGTTTTTACTAGAAAAAAAAATGTTGAAGACTGTTGAAATACTAATACTGCCATATGATAAAGGAGTATTTGCCTTAAATTTAATTCCATTATGCCACAATATATGTATCTTAATGTGTAAAAATTCCCCTCAGCACTCCACTTTTCTTTTAAACGCTGTTTTATTTTTATAGATCAAAAACTTTTACTTTAGGACACTGAACCTTACACACCACAAAGACAGGAGAGATATCTGATCTGTAACTAATGAGTTAATTCAAGTATGGGAAGCAATTTATCTGCATTAGCATATAGGTTCATGTTGCCTAATTTACTCTGCTGCACAGCTTTCATGGAGCTCCATGCCACCAAAACCAGACTGCTTACTGCATCTGATCTTGGCCACACTATGTGTAAGTGCATTGCTGATCCGTGATCTATTTTTCACGGGGGGGTTGGACCCGATGATCTTTCGAGGTCCCTTCCAACCCCTTCAGTTCTGTGATTCTGTAATGTGGAGTCTGAAATATGGTTGTAAAAAAAGGTCAAACCTGCAGAAAAAAACTACAGTTGTGTTTTTCTCATTTCCTAGGCAAGTTTACAATACTATTTACAAAGCCATTAAACTCTTAGAATCCTTGCACTTGGACTCACTATTTGGGAGAAAAGCAGTGTTTTCCTTTGTGGTGAACACCCTGTTCACTTTGTAATACAGATCTAGCTGTTTCATGGTCAGTTGTTCCTAAGTTTAGCTGTCCTTGAGCTGCATCGCACAATTCTTGAACTTGCAAGTTACACTTCTTTCATCTACTCCCTACTCTTTTATACCAGATATTATCTTCTCATTTCTATTTTCAGCACCGTTTTTGTCAGCCATTCCACTCAACTTCCTTTATCTCTGAACCGTTCAGCCTCACTGTAGCAACTGCATCAGGAAGGATGAGACGCCCACCATTCCACACGCCGGTATTCAAAGAGCTCTCCGTGGTTCTGAGCCACCTCCTGCCGGAGTCCCTGCTCTGGGAACACTTCTGCTAAGGAGTTTGGCCAAGGGCCTGCCACAGATAAAAACTGCGTGCCAGTGTCACAGACTTGTTCCAGCACAATACATCCCAACACAGAATGATCTAGAAAGGCAAAGGGGAGTCTGGATGGTGCTGGAATTCAGCTCCACAGGATGGGCGGAAGATAAACGATTGACTTCCTCATTGCTGGAGTTATTCACAAAACCAAAAGGCACCACTAAATCAAGAAAACAAAATCATTCTATGACCCCCATTTGAAAAAAACAACACAGACTTACAATTAAAACCTAAATGTCAGCAGAAGCTAAGTGGAGGGTAGGGGCTTCCCATGAATGTCTCAAAGATATACACAATCATCTACCTTGAGATATTCAGAAATTAATTCAGTTCTTTGAAGGTGAATTTGCTAAAATAGGAGATTTTAGATAGAGAAGAACACCAAAGAGACTTTTGAAGACCTTCAGCAACCAGCTCCAGGTTCACGGATCAAGGGGCAACAAGAAGGCAGAAAATTTTAAGGTAGAAACGGTCTCATAAATCTGGCATTAGATGATATTGATGTCACTCTTACATGGAAAGTAACTTTTTGATGACAAGGATTCTAAAGGACCCAGGAAGGTAGGTTATATCTGTGAGATGTTAAATTATCACCCACATAGATAACCAGGTGTTTAATGATAGTGAAGGCCCTATGATGGCTTGCCTGAGTTCAAACACTGAGAATTTTATAACAAAACTAGATAGTCTTTTAGAAAATAGTGAGGTGGAGCTGGTGAATTCAGTTTTTAAAGAAACTCAGTTATGCATAAATATAAAAACATTTATGTGTTGTCAAAATCTGGAAAGGACTTTAAAAATACATTTTCATATTCATATTACAATACACAAAAAATATATATGCAATAAACAGCAACAACTGCTAGACAAAATGTTTCACAGTTTTTCTTAAGCAATGCATATTAAGATCATAACCAAGAAAAAGGGAGCATTTAAAGCCATTGTTTTGAATTATGCCTTTAATGAAGTGAGTTGAATTCAACTCCTAAAAATGCACTGAAAATCTTAATTTTCCTTGAACCAGAAATGAACTTGAAGTAGTATTTTAACATTTTGTTAAACCTGAACCAAAACAAATTGAACTAAACTGAAAACTGTGATGGTTGTTTTAAGTGCACATAAAACATACCAATGAAATACAGAACAACTCAGGGGGCCGGGGAGGGATAGCTTGTTTTCTACCCAGTGAAGATTTATGTTTATGGAATGTAAAGTAGTTTGCATTGTAGTCTGTAGTTGTCATTTGTTTTAATGTTTTCACATAGTATGCAAAAAATGCTTTCACATACTGTACTGAGTAACATAAATAGTGTTATTCTTCACAAAATACTATATGCATATGTTTATTTAGTATCATTCAGATTTTATTTCTTTATTTTTAATTCATTACCTAACCAGAGGAAGACCTTCTCTCAAATCTCAATACATACTCCTTGCAAACTTTCTTCACTCCTACTCTATGTTAGAGAAGAGTACAAAACATTGACACTCAAAATGTAAGCATTATGTCAAAATTATTTATAACCAAATATAATGCTAAGGTTTCCTATACTGATTCTGTTTGGAAAAACTCGAGACACTCTGCTTTCCAGATAATTTATTCTAATGATGACACATAATTCAGCACAGTTCCTTGAACATTATAAGATCAATCTGTGCACTGCTTTATTATGAAAAATAACCATATATTCCATTTTTTTCTGTTCCCTTTGATTTACAAGTTCACAAAAAGACAGTTTCTCTTATTGCAGCAGACCTTCATTTTTCTAACAGTGATTATTGAAAAGCCTTGCCAACAATAGAAAATTTAAGTACAGTTTATTGATAAGAACAGGTCTATGTTGGTAATATACTAATATAACACACTCAAGCATATATGCAATAACTCTTTTTCAAAGTTTCTCCAGATTTTCTTGGTACAGAAATGAATCTTACAGATCTTTTGCCTCCAACACTAGCTTTGGAATTCTTTATTTAAATAAGGTTCTGTTAAATTTGTCATCTTCCATTTTTCTGGTAGAGATATCAATATAATCAATAGTTATACAATAAACTTAATTCCATAAATGCATATGAATAGGATCTGGTCCTAGTACAGAACTATAGCCAACTAGAATAAGGCTACATCTTATGAAAGCAGCACTTACATTACCAAAAAATAATGTAGGCCATCATTTCAGCTCTGTGGAAGAAGCCTTCTCACTTACAATACAGGCCTTTGGAACAGTTTTACATAAGCTTTTTTTTTTTTTTTTTCCTCTGCTTGACAAAAAAGGTATTTTATAAATCAAAACCACTGACCATTAGGATATAATAAAAAGGCATGAAACTCAATAAATCATCACAATCAATCATAATCAAAACATTCTTTGCATAATTACCATTCTGATTTTTTTTATAAATGCAGATGATTTTAAAATGTTCAGGAGACCATTATCAATAACAAAATGAAATAGGGCAAAAAAGTGAATTTATTCTGATAATAAAGTAAGAAAAACACCAGGTTCTCCTAAACACTTTGTACTGTGATACCTTCTACCAAAATGATCCCAAACGAATTTTCAAAATTGGTATTTTTTTATTATTTTTTTTAGTGATTTTATAACAAGCTGAGAACCAGATGATAACTCCTCTTCCCTGTTTACTTAGGAATAATATATTTTTCTAATCCATTCCTGTATTTGGACAATCAAATGACATGAGAAAAAAAAAAAAAAGCAACACATAGTACACTCTCCAAAATTTGACTCTACAAACTGCTCCAGAGGAAGAGGTGGAAAAAAGTGGCATAATTCCTCTTGCTTTGAGGAATCCTCAGCTCCTCAGCAAGCAATCACATTGAGCAATTGAGCTGCTGAAGGAAGATAATCAATTCATAAATACAGCAATCTTTCTAGATGAATGAGACACTTGATTACTCATCATAACAGGCCAGGAATTAGACCAAAATCAAAAGGAGTTACAGCGTTAAGCAGAGTAACATAATAAAAATGCATTTTTGAAAAAATACTGTAGGTGTGTACAGAAAAAAAAAAAAAGGATAAAGCATTTGTTTATACTCTGGCTGCTAAAAAGAATATGGATTCAAAATGCAAAAATTATTGTATGCATGAGGGCTGGGGCAATCCCAAGCACAAATACAGGCTGGGCAGAGAATGGATTGAGAGCAGCCCTGAGGAGAAGGACTTGGGGGTGCTGGTTGGTGAGAAGCTCAATGTGGGCGGGCAATGTGCTCTTGCAACCAAGAAAGCCACCCATATCCTGGGCTGCATCAAAAGAAGCATGGCCAGTAGGTCGAGGGAGGTGACTCTCCCCCTCTGCTCTGCTCTCATGAGACCCTACCTGGAGCACTGCATTCAGCTCTGGGGCCCCCAGCACAAGAAGCACATGAATCTGTTAGAACGAGTCCAGAGGAGGGCTATGAGGATGATCAGAAGGCTGGAGCACCCAGCCCCAACAGAAAAGAAGGCTCCAGGGAGACCTTAAACCAGCCTTCCAATACCTAAAAGGCACCTACAAGAAAGCTGGAGATGGGTTTTTTATCAGGGAGTGCAGTGATAGGACAAGGAGTAATGATTTTAAAATAAAAAAGGTAGATCTAAATGAGATATTCAGAATAAATTCTTTACTGTGAGAGTGGTGAGGCGCTGGCACAAGTTGCCCAGAGAAGTTGTAGATGCCGCACCCCGGGAAGTATTTAAGGTCAGGTTGGATGGGGCTTTGGGCAACATTGTATGGTGGGAGGTGTCCCTGTCTTTGGAAGCAGGGGGTGGAATTAGATGATCTTCAAGGTCCCTTCCAATCTAAACCATTTTGTGATTCTATGTGGGCGCATACTTGCTTGCAAAGTCACTAAAGAAATAGCAGAGAAACGTATCTGGCAATGACTTGGTAAGAGTACAGGAAAAGTGGATTTGGACAGCACATACCTGCATGGAAGTAATAATTTCTAACAACATTCTGTTTAAATTGCCAGTAGTTAAGTCTTCTGATGCCTCTTTGTAGCCTGTTTTGAGTCTCAGCACACACAGGGGTAGAGAAGATCTACGGATTTCAGAAATTCGTACAGAACCTAACGATTGTACTTGGCATGCATCAGGAAACTGTCTCATTCTCTCTGTCATCGACTCCATCTCCAGATGATTTGTTTACAACCAATTACTAAATTATGAATGAGTAAATGCAAACAAAAGAGTGAAATGTAGGCAATGAGCAATCCTTCAAAATAAGGCAAATGGAGAAAAAAAAATGAGGGATTTATAGAGCTCAAGCCTGAGAGATCATTGCTCCAAAAGGCATGTGGAAGAAACACAAGCAGAGTGAGGGGGTGGGAGTACGTATGTTATTAAGATACTCCCTGAAGCCATCAGAATGCATGAATTGCATTCCAGTAATTTTGTGAGCAGAGCTTGAGTTTTCTTTTTCTTGGCCTTGCTTTATGCTATGGTCCCTGCTACAGTGAAGCACCAAAATAATAATGAACTCCAATATGAATGCTGCTCAGAGCAAACTCAGAGATTATTTTACACTGGGCACATCCTAGTGACATTCCCTAGAACACTGCTATTGTACTGAGCAAGCAAAGAATAAAGAATAAAAAACTAAAAGAATATAAGCTACTAGTTGAAAAATGCAGGAATCAACTGAATAGTTCTGTAGCATTGATTCTGTAGTGTGTTCGGAGTATACATGCATGCTATTTCTTTTGATTCAAAGTGTACGTTCCAGAACAGAAGCAGTTTTCAGAAATGTATTGTGTCAAAGGTATTACAAAGCACTGATGTAGAATGACTGTTCAATTTTCAGTTTTTGCAAAAATAATTTCAGAAGTATCAGCATTAACTTTTCCCCTCCTACAAAGCTTGGTAATACATTCACATACAAATCATTTCATAACACAATACAGTTGAGAATTATCTACTAGTTAACAGCAACGATTATGAATTAAAAATCAGAGATTCCAAGTACACAAATTATTTTTCTGGAATATCTTAGGAAAAACAGGAAACAATGCTATAAAATGGTAAGAAAATATGGAAAGCAGCAGACAAAGAAAAATAGAATTGCTTGAATGAAACCAGTGGGACAAAATTAGTGTAAGTATCTGTAATCTGGATGTTAATTTAAAATAGAAATGGTTTAGTAATAGAGAAATACAAACACCATAAAGATCCTATTCTAATAGTATTGCTACACTAGAAAAAGTTTCATAGTATTGCTACACTAGAAAAAGTTTCATTTAAGAAAGTATCAGTTGCCATACTGCTGCTACTAGTGACACATGACGGCACACACACTTGTTTTTGCCACTGTTCCAGCTCCTGTTCACAAAATCTTGCATCAAGAGAGATACGCAATACAGGTAATATTCCAGAGCCATCTTTATCACTGCCTAAGATACGATTAATAGATGGTTTTACAATGCTCTGTAGGGTACTAATCACAGCATTAAGGAAATTATGAAAACTCAAAGTTCCCACAATTCTATTCATTGATTTTTAGTGTGAGCTTTTAAAACGTGGAGTTTTCATTTTGTCTTCCTTCTCAGTACACAAATCCTTCTGAGATGAGTGTTATGTACACATAACAATAGCTTACATAATTTTTCCATATTTACTTGACTTCAATAACTACCAAATCATGCCGAAATGAAGACAAGATAATCAAGGAGAAAGGATGCATGATACAGATGGTGCATAAAAATCACCAACTGCTGCAAGCATTCATGGGCCAGCTGCACAGTGCTGAGTGGTGCTTTTGGGCCTGTGAAAAAAAAAAGCACCTAGTTATAAGATCATTCACTGTTACAGTTATAGGACAATGAGCAATCCCCTCACATCCTTCTGACATAGAAGTTTACATTCATGACAAATACAACTGCCACGTAACACCAGTGACAAAGTCATTTGACAAAAGGGAAAAATGGGACGATCGCCCTCTGGAAGTTTGCAATCCCAGACTACTGTCAGCCACCAAATAATCAATTTGGTATGGAAAATGCGAAGTCAATAGCTATCCCCACATATAAAGAGCCATAAAATACGTGACATCCTGTGCAGCACTGCAATTCATGCAATTCCTGCAATAACATGAAGGAGAAAGAACGTTTTAAGGCAACAGACTTCTAAAATGGGATAGATCATGACTGAAGAGACATATACCAGTTCTGTTTTCCTAAGCCAATCTTAAAGATAGAAGAAAAAGGGGGACTTCTCTATGGTTAAAAAAAAGGAATATCATTAATATTAACATGGTTGGGCAGAAAAGTGCAGAATGCATCTTAAAAATAGGACTTCCTGAAAACCAAGTAGCATTTTTCCTGGAAAAGCATATATTCAATGGCATAATTGCAATGTAAACATTTGTTCTGAAATATTCTACCTTTAGCCTGATAGGTGAAATTCTATAGTGTCTAAGGAGAAGAAAGGAGTGATACAACTACTGCATACAAAGATGAAGCATGACCTTTGAATATGCATTTAGTTGAAAGCTGGTAATGCCTTGAGAGGAGGATGGGTTTCACAGAAATTAATATTTCTGTTACACATTGTATTTTACATAGAACATGTGACTAAGGGTAAAATGTTCCCAGTAGTAAGTTGAATTTGGTAAGGGTAAAGCTATGTTGATAAGCTGTTGACAGAGTGGAACATGGTGCTGAGAACTGTAATGGGATTGCTTTGCAATATTTTGTAACACACTCATTCCCTCAGCAATAAAATAAGGTCCCATTTCCATCTCCATAGTCAATGACAATCCTTCTTCCTTTTTTTCTTCCCAAGTGGATGGTCTACTATACATAGTCCTGTTGCACTGCCTCTTAAGGCATCATACCTCATCTCTGCTTGCTGAGCAGCCTTTGTACCAACAGAGAAGCACAGAAAATCATTTCCTAAGCTATTTCTTCCTTTTTTCCTAATCAAAACCCTTCTTTCAGGCAAGTGATACCTCAGCCAAAGGCCACTGATGGAAAGCACAAATTTATTTCATTCACCACATTAAACAAGAGAGGGGGGGAAAAGGAAAAAAAAAAAAAAAGACAAATACCATTACATTTTTCCTAAGAGAATCTATTTGAATTAGATCAGTTTGTTCCAGGAGTGGTTTGCCATCGCTCTCAAGAGAACTGTATACAGTTAGCACAGCTTGCAGCTACAAAAAGGCTGCAGGGTGAACTGTTGAGTTGCTGAAGATACAAGTGTAGGAATAGCACACTAATGGTTGCCAAAATTTTAGAGGCAGGGGTGATTACAGCTGCTGTATGATTTTGAGGGCAATCATGGCATGGAAAAGGCACCTGCTCAAAACTTTTCTGAAACAGCACAAAAAAGAAAAACAAGAATTGTCTTTCTATTATTCATATTGCCAGTTTACTTTCCAAATCTGGCTTAAAAATCAGTTAGTTTGGCCAACTAATTACTATTTTGCTTTCACAGAGTATTTCAAATCTCCCATGTATTGTATTTTATGGTATTGGTTTCAATATATTTATGTTCACAATTAACCATTTTGGTAATACAAAAACAGAAATTCTATCTTGTTGCCAGAACACAATAGCTTATGAGCTGTTTCATGGGCTTTTTATGGCCAACCAGGTTTTTAAGATACTTTGAGAGCTAATTCTTTTGTTTCCTTTTCTTATCACATACTCAGAGCTGCAACCAGAAGCTGAAGGCAAGAGAGAACATCAGGCTTCTGCAAGAACAGAAAAGCAACAAACTACCTCCCTGAACTCCCTTCATCCATTTGTCAGGCTTCGTGATGGTATTCAAAGTCTCCTTGCTTTCTCTAAGGGTCTGTATGCTCTGGCATGTCTCAGTTCAGTGAATTTATTTTCACTGATGTTACTTTGGTACCCTCTTCTCAGTCTTAAAAGAAATAGACGGCTGCTCACAAGGAAATAATGTTTCTAATAGATTCCAAACAGAGATAGTATGAAACTGTCATCACAGTTTTTGTGACAATCACAAACTTATGTTGTGGAATCTGCATTCTTGTCCAGACAGGACTGGACCTTGAGCAAGCCACTCTAACTGGAACTGCAATTGAGGGGCTGGACTAAGAGAAAGTCCCTTGCAACCAACATGATTCTACCATTCATGCATGCTGAAAAGATCTGTGCAGTTTACATTACACAGACTGAAGCATAAGGCCTGTAGCAGGAAAAAAGTTAGTAGCAGACTTTTTCATTTGCAAGAAGTTTATTTTTATACAAAATTCATCTTTATCATCAAGAGCTGAGTACTGAAACTGAGATAGGCAAAGTTACCGTAAGTGTTATTATTAAGATCAAAATGTTGAACTGGGAGCTTTGCTACAGACATGCATACAGATTTTCTTCCTACTTCAATAAATTGGTTTAAAAAATATCAAGAATATGTTTCTAATAAAAAGCCTATTTAAAGCTCAGCCACTTTTACACATATTTTTATACAGTATGAATGAAGGCTAATTGCTCCAGTCACAATGCTTTCTGGAATTCATGTTGAACTAGGTATTGTTAGGGTTAATTTAAAAAGCTTGCAGGGCAAGGGAAGGTATTGTTTATTCAGAATGTATTCATTCTGTCTCCAGCATAACTTGACATCCCACAGACCGATCACTGAAATCCAATAAACATTGAAACTCAATTTTTGCATCAGAACCATGCATTTTGTCCGAGGTAAGGCATGTATTTCACTAAATACGTTCCATCTGATTCATCCACGTTAAATGAGAATGACAGATTCCCAGATAAATTGATCAAATATTTGGTCTATGGTTGGTAACTAGAATACTAGAATAAGCGTATTAAATCTCCGAAATGAGATATACTTTCCCAGACTTTGAATGACTCATAGCTCTTTTCTAAACCCCTTCCTACTTTCTACAATTACTTCTGAAGACTAGACCTCAGACCTTACCATAACATGCCCAGAACAGTCCATTAATATTCTACACAGCAATATCACCTCCCCTCCCATCCATCCTACTGTTGTTTTATTCCAAAATATTGTCTCTAATCTGTAAATGCAATCTACAGTGTTAGTCTCTAGGCTTGGGACCACACATCTGATTCTATCCAAATACAAGTTCTTCAAATAAGCCCAGCTTACCAAGCAATTTAACAGTGATCTCTTCCTATTATTGAACCTACAACTTTTATAGATTTATTTTGAGCCATACATTCTCCCCAAGAGCTAAAAAAGACAATGACAAAGAACCCACACACACTAGGCAGCCTTTAAGAAACCTTCCTGAGGGTGTGAAAGTTCCCTGTTTACCGACATTTTTTTTGGATTCATTAAGCAATTTTAATACAGTTAGCATGAATTACAACAAATATCTTCAGGAAAGATCAGTCTGATTAGAAGTTAGTATCATTGGGATCCATTTCAAATGAATCACCCTGTAAGCAGCGAGGCATTTCATTTTTCTCCTTCCCTTTAGAACTAGGTTATTTGTACACCTCTACAAAACAGGACACCAAATAAAAAAAAAAAAAGCCATGACTGAAGAGCAAAAACAATTAAATGAAGACCTTTTTAAGTTAACAGGGTTCTACCAGTTTCCAAAGAGTTTATTAGCCACCATTTAATAATAAAAATATAGACACAATGAAGTACATAAAAATATAGACACAATGAAGTACAGAATTATCAGGATAGTATGATTACATCTTTCTTTAAAAATAAAGAAAGCCAAACTAACTACAGAATATTTTTATATTGTGGATGTAACCTTGCCATTTGTCCACATCTGACAGGAGCATTTTTATCTTCTTCCACTTTTCTAGCTGACAACTACCAAAACGAAGTCACAAAGAACAGGTCATTGGGAAGGTTTTACAGAATAAAGAATTTGGAATGGGCTCAGAAGGTAGATCCAAATATGCTATCACAAAAATAAGTTCAGTTCTCATGTTGATACAAGTTTTCCTCTGTATGTTAGATCCAAATGAAGACCATATGCTACATACATATGTAGGTTTGTGACAGACAGACAGACATTTGGCAGGAAAATGTTACAATTGTTCAACCAGTCATATTACCAATTATATTTGAAATGTTATCTTTCAGGCACTATGGACATATTAAATTATAGCCAAATAGCATCCACTAGGATAACTTCTCTAATCCCACCAAATTCGCAATTAGTGTGTAAGATCTGGAATATATACATTTGCAATTAGGTGCATTAAAGATCAAAAGTTACTTAGACCCTTACATGAAAATGTTTCAGCTAAAAAAAAAAAAAAAAGAAAAAAGCTGAATAAAAAGCCATACAGGAACACAAAAAGCTGTAAACCAAGATATAGACCAATTGCTGTGTTATGAAATTATACAACATTGTGTACAAGGGACCAGCCAATCCTGACAAGAAATGAGGTTTGCAAGGCTCATGCAAGTTGGTACTTATTTGTCATTCATTTCCAGGGCCTAGAACACACAGATAGATATTTCACTTATGTTTTTGGGGGGATCAGCGGGCTGAGGAAGGGAGGGAGGGAGAACGAGCGCATTAATGCTTTTCCAGTTATCCACTAAGAGTTTTTAAAAATTATATTCCCCATGTATCATTGTTTCTATTCAGTACTGACAGATCACTCCTACCAACAGCAAGGACTGGGAAAGATCTGGCGATATTACTCAGTTCTAATCTAATGCCATCACAGTGGCTGTATCTGTTCTACTCAAAAGTAAAATCGGCTATTTCTGATCTAGTGACTTTGATACAGCCTTACCACAAACTGCTGGACAAATCTACTAACTTGCTGCTGCCTAAAGGGTCAGGTTATGCTCCCACGCTCATTGCTCCTACCTGCACGTTCTCATTTCTTCCTTTTCACCATTTTAACACTTTCTGAACTCTTATTTGAGCTGATCCAACTCACTAAGCAAGAAAAAAAAAAAGTCACCTTTTTGCTGGGTTCGTGAGATAAATCAGTTCACAAGCAGGAGTCAGAGACTGAGCAAAATGAAGCAAGAGCTGGGCTCAGGAAATGGAAACAATGTCTTTCAGCAACAGCACTGACAATGGCTAACCCAGTTTCAGGAAACCTAACTGGGTGCTTGGAAAGCTACCTCCATACTCTTTGTTCTGTCCCGGCTATGAGATCTTCAGAACTATTTGTCTTTTTTTTTTTTTTTTTTTAAACCATCCATTAAATTCTTAAGCTATCAAAGTACTTCAAGAGTTATGACTGTATAAATAGACCATAATTCAAAGTACTTTAGCTGTCTTCAGATTAATTCACAATCATTACTGAAGTTGGATGAACAGTAAAAGCATCTCATCTGCAACAAATTTGCTTTGAACTAGTTGTCTAATTTGTTTAATTTTGAAAGGTCAAGAAACTTTCACAACTTTATCCTTACCATAATTCACAATATTAATGATACTGATCACAGCAGTCTTTTCTACAGTTGCATCAAAAAAGAATGTCATAACATGCTTGGGTTCTAAGTTCACAACTCAGTTCACATTTCAGTGAAGTTTACTTCACTCTCTAGTCAATTTTCAGAAAGAAGAGTTACTATTTTAAGATTTATTTTTCATTATGCATCTATTTAAATTAATATTATAGCCCCTGCATAGACTTTTAAAAGCATATGGATATGTAATATTAAGTTTTGAATACGTCACCGTTTGAGATAATCTAGCACTGGATTTAGAATATCCCAGAGAAATATCCCACGACGGTTTCCAGCCACAGTGGCCTAGTTGCTCACAGTTCCCACAGAGAAACCTGAGAGAATCATGCATGTGCCTCCCTTCTACGGAAGTACTGCTTATCTATGAGAAATGCATGTAATATCTGCAAGTCTGATAAAGATGAAAGGGCCCAAGAATACTGCCAAATAAGGGCTTTACACATAAGGCAGAGGATACATACTGCATCTATCGAAGAATTTCACTTTTCAGAGGGGACAGGAAGAGAGGAAGAGGGAGAAAAATGGGTGCTGTGAGAAAAGGAATGTGAAACGTGTCTGATTGATCCAGTTTAGTCAATAATCTGACATAAAAAAAAATGCATTCTTCATAAACTGGATCAACAAAACATCTAGCAACGGACCTGACCTCTCAATTGAAAAGTTTGTTTCTTCCAACTGACATGCATTTACAATCAGA
Source organism: Anser anser (assembly GCF_964211835.1). Classification (NCBI taxonomy): domain Eukaryota; kingdom Metazoa; phylum Chordata; class Aves; order Anseriformes; family Anatidae; genus Anser; species Anser anser. The sequence continues at coordinate 13,460,022 of NC_139725.1, read as the reverse complement.
AGGGTAGTTTTCAGTTGTTACTTAAGTAGCACAGCTTTTCATCTAATTTCTTCACATCTAGCTATTGTCTCAGTGGCAGCAACTACAAAGAGAAAGAAGTACTTACCTACCAGCAACAATTTTTGTTCAAATTGATACTTTCAGGGACTCTTCTTCCTCACTTTCATTTTGAAGCCTACTTAATTCTCTGAAAATAGAAGAGGAAAAGAAGACCATTAGTTTTTAATCTGTGTTTTCATCCTTTGTCTGCTACATGCAGTATTCAAGAGATGCATGTAAACATTCTTATTTAAAAAACTGCTCAGTTTTACATAATTTGTGATTAGACAACTGACACATAGCACAACTCTTATGAAAACAGAAATTAATACACATGAACAACAACATTTTATATTGTGGTTCAACAAAATAGCAACTGCCTGCACAGTTGCCAAAAAAAACAAAGGTTAAGTATAGGCCTTCAATGCGGCTGGGAAACAAATTCAGGAAGTGAGAGGGGAAAAAAAAACAACAGTGGAGTAATTCTTAGGATATATATAGACAGGCTTTAAAAGAAAAAAAAAAATGCGAAAAAATATACAACCAAGATCCTAAAACCCAGTGCCAGATGCCAGAAACTAAAATAGGAAACTACTCAAACATTTGCTACAGGGAAAAAAATAGGCTCTACCTTTAAACCACATGTAAGAAAACTAAGCTGTTCTATACTACGTACTTATGTTCATACATAATACACACAGACTGTACAAAATAATACAATATATTTTAAATAAAATCTTAGTTTTGGGTTATCAAGGCATGGAGTTACTACATCATGGTAGTCTCGCTACTCCAGAACAGTTGTATACCACTGAACGAGGTGTCGATTGCTGGCCATTTAATAGAAAAAGCAATCAAAAGCTGCAAATAGAGGACTTTGAGATAGCGTAAATTGGATATGGAAAAAGCTAATTTATGAACTTAACTTCAAGGAAGGGAACAAAATTGCGGAAGTTAGCAAAAAGAAAAATAAATAGGAAACCAATTAGACTAACAATAGTGCTAGGAATAGGAGTGAAGAGAAAACGATAAGTGCTTCTGATAACTGTATTTTACTGCAATGAGGACTCTGCCAAATTAATAACTTTCAATCAAAAATGAGATTAAGTGATTTTATATTTCTAAAAGAAGTTCAGCAATGGTACTGTCAAATGAACAAGTTGAACTGGCAACTCTAAAAATCTCAAGCAGCAACAGTGATAAAAAAAATCAAAAAGAAAGAAAGGGCTGAATTCTGTATTTTTTTCATTCATGCAATAAATTATTTAAAATAATCTGCACCTACAATGTCAGAGCCCATGAACTTCCAAAAATTGAATGCCTGGGGGAAACAGTGAGATGGCCTATTTTCATTTCCATTTGAGATTGATAGTTCCAGTATACTTCAGCTAAGGTGGCACTCAATAAAAATGTACAGCTTTTCCCATGATAAAGAATCTCAGAAATCCAAAGCAAAAACACAACAGTTACCCCACATACAAGCAGTAACAACAGGATTTTAGCTTTCCAGTAAAACTAAACTAGTTCTTTTATTGCACCTCTCATCAAATCAGTTACACTGCCTGTGTCACAACAATGGAGAATTGAAGCTATTGGCTAGAGGGCAGTTGGCAAGCCAAGAAAAACTGAGTATGGAGCCCACCTGTTCCAAGAGCTGCCCCTGTAGGGGAGCCATTAGAGCACAGCCCAGAATGATGGTTAGTATTAGTTTCATGAGGCATTAGGCTGTATCTTCTTACAAGTCCATATTCGCAACTCCAATACCAAGCACAAAGCAGCATACTACATAAGCCACACATACGGAAAAATAGATTTAAGCAGATTGACTCATAGTAAACAAAGTGGCAATGTTAAAAGTTCATGTAATGAAAAGAATTACTAGTAAATTTACAAGTTGATGCATCTATAAGCAATGGAACTACAGGCAGTCCACCAAAAGGCCAGAGTCATACTAGGCTGGGCACTTCACCACACCCTACAAAAAGCTCCACAAAATTGTCAGCTGTGATATACTAAAAAAGATAAAAACAGACCAGAACAATAAGAAGAAAGAATGTATATATTTCCATCTTTTTTCCATACAGACATACAAATCAGCTTAAAGTAGCTACTTAAAAGTTCTTGACAAATGTTGCAAGGAAACAAAAAAAAAAGAAGTTTCAATGTATTTTATACCTCTGCTCCAAGCAAATTTTTCCACAATGTGAGTAACTCCAAAAACACTACAAAACAGTGAAATATACTGAGTCGGTTTAACATGAAGCTGTGCAGCCCAGCTCCACTTAACAGATTCTATCTGTACAGCAATAACATTTTAACTCAAGTTTTGCGCACCGTTTTGCAACCACCTATGCACTGGTTGTAGAATGTTTTTGTAGTCCATAACCTGCTCAGAGTAAGTTGCAAAGTAACAAATGTTGTACTAAAGTCGAGGTGTAGAAGATGAGTAATTTTTTCTCTATCAATAAATCTATTACTAAGAGGAAAAAAATTAAACCCTATATTTAAGATCATCCTAACTAATGTAAAGGGACTACCTGCTCCCAGATTTCGCTAGGAAACTCTGGAAAAAAATAGCCAGCCTATTCTGTCATTCAAAAGTTAACAGCTACCCAGAAGCTTACAATTTGCCAACCTGATATTATTAATACATCCTTGAAAACTGATCTTTATAAATACCCACAACTATTTAAAAAATTTTTGCATCTACTGTTCAATCACCTTGGCAAAATTTACAAACATCACTAGATTAATTGGACAGAGGTGCCTTCCAGACAGGTCTGCCCCTACCCCCTGCACATCTTTTTGATGATAAAGGTCATGAAGTGACCTCACCATAGGAAAACTTTGGTTATGTGCCTGATTCTGACTTCAAATTACTGGGTACATTGTACGTACTTGCTACCTTTTATTTTTATTAAAATGAATTTATTTATAAAAATATATCCTTATAAGAGGTCCAATACTAAGCTTAATCCAATTTCTTGCATTACAGGGACCTATTCAAAACAAAGTCCAAAACACCTTTTCAATACTTTTCATGTACTTTGAATGAATTTTAAAAACACACAAAATTGGAATGCACAACAGCATTCAAATTCAGAGAACAGAATTCAAGGATGCCAGCTACGCCATAGGTCCCTGCAATCACAGAATGTGTTAAATGAAAACATTCTCATCACCTCATGAATAGAAAGGAGAGAAAAAAAGAAAAACAAAACACTTCTGTCCTCCCTTCTCCATCCTACGGGGGCAAACTCATTTGAATTTGAATGCAGACACTAGACCCCCATGCCGGGCCTGAACTGTTTTCCCACTACTACAGGAAGAACCAGACACCTCAACTCAAAATCCCTTTGGTCAGTGGCAAATTGCCTCTGCTTCAGAAAAAAAATGGATAAAGCACCCAAATGTAAACTATGCACCAAGAAGAAATAAACAAATAAATAAATAAATATTCTCTCCTGTTCCCTGCAGGCTACCAGTACAAGCCCTGAAGAACAGAATATGTAAAATTGTAAACATTATGACAAACAACAACCAAATCTTTTCTCAGCTGTGCTATCCTTCTCCGAAATTTCTATTATTCTAGAACTGAAAAATCTCAGATGCACGTCTTTAAGCTTTACCTCTGGGATCAACTTTATCATCTTACAGAGTCCTACTACATAACTGTACCAAAGACCATCTTGAACCCCTGAGTTTCTCCCTGCTACTATTTTTTCAAGACTAGACTGATTTTCAAACTCGTTTTGTTACTAGATTTATCCCTTAGATGCAGTTATTTCGTATTATTTCTCTCTCCCATATACTCTCTAACACTCAGCAAAGACTATTGTTATTTCTTTCTAGGCTTCGCTTGCCAAATTCTCTTTCATTCTCCTTCAAGAAGGCAAGCTCAACTTTAGCATAATCACGCTAAGTTCTTTTCTTTCCTTGATCTTTTGAGAGACTCGGCCTTTTCTGAGTGTGACTGATCAGAGCTATATACCATGTCCTAAATGCAAATGAACCAGTGCTTTATTGGCTGGTACTAACAACCTTTTTTAAATGCTAGAAACCACCTCATGTGGCTTAGAATCACGTTACTGCTGCAGAGCCACATCATCTGAGAAGGAAACATATGAGGAGCTGGGTCATACCACAGCCATCTATCTCTGATTAGCAGCCAGGAGCTCTTCTCAGCACTTGAGTATGTGAATTTGCAATTTTTTTTTTATTACTATTTTCTTTTATTGAACTTAAACCACTGTTTATAACTCCAAACACATAAACCATCTACTAAGCATGATAATCCCATCTCCTTGGCATTTCGGAAGCAGTCAGACCAGCTTTGTAGCAAGGTCAGTAACTTGCTCATTTCAGTGTTGGCTCTATTATTTCAAGTAGCTGGCAGTGAAGTGACTAAAATTATGTTAAGAAAAATATTACGTAAGACAATAAATTTATTCCAACAAAATCATTAAAAAACACAGAACAACAACATGAGCTACATTGTTACAATGAACATTTTTTTCCACTTGTGATAAACAAAAACAAGGAAAAAATTATTCCTCCAGTAAACCAAGTGAGGCTCCAAACAAGTGCTTTCAAGTTTAAAATCAGAGAATGTTACTTCAATGGTGAAGCATTTATTTAGCTGAAAAAAAAAGGAACTTAATTTCTCTTATACCCATCAACCCACCTGTCTGATACCAGCTTTAGTTGCTAACAGTAAGTAGGTTTCCTTAAACAAACATCGAAAGAAAATACAACACAGGGGAACAGAGAGAAAAATAGTCTGTATGGGTAAAATAATCTTTATATAAGTCTAAGATTCATTACTACTAAGAGCTAAAGAAAAGCTAGAATATACTGAACCCATAATATTTAAGGATTCAATCCAAAACATCTAACTTATCCTGCAGAAAGGATAAAGGCTCTCAGGAATTAGCTGTTATGCAGTGAAGTGCAAGGGATTCTTTCCGCTGCTCAGTTTGTAGTAAAGGTTCCCCTTTCAACAAGCTTTGACTACTGCAGGTCTGAGAAGGACACAGAATTGTTTAACAAAATTCTACTTTAATCAGACAAGATGCAGATTTAGAAGTATTATATTCCCCTCCAAGTCCTCCAAACAAGCCTAAATGACAAGGCTTTCCTCGCTTACATTTTCCCCTTTTCAGGTAGAACTTTGGCACTCTGACTTTATTCTATGCCAGTGCTGTTTTCAGTGGCACAAATAATAATTAGGAACTGAGTTCAGTATCAAAGTGCTTATCCTTACTGGAAGAAAACATAAAACAGATGGTCTAAGATATAAAGTCACTTCGTGATACCAAAAATTTCACACACAATGGTTTCTCAGAGCATAAATATAGAACAGTCAACAAAACCGATACAGTACCCAGAGCGGTATATAATTAACACATTTCCTTTATGAACATATTTAAGCGCCTAATAACTAAGTTATTGAACAACATCCCCAATATTAAAAACATGTTTTAAATATTTGTTATGCATCGGTAAATCACCCTAAATGAAATAAGGCAACTGGACACTTTATAGTTTTGCTAAGCTCTTTCCTGTTCCCCTCTTTCAAGAGGCATTAGGCCAGTCATTTGACTCATTTTTCCCTTTTATTTCAAAAATACATGGCTCTCACTGACACATCACAACGCTCCCAGAAGGAAGATCTGGGAGTACCCCTACCCCTAGATTTTTCACTCGACAAAGTTTCACGTATGCTGTAGTGACATTGCTACTACATTACACACTTGCATGTGTAACACAGATTTCGTGAAAATTAGGGAAAAGGCAGGAAGCACTGGACCTCTCTTAGCTCTCTCAAATCCAGGAAAACGTATGTTGTGTTTCATTTCCCCAGAGTTCCACTTCTTCTCAACCATGTGAAGTGCCATCTGTGCTTCTCAGCCTGGCAAGCTAAAAATCTGCTGTCATTCGTATCACCAATGAGCAAACTAAAGGCAAAGACTTCCTTCTTTAACAAAGTAAGAGGGCTTACAAATGCTAACCTAGTTCTCAGCTCCAAAGTGAGGAGTGGAAGCATAGTTAAATGATCACAGGTAAGGAACGACAGCAAACTGTAGAGTGTCTTCAGAATTTTCTTGATCTCTGTAAACTAATGATAAAACTATGGAGAATAAAACAAGAGCTGGAAATCTCAGAATGTAAACAAAAATATCACTCAATTGACAACATGTTTAGTGGGGTACTACATAAAGTTAGAAGGCACAGTTGGCTCAGGAAGGACAGATATAGCTAAAAAACAAGTAAAGTAAGAAATTTTGTCCTGAATATCTAAGGTTCATACCCTTCTTCTGAGATCCAGATTGTAACAGAAGCCAAACATTCTGAAAGTCTCCACGTAACATTAAAATAAGAATGTTACAGTGATGAAGAGCAAAGAACAGTAAAAATTGCCAAACAAGAAAATTTAAGTGGATGAGGGAGAGGTGGTTTGTTTCTTTTTGATTATATTTTTCTTCTAGACAGCTAGCACAATCATTCAAAGCACCAGAGTTAGTATTAATGAACCACAGAATAGGGCTTTCAGGAAGCAGATCACAGACGTAGCTGAATTTACTTCTAATTAGTAACTGGGTTGACTATTAGTTTTGTGAAAGCGAACCTAAAAATCTGCATCAATATACCAGCGCCTGAAACTTTCCCAGACACTGAAATGCAAATCATCGCGTTAGAACAAGCCCCAAAATACTTTTGGTAAAGGCCAACTGCACTCTTCTAAATAACCCTTGGGAACACTCTTAGGGTTATCACATAGCCAGGAAAACTTCCAAGTGGTACTATGCATGCAACTACCTGCTTTGAAAGCCGAGAGATTAACAGAATGAGCAAATCTCATTCCATGCCAGCTGTCCTCAACACCAGACAATGGTTCACTTTATTAGTGTTGATGCAGCCAAAAGGGATTTGAAATCAAACCATCTTAAGAAAATAAAAACTAAGTGCAGATAAATCTGGAAGAGTACACAAAACTAAGAAAAGGGAAGAAGTGCAAAAAAAGAAAAGAAGCAACCATCTTCAGAAATCTAACAACAATTCAGAAACAAGGACAATGAGACAACTGTCCTTAAACAAAGGCTACTAAAAGAGAAGACTGAAAAAAAACTGTCAGGAAAGCCAAACTAAGAAATTTCTTAACTGAGAACACAGGCACCATGAAGAATGAATAAATGCTGAAACGCTGGCAAAACCCATTGTCTTCAAATAAGGTCAAGAAATTCAGTAAGAAGCAAACCTCTGCTTAAACCTGAGGAAGGAAATTATTTGTGCAGTACAGCCTCATGATTATTTGTTATAGGTTACAGTTATTAGCTCAAAATAGAAGGCCTACCCTATAAAAGAGAAGGGTAGGAAGACAAAGTTTGACAGTGCCAGCAAGAAAAAAAATCTAAGATGAAAACCAGCAAGTTTCACAGAGGAAGAAAGAAAGTACCGTGCAAGTCACTGAAAAACAATAGTGATGTTAAAAATGCAACAAAAAGGAAGATAACTGTAAGTCAAAAATATTTTTTTTCAAATTTTGCATTTATATATAAAAAGGTAGTGGTCCTTGGTATTAATTACGAGGAACTATTTTAAACTGTGGGGTTTGACTCAGCCTATCAAACTTAAGATATTAGGGAGATAGTTCTTTTAAAATTAATACATATACACCTTACTACCCACTACAGAGACCTGTTATTCCCTACAAATACCAAAGCACACATTACTCAGGGAAGTTAACACATAAGTGCCAACAGAACTACTAAGAATCCTTTATTGCATATTAAAACAATTCATATAGTAGCAGATTAAAAGAAAAATAGCATCATATTTTGTGCCACAGAGTTGTTCCCTGTTGCTTCCTGTCTTTTTTCTTTTTCTTCCTTTTTAAAAAGGTAAGTAATTCAAACCTACTCACAGTGAGCCCCCAGTTTGATATTGCTATGGAAATTATACCAGGAACTAGTATACACAGTAATATCCCTACATAATGTCATCTTTCACTTTAAGTTTTTCAAACAATAACCAAATAAAAATCACAGCACTTTATTCCAAAGTCTATCATCAAACAGCTTCAGTGACTCTGCTTTTATTAACTGATTAGTCAAATATCAGTAAGGTGACATTAACAAGACTGAGGTTAACTCTACTGCTGTGATTCAGAACCATCCCAGCAGCTGTGCACATTTCAAAGATGGTATCAATTTCATATTGCTGCCATTGCTGCTCCATGGGAAGGCTATGAACAGCTGCCAGCAGCATTCAGCATCCAGGAAGCTGAGAAAAAAGGAAGAGACAACACTACTCCTTCCCTCGGGGCAAGACAGAGCTGCAGCTTCGTGTTTATCAGACACATGCTAATAAAAAGGTAGATCCTCAAAAAAAGGCCGAGAAGACTATCAGAGCTGAGACTCTATCAATTAAGATCAAAGAAACGGTCAGAGATTTTTAATAAGAGACAGCTCCACGAAAACCTGAAAGACCTTGTCAAAAGTTGTTAGATAGCTGATGATGCCCAATAGTGAAGAAAGCTGAAAATTTTTATTCAATATAATTCTGTTAGCATGAATATTACACAAAAAAACATGAAATTTCTATGATTCAGTACAGCAAAAGAAGTACAAACTTCAAGGAGCCTAGATGTTAAGGGAAAAAACATCTACTAATTCTAAGACAGGTTTAATTTCAGAGAAGTTTCGGGTCTGTCAAGTTGCTCATTTTTGCACAATCATTTTGTGACATACCTTTTCCTTGAATGTGCATACCAATAAATAGACTAAACTAGTATGATATTAAGAAGAAACTATTGCTAAATGTATGCATGAAGGTTCCTCCTGAAGTGCTTCTGCTCCTTTCTTATCCTCTTCTTTTACTATCCATTAGGCAATCTTGCATTCCTCTCTTACTCTTTTGATGCTTAATTTTTGAAGGAAATTTCTAGAAAATTATACATCTTTCCTACTTAGTGATAAAAAGCAAATATCACTTTCAAAATTACATGTTTAGTTTAATCCAGCTGAACTTCATCTACTTCTCTCTTTCAGTCTGCAGTGTATGAAGCTCCCCAACTAAGTCCTTCATTCATTCCCAAAACAAGTAGGTATCTGTAGCAGTGTAGGTTTCCCTGCACTACCCAATGACTGTGTTACAAGCTACCCTGAGTGACCTGTATTAGATTAGAGGATAATCCAGCTTTTATACAGCAAAGAACTTCGTAAATTACACCAATCACCTCTGTTTTCCTTCATAACAACTTTTTCTTAGCCATAGATCACTCTTTCCTATAGCAGTCAGGAGGCATTGACAGAGGCACTAAGACAGGGTGGTACTCAGACACCAAGGAGGAATATAGAATTACGAAATTGGGTTTTCTGCTAAATCCTGATCCCAAGAAAAAAATCGTCAGAAAGAAAAAGGTAGTATATAGGAGAAAACAGGGAAGAATGAAAGAAAAAACACTGAGATGCCATCTTAAGTCTGATGTAAAAGCACATTTTGTAGTAGCTTTTACTATAAGCACAGTTTTACAGAGATGCAGTTTGACAACAGCGCTGTCCATCATTGGACTCATTAGAGAGCCTACTGGATAAGGAAGGACAAACCTGTCACTGTGCTTCAAAAGTCTGTGTCAGGAAATAGAAAGTCTAAAGCTGAAAAGGGCTAGATAAAAGATAGCAGAGAGACAAAACATCTTGTTGAGGCTCAGACTGATTCTTCAAGAACCGATGGCTCCTCTTGCCAAGTATCTTTTCTCCACAGTACACATGCTGACCAAGTAACTCTCAGCAATTACCCCAATATTATAAATGCCACTAGAAATCACAATGAGAGAAACAATATTCCATTTCAGTTTAAGCAGTCCAGCAGAAACTTTTCACACTGATATGTGCTACTAATACACTGCAAAAAGTCTTTATACTGATTTTCCTTAAATACTGCCATACTGGTTTTGTTTTGTTTGTTTGTTTTTTATATTACTTCATGTTAACTGTGCACACCTGGGACTGTTCACCTTCGTAATACAGTAAGGTCTTCACACAGTACATCTAAGCACAGCTGAAGAATTCTCAGATGGGAATTCGCAGTTCACAGCACATTTTTCTCTATAATTACATTTAACCTAGCATAGCAGTAAAAAAAAAAAAAAAAAAACCATAGTCTAAGGGAACCATTGAGCTCTAGATACCCTTCAACACCAAGTGATGGCAGTTAATAAACACTAAGTTGGTACAATATTTTTGAGCAACAACCAAGAAATGAGCTGTCCAAAAGAGCATTCCATACATTTTCATTCCAAAGCACTTACTATTTCAAAAAGCACAGTTAAAGCTATCATCTCTTCCGATAAGAAATGCCTAAACCAGATAAAGAAATAATCAATCTACCTGTCGTTGCTTCTGCCAGGGAAGTTAAAAAGCTTAAACAACAATACTACACATTTGCAAGAGACTTCAGGAGAAAAGCTGCTACCAAAGGTTATCAATCTACAGATCCTCTGTTTATGACTTGGAGGAGCGCTTGAATAACAGAAATGGTGCAGAGTACCATTAGGAGAACAAGCAATTCTTTACTGCGTTAGAAGCCAGGTCAATGGAATACCCCTCCATATGCCCAAAACTGTACCGGCTGAATATGCTTAACCTGCAGGTGCTACTGAACTACACCCACTACTCAAACTTCTCAGCAGGAAACAACAATCTTTATGAACTCCCAGGATACATCTTTGCTGTCTAAAACAGTGTGAACATATTGCAACATTTCATATCAGTGTCAGGACAAAATATATTTAAATAAACTGTGAAAAAGTGTTTCCATATTTACATTGACTACATAAACATTAAGAGAGTCAGAGGAAGGCTCCTTAGACGAATCTTCATGAGCTCTCGAAACAGCACTCAAGCTAATGGGATACGATTCTATTTCCTATTTTTCACATTTATTTTCAAAAATAACCATGCAATTGATGTCTTGGTTGACACTTCTGATGGGACACTAAACCATATCTCCATCCACTAGCTGAGATTTTCAGAAATAAAAAGTTAGACAAATCTACAAAAACAATAAGCCATCAAGATCAATCATTTATCTTCCTAATTAATTGGTTGAAAGACACATTCAAAATTTTATATGGATGTCTTCACCAAGTCAGTATGACTTAGGTATAAGTCATAATTATATTTTCAAAATTTAAACAACTTTCTCAAGTAAAAATACAGAAAGCACTGCAATTATGTCTTCAGATAAATGAATGAGATGCCTTCATTTCAAATATTAAGCCCCATCATTCTACTTCCCTGAGCAAGACAGCATCATGCCTGCAGAAATGCCGTACTGCTCCCTACCAGTTCCCTACGTTTGGCGATAGATGTCACTAGCTCTTGAACAATTCACTTGACTACAGCAGAGGTCTAACCTGGAACAAAAACTCTTTTACAGTGACTATAGTAAATGACAACATCATAAGAAAATCAAGTCTTATTACACGATAATATATTTATCAAATATTTTTTCAACAAGAGTGAAGCATAAATGCAAGAAATATTTACCAATATATCAAAATTCTGTTACACATTCAAACCTTTGGCAATTACATGCCAAGAGAGCATTACTCGACAGGGAGAAAGAGAAGATCACCATACTACATATACTGCAACAGCAAAAACTGTTCATTCTCAACTACGCAACCATCTAATGTGTGAATAACCATACGGACTGTCAGAGGAAGTTGCCTAGCAAACACCCAGAAAGAGGCTAGATGTCAGCGTAGCACAGCACAGAAGAAACACATACATATTTTTCAACTATATTCCATATTTTATCATCATAAATTGAGGCAGGGAGCTAAAGACAAAGGCTCTGGGCAATTTTACTGAAAGTTCACGTTTTTGAAAGAGGTCATTTGCTTCTTGGTCAATAGAAACCTCCTCATTGGCAAAGAGTTTAACAAAGAAATTTATGTAATTGAATACAGTGATAATGTAGCAAATTCATTTTTTAAAAAACTGAGTTCTATGAACCAGTCAGTAAACAGCATGGCACATCTCTTTTCTTTACTACACACACGCACACCTCCAAAAAACTGAAAAAAATCTCCAAAGAGCTTGAAAAGTGCATTTGTAGTCATGAAATCAGATTTATCATAAAGAGTTATGACACTGTTCAAATTCTATCTAGCCAAATTATGGTAAAGTTCAAGATAAGAAATTTAATAAACTAAAGATAAACATTGGGAGGTTCTTGGAATAGAATTCTTAGTTGTTTTACAAAAAGCTCATGGAAGAGCAATGTTTTGAAGGAAGATTCTCACACACAGCAAGCCAGAATTAGCTTCCATAAGATATTCACGGCAATATTCCAAGGCTTCTAAAAACAGTCTTTACCTTGCAGAATTAATAATGTCATGGTGATATGCATTGCTATTACTGTCTTGCAAAAGAAACTTTCTAGCATTACAGAAAATGATTCACCTTAACATTATAAAGTTATGAAGCAAACAACGGGGTGGGTGATTCAGGAGGGTGTCCTAAGCACTACAGTTTAGCACATACAAATAACAGGGCAAAAACTTCAGAAAAGGATTATTCAAAGACTTCCTCAAGTAGCATCTCATACTTGAACAAAAATAAAATAAGAAAAAATAAAATAAAAAGATCCCCAACCTATCATTTAATAGTAGCTACAGACAGCTCTCCTGATTTGCAGATCTATAGTCCAAAGTCTTAAAATGACTACTGGGCTTCTTGCATCTTAGGACAGCTTCTCCTCCTTTATTTGATCCTCATCCCTCCATGAAAACTTGGAACAGTGGAGAGAGGGAGGTTAGAAAATAAGAGGAAGAAACAGTAACTATGTGACAGAACTAGTATATCATGTATGGGGGAGTAGGGGGGAGTGAAGGGGGTGAAAACTGGTTGCAACTGATTTAATAGATAGTCTGAAAATCATCACCTTGAAATGATGCATTATGAGCTGCATAATATGAATTAACTTATCTATCATGACAAACGATCCAGAAAGATCACCCATTTTTAAGACTGCCAGATAATACCCTATAGAATTTTTTTTTTTTTTAAAGTTCTCAATGGCTTTCCAAGATGACCCATTCTGTGCCAGGTGTCCATATCAAAGCTGAGCTCCTTCAGTGTTTTCTTTTTATGTGAAACATACTTTTTTTTCCTCCTTTCCAAAGAAAGCTACAGAAAGCTACACTTTTGCACTACAAAAGGTTATCTTTTCCTTAAAAAGTGCTTGAAGGTCCACACGCATCTTCCTAAGAGACAGCAAAACGTATATCCTGACACACAAATGATGCTTTTGTCAAGTTCACTGCAACTTCATTGTTGTTTTGTTTTGATATGTTATAGCTGAGCCACCTACACATTTTCTCTGTACCGACTGCGTTCCAGCACAAGGCCCCTGGGAGCTAGGCATCGGCAGTTTTAGACTCATATGACAGCACAGGTTGGAAGAGGCCTCTAGAGGTCCCGAGTCCAACCTCCCATTCAAACGCCAGTCACCTATGAGATCAGACCAAGTTGCTCAGCTTTATTCAGCTGGGTCTTGAAAACTTGTAAGACAGAGGCTGCACAGCTGCTCTGAGCAACCACTTCCACAGCACGACTACAATCATGTAGAGGAAGTTCTTCACCCAGTCTGAACCTTCTTTACTTCAGCTTATGACCACTGACTCTTGCGCTCCCACCATACAGCTCAGTAAAGAGCATTGCTCCATCTCCTCAGTGATCTCCTCGAAGGTACCAGCAGGCTGTTGTTAGATCCCCCTGAAGCCTCCTCTTCTCCTGCCAGACAAACCCAGCTCTCTCAGCCTCTCCTCACAGGGCAAGTGCTCCAGCTCCCTAACCCTCCTGGTGGTCCTCCACTGAACTCACTTCAGTTTAATCAATCTTCCCTGTATCGAGGGTTCCAAAACTGGACAAGGTACTGTAGATGTGGTCTAATGAGCCCCAACAGAGAGGGATAATCCCTTCCCCCTATCCACTGGCTGCGCTGTTCATACAGCCTGAGATGTCGCTGGCCTTTTCCTGCAGGGGCATGCAGCTGCTGGCCTACGTTCAGCTTGCTGCCCACCAGGACCCTTGGGTCTTTTCAGCAGAGCTGCTTCCCAGCTTGCCAGTCCCCCACCTGCATCACTGCAGGGTGCCCTTCCTTCCCAGGGCAGGGCATCTGCCCTGTCAACTATAGTTGACACAGTGAACAAAATCTTGAATTTAGGATGCAGAGCAAGTCTGAGATAGGTGAGAAGACTGGTAGGAAGAAAGAAAAACTCAGATGAAAGACCTCACGTACAAGGTGCTTTTGCTGTATTAATGAACAAGATGTTAAAAGTGTAAACAACACTACATTATACAAGTACTTTGCTATATGTGCTGCAAATATTGGTAAGCATGAGATTAGTAAGATAGGTATTACACAAAAAGAGAGGGGATTAATATTGTCCTGGAGGATTCAATTTTCTTCTGATTCCTCACAGGCAAATTCTCTTAATGAAAAAAGTCTTTCAATGGGCACTCAAAACTTTTGACTTAGTATCTTGGGGCTAACTTTACAGCTCTAGATATTTATACTTGCAGTCTAAATCAACAGACATCAAACTACAAATCAAACAGTGAGATATTTTGTAGCATAGCCATTCACAGATCCCAGTTAAGTGATCTATAAAAAAAAAAAAAAAAGTAATAAAGAAAAGCCAGGTTATTGTTAGTACCTGGGAGACAGACCTTCATGAGAAAGCATTTCAGAGCATGCAAATCATTAGAACACTGATAAATTTTGAAAAATCATGTCAAAAGAGCCCTGAATTGGGTATTCAGCATGAAGGTACACATAACACATCTCCAGAGAATTCTGTGAAAATGTTTCTAGTGAAACGTACAGGCGCTAGAGACTGAAGGTAATGAAACAGTAAAAGAGAAAATTAACAAGGTACAGTACGAAAAGCACATAACAAATAGTAAGTGAGGCCACATATTATTTGGGACCAAGAAAAAAAAGATATGTTGCTCACTGAACACAATCTATGCCATTCTACTCCATATACTAAAAGAAACATTGTAAGGAAAAATGCAACATTTAACCACGTATTTACGGGCTGGGTTACAGTTTTACAAGAATCTCTGGCATTTCATGATTTATGAGAGCTTGATCTTGAAACTTCTAACTTTGAAGACGGCTGTTGTTACATAATAGCAAAACATACGCGTGATTTTCCTAAAAACCACACACATCACCTGCAGGTTATATTCATCCTATAACAGATGCATATTAATGCAATCATACATAGCATGCATCATCTGCATTTGTTTTCCTTATTGTATTGGAAGCATAATCTATGACCAAACAGCAAGCTTTTGAATGAGTCCAGAAAAAAAATGAAGCCACATTTTGCTTTGACACTAGCTCCCCCTCCAGACCAGCCTAACATTTTAGTAATTATTTTTTACTTAAAATTCTGGTTTAACGAGATTTAAATACCTAAGTCCAGATCTTCTTCACCTTGATCCCCTTAAAATTCAGTGAACAGACTGATCAGATAAAAAATAATTTCGTACATGCATTTTTTACTGAGCATAAACTCCAAGACTAGAAAATTCATTCAGTTTAACACAGATCTGACAGATAAAGCAGCAATTCTATACAGCTACAGAGAGACAGGAGTGGACTGAAAATACAATTTTTCAGGTTAATCCTGTGAATGGTCTGTAATATCTGTAATATATGCAAACTTCCCTGTACAATCAAGCCTCTGTTTGCAGAGCCACAGATGCCAAAACAAAAGGAAGTCACTATGTGGTTTAGTATTACCTTTGCTAATTCACTTTGTATCCCAGCAAGCACTGATAACACTGTTTTTTCTTGTTCTAATATTAGCTAGACCTAACATCTTTTAAGTTGCTCAGCTATTGTGTCTTAGTTTGTTTAGAATTTTGCCAGTTACAAAAGTAAAAGAGAGTTACTACTTGCTGCCTGACCTGCTGTGCTTCTCTGTTGTCAAGCGTCCTGGCAGAGACATCACTGAGCAAGTGAATTTGCATGATTTGACATTCCAGGCTGATTCCTACTTCCCTCATTACTGAGCTGCTTCCTCAGAAAATATGAATAATTGATTATACTTTGAACCTGAAAAAAGGTTATCTCATTATGTTTTGCTGGGAAAACATGCAAACTCTGCAATACGATAGTTTGCCAGTTACAGGTACAGATAGGTACGTACCCTACCTAACGTATATAAAACCCTAAGAAGTATCAATAAAAATTTGGTAGTAAGCATGTTTGTAATAACCGGAGAAATTGATATTACTGGAAATACATCAAAGTATAGTCACTAATTTTATAAGTTCTAATAACTAGCTCTCTTTAATAATGGAAAGAATTATAACAGAGTCTTCTGTAAAACCGCCCAAAGCAAGAGCCACGCAGGCAATGCTGACTTTTTTTTTCAGCTCAGACTTCTCCAAAGTTTTTGATAATTTACACTGGAGAATGACTTTGAACAAAAATTGACTAATGCTAGAAAAGCCAAGAACCTTTTCATGCTTAAACACTCTTTTTGAAGTATTTACTCCATCAGCTTTCAATTAATGCCTACATAACAAGACATCAAAACACTGCATTTTGGGGTAAAGGAAGCATGCGTGTGTGCATACATCAGCGTTCGCACACACGCTGTATTTGTCATACCGAAAGCGAAGAACATGCTAAACGCTTGGTTGTTTCCCCCACCCACACCCACACCCCATGTGGACGACAGGGCGCTGACCACGCTATGTTACCGCAGGTTGTGCTGTGTGCGCTGCGCACACCGAGGCAGGTACTGCCCCAAGGAACTCAGCCCTCCAACAAGCAACGCGTCAGCTGATGTCTGTGCCTGGAGGCTCTTTGGTACAGCCTGGACCGTGCACGATGCGGTAAACGCCACCGAATAACAGGATGAAGTGAGAGGATGCTTAGGGCAAATCAGCAACATTTAGCTTGCTCTCCGCTGCGCCCTTTCCTCCGGTCTCTGCCTACTTCTGAGAGCAGAGGGTCGCAGCCCGGTCTTTGGAGAGCACCGGGGGTGCGCACACACGTGTGACAGACCCGAGCAGACGTTAAGCACAAACTTGAGGGAAAAAAACACCTCACCAGCAACAGAGCCCGAGAGCAGAGCGCAGCAAGGCGCTGAAAAGCGGGGCAGGTCGGGGAGAGCCGCGAGCAGCACCCGCCGGCTCCGCACCCCGCACTTCCCCGAGCGGCCCGGGCCGTGAGGCGCGGCCCCGCCGCCAGCAGCCGAGCAGCTCCCCTCAGGCGGCCGCGGCTCCGGGGATGAGGGGACCCGGAGGCCGCCCATCGCCCCTCCGCTCCCCGCCGGGCTCCCCCCGGGGCCCGGCCCCGGCCTCCCCGCTCCGCCCGGCGGCCCGGGCCCCTTGCTCAGGTGCGGGAGCCGGGCTCGGGGCTGGGGCCGCCCCCCCCTCCCCCTTCCCGGCGGCTGTTGCTGAGCAGCGGCGGCGCCAGGCCCGGGGGCTCGGCGCCCGCCTCCCCCGCTCGCGCCCCCGACCCCCGCATCCCCTTACCCGAGGGCCGGCGCCGCTGCCGGGGCCGAGGCTGCGGAGAGACGCCGGGGCGAGGAGGAGGAGGAGGAGGAGGAGGAGGAGGATGGGGGGCGGGCAGGGGGTGGGGAAGGGGGGCAGCGGGGCGCGGAGACGGAAGCGCGCAGCCCCAGCCCCAGCCCCAGCCCCAGCCGCCGCCGCCGGACTGCGAGACGGGGCGCGAGACGCTGACAGCGCGCGCGCGAGCCGAGGGCGGGCAGCGCCCGCGCCTGACAGCGAAGGCAGCGGGGCGTGCGGCGGCGGCGCGCGCGACCGACGGCTCGCGCGCGCGCCCCCGCCAGGGTAAAGGAGCGGGGGGGGGGGGAGGGGGGGGGGGAGAGGGAAGGCGGCCTATGGGAGCGCGAGCCGGCCTCCCGCTGCTGCCCCAGCGCTCTCGTCATGGAGCGCGGGGAGCGCGCATGCGCCTCGAGGGGAGCATCCAGCCCCCCCCCCCCTCCCCGCGCATCTCCGCGTGCCCCCACCCCAACGGGCGGCGCCCGCGCGGCATCACCACACGCACGCCGCCCCCCCCCCCCCCGCCCGACCCCGGTGTGTGTGTGAGGGGCTGCGGCTCCCGGCCCCGCCGCTGCCGCCCCGCTTCCTGCGGGGGACGTGGCGAGGAAATGAGGCGCTCGGAAGGGGAACTGCGGAGCGAGCGCCTCACGCCGCGGCCGGGTCCCCGCCAGCCCCGGGCGGAGCTCGCCGGGCCCCTAAAGCGGTCACCCGGCCCGGTCCTGCCCCGGCCCGGCGCCCCGAAACGTTTCCTCAGCGCACATAAAGCCCGCTGAGCTCAGGCAGATGCCGCATTTCAGGGCGTTTAACGCCGCAACCTGATTCACTGCGTTCAGCTGTGGAAACCGGGCGCCTTTCCGAAGTTGGTAACGTGCAGCCCAAGCGTCTCATGTTCCCGGGAGATGAGGTGGCAGAGGTGGGAAGGCAGCAGGAGCTTGTTTCGGAGCTCCCCGGTTTGTGTAAAAGCCAGAGCTGGCAGGGATGCATCTTTGTAACTGTATCACACCCTCCTTAAAAGCCCTCCCAGTCTCAGAAGAGCCATCCTGCACACCGGCACTCTACCATGTGTTTGTTCACACGTCTTCTCCAGCTTGTTCCACGTGAACCCTAATTTTTTTCCTCCAATATTAATAAACATTCACAAACGTGCTTATAAGACCTATGGAACTGGCCCCGGTTTTCCTCTTTTGACTTTGCGTGGCAGGGGACAGTTGCCTGCTCATGTGGAGCTCAGGTCACAGTCGCTGCAAGCATTGTTTGGGGGACAGACAGAAGAATTATAAAGTTCTCTTCCCGCAGCAACCTTCCAGAGAGGTCTGGAAATGCAAAACTAATGAATGTATCTCTTTTCCCTTAGGTTTTAATTCCTAACTGATGATACAAGAGATTAGTTTAGAAATTGAAACAGTAAGCAGATTGCCAATGGCTCTCAAATATTGAGTTGCTGCTGCTAGTCCCTATTACTGTGATAGTTATTAGTATAATAACTAACAATTATATTGCAGTAATGCCTGCAGTCAAGGACTTGGATTCCAAAACCCACTGGGTCAGATAGAATGGTTTAAACAGTTAAAAGAGCGAACAGCTTGCTGCTTCAAAAGAGCTTACGGAGGTGATGTAGATCCATCAGTAAACTACTGCTAATACATGCATAATGAAAAAAAGAAAAACTGAACTATCATTAACAAACTTAAACTTGTTAACCTACCACCCCTTCAAAGAAAAAACAACAACAACAACAAAAACAGTGCAACAACTCAAAAACATTTGAAAAGTCTAAATACATGCAGAAAGGCCAAAAGTGCATGCAGTGCAGGTAAGGGAAGGCAGTTGCATCAAGATAATCCAGAAACTAAAGCACAGTTTTCCAAAGGACCCATTTAACCACAGACTGCCTTTGCTTGGAGGATCTCACCTAAAGGAAGATTCTGGACGAAAAGAAAATTGTCCAGGGAGACATCTGAAAACTGAAGAGCTTCTCCTAATAGGTCTTGTCTGTCTAGTGGGAAATTACTATTTTATAGACATAAATAAATCTGGCCCCTAACCCACAAAAGATTAGGGTACATTCCATGTGAGTGCTTCTGAGATACAATGTCCACAAACTGGCAGAAAATCAAGGCTGAAATAAATGGGCTATTTCATTAATATGCCTGTGGTGGTTTCAGCAGTACTTACTATGGTGTGAAATTAAATGCATTTCAAATGATTACTTAATGTGATAATGATACTACTGCTGGTTTATCTGCTTGCAAGTCCCTTATATTCTGTGCTATAGGCATGCTATCTTAAACCAAAGAACACAATATAGTACTAGGATTGACTCGGTATCCACTAGAGATACCAGTGGATGAAATGTCATCAATGTGCCCATAACATACACAGTCAGGAGTTATTTCTATTTGTATTCTAGTTCTAACCATGCTTTAGCAGCTACTGCTGTAAGCCTCATTTTTATTTTGAGGTGATGGAATTGGTGACCTCAGCAGTGCTAAGCCATGACATAATGAGAGAAATGAAATGAAATGAGGACTGAGAGATGAAAATCTAACTGATGAAAATGTTCTTACAAAGTGCTAACTTTTTACAAACGCTAACTGCAGCAGGTATGTACATTTAGAAGTACATTTCCCAAACCAGACTAAAAGGCCAGTAGTTGAATTCTTTTCACCACAAAAAATCATTAAGTGTGGAGTCTCACCTGAGACTCCAACAACAGCTCCTTCATCAGGTGGCACAGGGTCAGAGCCTTAGTTTAGGGATACTCTGATACTCTTGATTGTCTTCATAGTAATGGTTTAGCATAGAAAGACTTTCTCCTCATTGAGTTATTTGAAGGTGTTGTTGATGGGCATATTCAAAAAATTTGAGCTCTAGTTCTTCAAATTCTCTGAGAATCGTATAGCCCCCAGAGACAACGAATATCCATTTCTGAAGACTCTTTTAAGTGACTTGACTGATGTCGATCAGTGTCATAAGCACAAAAACTTGTCACAGCTTTCCTTATTACACAATCTGTCCTTATTCATATCTACCCTTTGCACTGAGCATAATTTTTTAATGGAAATTTTAATGAGAATTAAATGACATTTTTTCCTTAAGAAAATGTCAGTAATGGTTGGATCTGTGATTTTTAAATCTACAGCAAAAGCTTCAGGTACTTGAGCTAACAGGATTTCTAGTAATACTGGTAGGGTTTTTATTTCTGCACAGACTTGGTGGAGCTGCACGACTATTTTCCATTCACCAAATAGCACTGGAATGCTTAGAGGGACTGGAGGGACATCAACAATACAGATTTTATCTGTTATCAAATTCAGTAACGAGTCCAATAAAATCTGTTGTGTGGGGGAGGGTCAGGATTTTTATATATCATATAGTCTACCCAAATCTGGAGAGACATTTACGTTGAGGCTGTCCTCATGCAAAAAATAAACGAATAAATAAATAAAATCAAGTGCTTTAGTCTAAGTTCCTGACTGCAGAAGCCTAAGCCAAGAATACGAATTTGAAATCAAAGATTAAAGTGAAATTTAGGCAAAAGTGAAATCATAAATGACTAACCACATATGTTTCTGAAGTCTAAAAGCACGTACATTTTCATCACTTATGTTCCCTGAACATCCCCAGAAATGTTTCATTCTTTTCTAACTCATGTCTATTTCACACTGAGTTGCACAGATAAAGGAGGCTGCAGCACATGGACATGTGGATTCTCCAAGCAGCATCAAGACTGTGGCTACTTTCACTGCAGCGTCAGTGAAGCTATGTGCCATCCAATGGCCCAGTGCTAGAGCATTCACCGAAGATACGAGAGACCCATCTCCAGCTGTCTCCTCTGCCATATATTGCAAATAGACCACAACTTGGCACAACATCCAAGCCCCTTTATGCAACCAGCTCTGTGATCATCTCCAAAGTTAATTCTCTGATCTCCATAAAAAAAAAAAAAAGCTGCCTTAATGTTAATATTCCTACATTTCCCTAGAGCCTTCTCTCACCCCACCCCAAAAAAAAAAAAAAAAAAAAAAGCCCAGTGGGGAAATTGTAATTAAGAATCAAATTACCAGTTCAGGAAAAGTTTAAGTATCTGAGAAGGGATATTTTACACTAGAACCTGTGCCACTTTTTCATGCTTATGATTAGGAAACAAATCATGTTAAGCAATTCTGCAGTTTTAAGATAGAGGCTTCTAGGTTTTGTTGCCCAGTGCACATTTTCTAGTTCTTAACCTCACAATCTTAATACATTACCTTTAACTGATACAGACTCACAATCTGTTGGCATCAAGGCAGTATCTCCCTTCATTTGGCAAGAAAGTGCATTCACGTAGCAGGTGGAAGCTCAGCAGGGCGACCCTAGTTTCACTTCAGTGAGACATCCTGCCACCTGTCTCAGAAGTTACTGAGTAGCATCTTAAGGCTAAATGTAAAGATGTTTAACTTTGCCCCCCAAACACACAGAGACAATCTGAAGTCCCCAGTCAACGCTCAGAGGATACAGACTTTCTACTTGTGTGAAGTGTTTCTCTCCCTGTGTTAGCTGTCTCCAGCTCTTCACTACCTACAGACCCTAGTGTGGTAAAGGAGTCCAAGTGGATACCACCAACTCCTATAAAAATACCTAAGTTTTTAAATCCTTATCCCTTTGAGCTGTATGATGGCCTCAAAATCTTTAGAAGCAAATTAAGTTGTTAGCTATCATAGTGCTAGAAGTAAGCTTGAAAGCAAGAATCACCAGTGCTAGAAAGCTTTTTAAAAAATATTTCTGGAATTGATTTGGGAATATTCATTAAGTGTCAATTCTGTGGTTTTCTTTCTTTCCTTTTTTTTTTTTTTTGTTACCTTTGCCTTTCTGTACACCTTTTATTTATTACAATATACCTTGCAAATACTTCACCCACAAAGATGTCCAGTTTTGTGCCACTGGGATTTAAGGGAAGGTCAAGCCACTATCAGCAGGGATGTTACAGAAACTGACAAAGTTAAATACATGATTTCTTTAAATTGCCTAAGAATACTACCCACTGTTTAATGTAAAAAAATGATATCTTTTTTATTATTATTATTCTAAAGAATGTTTTAAGGGGTCCCTCAAATATCTTTTTCTAGCCCTCAGAAGTTTTCTTGCTTTCTCCACAGACTTAAAATTTGATCTTGTGCTTGTTGAAATCTCAGTTTCAGATAAAACAGAATTTCAAGTAATTGAATAAAATGTGAGTTAGTAATGTTATAAGAAGTTTTTTTAAACAATTTAACTCTGACTTACATCCACATCAATGAAAGTGAATCACCAAAATCCGTATTTCTTATATTCCCAGGAAATGCCACCAGGTATAGCCAGTCACAGTAAGTGCAGTACAAGGTAATGCTTCCTCCGCTGTGGAAAAAAAAAGGGGGGGGGATAGAATTACGAAGAAGTATTGCTGTTGCAAGATATAAGCACTCTAGCATAACTTACAGAAGAACTTGCAGCTGCAGATCAACTCAACAAACCTTTCTATCCCATTTATCAAAACACTTTTGGTTTCCAGCTTAAAGCAGGTGAAACCATAACAAATATTGCACAAGGAATGTTTATCTGTATCCAAAGCGTTTGAATAAATTGTTTATAGAAATCAGTGTAAACTTGATCTTTCTTGACACTTCCACTTTTACAACACTTTACTTCGAATTCCGACAAGTTCTGCGGCATACAACTTTGTTTCTGACCACACACTGGTTTTACAGCAAGCCAAGACTTAAAGGTCAAAAGGAGAGAAGTACGAACACTATTAAAATGAGCTGTGCCGGTCACATAATGATACAATCACATTGTGGATGCTCAATAAAGATCGAAGGTGCCTGTGGCTATGTGGAAAAACTGCTGTAGAGTGGTATCTTTTCTGAGTGAATGAACCAGGGACAGATCTACCATCACAGCAGCAGCCTGTGCGTCCCAGCAGAACAGAGACGATCTGCTCATAATATTGGAGAGGCGGGACTGTAAGTGCAAAGACAAAAGGAGCTTCTCTACGTGCATTTTTTAGAATAGAGCCATAAATAACAGCTATATGAATTTAATCAGTTGTTCCATGCAGATGAGCAATTAAAATACAAAATACTTATAAAGTGTTTTGGATCATCTCATGCACAGTAAGAGCTGCTTCAAGATTAAAGCTCAACCATGCTACTTGCACTCCAAGCTGGGCTGGCAGCGGTGTGAACACTGCCACTCAAAGTCTGCCCAACACTTCCCACTTTAAGATCCCGCTCCGAGTTTTTTTAAATTCTTTTTCTCTCTTTTTTTTTTTTTTTTGGAGTGCCTTAAGCTTTGGAATAAGAATTTCAAATCTTTCAGGATTACTCTGCTGAAAAGAATGTGACTTCAACTTTTACTCTAAAAAACTACTTTTATGTAGCCAAGCTATTTGTATAAGGAGCAAAGGGAGCATATATATTTTTAAAATCAGATTTTTTGCAGAAAGTGAATACTCAGGAGTAACATATAAACAAATTGTTTGTTGTGGTTTAACCCTGGTAGGCAGCTAAGCACCACACAGCTGCTTGCTCATTGACTTCCAGAGGGATGGGGAAAGAGAATTAGAAGAGCAAAAGTTAGAAAATTCCTGGGTTGAGAGAAAGACGGTTTAATAAGAAAAAAATACAATTAAATATAATAAATAAATAAATAAAAACACACACAACCAAGAAAAAAAACACAAGTGCAACAAAAAGGAACTGCTCACCACCAGCAAACCGATGCCCAGCCAGCCCCTGAGTAACAGCAGCCCTGGCAAACTCCCCCCCAGCTTTTATTGACAAGCATGGGGTCATATGGTTTGGGATACCCCTGCGGTCAGTTGGGGGCAGCTGTCCCCATTGTGTCCCCTCCCAGCTCGCTGTGCACCCCCAGCCTGCTCGCTGGCAGGGCTGCACAAGAAGCTGAGCTGTGCAAGCACTGCTCAGCAACAACTACAACACCACTCTGTTATCAACACTGTTTTCGTCACAAATCTAAAGCATAACACTGTACAGGCTGCTATGAAGAAAATTAACTCTATCCCAACCAAAAGTAGAGTTTTGCAACTATCTTTTCCAACCAAATTTCCCCAAAATGCAGAACGTATTGTATACGAACTACTATTTCAGCTGAAACTGAATTGCTGGTCTAGGTGTGTATGGAGACTAGAAGAAAGAAGTCTTCACACTCATGTTTCAGGTAGTCTCCATGAATCTCTGACTCATGAAAAGCTAACACATCCTTACAGACGAACTCGTCATTTTTGCAGTGTAAATGACCAGGCAAAGCAGCATTACTAGAGCTGATCAGTGATTACAAGACTTAAATATGTAAATGTGGTATTACTAAGATGTGAGTTGCTACAATATTTGAAGGAATCCTTGTTCATCTTTTATTTTATAATAACCAAATGCATGACACTCAGAAGAGTTTAGTGTCTGCATGAACTCCGAAGTACATAAAGCTGTATTAACTCTATCTTCTAGACACTATTTTCCTCTATGAAGCAGCGGAGATATGCTTGTTCATCAACAGCACATTTTTACATGAAGTTTTTCCTAGATCGTATTTCTGCCAACAGAGGCGAGGGGAAAGTGGCATTTATTTTTGAATGCTTATGAATGCAACGATGTTTCTTCCGGGTAGTTTGCATTTTATATTCACCTACAGAGAAATACAAAGCTGCCAGACTGTCGGTATTTTTGTAGGCTAAGTACAAAAGGCCACTCTTTTCCTTTAAGAAGAGCTTGGCCCTCGGATTTGCAATTCTTGCTCACTTCCAGTAACTTATTCCAGATTGATGACCTGCCTTTGACTGGACTGGACATTGTAATTCCTACTTGTTAATTTGCTTCCTCGCTCAGATCAAGTTACCTACTCCAATAAAGTCCTGTAAACACCTTTATCATTTCTTATAGGATTTTCAATATCGGAGCTATAACAATAGCATTATCAGATCATTTCTAGGTATTCACGCCTGTTGGAGAACCAGGGCTTATCAGAGATCTGCATCTGTGTGCACAGAGGGGTGCGGTGCTCCCTCAGCTTTCCAAACAATGGGCTTCCTGTGGAGGTAAACTTAGCTCCAGAACGGCCTGGTCTATTTCACAATCTGAAACAGAGATGTGGAACACTTTATCTGTGGTTTACAAGGAAAATACTATCACCTACCCAAATAATGACCCCAGCTGTCCTCCTTCTCAGCACTGTCTTTGCAAATGGTTTATGCACACACTTTCAAAGGATCAGCTAATCAAAGATCTGCCGCAGAAAGATGGTCTATAGGACTGGCCCAGCATGTCATGTGAAGCTCTGCTGAGTTCTGGATGTAAATATGCCTGTAAACCGAAACCTGTCAGGACAAGCATTTTCAATTCAATTAATCTTTCATTAGGTTTGATTACTTTATTTTGCTTTTGACTAAGTTCTGTGCATTTATTATCACATTAGTGGCTACAGTTGAAATAGTTCTTAAATTTCTCCTGGGCATTTCATTGTTATTGCATCTAGCAGTACTTGGCGCAAAGGGGAAAGCAGCAAATAAGCAAGCAAAATGAATTTATCAGTTCCATTTACTTATCAGCCCATTCTCAAATCACATGCCCCACATGTAACTTGAATGACCAGTTTTTCTTTCCATTAGCAAGTACCTTAAGGAAAAGGGATCTACCTCCTGGCAAGTGCCAGATAAACTAGATACTGTATCCTACCTGGAAATTAAAAGTTATATGCAGGGCCTCCAGCAGGCTTTCAGTCCAGTTTCTAGCAACATCAGCACAAAGCAACGACTGTGGCTAACAAACAGGGATAAAGTACGACTTCTTTACCTCCTGAAGTAAAATAACCTCCATGCAATCATAAATTATCTACCAGAAAAGAAATGCAGCCTTCGCTTCTAACAGCAGGAACTAGACCAGGCAATTCTGCAGTACGGAGCCACCCCAGCAGCTGGGCTCTCCGTCTGCCGCAGCCCTGCTCAAGGACAGCACCGGCTCTGTCCCCCTGCTCCCAGAAGAACAGGGGCATTCCCAGAGCCAAGATATTTCCAGGCAACTGAGGTAAAACTCTGGGAATGGGTCTTGCTACAGTGAGAGATGCATCTCTTTCTTAAAAGACCTTATTTCTTAATTATTAAATTCCATTGTGCCTGGAAAAAAACTCTTGCTGGTTCAAAACATCAGTTTGCAGGGAATGAAGGACAATTGTGAGCGCTCTACTCTGCCTTTGCAGTGGCTCTCTGCCAAATGTCAGAGTTGTTCAAGGTTGCACTTGCACCATCCAGCGTTCCCACCAGCAGAAACTCCCGTGGTATCCCACTGCACCCAGGGAAGTGTCAGCCAGCGGGCACAAACCAAGCTTTTGTCAGCAATGCTACACAACTTGCTTCCACCAAAGAGTGGTTGCTGCACTGTTACCAGCTTTCGGAACTGGCTATCTCATGTCTTAGTTTTCTCTGGATTCTTTTGATAATCAATTACTTCTAGCCTTAAGGAATGAAAATAAAACCAAGATTCAATGCAGTTACAAAAAAAATATATTTAAACTCTCCTGTAACTTTGAAAAATCTTATGTTACATAATATGAGGGGCTGAAATTGATGTTCCTCACTAACCTTTCACATCAATCCAAGCGATGACTTCATAGCATCTCTGCCAATCCACCAGAAACACTTTCAGTTTTGCTTATCTACAGTTACTTTTTGAAAAGTCTGATCGTTCTTAGCTAAATTATTTAATCATGTTTGTATGATATTGTTTAAGTGGTCTTTCTCTTCTGGTAGGCTTGCCACAAGGCCTTTTAGCAATACCAAAAGAAGCAGGACACTGATCTGTTTAGGACCTGCTTACCACCAAATTCACCTTATCTAAAATGGTGGCACAACATTTTGGTTGGCAAAGGGCATCTAGGGAAAAGCAATTTATTTATTTGAGAGCTCTGCCACATCAGCATGCAGTGTGTCAGTGAGGATTCCTTTCTCATTAGGACTCAAAATGGATAAGCCTCTTTTTGTGCTCTTCTCTTCCCTTGTATACTGCAGGTGGTAGACAGACCGAAGGAGAAGCCCAGATAGAATCTATCTAGTCTTACATCCGCAAAGGTGAACCAAAATTCATTACAAATTCCACCTAACTGAATTTACGTTTGCAGGGTGGCCACAGAACACCTGGTAGGTAGCAGTGTATTTTACACTAGCTTTTATCACGGTTACTTCAGCAAAGCAATCTTACACAGTCCACGCTGTATCTATTTATATCACATTCAAGTGAGACTTGCTATTTGTTTGAACTAAAAGTTGCCTCCAGGGCAGGGTGGAAGACAGCTTAACTCCGCTATCATTGGAGACACCAAGGATGAAAAGTTTATATAATCTTTTACAAACATATTTTAAAGCAAATTATTATTTCCTTTTGATGTTTCTATTTCCTGTTGATCCTTCAGCCAAGTTTATATGTGACAACAGAGACAGGAGTGCCACGTGAGGGAACTGTGAAAAACTGATATGTAAAAAGTGTGTTAATGACAACTCGGATCTCGGAACAACAACATTAATATAGCATGTTTTAATCATTCAGTTGTATCTCTATAGCCACTCCATAAAGGACAGTCACTACCCAAGTTGACTTCAGACCTCTAACAATTACTACAAGCTTTACTTCTTTATTCTCTTTCACACCTGCGTAACATGAAACTTCGCACAGATAAAATAATGCTGTTTCAGAAATAAATAATACTGTTATGAAGTATATAGGCACACATTTCTACATACTACAGATGTATCAACAACACAGTCAAAAAGCTAACAGATTCAGAGGCAGAAGCCACTAGAGACAGAGTCCTAGGAGCCGACCAGCAGCACCTCTTGGAAAGAAAGGAGCACAGCCCTCAGACCGACCCAACACCCTCTGTACCCGGAAAGAGCAAACCAGTTTCTGTTCCCATCTCAGCAAATGATGCCAGCAACATCCCATCTGCCAATGGCTCTCTCTGAGTCCTGCATGGCAGCCAGCCATACCTCCCTCTCTCACCAGCAACACAGCTATAAAAACACGTGAAACCTTTGACCATTTCACCTCTTGAAATGGGAGGGGTGTTGACACTAGCAGCAACTGTTACACAGTCCTAAGTATTCTTAATCAGAACATAAGCATGTATAAGAACATTTCAAATCTCTATTTTAATAGTTGCGAATGTGTCAAAATGCCAGCTCACATGAACCCAGTATCTCCTGTTGACTGAAATGGTCACTGACAGCTAGTGAAGAGAAACCTTCAAGCCGTTTGGTTACTCAAAGCTTAGGTAGTCTCCTTCCTACAAGGAAGACAAGTATGTGAAGTGGCCTTTGCTCATTGTGTGGGATAGTCATGCAACCTGTCTTTTGGTAAGACCAGCTGCTCCAGTCAGCAGGTGGGCCTACCAGCTTCACCAACACTGGAGAATTGTTCAAGATTTCTTCTCCTAGTATCTTTTTTCCAGTTCACTCTTCTACTTATTGTCTCCAGAATTTCAATTCATTCGTTTTGGCTACTGTTGAGATTTTGTACAAAATAAATCATAAAATACAATTCTATTACTCTGAGAGCAAGTACACAACGCTACACTATAGAAGTGTAGTTCTGCAGAACAACCCATGTCTCTAGTATGCAGCTGCACAAAAACTGACAGATCTTAAACACATTAACCTGGCAAGGTAAACTCTGTGCTAGAAATATCTTACAAATACAAATGAATGCAGCTACAGCAGATGAACTGGAATCAGGACGCCTTGTTTCTCCTGTGCTACTGTCAATTTGTTGTGTAAACTGTGATTAGCTTTATTAGTCTGTTCATCATTACCTTCTTCCACTCTCATCTGCAGAATGGCGAGATAAGAACCGTGTCAAAGGAAGAGAGCCAACATTTGCAATAAAAGCTCTGAGATCGTCAGACAGTGGCTCTTGGAGGACAGCAACAGGATGTAATAAGAACTGACACTACAGGTTCTTTATAAATAATACTGGATACTGGATTTTTGTCAGAAGTTACTGCCAAGCTTTATTTCTCTGTTGGCAGGAAAAAATTGTTCTTTTATTGCTATCCTGGGAGGGTTTTAATTGTATTGGAAGATTTTGTTTGAGAAGTTCACATCTTCAGTGAATGCAGGTGAACTTTTTTATCAGAAAATTTCATTGCCCTTTCCCAACACACCCTATTCCTGGGGACTTTTCCTGACTGATAACAAGTCCATTGGTTCAAATGTCATTTCAGTAGATTTTATACTGTCCAGCAATGCCAACTCCCTTCAGTTCTCACTGAGACTCACACTACAAAGGCTGTGACTTTAGGTTTTAATGAATGGGTGGCATATTTATTCGTATGTAAAATTAAGATGTTACTTATTTAATAAACCCCATACAGAGCTCAGTAAACGACACTTGTATATTATTTTGGAAAATGCTCTGGGATCCTGCAGGGTGAACGGTTAAAAGTATTAGCTGTTACACAGATGGCATTGCATAACAGACCTCAGTTACTACTGAGTCGGTTTAGAAGTTGAAACAGAACACAAAGCCACACTTCCCAAAGCACTGCTCTGTGTGCCCAAAGGGAAAACTCCCTGGCTACCAGTTTTCTTAAGGAAAATGCTAGAAACGTGGACACAGAACAACGTAAGTATAATCCCAGCGCTCAAGCGTGAATGGCTCCAAGCCCCACGGAGCTGCTTCCCCTGACACACCACGCTCTGCACGTCCTGTGGATTGCCTGAGCCTCCTGGCGCTCCTTGTGCTTGCTGAAAACAGCACAGGGAGCTCTACAGTCCCCCATGAAGCTGAGACTAACAGACCTATTGTAAAGAAACACGCTTGCTCCGCTTCTGCAGCAGATACATATTTTCAGATTTCTAAGCAGCACAGGAATTGCACACTACCTACTTCACAGAGGAGCCTAAGAAGGTTCTGCCACCAGCAGTTACCAAATAACCTGCCTCCCAGAGCAAGCATCTCCCTTTCATTTTCAGTCATTACAGACATTTAATTACTGAACTATGAGAGTCTATAGCCCTGATCAACCTTTGATTTCATCGCTTATATAAAATCAGCTGGTTGAAACTGGACCTCCGGGCATCTGAATGAACAGAAACTACAATATGTCAGCTAATTCTTCAGGCTGCCATATTCTGTCTGAAGTTTACTAGGCCAAAAAGAAGCCGAATTTCTCTTTCAGAAAGGCAGAAAATTTGACTCCAGAGGCATCCATGAATGACAAAGTTCTTTAATATCTTTAATGTGAAATCCAGTTTGGCATATGACAGGTCTGAAAGTAAAACTCAGCTTTATGAGTTGATGCCTGCTGAATGCTATCTTGTTCAGAATTTGTAAACAAACTCTTTATTGGGTGATTGCTGTGGATGACTCACCGAACTATTGAAAAAGTGCACAGGTGTAGATCAGAGTTAATATTTGTGTACTGAGTGCACACAATAAGACTGTGACCAACTCTGCAAAGCAAAGTAGTGCCAGTTCCATGCCCCGTTTGTTGGCTCATTTGCTGCTGCCTGGATTGTTGCAACACTGACTGCAATGCTGTTATTCCCTGGAGCTCTAGCTGTCAGTTTTCAGGCGTGATGGAACAAGCCTTGCCTGGTGGCACGCTGCCCAGTGCTGAAGCAGTTTGCTTGGTTTAGCTTTGACTTTCTGTGGCTCCCTGGATGAAGAATCTGCATGCTGATTTTTAATACAGTAGGGAAAACGTCAGGCTACGCCTACACCTCTTCCTGTTTCTTCCGCAGACTCCTTATCTAAACCATTCGGTTGGCTTCACTTTGCTCATTTTACAGTCTTTGTTTCGGTTCATATTTACTTTGAAAGCTACTTGATGTTCCTCCTAAATGCGCACAATTTAAAGGATCCTTCATTTATAGAGGTTGTGTGCCCACCCTCATCACTGCTATGACTACTTCACAATAAAGCAGTAATAGTCAACTAAATTCAGTGGGAAACCAGGCCTCGATTCAAAAAGAAAAAAGTGCAGCTCTACTTTGTGTTACAAACCTCTCTTTATCACTTAATTCTGCAGAGAGATTGTTTTGAACACTTAAATTTCAATTATTTTTAAAGAAGGCTGGAAAGGTTGTAAAAATCTCCACACACCTATCAAATTTACATCACTGATAATAAACAGAAAGACAAATTCTAGAGCAAATGGGACTGTGATCCAAACAGATAAATCTTTGAAATGAGCACTTACAGAACTGTACCAGTTCAGAATCAGACACACCGGTATACAGGAATATACAGAGATGTTTTCATGTAATAGTTGTGGGATTGACTGTTCAAAAAGCTACTGAATAATTTGTTACTGAAGGGCAAAGGGCTCTAATTTAGCGGTAATGTTGAAAGGTGACAGGGATGATCCCCATGCAGAGAAGGATTTGAGTTAGCCAGGCCTCTCCAGTCAGGAAAAGAGAGGCAGCTGACAGGAGCCTGGTTCGAAGCAAACCCAGGTGTCTTTCACGGGACAGGTGGTGGGCCTGTGCAACTCCTTCCCACAGAGATGTTGCAGATGAGAAAGCCAACAGGGGCTCAGGGAGAGGTCTCCTAAGGGTTACAACATACCTCAAAACCACATGCAGCCCACGAAGTGCCAGAGCTGAAAACGGCTGAGTGCAGGAATATAATAAGGGGAAGTACTGTAACAGCTTTCCTCGTTCTTCCCTAGGCATCTGTGTTTTGCCAGCACTGGAAATGGAGCACTGGCCTAGCCGGGCCTTTTGTCTTGGTGGGAAAGGAAAACAACAGCGATCCATTTCTGAGTAAGCAGAGCCTGACCTCCTCCTCACTGTGTAATGTTAAGCTTAACCACCTCCCTCCGGCCAACCTGGAACACCACACTACCGAATAAACCTGTTTTTCAATTTGTTGCTAAATCACAGGACAGCCCTCACAGTCATGGCATGGCAAAACTTGGAAATGCATATTATTTAATCAAATAAAATACCTTTAATTGCCTATTTGAAACACAAGCAAATGCCCAGCCTAGTAGTCTAGTAAGTTTACAGTCTGACTAACTGCTTGATTGCTACGTAATCCCAGAGAGTTCCTCACACTTCACCTGACACACAGAATACAAAACAGTTTAGAATTTAGGGTATCATTACCCCAAGTTTATCTTGGTTACATTATTCATGACCAAGTTATGTAATAACACAAACACTGACAAAAAATTATATGGTGGTATGGTATAAAATCATTTTCATGTGCTGCAACAGGTAATCAGTATACAAGAAAGCAGGAGATAAATTCAAGGCATGCTAGACAGCCTGCAACAGCTATTCTGTTCTACTTCCACATAGAGGAAAAACCTACCGTCACAGGATCTAATGCCAGACAATTTACACTTAGTTACAAGTAAATGCCAGACTCTGGGAGAAACAGCATGATCGCTCCTTTTCTACTTGTAAAGACCTCACTTTTGTTGCCTAAAAATCATCTTTAATCGCAGAAAGTCTTTCCATCTTCACAGACAGAAAAGATTGTATTTGCCTATATGAGGCAATATGCAGAGGGAACTTTAAGGAGGTCCACATAAAAGGAAGAAGCATTTTTCCTTGAAATATATATGCAGCTATTGATTGTAAAATTCAAGGGGCTACGCTGGGTTTAACAGGAAGAATGCACACCTCTCCAAAAGACATACAGCTTGTTTTCCACAGATGGCTCTTGCAAATAGTGCATATCCATGCACAAACACAGCAGTTCCTTGGTTGGTAATTGTGGGAAGAAGAATAACGAGAACATCTAGGAACAGCACCACACTGTATTTGCATCACTAGGAAGATGTAGAAAGACCAGATCCACAAAGTCTGTCTTTGTGGGTGAATTTGCCTCTGCAACTTTGGCTGAATTTCCAGGGGTGCTGGAGACTCAGGATGTACATTCTGACACCTTTATGAGACAGATAACTTTTCCTTTAATTCAATTATTCCACTCTGCATAAACATATCTGCCACAAACTCCATTTTGTCTCTTGTAGAGAGACATCAAAATATCAAAATACTACCTACTTCTAAAACAGAGCTGGATCATCTCAAAATAGAAGTTATACAAAGAGATGTTGTGAGGATACCAAAGCAGATTCGGTGGTCTCCCTGGTCCCCATAAAATCCTGTGTTCCTGAACAGTCCAGACACAAGCAAGAACAAAGCAAAATGTGAATTAAAATCTTTGCCCTTCTTCTGGTACAAGCTGACATGGATCATGATCTGATTATAATCATACAAAAATTAAAGCCATTTCAGTCATTTTACCTGCCAGTCAGCATCCATTTGCAGGTTAACTGCCGAATATAATCAGTTTTACAAAACAGATTTTGTTAAAAGTCTGTGTGCAAACCAGCACTATATTGTTACTATTTCAATGGGCTTGTGTAACCCTTGTTCTTGCTCAGGCTGTCAAGTAAAACAAGAGCTGACAGGGATGCCATGCTATAAACCTGATTTTTTTTTATATACTTCTAGCAATTTGTAGTTGTAAATTATATATAAACACTTCATCTTATTATGTCCCTTTCTGGGATTGTGGAACAGAGAACTCTTGCTGTGAAACAAGTACGCACCATGTCAAGATATGAGGGCAAAACACTATGTCTTAAATACTGCTAAGTGTCATTAAGCACATCACATTTGGCGGTATCTTTCAACAGCCTGGGTTACACCATAACATATAGCAATGGTTACTAGACGGAGATTATACTTCCTACAGTGTCTTAATATATTACTATATCAATAAATTAATATGTGTGTATGGCAAAGAAGAAAAGAAGACAAAGAAGGGATGATAGCCAAAAAAAGATAAAAGATACCAAGCAAGAGGAGAAAATGGTGATCCTGATCACACTGTTGGTTCACAAACAGGAGAGATGAAATGTACACAAGGCAGAACTCCACTTGAAGGGACAGAGCTACCTAAAGCAGAAAAACGTGCATCAAGAAATAACTTAAAAATCAGGTACCCAGAAAGTGTTAGTTTGTGCAGTTGGAAGTCGTGGAAAAAATTCAGGATATCAAGCTTTCTTGAATGTACACTAAGCTAAAAATATTATATAAATAATTTCTGGCTTCCTCTAACATGCATGTTAATTATTGTGGTTTTAGTTAATCAATCATTCAGAATTTTGAATTTGGAAAACATGCTTTATGCAATAATTGTGGCGTTCGACAGAAGCTTAAGCTTTCAGCTGCTGTACGTTCAACATAAAAAGGTTGTGTTCCATTTTAATTTACTGTTCAGGATTTTACTATAATTTTGTGCGAACAGGCAATGAGGGACCACTAAAATGCAACTAGTCCTGCTGGCACAACTCTGCAATGAATTTAACATAAAGGTCTGTTCCTCTAATGCTAATTTAGTGAGGTTATAAGCTGAAAGCAGAAAGATTTTAATGAGATAATGGCAGACTTTTAAACTGCTTTTATTTTCTGCTACTGAAGATCTGGGGGAAAACATTCCACCAAAGTGATCTCATTTCACTTGATTTCCTGGAGATTCTATTGAAAAAAATCTTGCTTATTTAAAAAGAAATGTTACCAAATTGGAGTCAACAACAAACAGACTTTAAAAAAAAAAAGGCAAAATAAATCAATTTAGGGAAGTTTTGGCACTTAGTCCAGGGGTAATGGAGTTTTTGAGAGACTAAGAATTTAAGGTAATAGGGTAAGTATGCTTCTAATGTGTTTTAATTAAAATGGTCTGTAGAGAAAGAATGAACATTGTAATAATTTAGGTATAAAGTCAATGCTATTGAGATGGCATGAAACAACTTACACTTTTCTCTCAGTAGTTGATTCAGGCTTTCTACAGTGTCTTGAGGATTTCACTTGAAACATTCATATCTGGAAGGTTCTCACTTGCAAAATACGTTGCCTATTTTTAGAAACTATGTTTAAATGTACCCATAATTGCATTCCCCTTCTCATGCATGTTTCGTACAGTTAATGTTTGTTGTAACTGAAGTAGGCATTTTTAAACTACTTTTCTACTCAGTATCTAGAAAAATAGTGTCCTGAAGTTCTCTAGATTTCACTGCAAGTATATAACCATTCCTATTAGCCTCAACTGCAGCCCACTTCTATAAGCTAATTTATCACAAGCTGATAATTTCATAATTCCCTACAAGCAACACATAAGAAGCAATTGTAACTTAACAGCAAACACTTAGTCAACCAAAACACTAAAGTTTGATGGCAATTACATGAACAGTACTACACTACAAGGCAGCTAGCTAATACAAATTTAACATATAAACTGCTGTCTCCACAATAGTTTTTGACAGATACATTAAATTACATTTTTTAAGAGGAGCTTTCTTGTTCTAGCCTAGACGTGACTTAAAGACTAAAATCCAGGTAAAAAAAATGATATTTCAAAACTCTCCACCCTCTGTTCAGAACTAGGGTTATTGTCAGTTAAGTGTGATGGGCTCATTTACCTCATTTTGATGTAATAGTCATGATCTGACTGTTCACAGGTAAGCTGTAATTTCCTTACTCCTGTTTGCCTGATTTCTTTCTGCTCCTGCTTTAGGTCTGAAACTGGCAGCTGTACCCTTACTGTCACTCAGCATCTTTAGCTGGTTGTAGAAAGGAAGCTCTCTGGTTGTAGCGATATACCTGTAGTAATTTTCAGCCAGTGAAATATTAAAAACATTTTCTGTGGAAATCGCTCAGGGCAAAATCAAATTCTCACTTCGTACAGTGTATTAATTTAACTCCTATGCAGGCAGTTTTGTGTGGTCTCTGGGATTTATGAAATACAGTGATTAAAAACTCTGCTAGAGAGATGGCTCTGCGTGCTCCTGGATTGAAAACGAGGAGTATCCCTCATAATCAGGCCTGCTAGAGAGTACTTTTGTCCTCTGCTGCCTCTCATTATCTGTCACTCAATTATAAAAGGCTTCTATCCTTGATTTCTTGCATTGGTTATATTTTTTATTTAGGGATATAAGAAATTCTGCAAGAATGTGATTTAGGATCTTATTTCTGAAATGTTGACTGTAATTCATTGTTGGTATTTCTGAAACAATTTGATTGAATCTCTAGGATGAAAGAACAATCTATCCTTTTGTTTCATTTCTGTTCTTGTTATTTCTTACCAGTACTTTCATGCCACGTGTTGATATTCTTCCAGTCACATGACCCCGACAACATTGGCAACTAACATTTTTTTAAGTATTAGCTACTAATAAAAAGTCATTGAGTAAAATAAGCAAAATAAGATTTGACTGACTTGTAAGCCTTACAGTCTTCTCATTGCATGAGCTTCAGTGCAGAGTAACTTTACACGGCCCAGAAATGGATTTTCATCTCAACCTGTAATAAGAGAAAAATTTCTTGTATTAGTGATGTGAATGTGAACATTTATACAAAAATGTATCACAGCTGATAAAAGGGCAGCTGAATTTACGTTGTGGCTATGAATTAATTTTATGATTTTTCAAAAAGAGACTACTTTTTTCCCTTCCTTTCTTGATTTTTTTTCTAGACTTTTGTTTGTTTGTTTGTTTTGTTTTTAAGTTCTCCTGCATTTAAAAGGCAATTTTCACAATTACAAAGGTCCGGATGATAAGGATCGTGTTCAAGGGGAATGGCAGTCACCACCAGCTACAAAGCTAAAGAACTGAAATTCATGAGAAGAGTCTTCAGGCAGAACACAAGCAAAAAAAAAGTAACACAGAGGGAGAAGACATTGTGTATAGGAGAACTTGTAGACATCACGAGTGATACTTTAAGGAAGATGAAGTCAAGATGCAGAAGGAATGGGTTCACAAATGGAGGTCAAACCACAAACCTGAGTGACTAAAATTTTGTATGAAACATTTTGATAAGTACGCCAAGATAAAAGGAAATTTCAAATAAAAAAAAAAGAGAGACCTCAAAGTTAAATAGTGAAACAATGGGTAATAGATCACATGAAAGAGTGAAAAATTAGCAGTTCTATGAGCAACGGTATTCCTAATGTCTGGTTTCTTACATATGTGTCTTGTGACTTGATTTGCTGTTGTTCAGGAAAATTTGAATTCTGACTGAAGTTCTACCTGGTGTTGAGCTTTAATAATAATTAACAATTGTAAAAATCACTGAAAGGAGCACATGCTGCGACCTTTCCACCACTGCAGGCAAGTGCAGATCTTTCTTCTCCACCTAGACATCAATCTTCATGAAACCCGTACGAAGCTGGTATTCTTTAAGACCTTCACTCTTATTGTTGAGGTTGCAACTTACCAATGAGTTCAAAAACGGGTCATTAGACTTAGACGCTCACATAAACATACACACAGCTGAATCAAATAAGCCTTAAGAAATAAGACAAATTGGGTGGAACAAATTCCAGAGAA
The DNA here is from genome assembly GCF_964211835.1 of Anser anser. NCBI lineage: Eukaryota > Metazoa > Chordata > Aves > Anseriformes > Anatidae > Anser > Anser anser. Next base: position 13,422,010 of record NC_139725.1, on the reverse strand, counting down.
GGAAGAGCTGTGGTTATTGAGTGGAAAGGAGATGAATGAGGCAAGACAAAGAGAAAGCTGACTTTGTCATGGCTTCAGGACAAATGGTGAAAGAGGAGGTGAGATATATTGAGACAGCATCTAATAGAAAGAAGACAGGGAGGAAGGCAGAAGAGAGCGATTTATTGAAAAGCAGGGAAGGAGAGGACAGGACGATAAAAGACTGCGGCTTGCAGAGTTCTGAGGCAGGAACGTGAGAAGGAAGGGGAAGAGGAAGCTGTGGCTCCCCAAAGACAGGCAGTATGGAAAACAGGTTTGAAAGGCAGGGGAGAACTCAGTAAACTGAAGGAGGCTATAATGAGATAAGAAGAAGAGCACTTGCAGTTTATGTAGCAGTGGGAGATGCAGCAGTGCCATATGACTGAAGGGAGAGAAGGCAGCAGGGCACAGGTGGCCAAGGACAGGGATGTGGATGGGGAGAAAGGACAAGCTGACATAAGGGTGAACTGTGTGAAGAAAATGCAGTAATGGGCATTAGATCACTTTTGCCTTGCAACTGTGTGCCAGGGGATGAGGAGGAAGGCTGGAAGGGGCTGGCAGGCCAGCTCAGCTATTCTGGGTTGAGGACACTGCCAAAGGGGCAGGTGGAGCATAACTGGTAAATGCTTTGTTCATGAGAGAAATATTGAATTATGGCTGGTAATTACACAGCAAGAGAACTAAAGATAATGATGTGTCTGCGCATCAGTGACTCTGGGAGTATCGATTAATCATTACACCAGTCAAAGCCGGTTGTGAACTCCCCAGCAGGACTTGGCTTCATCAGGGCGGGCTGGTACGCTGGGATCAGCATCTTGGATGAGTCACGGGGCAGGATTCCAGGGTCCGCCGGGCATCCGGCCCCTGCACGCACGGGCGCCAGCTGGCGCAGGGGCACGGCAGCTCTAAAACCAGAGGGCAGCCCCGAGGGCAGACCTGTCCCAGCCACCCAGGCCTCAGAAGGAGAGCGGACACGGAGTAAAATTAACACGACTGTAAAATCCGCAGCTGCTATCCAGGAGGCGGGCATCGCCGAGCATGACGAGAACCACACCAATTTCAGCCAGCAGCTGCCAGGGATCGTGCTTCACTGCAGAAATCCCATGTGTTGGTATTTGCAGACTCTCTTTTCAACACGAATTCCAGCTTACAGAAAACACCAGAAAATGGTGTCTCTTCCAGGCTGAATAAAACCAAAATTTTTTCCAAATATCGGTAATTCTCAAATTTGGCCAACTTTGCTTGCCGTGCTAATTCACCTCTTGCAGGATCATAGCTTCTTCAGTCATGTTGAATTGCTAAAATGTTTTGGCACTTGGCAATTTATGCATCACCCTCCCACACGCATCATTAATTTGATAACAGATATTAAATCTTTCTGCCATGACTGGAGTCTTCTGAAATGAAGCACATGGAAAGGGGAAAAGACCCTCTGCCTGACTCCGGGCCACATCAGCAAAAGCGCAGCACAGACACAACTAAACCCAAGACAATAAGCTGCAAATATTCACCACCTTTGTGCAGTAAATAAGCATTTGTTCCTGAACTCAAGAAAAGTTTTGACAATTTTAACCTACAACTTCCTGTACTAGTATTTCAACATCTAGAAATGAGGACCAGGCTTCTATACTCCAAAAAGCAATGCAAATAATTTTAACGTATATATAGGCCAGAGGACGCCAGTTAGATAAGTTATGGCCTTTAAAAGTGGATCTTTTCTTGGACATAGTACGGAGGAGAAAAAAATAACCCTTCTTTGCTTGGACAGAACTTCATTAAAAAGCAAACTTTTTGAACATGCAAAAGACAACACAGAATGCAAAAGGGCTATTTTTCTTCTAGAAGTTTGCTTCAGTTAAATTGTCCTCCCTCTCCCTATTTTTAGCATCCAGTTGCTCTGCTTTCCAATTGACATCTCTCTCTGTCCTGAGGTTACTGGAATGCCCTACCCTGTCCTTGACACGATCAGAGGTTAGCCACAGTGACGTTACAGGAGCCTGCACAGGGAGGATGAAAAACAGATTTGCTTCTCTGTCAGCCACCGCTGAAACACAGATGTTGAAAACTGTTTAAGATCATAGGGTCCATTTCTTGTGACAAGCGGGCAGGAGCTCCACTCCATGTGTCTTATCAGAAGGAGGTTACTTGCTTTTAACACAATCTTTCCTTGCTTTTGTCTTACCTGTTCTTTCAGTATCTTTGTGACATAGACCAAGTCTAAAACTCTTATCATGTCAAACGGTGTAGTTTAGAAAGAAATACTTCTATTAGGAGAAAAATGACCCTCTTTATTTTTAGGACAGAAGCACAAAATGGAAAATATAGAAAAACATTCAACCCTTCAACTGTGAGTACTATGTAACTGTAAGCTTATTTTTACTAGTACAATCTAGTGCATACCATTATTATCTCTCATTTCAGTCATCTGTATGATACAACCATTCTCACAGATACAAACATTTTCCATGTATTGTTTATGCATATAGTGCTATATATAGATAAGCTTTGAAAAAAGATTTTTATAGCAAATTGCTTGAATATGACAAAACAGAAATAATGCCCAAGTATATAGTACTTTGCTTAGAAGGGGTCATCTGAAAGAGATCAGTTTGCTGAAATAACTGCTTGTGCTTTCTCTCACGGGTCTCATGGCCGATTCAAGTAATGAATCTGCAGCTCTGGATTTCATCTGTACAGGAGTCAGGTGTTTAACACAGAAAAAGGGCATTTACCAGAGGTTAGATAGCTCAGAGTAATGCAAGACGCTGGATGCAGTCTTGACAATCTTGTTCAGTACATATCCTTGGACTGGACAACTTTCCAAGAAAGCTATGCTGGCAGGTCAGTCTAGCATGCTCTAAGAGAAAGAGAGATGCAGTGGGCATAACAGGACTAACGACAAAGACTTTTCGGTTGTAATTGGACTAAAGTGTTCCACCTGCCACTGACACTACTGTTTTTCTTCCTGTTCCCAAGCAGTGTGAATCTTTTAATCAATAAATAAATAGGACTGCACCGATTTTTCATCTGCAAGAAGTACACACAGCTGTGCAGGAAATGGAAGTGGAACGATATAAAAACTCCAAGTAAATACTGCTGGGATTATGGATATTTGGATAAATTGGGTTAAGCTTCTTGAAGGAAGTCAAAAGTAACTACTAACCAGTCTGTAAAATTAATAAGGGAATAGACAACTGCACAAGCCAATAGCAAAAAAATGAGTAATTTTGTGCAAACGTCATTTAAAAACCAACACGTTGGAAGAGGATGTGATTGCTAAATGTAATACGTTAGCAGCCCACCTTCCACTGTCTATATTGCTTTTCTCCCTGTTTGCAAGATGACTGATTGTATCTATGTAAGTACTGATTAAACTGTAGAGGTTTTTTATCTACAACTAGCACACAATTCTGCAAAATTGTCAGAACAAAAGAAAAAATGTATTGGGCAACGGTGGAGACAGCTGGTGGTTGCTGGGGCTGAAATCTTCCACATAACCACAGCACTGTGAAAGCAATGGCAAAAACTTGCTCCAGACTTTGTCATTACTGTTCCTCTACCTTGATCTGCATGGGCTAACTGCAGGTGAAAAACATACCTATAAACCTTGCCTCTTCTTTCCTTAATGTCTTGGTTAACAAATGTGCCATTGATACTACTTCCAGTCTCTAGCTACTAGAAGATGCATTGGTTAATCATATGCCAAGACAAATATGCACCCTCAAGTAATCTAACCTGCTGGAAGAAAATGAAGCAGTTGAGAAGGTACTGCGATATTTTCCAGCAGGGTAAAGGAGCCACTCCTAGCTGTTGGCAAAAATCACTCAGAGAAAAGGAGGGTTTCCTTTTAATCTTGCACATATCTTCTCTATCAGCACTTTCTGTGATTCTCCTGCTCTGTAGAATCTCACGTTCAGCTCCAAACAAGATCCCCTAATTATTTTCTGATAGCCACCATCATCAGAACAGTGAATCTCTTTAAGGCTAATTTTCTCCTTTGCAATATATTTCGCTTTCCCAGAAACATAAAAGAGGCCTGGAACTTGCACTTCAGCTAGCTGATGACGGAGACGCAATTGAACAATAACATTTGCTTCCTTAGCACGATGCAGGACATTTCAGAAATCCATCCTCCCTTTCTCCTCCCTCCTCTGTTCAGTCCTCTTGATCCCCTTCCAGCACTGCGGCAGGCTGCATCCAGAGCCCCAGCAGTACGGGGCAGGCTGCTCTTGGCCCGCTGCATTCTGCAGCAGCTGCAGAAGAAAGCCTTGTTTGCCCAACACAGCAGCTGGCCAGGTTGTGCTCATTCATAAACGCAAACCCCACCACAGCCCAGCTGTGGGGCTGAGAAAAGCTGGGTAGTGTTCTTGTGGTCAGACCCGCAGCACCCGTAGTCTCTTGCTGCAGCATGTAGGTTGTCAAAGCACTGAACGCCAGGGCTTTGGCCAAGTGCATCTGATCAGGCAAAGACACCAGCATTGCATCTCCCTGCTATCTGCCTCCTGCAGAAATGCTGAGATTAGCTGCAGGTGCAGCATTTGTATTGGGAAAAATTCTTCTTAACCTTTGTCTCATTGACATTGATGTTGTGCTAGAAAAATATTATTTTTCACTTGAATTCTAAAAAAAAAAGAAATCAGGAAAAGATTCCTGAAGAAGCACAGGTACTCCTTTATTTTAAAAATCTGTAAGAACAGAAAGTTCTTACTCGTTGGAACAAGCGCTTTTTCTAGATGAAAGTGTTGTCTGTTTTTATTACTACTTTCATTATGATGCAAACAGAAGATACTCTGATCTAGAGAGCAGATAAAATATTTCAACTATTACTAAGTAGCAACCTCAACTCATTATTTTTGAAATAAATACAGATCTTTAGCCTTTAGATCTTTTACAGATCATTGCACATAGCAGTAATAACACAAGAGGTTCACTAGTAGTTAAAGTCTAGGAAATAACAGAAGTATTAAAATAAAAATATCCATTGCTAAATGAAATTCCCAAATTCTGCAATAACCTTACGCAGAAGTAGCTTTCATTTCAATACATTTTCCTGAGGAGTACTCACTGAAATTTTTAAGTTCACCGAAAATGTTCTTTTGAAACACTTTTCTGCCAAGCTGTTTTAACTACAATTTCCGGCCAATTCTATACTTTTGACTTCTCTGGTATTTTTCTTCCACAGTTTCTTATCTGAAATGTTATATCCTGGAAGGAATGGGAAATCCCCACTCAGCTTTCTAGTTGTACCAAAATTGGCTGTCCCGGGCACGTCACTAGAAGGTCAACAGCTTTTCTTTGCCTCTTAAAGGCAAGCGACCATTAGGAACTCATCTCATGCCAAGTTTAAATCCAGAAACTGGGGAGCACCTACAACCCACAGACCTATCTGGGAAGCTGGTGAACTCCCAGCCCTAGTTTCTGTAGCAATTCTTCTCCTCACCGTTTGAAGTATGCCTGCATGCTGCCTTTAGCACCCACCTTACAGATAGATGGCTGGACTGGAAGTAAAGAGAGGCATGGAGTAGTTACCCCTCAGAGGTGGTGAGCAACACTCTAGAAGTGCCAATATTAGTGTTCTCATCAGAGGAAGACTTCCAAGCTCGGTATCCTTTGCAGCTAGACTAGAGATGCAGTCTTCATATTGCCTTAAAAAACTGCACACAAGCTGACCAAACAGTAAACAGTCTAAACATCACGACATGTGGCAGACAACGTGGAGTGCTTGACTGGGATTCAGGTGACCTACCCCTGCCTACCTGCATCCATCTTCCTGTCTCTTAATACCTGGTCAATGCTGGACATCAGAAAACCAAACAAGCTCCAGGCGTATCTGAGCTCTAGGCACTGTCTCCACCGTGGGACAACTCAGGCTTCTGATCCCTGATAGTCCGACTGTCCCTTGAGCAGGGCAAAACTTTCTTTACAAAACAAAATTTAAATTGAAAAATTATCATTCACTAATCACCAAATAGGCTCTATAGATATTTACCAGTCCATGTCCGAATTCCTGGAGGTCTTCAAGCAGCCTCAGTGCTCCCAGACCCCCAGCTACCGAAGCAGCAAGCCTTGCTGGGGCTTGACAAAGCATGAAAAGCCTGAAAGCAAGTCTCAGGGGCTGGGTCCTAGGTTTCACAGCAGTCTCACAGGGCAGATTAGAGAAAGCTGGTCCTGTGGACTCCTGGTCTACCTGGAGAGTCATATGAACCAGTAGGGAAGCCCTATGGTCTTCAGCCCTGGGCTATTTGCAGGGAAGACAAGCCACAGCCTCAGCTGCCTTAGCAGCAGCTGAGTAGAACTGACCCTTCTTTGTCCCTTACAGACAACTGGATCTCTGAAGGTTTTCAGCAGCCTTTCTTCTTCAACTGGGATATGTCTCTCTGAATTTTTCTATGTTTTGAGTAACTAAGCTGACAAAACTAGTTTATAGTTTTAACCAAGCCTCACTCCAAGGCAAAAGTACGCTACTTTAATCCCAAGAGAACAAGGGACTCATTCACTGGGTGACAGAAGACTGTGTGTATGGCTGCTCTTTTATCATTTTAAGGCAGGTTCTCTTGCCTTCATAAAGATCACTGCAGCTTCTGTTTAACGTAATGACCTTTACAGCAACAACGGCAGAATTGCACAAGGTCACAGAGGCGTTCTTGCCTTTAACTGTTCTGGGAAAGTCTTGCAATAGACAGACTTGCCGATAAGAAAAAGCAAGACACTGCAAAGTAGTATCAGCATCATAAAATTCACCGTTTTGTGTCCTCAAAGCTATGTTAATTCACTAAGCTGCGTTTTCACCAACTAGGGAAAACATTATCCTGACTACAAGAAGAAACTGAAGTCACAAGCAGAACTGAAAGAACCTTTTCCACAGGAAGTCTGGGGAAAAAAAATGACTGGATGTCCTGGGTCCAGGGTTTTTATCATCAGCTAGGACACCACTAGTCTGGAAGCTTACAGCATTTACACTAACATTGTATATTGTTCTACTACAGCATCACTTAACGACAGTCAGGATTTTTGAGAGACTCTGAATGCAGCAGCATTAGACCACCTATCTGAATATCTTCCCCACACCTCTGAAACACATTTTCTTTTTGATAATTTCTCATTCACTGGGTAATTGTTTTCCATGGTATTTCACGTGGAAGAACATGAAGAACAAAGCCTCGCATTTAAGACAGGCAATTATTCTTTATATATCTCAGAAGTAATAACTTCATACTTCATAGAATCAGAGTGAAGTCTCCCTCCTTGGAGATCTTCAAAAGGCACCTGGACACGGCCCTGGGCAGCCTGCTCCGGGTGGCCCTGCTTGAGCAGGGGTTGGACCAGGTGGCCTCCAGAGGTCCCTGCCAGCCTCGGCCGTTCTGTGGTCCTGTGGACCAGCAGTTCCTGATGGTTCAAGTCTTCGCTATGTAGGGCCGGTAGTAATGCAACTCCAGAGTCTCCCTGCTAGTATTCCAGTTCCTGAAGCTGAAGTCTGAGTCATACTTTCTTCTGTAAACAGTGCCTTGGTCATCCACAGGGATTCACTTCACGAGAGAGAGGTTGCTTTGTTACTTGCCTTTCTTCTGGGATGGGGTGTTGCCTTACGGACGGAAGACCTACCAAAGAATGCCCTCCTCATTTGCTCTAGCCCTGGCCCCAATCAAGTCCCAAATACTGCAGCATTGCTCTTGCTTTCGTGCCCTGAAAGGCGGTGAATTGATGTAATTCATGCTGCAGTCACTTCCTCTCCTGGGCGAGGTTTTACTGCCTTGGCCTTGCCTACAGTTTATGTTGACAGAAGCTGACTTAAACGAGGATTAAATATAGTTGTGCCCCAGCATGACTACTCACACATACAAGGAAGGTGATGAAAAATAAATGAAGTTATTTTACTTTTTAATATGTTTAAAAGTTGTCTCCTACTGTTATTCCCATTTTCAGAATTTGACTGAGCTCTGGGAGATAATTCTCTCCACTGCTTTGCATTTTTACAGGGGAAAATGCTACCATCATTATAAGGTAGGATTCTGCAACTCCCAGTTTCCACAGATGAGAATACAAAGGCGTTGATGAGATTTAGATACAGGCTGCGAGATTTTTAACTGAAGTCAAACGAACTCTGCTGATTTACCCAAACCGATTACCTGGATTTGGTCTTTACTAGAAGCTTCATGTGTTTCCAGTTTGAACTTCCAAAGAAATCTGACACTAACTGACCAGCATTTCCACAGCCGCATAACAAAGCAGATTGCACTTCTCATTTGAAGTCATATTTGGTTAAGAAAAGCAAATTCTTTGTTTATACAAGCGACCCTAAACAAGCACAGTGCATATCAAAGAAAATTATGAATGGATTTTGCCACTTATCCGTTCAACAGCCACTTGAAGACAGAATCATGTTTAACTACCACTACACTGATTACTGATTAATGCTAAATATTTTCATTTCAGCCTTCTGGGTACTTTTGATGGTCTTTGTCAACTGTGATTAACCAGGTATTTGTTCCAAACTACTACATACCAATGAAGTCAAGTGCTTCCTGCTCATACACACTTAGATTTCTGAAGCCCTTTTTTCCTGTCAGTGTTCCCAAATCCTACTTAAACAAGGCTTCACCACTACATCATGGGGAACGATTCACAAAAATAATTTCATTCTCTGTACAAAATGGAGCTCAGTAAATTCTCAGGTAAACAGCAGGGCTTAATTCTAATCTCACATAGACAGGCATTTTGTTTTGCTTTTCTTGATCTTGTCCCGTTTTGTTTCTTTAGCTGGGGAGAGGCTGCCTGAAAACTTGGCACTACCTCACCATGGGTTGTATCAAAATACAACTACAAAACAATACAGACTTATTCCAAAACATTAAGAACGTGAAAATAGCATCAAAAACACTGATAACAGGAAAACCCCAGACAGCTTATCTACTTGGCAAAAAAAAAAAAAATTCTGTAGGTGGGGAAGAAGTCAAAGAGGTTATGAGTCTGAGTGATTCAAACAAACGTCTCCAAACAACCACACCGCACTTGAAGAACAAGAATGGGGTATTCGAAAAGCAAGGCTATTGACAACTCCAGAACATTTCAGGGTATAAACTCTTGCAAACAAGTATATCAGGAAGGTTTCCTTTGCTGGAAGAGCCAGGCTGAAACAGATATCAAAATGTCCCAAATCTAGTATAATGAAGGAGGTACTGAGTGACCTCAGCAAGACAATGAAATCATTAAAAACAGGAGACTATTGAACAAATGGATATCTGGTAAATGCTGTAAAATGTCTGAGATCAGCTCATCTAGCTTATCCCAGAAAAAGAAGTAGAAGTATACAAAATTGTATGGGAGAACAAGATAAAAATGACCCTTATTATCTCCATGGTTTGATTTAGTTATTAAATCATTATCCTTAAAATTCAGGGATACTGAATGAAAAAGGGAATAAGCACAAGGAGCACACTTAGAAGGTTGTAAGCAAGAGCTGAACAAAAAAAACCACCATGAAATGTAGATGACAGTACTGTAATCTTGAGTCCATGAAACATTTAAAAAAGAGCAAACAACTTGCTTAACATAGTGGATAACAAAATGAAATATTTAAACAGTAACTCACTGTTTATTGTGAAGACTGACTTAAATGAAATATTAAGCCATTAATCAGAACCCTATGAGGTAGCTCAGGCAGGTGGAATTGTCTTATAAAATACAGAAACTTTAAAATTATCTTCCTGCCCTGCTCTGGTCAAAAAAATCAAGCCAAGCTAGTAAGTAGGAAAAAAAATGTCAAAAAGATCCCAGAGGCCAAGTATCAAACACAGTAACCTAGAATACCCCTAGAAAGGGAGGGGGGACAGGATGGAAAACCTGGTGATAGCATATTTCAAACAGCATGTTCAGAACCCATGTATCAGACCCACTGTCAGATGGAGCATTAAGAGGCAATTATGACTGGTTCATAAAATGGCAAAAGAATTCTTATTATAGTATCTACAAGAGTTATTCTCCAAGATTCTGGCACCCGCTAAATATCATCTGGTAATTAAAACCGTATTTACTAATTGGTCACAGAAGAGAGAAGCTATTGAGTTAAAAGAAAAAAAAATCAGACTTAAGAAATGTATCTTAATCAGAATGAAAATAAAAATACTTTTATATCTTGATTGAAAGAAACCATAGTAAATAGATGATTTCTTACCAGAGAGCAGGGGAAAGGCAAAGGAAGGAGAAAGGGGGAGGTTCGATATAAATTTATACTGTTTGCTTATGTTATTTATAATATTCCCAGACAAGAAACAAACTATGCTAGCTTCATTAGAAAGTATAATGCAGAGGCTGAAGTTTCCATGATCAAGATTATGTCAAGAATATATGATTCATAGCAGTTTTAAAAGGACAAACTGCATAAAAACTATTAAGTTATTTAGTCTAGACTGTAAATATGAAATAACTGCAGAAGACTGAGATGAGATCATGCAGAAGATAAATACTTGCTCCCAAAGTAACCAGCACATGAGGATCCAGTACTGTCTAGCTTACAGAATATGTATTTCTCCATCGTTATCTCACAAAATACATAATATTGCCCCAGATGTCTATATGAAATGCAAAACAGTCTGGCCTCCCTTCATATGGACAATATGGGAATACTAGATGGTAAAAATATTTCAAGGTGGATTTTCAAAAGCGATAACAAAGCTAGAGACGGAACTTGAACAGGACTTATAGACATGTGTATTGGGATTCCAGAAGATTTAAGATGGGCATAAGAAAGCTACTCATGTAGTTGCTCTTTGTAGGATAAAAAAGCAATCTTAAAACCATGGACCCAGGCAACAGCTCCCACTATCTATCACTGGAAAAAAATATTAGTATAGTATTTAATAACAGAAGAGCGGACACATTCTGCAAGAATAGTGACAGGCAAACTCACAAAAATGGACAAGAATGGTCGTATACCTTGCAAAGACAACAAAGCAGAAATACGAAGCTTATGGAGAAGCTTTGATAGAGATGATATAATCTTGTGAAACAAAAAGAAGCAAAGAACCTTCCCAGGGAAAAATAATTGAATTGGATAGTCTTCCTCTAATTTTCTATACTGCCTCTCTTCCAAAGCATTTTCACCTCCTCCACAGTAGCAAGCAGTCAGCTCCACAATAAAGGTCTCATATCCATATCAAGTTATGGTTGTATTTATATCATTTGAAAACAGAGGACAGCTATGCACAATAAGCAGTTACATATTCTTAATCATGTATAAAGCTATATCTTAACTGCCACCATAACTGAAATGTTTTATTGCAAGTGGCTAAAAATATGCATATATTAATTACAAAAATCTCTTATTTTAATTTCACAATGAGAACATTCTTTTCTTAGTTTCTCTGTTTCTTTTTCTCACTTAAGTGCTTCAATTTGCAAAGGACCGATAAATTAGTCAAAACAATCAACAGCTAATGTGCAGAGATACAAAGAATTTGTTTATTGGAGCAGATCAAAACCAGCTTCCATCCTTCAGCACCTTGGCTACTGAGATTAAATTTAGGTCTGCATTGTCATATGGGTGAAACTGTTCAGAGCCACCACATCCTCATATATTCTGAGATTTGCACATGTAAATTGTAGCTGTATTCATGCTTTCAAAGTAGTTAGTACAGTCAAGTCAGTAAAAGTGCTGTAGTTATGTAAGAAATACAGATGTTGAATGAAAATAAGGAAGCAGACACAGCCCGGCCAAAAAGCTAGACACATGCCAGGAGAAAGAGGACTCTAATTTTTGTAACTACAAAGCACATTTGACAGAAACTCTTGCTGTTGTTTGTAGAAGTTCTCCTCATTTAAGAGCCATCCTATCCCAGCTTCAATCTTGCCTTGTTTGAATAAAGAGAGGCAGAAGTCCAGACTGGGTTGCAGTGACGGCAGAAGTGAGTGGAAGCCCTTTGCACCAAATGCAGTCTTTCTACCTGCGAATTTGCTTCTCAAAGGCATGAGGAGGAATTACAACAGGTGAGGCAGCTCTGCCCTCCAGCTCTGGCCCACGCAGTAAATGACATCCCATTACTATGTTTCCAAAACCTTGTCATCAGTGAAACAAGGAGTTTGTATCCTATGCACATTTGGAGTTTAGTTTTCTACATGAGAACAAACTGCACTGGGAATAGCAAAATCCCACACAGTATTGATGTAACCTTCCAAATATCTCCTGCTTTTGCAGTCTACAAACAAAGCATCAATACCAGCAGCTTTTAAATGCCTCTTTTCACACTAAAAGAAAACAAGAAAAAGTAGTGATACAGTCTGAGACTAGGCAACAAAATATTTATCAGTTCCAGAGTTTCCATATCTTGAAGTATTCTATGTTTCAAAGCACTGCTGAAGAAGCAATATTAATGGTAAAGCAAAAAACGCACTTCAGTTCAATAAATGGTTCCAAATTAAATGGGAAATAGTTTATGTTCTCTTTTCTGCGGTTTCTTTCTGGTCAAGAGAGGCCAAATGCCCTTGACCTGAAGACTCCAGCCCATACTTGTTCCCACTCCCAGCCTCTGCTGAAGAACTGCTCTATCACCTCCAGCAAGCCACTTCCCCTCTTTGTGTCCCCAATTTCTTGTCTGTGCCTAAGGGGCAATATCACAGTTGTACCCAACTTTGTACAATTTATCACATTCTGAATTGTAAGGCAGAGATTGAGTCTTACAGCTTGTTCAGGTAGAGACAAAAGCAATCTTCCTTTTCTTTTGCTGCTATTCAGAGAATTGTGTTGCTTTCTGTACCTCTGTGTCTGTGCTGAGACCGTGAGCTGCAAGTGCCAATGGTGCAGGATGAAAGCCCATCTCTTACTATCACCTAGAGTCGTATTATACTCTCTGTCCCCCTCTTTCTCTCTCCCCATCTCTCACACACACACACTACACCAGCTGCTGCACCACTCTGACAGCCAAAGTCCAAAAAAAGCTTCCAAATTCTTTGGGGATTATCTGAACAGTATCTTGTGAAAGCTTCATTTCAGTATTTTTATTACGAGCACAAGGATTTATGACTGCATCAGCTGCAAGTTACCTACTCTATGGCCTCTTAAAAATATAAAAGGAATCAAAAAGGTTTTCAAGCTCACCATCCCGCAGGCGCAGCACATTCCCCACCTCAGCACAGAACTGATCTGCATCGAGCAACATGATGTGCTATGAAGTCATGAAAGCTGCATGTCTCCCATCCAAGGGATCCAACCAAGTAAAATAGCTACGGAAACTTACTGCAAGCAGTAAACCAGTATCATTACCCCCTATGTCATATTACATGGCATTGACACTGCAAACTATGCTTTAAAAAACAGCCCTGCACTACCACCTGGAGAGTGTCAGTATCCTTCCTGCTCAGGTCTACTATTTCAGCGTTCAGCGAAGGAGTCCAGTGTCAGTGTCAATCCTCCACCCTGTCATCCTCAGCTCTTGGACTACACACCATCTACAAGTATCTTTCAATAAAGCTACCAATAATCCTATTTTATGCACATTTTCACTGGGTAATATGTTTGCGTTTGTACACATATAATCTCTACAAACAGGCACAGATTTTTTTTTTTTTTTGGTCTGGTTTCAGAATCTAGGCATCACACTGCATCGTTTGAGAAAAGGCAGGCTAAGGCAACAGACCCTGATTTCAGAATGAAAGAGAAGATTGTGATAAACATAACTTTGGGACAAATTCATTCCATATTCTCAGTCTGGTCCCAAAGCATGTCCTCTTTCCCATGTATGAGGTCTTTAACCCTCTTGTGTAACTTTTTTTTTCACGGCTGAAGAATGACATCATTTACACACTTCTTCTTGCAGACCCACTGTGGTGTTTTATCAGCTGATGTCCACATCAGCCCCTTTGTCCTAGAAAGCTTCTACAATACTACCAGCTAAGACAACAGAGAGCAGGTCATTGTGGACCTGAATAAGACATCACCTTTCATCAAAACAGAGAGGAAAGGAGATCATACTTGAAGACACTTTAATATTAGAGTTTAGCATCAGCAAAGAAAGCATGAATCCTCCTGAACTAAAGGTTAAGTGGAACATTTGGGGAATAGGCACCCTCAAACAAAAAGATTGTACTAGGGCTGCTAACTCTTCAAATTGTTTTCTTTCCAGTATTTATCTTTTTGGGCCCATCATCAATTGTCTTCATAGGTTCAGCTTCACCCAAATACCCTTCATCTACAATCTACCCTTTTAGCAGGAAAAGGCTACCCAGAATATAACAGTGTACAGGAGAAAAAATAGTGACTGTAGAACACCTGTTTATCTTGTAGCTGCTTGAGAAAAGCACATATGATCTTCTTTCGCTTCACCTACAAAGAGAAAGTAGCTTTTGCAGAGAATAACTATGGCCTAGTATTTCTGCTGTGTATTTCCTTACAGCAGTAATTCCTCAAAAGACTGCCTGCTCAGAGAAGCAAGGCCTTTGTTGATATGGAGAGCTGAACCAAATTCATACACAGCTTAGAAAGGTCTAGAATAACCTCTAATATAATTAATTCAGCACACACCTCACGACTATTCTCCAGTGCAGACAGAATAGAAAGCCTTTTCTGACTGCTTCAGGGGAGCCTGAGGCCTCCCCTGACTGCTTCAGGGGAGTTGTTTGACAACAGCCCTTTTACAGGACTGCTATAGGCCTGATATTAAAGATGAGGAGGGAAGTCCCTTCTATCCAATAAATGTTCAAAAATAAAATAGAAAGCAGTTTATATCCTTTTTCCTGGAGTATCATTCTGCTCAGAAAAGGTGGAGTGACCTTGGCAATGAGGCTCCAGACCATACTTGTGAGATCAAGTTTCCATTCCCAGCCTCTGCTGAAGAACCGCAAGACTTCTTGTGTCTCTGCTGTCACACAAAGATTGAATTTCATTAACGGGATACAAACTAAACAGGGTTCAGAAAGCTGCAAAGCAGATCAAAGGGTTAATTCTTCCTTTTAATACTTCAGCATACCCACCACACTGTCTGTAACACAGGGGTTGAGTTTGGGAGTGGTAGGCCGAAAGGCGATAGCAGCAGGCACTCTGAGGAGAGCTGGGCCCGAGCCTGGCTGGTGCCAGACGTGTGATAAAGCACTCACACTGACATACAGCAGAATGCACGAAACACATGAAGGTTTCATTGCCAGAGCATAACATCCTCAAACAGAAATCATAGTTCCCTGAGAACAGCTTTGTTCTGAGAAAAACGAAAATAGCCCCAGTGGGTTTGGGTTACTATGCTGGCACTCCATCAGTGTCTGCAAGATTTCATCCCGTGCAGACAGAACCTGCTGATTACAAGCTTCCTTTCCTTTTACCCTTTTTTTATTTTTTCCTCTTTGTTTGTTGGTTGTTGTTTGGTATTTTTGTGTGTGTGGTTGTGTTTTTTGTTTTTTGTTTTTTTTTTGGGGGGGGGGGGGGGGCAGCGGAGGGAGGGTGTCCCAGTTTGAACCCTCAGTCTCAAAACACTGAGCTGAAGCAAAGTATTTTGCTTTCTCTCAGCACAACATTAAACTCCAAGTCCCTAAACCAGCACAGATTTCTTGCCCACATTCTCCCCTGCAGGCTGGGCTCTCCACCAGCCTACACCTCGGTGAGGCATGGCCACCTCCCTTCTTGCTCTTTGCCATAGTGCAGGTCCTATCAAGCTTGACAGACAAATCCAGGGACTGAAAAGAACTTTCTAAATCCATTTTATTGCTTGAAAAATGTTCAACTGTTTTTTTGTTGTTTTTTTTTTTTGTTTTTTTTTTCCCCCTCAGTAAAAGCTGTCTGCAAAAAGAAACTCTTGGCAAAATCTGTTTGGCTGAAAACCTCTTCCTCCATCAGGTTTTCCTTTCAGACTTCCCATTAATTCATAGTTTTATTTTCTTATGTCTAATGTTAATATAAACCCTGTTTAGATATGGGCCTTAACTGCTAACCTGTGAGAACAGCTGGGGAACAGGCCAGGCCAGAGGGGAATTCTACGTTACCAATACATCAAACTATTGGCACATGCAATATTTAGAGTACTCACACAGTAATCTGGAAACCAGCTTGCAAGCTTCCACCGAGGTTACTGAAAAACTGCTGCTGTGCTTAATGTGTGGTGTACACGGCTGCTGTCCCAGAAGGCAGATGCAAAGGTACCTGCCTTTCTGTCACTGCTGGTTTAGTAGGGGCTGGTGCTGGTCAGGTCAGTGATTTTAAAGCAAAATGAATCTCAGTAATTACACCTGAATTCTATCTGGTAGAGTGCTAGCTGTATTCACCAAAAATGCGAACAGAAAACCAACATGTTCATCTTTCCCACAATACAAAAGTTCTGCAGAAGGTAAGCAACAGACACTACAATGTACTTGGAAAAGGATTTCCTTGAATCACCTGAACTTGGATATTTAAAATAAAAAAAAAATAAATTTTAAAAGTCCAGTAACCAACTGCAACAGCCTTTGTCTGATGATGCACCTTCTGGAAATTTCCATTGGCAGTTATTCTCAGTGTGACCAACACTTTGTCAGGCATCGTGAAGCACTGCACCAGGCGTGCTCTGCTATATGTATTTTACTTTCATTTTCTCTTTGTGAATCCAGCAATCTACATTTGGTAAATTACTGAAATAATGATAATAAGAATAATAAGAATAATCAAAGACTGGGCAAAGCAATGAACTAAGTTAGTTTCATAAGTGCAGGGTTGAGCTTCAGCCAAAAGACTTGCCAAACCGCAATAAATGGTCACTATGGGAACAGATGATGGAAAAGGGATGATAAAGGCTGGACTACCAGTGCAGTTAGGAGACTATTAAATATTAAGTATTACTTTCACAATAGCACCTTTTTATTCAGACATGCCCACAGGCAGCTGGGGCCCCGAATGACGCACACCCATTCTGTAGGGACTGGAAGCCAGCAGACTCCAGCCCACAGGACAGGACACGCTCTGCTGCTCTGCCGCTCTCACAGGATCCTCCCCCTGAACGTGTACGTGATACCACTTACTGGGCACTGTCTTCTTTGCAAACTACATGTGAGAAACACAGTGGATGTTGCTATCCGAAGTACAGGTTTGTGGTTTTGTTTCATTGGTAGCAGATGCCAGTTTTCATTCAACCTGATGTTTTTAAAATACGTAAAACAATGAGCTATCCTACATCAGAATCGTTTTTTAAACAATCACTTCCACCCACTGAGCCCTCACAATCCTGTAATAGGAAAATGACATTTAGAAAACAACCTACCTTTGGTTGATGATACATTTAAAGCCAAGTACAGGCAATGAAAGTCTCTGTCATTTTAGCCAAACTACTGTCTCTGCAGGTTCTGTTCTGCACAAAATAGGATCTGGTTCTGAAATTAAAGGCTCTGGCTGAGTGCATGAGCTTACACTTAGGCAGGGGAATCAAAGGCAGATAATCTCCTTTCTAGCTTTTAACCCTGGAGTGAGCAGGGGTCAGCTCCAGCTTGAAAAGCTTCAGGGCACTCTGTCTACAGACACCTTTCAAACAATTTTTCTAACCTGGGACTGCTAGGTTGCATTGTATCCTAGCTCCCCCCAGTACCATCTCCAATATATTCCTCAAATTACTATGTCTCTTGTGCTTACCCAAGCAACCATGGCACATGAACCACAGCCGGCTGTAAAGCGGGTGTGGGGAGCGCTTCCATCTCACTGCCCTTGTTCAAAGGGATGTTACTGGGGACTGACAATCTGGCCCTTCGTTTTCTGTTGTAATTCACTTTTCAAATACTGTATTTCCAAGTGGAAAGATTTCTTACCTAGACAACCTTCATGCTGCTGGGATCAAACAACCAGGGATCAGAAGAAGAGCTTCTTACCATAAGAAGGGCTTAGCTTAAGCACAGCATCTTATCGTGCCCCAAACTGTGCTGGGCATCTTACAGGACTGACCTCATGCACCAGAGGCTACAGCTGCGTATCTCACCAGGTACAGCAAAGAGGCAGGAAGCAGGGGGGAGGAAGTAAGGCAGGAAACAACACTGAAGCCATGAGTGCACAGCAGGGTTCGGTGTTCCCAACAAACTGCAACAGAGCTCTGGTTGCTGCCTGGTTGTGGCAGATATGTCAAGTTTAAAATGAGCTACGCTGGGTGCAGCTAGCAGTGGAGGTCAGAATGGGCACAAAACCCGGCTGAAGGAGCTGAAGAAAATGAGCTCATGCTGGGCTCCCAGCGGCACCGGACTGATGGCAAAGTGCAGCATTTCAAAACCAGCCAGGATGTACCTCTGAACCTGTCACGAGTTTGAGAGCAATGCAGATACATCCTGGCTGGGGTACACCCAACAGACAACAAGACCCTCTCTTACATGCAGGCACACACACAAGATTTGAGAAATTGTCCTCTTCCTTCCTGAGTCACCCCACCCCACATGCCCCACAAGACATACTGCTTGCACAAGTCTGTCTGGAAGCTGAAGTTTTCCTTCTGTGTTTTCAGAGAGGTATCCCTGGGACCAGAGTGCCTCGCAGGCATTAAGAAAAAAAAATTAGAAAAGACTAAGCAGGATTTAGTAGTCAGGGCACAGATCTATACCACTCGCAGTTCCAGTGTTAGTCCAGTTGTTCTGAACTGAAAATCTCAGCATTTGTTGGGGAGCATACACATACATTCAGAAGCTTGCTAAAGGGGACCTGGGGACCTCATACTGGGTACCAGCAAACCTGGCAGGTTGTTTGTGCCTTCATGGAAAGCCATCTGCCAGAGGGGTACAGTGAAAGTCTGGGAACCCCTTATTCGCTTGAGCTATCTGAGCAAGGGCAGTAGGTTATTTCTCCAACATTAAATCAGGGCAAATGGAAATTATGCAAATAACGTCATCATTATCTTGGACTGTGAGGAAAAAAAAAATTGTGTCAAAGCCAACAAAACCTATGTACCTAGTGTGGGTCCGTACATCTATATGAGGGGCTTCTAAATAAAAGTAGCAAGGTTTCCATAGAGTAGACTTCTCAAAAAAAATGAAAGCAGCCAAAACCAATAGCACAGTACTCACATCTTGTTCATGAAGTATTCACATCTGAGTATTTCCTCACAGCTACTGCATAACCAGTGAAAGTATTCTGTGAGATTCCCAAGCAATAGGACTAGTGGCCTTTCACTGATTTATCCTGCAGGGGTTTTAAAGACACTATCAAAGAATCATAAAAATTACAAGCCCTATTAATTAACATCCTGCCTATACGTCTGCCAAAGCCCAAATTAACATTCATATACGGTTCATTTAGAGTTCTGGGGGGTTTATTCCAATTCTGAGCTGCATCTATAGCATTTCAGCCATCAGCCGAAAACAGTAGAAGACATTCAAACTCAAGAGCAGCTATGCCTCTTTCCATGATATCCCCATTTTGTTCCTGGGCCCTCTTCCTTTCTGTTACAATCTATACAAAACCAGGATCTGCTTAGCAGTTCGTCTGCTCCTGCTGCGTAACCCTCTGCAACACAACTCCTGGCAGGAAGGTTCTGGCAGTGGGTAGTGCCCAGTGGCAGGAATGAATGCACTTGAACAGAACATTTTATTTCCATGCAAATTTCTTCTAGAAAGACAGAGGAATGCTGAGAAATCAGCAGAATGTCTTTTCAATACAACCACAGAATTTGCAGGCAGTCTCCCAAATCCATCCACCCAGCTCTGCCACAGCACTTTCGACCATTTAAACTTCTCCTTATCTCAGGCTTCTCAGCTGCGAAGCAGGGACGAAGTATTCACAACAAGGGTGTTTTGTTTCCACCTCAAGACCAGGCTCATAACTTGGGCACTGCCAAAGCATTTTCAGACTCCCAGAGCTAGGTTTAAAAGTTATTAAACACAGAAGACAGACGAATTCCTTCACAGAATATGCTTCCAGCAGGGCTCAGTGTTTTCTTAAAGGGTCTTTGTATGGTAATGTGACATTTTGCAGCCTGCATGTAGGCAATTATCTTTGAAAGAAAAATGACCAATTCTTTTATTCTTTTTTTTTTTTTTTTTTTGAGAGAGAGAGAGGAAGCTTTGATTAAACCATGTTTCTGGGGGAGCTGATATGCAAGGACTGCAAGGACTGCATGTGGGTACAAAGCTCAGTCAAGAGCTGGAGCTGTTGTTGAAGGCTCTAGAATTAAGAGGTTTCAGGAGGCCTTAGCTAGAGGCATTCAGACAGCATCAGACTCTGAAACCAACTGGAACCAGTGTAGGCTGTTGTGTCTGTAACTTATTATTAGTATCTCCTAGAAGGTCTTCCACAACTAGGCTGCTGCACTCCATCATAATTCTATGCAAACGACAAGAAAAGAGCAATTAAAAGCCTCATTGGTGCTGCATCTCAAAAGTGTTTTGACTACTGTGTAAACAGGACATACAGTATTAAACCTTAATAATAGCTGGTTATACTGGTATGTGTGCAAATTTTCAAAATTCTCACTGACCTCAGAAAGAAGCTGTTATTACTTGCTCCTACAGCAAGGAAGTCAGTGGAGTTTTTACCACAACTACAGTGGGAACAGCAACAGGTCTTACAAGCAGAGGCTTTGAAACCACATTTCAAAACATGCCAGTCATCTGCATCCGCATGGCACCTTTGCTGCATGAGCAGAAATGCTACTTCTGCTTCAGCTCACCACCAGCACCAAAAGGTACGCTGGCTGTCGCGCATACAGCATTTCCATTTGCTGTGTGAACGGTGTCATTGCTCACTCGGGCTACAGGTGATCAGCTGCACTCCTCGATCACAAAGAACCAACTAAACAGGACTCAGGGATGCTTGTAGCTGGTAACGTCCAAGCCAGGAACACACAGACAGTATTCACAACCATTCCTACCGAACCCATTCGTTTTTCCACCTACATTCCTTCAGCTACAATTTGACACCCATCTACCACTCCAGCATTCCAGTTACACCAACAAAAGAATAAATTTAGGTCCCTTCAAACACTTCCTTTAACCACTCCCTCCTTCCATACTCTCTCTCCCACATAACAGCCATACATTTACGGATCTACGGTTGAAAGCTCTCACCGCAGGGATAAGGAGGCAGGAAGACAGGTTGGGCAGCAGACTGAGCAGACACAAATGCAAATGACTTCAGGATTCAGCATTTCACTGTCTGTGCTGGAAGACAGTGCTTTTCAAGTAATGTTTTCTCCATCTGCTTCCCTTGCCGTAAAGTCCAGGAACTTTGAAAAATAACAGAGGCTTCACTTGAAAACACAGAAAACAACAAGCAGTCCCTTTTTGAGATTTAGGCAAAAACCACGTGAATATAAATTGCAACCAGACATTTGTAAATTAAAGGTGACTAAGAGAAGGGAAAAAAAAAAAAAAAGAAAACCAAGTTTTTTAAAGAAGTTATTTTTCATTCAGAGCGAAAATGCAGCCTGTTTCTGGGCAGCTTTCACGAACCTCTGATTGTACGTAATAAGCAGAGTCGAGTACAATAAGGTATTAATTCCTTCTCCTTCCACCTTGTTCAGTGGTTTTTAGCCCTGGACCTGAAGACAGAACGTAAGCCAGAAAACAACCAGTTGGTGGACCAGGCCCAGTACCACTCCTCCTCCTCCTCTGTCAATAAAGTAAGCTACTCAGCTTTATTATGCAACAGTTTGCCTCTTCCTGAGCATCTGAAGGGCAAACCAGGTTGACAGAACAAGGACTCCAGTGGGGAGCAGCAGCCTGCTTACACAATTTCCCATTACCAGAGAATCTGTCAGAGCAGTGAGGTGTTTATTCTACTGGGAAGCAAATTGGGTCTGGTGATGCTCAAACCTTCCAGCTGAATCATCCCTAACATAAGAAACCTATTCCCCCAGCGGCTTTGTTTTTTTGGCAAAAAAAAAAAAATTCTCTTGGAAACCAGGTTTCAGTGGTTCCACTGCTGCTGGAAACACTCATTTGACCTTTGAATGTCAGGTGAGAGATAAAAAGACTGTTAATGCTCCCTATTATTGCAAGAACCATGTAATACAGCTTTCTCATAAGCTGATCACAGTCCATCCTAAAATCATTTATGTTTCTTATCCTACAAGTCCAGTTAAAAGGCTGTCCCAGAATGTCGCTGCTCTGATTGTCAGGAGTCTGAAAATCAGAAGGAAATTCAGTTTTTCTTGGCCAGTTTATATAATTTGCTTTAAAGCCAACACTGTCCTTTAGCTGACAGACCTCTTCTCTCAGTTCTGCTCTCCCCAGACTCCATTAGTGGTTTCCAGAAAACATGCTCCTGGTTTACCAAGGCTAAAACAAACTCTGTTAATCCTCTTTGTATTACAAACTCCACTCCTGTCATCATCTGCTCTGTTCTAATTCCTGTCTCCTGAACCTGCCTGCTCAGAATTCTACACAGCCATGTCTTGTACCATAGCGTCAGTACCTTATTTCTTCTCCGACTTGCTTTGTACAACTCCTAAGATTGCACTCACTTGCTTTTAATGGTTCTGTTACACTGGTAGCTCACAGATATCCATGTCTTTCTCCCCCTTGTCATTTCCAACTCATGAATTCCAAGCATGTCCCAAAACTTCTGGTTATTAATTCCATACATGATCTTTATACTTTGAAATATTAAAAGCCAACCTGTTTCACAGACTCAGACCCTTAACGTCATTTGGTTCTCTCTGCACCACATCCCAGTCTGTCATCCAGTGGTATCTCCCTCCTTCGGCCCACCACAAAGTTTCACCAGCACACTTCCATTTTTCTGCCAACATCATAAGGGAAGCTATAAACTGAATTCGTCCCAGAACTGATCCTTTGGACACTTCATCACTGATCTCCGTCTAAGCTGTTTTTTTCTTCACAATTACTTCTTATCCTAATTTTAATGGCTACACCATCCAGTTAATCAGTCTCCCCCTGTCACAAATTCTTGCATATTCCAAGATTTGTGCCCTTTTCAGTCTTCCCGTTTCAGCCCATGATGAATTACTCCTATATACTAACACTCACAATAGTTTCAGGCTGTATCTCAGAACTACATCGGTCACACTGGCCAGTTTTGCATTAATAGGATCCAGCACAAACTCCTCGCCAGCCACAGATGATAATTAACATTTTCCACCTCCATTGCTATTGATTGTGTAGTACAGGCTAAGAGAACCCTAAGGCTTGCATTCAATGGGACTGATTGTTGTTGGGGAAGAGCATTTCCATCTGAGCACTTCTCTGTAGCTTCATTACTGTCTTATCTAACTTCAGCCAGAGACGGCTGCTCATCTCTTCAGGGCAACCGGAAGCTATGAGATCGTGATGGTTTCAGTTCATATCAGACAATCTAGAACGGAGTGTCATCCATGAAATACTGGGACTTCAACTTTCCTATCTCATCACCTTTCCCGATGGCCCCACACATGTACTGACAGAGAAGCTGAGCTTTCAGGCCTCATGTACGAAAAGAGAGAAAATTTGTATTACTTTCAGCTTTTGAGCTCAAAATCAGAATAGTGTTGTTCCTGCAGCTCTCTTTCTGTGGGGTCTGAGAAAGGACGGCAGGGAAGAGCACACAGGGAGTGTATCTGACTGTCTAAAAAGAAGGGTGAAAGTGAACATGCATAAAGGACATGAGGAATAAGCCAACTAAATAAAAGCAGAATTACTTTCAACATTCTTCAGTATAATTCAATTTTAAGAGTCTTAGGAGGTGCCTACTCGTGATTGTTGTTTTAGCCTCCTAAGCAGAGTAGTGATTTTTGAGGTTATGATACCTGCCACCCCTAAGACCAGTTATCTTGATGAGATAACAAAAAGGTGCCCTTCTCAAAATTTCACAAGATAAGGTGAAGTCAAAAGGCTGATCAGACTACTTTTGATAGCATTATCTTTTAACTAAACACACAAGCATTCCTCTCACAGTAGCTGTTTTAAGGAATTCACACAAAAAGTAGATTTGTAAAAAGGATCTGCCTTTAAAACTTTTGGACAAAAGCTGACGGCACAGAGGCTGAGATTTTCGAGACACTTTTTTCCAATGGTCAGCGTTCATCTCTCTCTCCGAAAATGTTGTTAGCATCCAGCCTCTGCTTCCAACCAGGGAAGCTGACAGCAATCTGCCCTACAAAACAGGAGCTACTCAGGCACTCAGGGGTGATGGGAGAGCATTCCAGTAAACTACCATTTGTACAGGTTTTCAATGATCACCATCATTCATTTGCGATCACAATTAAAAGGTTTTTCCCTTAACAGGAAAACACATGAAAAGATGTTCAGCTTCCCTACCAAACATACTTCTGTAAACAGAGGAAGAATTTTTGAAGTATGTCACTGTAAGACATTTGTGTTGTCCAGTCACCTGCTGCCTCCAAGTTCACTGGCCTTGTCTTTTGGCCTGAGCGGCACTTGTTTGTGACCACTCTTTAAGACAGGATATTGGCCTGTGTGGAATATCGGTCTGACCAGAGCTGGCTCGTTTTGTCTTATTATATTATTACACTCAGCATTTTCTATTCAGACACGTCAGGCTCTATCCCAACAGATACCTGGAGCGGGAACGACATCAGCGCTGGTCGGCTGTAACACACTACATCAGCAAAAAGCCTCCAAGATGAAAGACGGCAAATTCGCAAGCTGGATTTGGTCATGTTGACAGAGCTACACTGATTGTCTGAGAAATTAACGCACTTGCAACTAAAATAAAGCCCTCCAACGTATGTACTGTAGAAAGCGTGATTAATATTTGATGGTTTATTACCATACTTTTGGTAAATTATTCAAAAGCATAGCTCGGCAAAGCACACGGGAAGTCCAGAGTGTCAGGTCAATTAGCTGTTTAAGCATTATGTAGAATTTCAATTATTTGTTTCAAATTACGGAGTATAAATGTTACGATTGGGGAACGAGACAAAGTGAAGTAGGTTAGCTAAATTTTTTTTTTAAATCCATTTAAATATTTGGGGATCAGTACCCCAAGTGACAGACTTCTCCCTGTTGCTACAGGTTTTTTTAGCAACAGTAGTTCTGAAGCAAAAAAAAAAAACTAAGTTGCTGCGTGCTAGCAGAGAAAAACTAAGACATGTAGCCGAGGATTTAATTTCTGCATGCCTTTATCTTGATTAAATAAACAAACTGGCCAGCTATGGACTCCTCTATTAGGGATCAATTAACAACCTCTCCCCAGATTGGTGGGCAGGCTGCGATTTCAGAGCGAGGAAGCCGTCATTTGCTGCTGCGTTCAGCTCCCTGCCACTACGAGATCGTTCTCTCTTGTACTCTTCCAATCGATCCCTCCAGACTACTGAAGCTTTTTAAGTCCCATATATAAGGAACAATGCTTCCCTTTGAAGGCTGCTTAGACATCACAGAGCTCATCAGGAAAGACAGCCAGCCCAATTATTACTCTTCTTAATTAAGTCTAGCTTCTCCCGTACATTTCTCCCACTCTGGAAATAGCTCTAGTCTTTTGAGCAGTATATACATATCATTCCAGTGTGTAAACACCTTCAACATGCTTAGCTCTTAATTACTCCCTCAGTTTCACTATACCCGTGGGTGCTCTGGTATTGGGGCATGAAACGTTTCAGCATTTCAATGTCAAGTTCTGCAATTATTCGCAGTTTTCCTTAATGACTGTTGTGGCAGTCCCCTCATTTTTCCTCAGTCTTTGAGTACTCCTTTGCCAACATATGCACACCTACCCGTGCTGCACTGAGCATTTAACAAGTAATCTTCTTGACCCCAGAGCCAGCACCTCCTCCGGCTTTCTGCTGCTTCTGCAGAGATCAGGGACGGGCAAGCACTAGTCCTATAACCACTCTGTCTGAATGCAATGTAACCAAAATCCGTGCCAGCGCCAAATGGGATGGTGCTGCCCATGTGCATACCACTGAACGCTTATTCCCATTATGTCCCTTGTTTCAGCATCATTGCCCACACAGGTGCACAGTGAGCTACGTCAGGTAACAGGCCTGGCAGGACAAGGCAAGGCAAGGCAGAACAAGGGAAGAGGGGAAAGCACACAGAAGAAAAGAGAGCAGGGAAGGTGGTAGAGGGGAGGGAGGGAAAAGACCTCACCTAGATGACTTTCCTGATTTAGGTTATACAGCCACACAAATAGTGGTGCTTTATCGAGGGAGACAGAGGAAAACTTCCAGAAAGATATGGGGGACGACCTCTCCATGACAGCATGGACCTCTGCTAGCTTGAACAAACTGCACAACCACAGCTCACACGTCACATCCTTCTGGCCAAGGCAGCAACTCCACTGCACAGGAGCATCCTGACTTCATAGCTGAAACAGCTCCCCGTTACCTCAGGGTCGGGAATGAGCAGGCAAACAGATTGACATTTCAAGGAAGCAGAAGATACATTTAAGACAGTTTTGATTACAGAATAAAAACGTTGAAAGAGAGGAAGGGGTACTGCAAATGAGTGCTTTAAGGCACATCAGCATTAAGGCAAGCTGACAGTACCATTCACTGACTAACTAAATAATTTCCAGATATACTTTGAGCAAGGGAAAGCATACAGATTTCACATCATTCTCCATTCCCATTTAAACAGGAAAATTATATCTTGCTCTCCAATGCATTAGGTCCAGACCACAGCTAACGATCAAATTGACAGTGCAATGGTGTGATTAAGTAATTCACATCAGTATTTCTAACACTTCGCATTTCTTCGGTTATTTCAAGAGACTCTCAAACTTCTTCAAATGAGGAACAAGTTATGGTTCACAACAAGCTGATAAAGTACAAACAATCCTATTGCACAGCTGGAAAACAGAAGGACAGAGAGTTACTCGTGTAACCACACAGTGAAGTAGCAGCATCTTGTGAGCTATATATTTATACCAAAATGTAAAATCTTTAATGTCTGATTCACCAACAGCATTAGTGACTGTGGGGCAGACACCACCACTGGCTGTTTCAGTTTTCAGATTGACAGACTTCATGCCACGCTGAAACAGTTCCCTCCATCTGCCACCTCTCAGCCTAACATTTTAAATACTGGCAAGAGAGTATTATCTATGAGGTATACAAAATCACTTTATTATCCAATGTTTATGCTTACCCCAAAGGCAGGACCTAAAGAGACACTTGGTTAGCCACAGAAATGTCACTGAACTACAGAGACTCCCAGGCAATCACTGATTAGTTAGAAGAAAAACACAAAAAGAAAACAGATGTGCTTATGAGAACCTGTATATCTTTCCTTTACTGCTTGCAGAACAGTAGGGCAACCCATACTTCCTTTGGCACACTGCTTTCTGCTTTGCACCACGGCAAGATGTTTGCATTAGTATCTGCTCCTAAGGCAGCTTTTCAAATAGTGGGAACCTGCTGGTATGAGCAGTGAAGCTCAGCTCTGTGGGATCCGTCTGTTTCCAACCTGGTACTAGCTGGAGGTGAATTTATACATTAAAAGACAGTGGTAAACCTCAAGAAGAAGACACTGTACCTGTCAAAATTAATTCTCTTCTGCCTACCATTGCAAATATCCATACAGCTGATGGCTCTGATCAGGTGGGTTGTGGGTTTCAGTTTTTTCCATTGCCTGGGCCTGCAGGAAATTAAGTCTTCTCAAATCATTTAATGACACTGTTTAGTACTTTGAAGGATTCTCCATTCTCCCTTTTGGCACATGCAATGTAACCAACCTTCCCAAGATGCCAATTTAGCAGCCTGGCTGCTATTAGGTAACTATGCTTTACATTTCCTGCCTTACTGACTTTTGGCACCTGGGGCAGCTTCTTTAAGTGAAATGGTTCTTAAAGCACGAGGGAACATGAAACATCCTGTCCGAACGCAAGAGGCAGAGAACCAACAGGTACAAAACCCAGCCTTCGCCTGGCTGTGTAACACAACTCCTGCAATACACACCAGCACGACTGGCCTGGGCCAAGCCACAGCATGTCACACCTCTACAGAAACCACCCTGTGCCAAAAGCGTGGCACGTGCCGCTGAGTAATATCTCTGCAGCCACTGCAGAGGACTGTTTTACCTCTCCCAGAACTTCCAGGCAAGCTTCCTCAAACCTCCCAAAAAGAAGGATGTAACTTCCATGATGTACTTTCTCACATTTATGTTTTCAGTTGATTCTCATTGCTCTACCCTATACAAAAATAGATGTGAAGTTTTTGGGAGACCCGTGTGCAGTATTTCTTGACAATGACTCACTGCATCTCCACAGGGATGTGCATCTTTCCCCACGGAGCCAGAGCATGCTTCACACATAATTTAAAAGCAAGAGATCTTGAGAGTAAATAGGGACAGCAGAAAGAGACTCACATTCTGGAAAAAAAAATCTGTTGGTTTAATCTTACATTTTCTAATTCTGGATGGTTAGCCTTGCAACTCTGAAATTATTTTGCATGGAAAATTGACATTCAAACAAAGATTGCATGTGCACAGATCTCATTGTGAAAAACCAAGCTATGATTTTAAAACAGCCTACCAAAATTCTGAGGGCACTGATGCAAAGGAGCTTGGCTCCAAATCTTCACATGGTTTTAATTTCACAAAAAAATAAAACTGATTATGGGTCTGCAAAAGTCAAAACCACAATCTCCTCTCCAACACAAATTGTTTGGAGTACTTCTCAATGTCCTTAAAGAAAGACTGTCATCTCAGCCTCCAATGAACTGCATGTTGTGAGTTCGGGCACATTTCAGCTATTTCACTGGTTCCTCAGTCTCCTTAGCTAACTTCTGGCTTTGCTGTTATTTTTTTCTCACCATTTTTAAGATGCTCACACAAATGAAAAAGCAATGACTTTTTCAAGTCATAAAGACAATTGACTATATAGGTCAAACAGTAAGGATAATTAGACTTCAAGTGTAACCAAACTGGAAGAGGAAAAGATTTGCGAGAGGGAGTCCTTTTCTGTTATAATCTCTCTCTCGATTTTTGCATTACTGCTAGCATCAGGTGAAAGCATTCAGGTCAAATTTTATAACCAAATCTCCTTTCAGTAGGAAACCCTGGATCACTTTGCTTCCACACAACAGAAAAAAAGTAACAACGTAATGAGCGCTCAGCAGTTCCTCCAGTTTTATACCAGGGGTGTAGGTGGAGAAATGCTGATACATTACAGAGGACCTCCTGGTAGTTTCCCTGCTGGTATGCCCCATTAGGATCGGCATCAGCAGCACATCAGTGGCAAAGCACTCCACAGACACTTGCACTCAAGTTTCTTATTCCATAAATTCCTCCTGGCGCACCTGCAGCAAGTTCTCTGCATTACTAAAATGTCACATACAGCTTTGAAACATCTGTTAAGGACTCTCCCTGACAGGTAGCTTATGCGTTTTTGTTTTTAGCTTCAGGCTACTGCTTGTTGTCCTTCCAAGTTTAGGAACTGTGAGCAAGTCACTTGCATCTGTTATTATGCCTTATCATACAGACATCACTGTAAGCATACGTGATAGTTTACAAAAAATAAACACAACCCTTTCCCCAGAGTTATGAAGCAGATATGCAACATTCTCATTCAGGCATAAATCCACGTATCACAAAGGAATAAAGACAGCAGAGATACACAGAGAGAGAGCTATACAGACAGAAGTATCTCACAGATGTTGAAAGCACTGGGGTAAGGAGGAATTTCAGCACAAAGGCCCGTGTGGGAGAGACACAGTGGGTGCCACTGAGAGACAAGACCATCAAACCCAGCACGTGGAGCTGTGGGCAGAAAGGCATGTGGGCAGAGCTGCTTACAGCCTTGAGGGATAGGACAAGGAACATGAGTTTGATGTGGATTTGCGATAGGATTGATTGAGGTTGCTCTTACAGTTCCTTGACTAACATTTTCAGGCTGCCCTGCCCTCGAACACCTCCCAGACTGCTCAGGGTTGGCGCCCGGTGAGCTCTGAACGCTGCAAAAGGCCATGCAAGGGGAGGCAGCATGGTGACAGGCAGGCAAAACGCCTGATGTTTTACACAGAAACTGCATGGGGAGAGGCTTCCTAAGCGATGTAAGTCAGTCCAGGTGATCTCTGATCTGCTCACATTGTTGTTTCCTAAAAAAGTGAACCTAGACATTGTCCTATAGGTATGTAACAGGAGGGTGAGTAACAGCAGGTTGCTGACCCTCTGGAAACAAGTTTGATAAAGTTCTGGCAATACTTATCTTTCTGTCAGAAGGGTGAGAGACAGGCTGCTGACACACAAAAGTGAGAAACACCCAAGCAAAGGCCAACGGCCACGTCCCTATTGCCGCGCTTACCTTAGGAAGCCTAAGGGCTGCAACATTACGCCCTGCAGCTGTGGCGAGCCGCAGCGCCGCCGGAGAGCTGGCAGCCAGCCGGCGGGGAGCCAGCAGCCGGCGGGGAGCCAGCAGCCGCCCTCTAGCGCCGCTTCCCCGGCCGCCCGGCACCCGGGCCGGAGGCCCAGCGGCGCCCGGCGGTGTCCCCGAGGCCCCCGCCGGTGTCGGGGCGGGCGGGCCCCGGCATGGCGGAGGCGGGCGCCGGCGGCGGCTGCGCGGGATCCCCGCTGAGGCGCCGCGGCTGAGAGCTCCGCGGGTCGCGGGTGTCGGCCCTAAAGTGGAAAAAGCTCGACGAAAATATCGGTTAGGTGGTTCGTTAAGCTGGTGGCAGCTCCCCGAGCGTTGTAAAAATATCCAGGGCACCTGGAGGAGGAGAAAAATCTCACAGGTTTTGCCTCGGTGGAAAACGAACTAAGAAAATTAGTCGGTGGCTCTCAGGTACTGTGTCAAGGCTTCGAAGGGGTGGAAATGCGGTCAGCTTCGGGGCCTGCTGACAGAGCTGCAGCTCGCCTTTGGTGAGCTGTGGTGAACTTTTCCACAGTGGCAAGTGGAAAATGAACTCCCGAAAATGCTTTGTGTATAAAAATTCTCTACAAACTGCAAGCGCCTGGCCTGCTCAATCTTCACCGGCTCCCTCGGCCTAGCTTGGGAGGCAGAACTGGGGCAGAGTGAGTGAGGACTGTAATGGACAGTAATTCCCGGCTCCTGCAGGACCGCAGGAAGGAAGGCATGGCATTTATTTGTATCTACAGTGGTAAAGACAAGTGAAGGCCTCTGGTGCCCACACCGAGTAGCCTTTTCACCATCAAATACACAGGAATAAGGTAATTGAGATTGTAGTCTTCTAGACTGCAGGAGCTACAGGGGGCTAAGCTTTCCCCCACACAGAGAACTGCACCTGTCATTTGCCATAACTAGCTTTAGAGGCAAGAAAGCAATTCACTCTCCACAGTGCCTTGATGACTTTGCATGTTTTGAGATACTTTTGAAAATCGACTAAACTGTCACATGTGTGAGACATGAACATCCATCAGCTGAGACTCACATGGGGTCATGATCTACTTGTACTTGTTCTTCAGAGGTGCATCGTGTCCACAAGCATCACAATAGCTGAGACACACTTGTTTTTATAATTACATTAACAGAAGGGACCATTTTAGCTGTCAACTTTTCCAGTCAGCTTTGATTCCTCCTCATCCCCTCAAACTGACTAAATACATGTCTGTATCCAGGTTGACAGGAGAGCTAAAGCCTGAAGACAAATGTACCTATCCATATCATCAGGTGGGGCATGTGCCCATATCCAAGGGGTCCTCAGGAAGGAAATGTGGGGATGAGGTGGCAAGCCAAGTAAATTGTGCTGGGAAGGTTGAATATGGATTGTAAGCCATTAATTGCATGTCCTTTGCCAGAACAATGCTGAGCATGTTTTTGCTTGCCTATGTTAATCAGCTACACAAAGCTTGTGATCAAACCCTCAACTGGGTCTAGAAATGTTTTTTGCTTTGTACCATAACACAGTGATGTTTTCTGCTCTGTAGGAAAGCAGCAGCAAGCAGATGACAATTACTTTGTTGTAGAAACTCATTTAGTAAGAAGCAGCTACCTGTCCTGATCTCATGTTATTTGGAGCTACTCTCTTGCTGTGCTTGGTTTTACTAACAGATTTGCAATACCCTAACCAAGTCCATTTCAAAATACCTACCCGCTCTTAGCTGCTCAAGAGGTTTCTTTCTTAGTGTGAATTATTATGGCACACTTCTGTAGTGTCTCTCAAAATATACACCTATTTTCCTCATGGCCGGGGAAAGTTGTCTGCCACACCGACCCAGTCAAGCTCATTTAATCCTGGCTCGGCGCGCTCAATAGTCAGGAGAGGGTGAGCTGCTTCAATCAGACGTTACTCGGCAGCTACAAGGGCAGCAGGAACAGTGGCATTATTTCAGTTGCATTGTTGCAGGGTAGGCAATGAAAAGACATGTCCTTGGGATCTGTGGAGTGAAAATCCTGGTGCCCAGAAGTAATCTTCAAGCCACTCAATAAAGCAGGGGGGCAGCCAGTCACATCTCGTTTGAGGCATTTTGCAGAGAGACTTGCATCAGCAGCATCACAAAGAGGGGAAAAACAACAATGACACTTCATCTGCAGCTGCAGTTAAATCCGTTCCATCTTTCTCTGCACACCTCTTCAGGAAGAGATTGAGATTTTTTGTGAAAGAAAGGGGTAGTTTCAGAAGAGATGGGGGCTGGAGGCTCATCGAGGCAGTGCCCTTACCCTTCCCACATGGAGCTCGCCCTGCTCCAGCCTGGGCCTGAGGACCCCGCTCCCCAGCATGGCACCAGTCGAGCGGAGGAGACCCATTCCAACTGGAGCAGTGAGGACAGGTGAGTGGAATGTGCCCTGTTGCTCAGCGGGTGATGTGGTGACAGCACAGCGTAAGTTAAATGAACTTGGAGAGCTGGGACGAGTATGAAATGTTCACCACAAGTGCTGTAAAGAGATCAACACAACTTGGTCTCAGATGGCTTCTTGGCAGGGGTTGCCATTACATAGTTACTGTGCTCTTCTGAGAGTAGCCCCCTGCCACCCTGATCCCTCACCAGCATGTCCCAGAGCTGCCACAGGTGCCATGCCTCACACGTGTATTTTCCTCTGTGGGGTGGCTTCCTTGATTCAGCTGAGTGAAGGTTTTGCACTGAACTTGGCTGTGGGAAGACAAAGGTGACGCTGCATTGCAGGAGAGGGTCCCTGCCCTGAGTTTCACCAAAGAGATATGAGTTAAACTTCTAAAACCAGCTCCCAGACATGTATTTCAGTGTCAGGCCGAGCCACACCAGAATGCTTCAATGTTTGTGCATGGAGAATTTTCTGAACTTTCTGCTGCACAAAAGCACGCGATAGCAGTTCTTTATCACTATTTGAGATTTATTTTGGTTTTGATTTTTAAACTATGCAGGTATTTCCCCTATGAGGAATCCCAGTTTAAGGCTCAAAGCAGTACAGTGTCCTTCATTTCCCTCTGGACAGTCCAGGGACTAGCTGTGTCACATCACCCTGGTATCCTTCTGTGCAACTCTGGAAGCTCCAAACAGCTTTTGTACTTTGTTCTGCAGAGTACATAGGTACCCTGCTCTAATTGCTGACATTATACAGTTTGACATCTCATGATTTTTTCCACTATAGATTTACAATTCATTGTAAAAGAAGGGAATGAAAAGTACCCCGTGCACCACTTAATTAATTTTCAATGCAGTTTGCATTCACTGTATGTAATGTAAGGTAGGCTGTTTCCCATCCCATGATGATTGTCATCTTTACTTCTCTCTGGAGATGGCAGGGAGTGATTTACTAACACCTGTACAATTGCAATGTCAAATTCCAGCTCTTGAAATACAAGGCTTAGCTCTGTGATATATGGCAAGACATCTAATAGTGCATACATCATCTCTACAAAATCTGCCTGGGACCAGTCCTTATCAAGTCAGGCATTGGGAACCTCTATTAATACAAGCCACTAGTGGCTGAAATTTTAAGTATTGTTTAATGTTAACACGTCGTGAACTTCCTTTATTTTCACTGGTGGCTCATCTGGTAAATCCTGAATCTTTTTCTTTTGGGGGAATTTGGGAGTTATAGAAAAGATTTCTGTAATTAAGTATTCTTTACAGTAAGAAACTGAGTCAGCTGTCAAAAATATGAGAGTACTGACCTGTGGGCACTAGAATGGTAATTTATTAACATGGTATCTGACGTCCTGAAAATTCATGTAAGTTGTAACATTCCTGCAAGGGTAAGGAACATAAAATCTACTTAATGAAACAAGTTCTTGGTCAGTGAAGCAACGTTATGAAAGGGTGATAGGATGATGTATGCAACCCACTGCAAAATTCCTTAAATTTCTGTAGGAGTAACAGTCAAGGCATCAACTGATTATGTTAAACTCTTTCTTTCCTACTCTGTCTGTTCCTCCAAGCAGTAGCTGTAGGGACTTAACATTCATAGCCAGCTTTTTTCAGTAATGTCCTTGGAGTGAAAAATGATCTTTGGCAAGAATGTGAAAAGCCAAACACAAACTATTGGCACTTATTATAGCTTTTCATATACTTACACAGTTATATAGTAAGCATTTTCACTGCTGTTCCTACAGTCTGTTCCAAGAATCTCAGGAATTTGCAAAGTAGGCTATTGTTTCTCTTCCTACAGTCAGGAATCTGAGGAATCAATTCTTATTCCCCATGTACCTAATAATCCTTGACATTCTCAATTAACAACAGGAACAATAGCTGATGTTACAATATTTAGGATGAGCCAAGACTGTTTTCATCTCCTTCCCTAAGCTATTTGTTTGCCTTTTAATCCATCTCCCACCGATTATTATTTAAGCAGGGACCAGGTCTGGTATCATTCAAACATAAAAGAGTGGTGGATGTCTCAAAGATAATTATGTCTCTACATGTCTTGTGCTCAGCAGGAGAAACCCAAGGGAGAGGCAGGAGGAACTGAACCGTTGCACATTTCTGTTTGTCAGCAAATGGCTCGCAGCCAGCTGGTCTCTGGACCAGACACAGAGCTTGGGGGCAGCTAGGGCTGTTGCTGGGGGGCATGTAGGGGCTCAAAGTGTATAGATCCAAGGTAAATGAGACTTTATTGTGTGGCTCCTGAAAAAAAGCTTTTCTTAATCCTATGTTTTACTAAAAGTTTTAGTATATCCTTCAGGATATCTGTGTCTTCCATTTTTATGTGCACATCTGGTATTTGGAAGTCTCTTGCAGAATAAAACCCATATTCATCTTGCAGGTCTACACAGTAGTAAATCTGAATTTTGGATTGCCGTGCTTAGTTTTATTTCGGTGTTGTTTCACTCTCTTGGCTTTCTCATTATTCTGAGGACAACTAGACAAGGAAATGCTGTGCTTGAACCAGGAGGCCTCACTGGATGTCTGCAACTCAGCCCAAGCATTGGTGCCCCCCATCAGTCTGCAGAACTTTCTGGTTTTCCTGCCTTGCAAGCTGCGATTTGATCTCAGCAATCAGCATTCAATAGTTCTGACAGCTTCATGACCTTAGAATATAATTCAATTAGCCATAAATACATTTCTCTGTCACATCCAGAAGCCCCCCCTCCAGATTTTGCTGCGATTTGTGCAGGAATTCATTACTATATATCAGTTCTTTGTTTATTCTCTTCAGAAGCAATTATGTATATCATATTGAATTGCCCTGTATCTTATCCGAATGATCCTTCCAAGTGGAATGAAATACCACTTCTCATCTGATTACATTTTTCTTTTCCTGGATGGCTTGTTTATATGTCTGTAGTTACTTCCTTTCTCTGTGCTGCTAGGATAATCACTCTTTCTTGTTTTAGTAAAATGCCCACCTTAATTTTTTCCTCAAAGTGCTGACATGGTATCCGCTTCTGTTCTAAATCTCTGCCTCCTTCTGACCATCCTTGTGAAATTTCAGTTATGCTAAATAAAATCTCTCTGTGTAAGTTCCAGTGTGAAATTCTCTTAATTTTGAAATTATAAAAGCAGCATGCTTCACTACATAAATTTCATACCCATCGATATCTCTTTCATGTAGTATTGATCTGTTTATCGCCCTACTCAAGAAATCCATATTTCCTCCCTTATTTATATTCTACAGAAAAATCATGTCCCTGTAGCTTCAGCATCATATGTATAACTTTAGCTGGTAGTAAATGAGAAAGTTTCTTCAGTGTGAGCACATCCGGAATTCTCGCAGGCTTATACTTCAAACATCCAATGTGGGACCAGTTCTTACTAATTCCTTTTCAAAGTTGAGTTAGTTTCTTCCACCTCAAAAGAGATCTCAGGGAATGTACAACTTGTTCGTGAGAATACTCAGACCTGCATTTCTGGAAGATGCCACTGCTGTGAGTATACCTGACATGGGCAAATCCTTTGTATTTGCTGTTTGCTAGTGTGTTAAACTACTCTTTCATCTTCCAATGTCAGTAACGCTCCTAATATGGCACGTGAGACCTCCATTCTGTGCAAGGAGATGAAAATTTATTTATTAAATATGCTTATGAACATATAGCTCAGAAGATGGATCAGATAAGTGAAACTTACCCTTCTGGTAGGCTGTGTGGAAGGGCAAATATGTCTTCTTACCGGGAAAAAAAAACAGTTTCAGCACTTCCATCGTTGGTGCACATGCCATGTGAGATTGTCCCTCTTCCTAAAATGAAAGATTGCCTGTGCATAGGCAAATCCATTTCAATATTATTTTTGTGAGGGCGTTGTTATTTTTATTTTCACAAGCAAAACTATTTGAATACCAGGAGTTTTGGTTGCTGCACAATCACACAGAAATTTCTAAAGTTACTTTGGCTCTTTGGATTCCATGGGCAGAGCAGCCATCAATGAAGGGAGATGATTCAAAACAGTTTCTGTGGTGCTGCTCTTGTGGTGGGGACCAGCTCAGTTGCAAAAACATCAAGGCCAGCTGCAGGGCAGGCAGGGGAGAGAGTAAGAAGCTGTGCTAAACTAATAAAACAGAAGGAAAAGATTTAAAGTGTAATCACCTCCTCTTACCTGCAACTATCTATTACTTTTCCTTCATAGCATGCAGAGAACAGCCAGTACACTTGAGAGAAGAGATGTTGCTCCAGGCAGCCTCTGACATACTTAATTTTAGATCAAACCTGTATCTGCATCAGCAGACTACATGCCATCCTTTTTCTCGAGATCAGAAATGCATTTCAACACAGAGATTTGACGAGCCATTTGTAATAGCCCCAAACACGCAGGTATTGTTGCCATTTTGGTTTACTTGGCTGCTTAAGTCCCTCCTACACAGCCCTATTGCTATCCCAAGTTTAGCATTTGCAAGCCAGACTGAAGCAACCTTAATTAATAGCAACCTGGATCAAGGCATAGATTATTTTGAATGAGGTGCAAACTTGGGAAGCTAAATTTCTCGTGTAGACACTCAAATCTCCCAACCTGGATGCATACAGGAAGTCAGAGAGAATTTTAAAATACATTTTACAACTTTACCTCTGTTTCCTTTTTTCTGGTACAATCAAATAGCTCCAGGCAGCTGGCAGGACCTTTTGGGTGATAATTTAAAAGTATGTTCTGGTAGAATGCCAAGTCTTCGGTTATGTAAAACCCAAAATACACAGACCAGTCTTTGGGTACTAGCTCTAATTCTGTTACTCCGTGGAGAAGCTAATGTGAATATAATTTTCAGTATTTTTCATCTGCCTGTGAATCCTATTCAAAGTGGCTTTGTTCAATGCAAAAGAACAAAAAAAAGTCTTAAGGAGAAGTGAAACTTAGTGGTCTATTTTCAGCATGCGTACCCCAAGATGAGTGAAAAACCAAACAATGCTAATGATGAAAAGCAAATCATTTTCATTCTTTCAGTACTAGATGGTAACTTTAACATTTTAGTATGATTTTTATGGTGATGGCATCCCCTTAAAATAAAATAATAGCTTAATTAGGAAAGGAAATGTGTCCATAAATATATGCATAAAAAAATTAAATGGTCCCATATTTCTGTGTGAGTAGGAGGTAGGGAGAGAAAAAACGTACATCAAAAAGTTGGTCTGTACCATTTTAGTAAGTTGCTACAAGGTGGAGGAAGAGGGAAAGCATCTCTCGTAGTGTGTGCATTTATATCAAACCCATTGGAGTAACAATGATAGTAAAACAGTTTGTTGAAGCAGATCCTCATAGAGCTGGGGCTTGCATCTTTAATGGAAATAAATGAACTCATCTGACATGAGAGGAATGTTTCATGAGGGTGGAAAGAATGCAAGGGCTGTTTGAGTGAGCAGTCAGGGTTTAAGCTTACAGGAAATAAATGTCAGCTTACTAGAGGTCACTTCACCTTCATATGACAGGCATTCGTGGTGGAGCATTCACAGTCTAAGCTGTGGAAAGTGAATGCTGTGAAGGAACAGAGGGTTCCTTCCAGTGACTGGGACCCCAAGAGTGATCCAAGCGGTAGTGTGCAGCTTTGTGTCAGCAAGCAGTCAGAGGTTGTTTGCATATAATTAGGCACGTAAAGTGTTTTTGTGAGATCACTTAGGGCTTGGAATTGGAAATAAAACGCAAGTGAAAGTAAACCTGCACCGTAAACTTGCACGACCTGTCTGATGGGGAGGACAGAGAGCGACTTCCAGGAGAAGAAATCCTGGTAAAGAAATGGGGCAGTTCCAGAGGTCAAAGGAAGACAACTTGACCGTGCAAGGCATAAGGCTTTCAAGCACTGACTACTTAGTCTTCCCTACACTCACAAAGAAAGATAAATTTAATAGGAAAACACAGATTTAGAAAACATTAAGAGATTGTGGATCTAGACAACACCACAGCTGAGTCCAGAATCAGAAGTCTCTGTCCAAACTCAGGTCCAGAGATAACACTTCCCATTCCTGTTAAAACCCTAAACATAAATCCCAGTGATTTCAAGAGTATCCCGTTTAGGTTGAAATTGGTGCCAAATAAAGGCTGCAACTAGAAAACCCTGGAGCTCTGTTGTTGTGGTGTTTTGGCTTTTTGTTTTGTTTTGTTTTCAGCTATCTACAGAGTATATACAAGGCAAGAAATGTCACAGCATGCTTTTCTGTCTCACAGATGCGAAACTGCTCATGAGCTATATTTAGTCTGGGCCCTGAATACACCAAGTGCACAGATACAAAAAGTTCCTTTACTGATTTGACATCTCTCAGGTACCCTATGGCACTCTTGCCCCAGTGTACACACACCTCCGCCCTCTGGTGCACTTTGCTGCCCTTGTGTAGCTGTGAAGGTAAGCTGCAGAACGGCATCTTACCTTCATACCAATTTCCACTTATCTGGAGAGACACCTGCAAGAGCATGAAAGAAGTTTGGTCTCCAAAACTTCAAAACCTTGGGGGTTTGGAATTAAATGATCTTTAAGGTCCCTTCCAATCCAAACCATTCTGTGATTCTATGATTCTAAGATCTGCTAAGCTTCTGGCCTCTGCCAGGAGCTGATATATGACTAATTAATACCAACTTTGATGATAGATTTCAATTTGGAAATTAGGTGGTGACCTGTCAGAGCACTGAAGTGTCAAAACTTGACAGAAATTTCTCAGTCCTTTCTCTCTTCCACTTGACTGTAAATATGGCCTTTGCAGGCTTCTCAGGGAAGGTGGGCTGATTTGCCACAGTCTGTAATTATTGCTGGAGGAAGAGCAGACAGCTTTGTGAAACCTCAAAAAGTTAAGGGAATAATTTAAATCACCAACAGACTCAGTTACACTGTGGCATATGAACCTGAAAACACAAAAACTTTCCATGATGCGCAGTCATTATCCTCCTCTGATGGCGGTGTTAAATTGTGCACAATGGCAAGAAAAGCAAAGATCCCAAACCTACCAACTGCTGTGATAAGAGAGAAAATCCTGAAGTGAACAGGACTGCAGTAGGATTGTGACATTTTAATGATAGTTTAGAAATACAAAAATGTCTGGAGATAGTCAGTCTTCTATTCATTCTCTTTGTGTGTGAATAGCAGTCCTGATGGAAGGATAAGGTGAAATTCATCAACTAGCCTTTCAGTTTTGTAGTCATAGATTTAAGAAACTATTTTAAAACAGAAAAAAAATTTATCTGAAAATAATGTGGCGAGTTTTAGTTTTGCTTCTGCCAAGATCTGTCTATAACCAGTGATAGAAATACATTGCACGTGGCCCTGGTTTCTTCTGGTTTTTGTTTTTTGTTTTTTTTTGTTCGTTTGTTTGTTTTTCCCAAGTTCACATGATCTGAGCACTACCTAATGAGTCAGAATCCCCCAAATGATGTCTTCCTGAAATTCTAAGATTTTCCAGTCAATCTGACATAAAGCCTGTATAACACATCAATATATAGTTGTACCTCTCTGACTAAATAGGGAAGTATTGCTTTGCAATTGAGATTGGTGAATCTATGCAGGTAGGTTGAGATGGAGAAACCGGGAGAGAGCCTGAGTATCGGTGAGAAAAGTTCTGGGTGGAGAGAGAGAGATCACATCTAGACTAAGGAAATAAGTGCTGTTAAAAATGTGATGTTTCGGTCAGTGCAGCCTCTAGGTTGCCTTCAGGACTCATTAAAATAGAGTTTCCCCACTTCCACTAGGACTTTAAAAAGTTTAGCTTTTCGAAAAAGCTTTTTAAAAATACATCTTGTATACAGACAAAATATAGTATTGAGGAAGTAGTGGAAGGAAAAACTGTGCAGTGGAGAGTAATTCACACAGTGCCTTAGGAAGGAAATTAAATATGTATGTGAGGTTTTGGGGGAGGATCTGTAGCGTGAAGGCCTATCTGTGGAACATTTTATTTGCCTTGCACACAGTCATACCACAAGACTGCTTGATTTAGCTCACGAAACAAAAGGTTTCGTAATATGTGGTTGCTCGATATAGTTGCATAAGAACAGTAAAACTGAGAAAATGGTAGCCAGTCTGCAATTATTAGAAGTAATCAGATGACTGGTACCAAACTGCAAATAGGTAACATCCATCTGGCCAGGCTGGAAGGAACTGACTGGATTTGGCCTGTGAGAAGAAGTAATCCGTTGGACCATGCTGGGCCAGGGCTGTGTTGAAGGGCCTACAAACAGCAGTGAAAAACCAGGGGCTAGAGGTCAGGTGTCCACTTCATTTTCAGCCTTCCTCATCAAAGAGCTTTCAGTCCAGGCTGTCTTAATCTCAGAAACCAAGAACCAAGGCAGTGGCTTCCAAGCTAAAATGGCGTCACATT
The DNA here is from genome assembly GCF_964211835.1 of Anser anser. Lineage (NCBI taxonomy): Eukaryota > Metazoa > Chordata > Aves > Anseriformes > Anatidae > Anser > Anser anser. The sequence goes on along the minus strand of NC_139725.1, from coordinate 13,381,091 downwards.
CACAGCACGGTATTCTGAAGACTTAGCTAACAGGTGTGATAAATGCTTGCGCTTTAGCTGGTGATGGATGAACTGCCTAGCTGAAGTTTTGAGACGGTGATGTATCAGCCTCACAGGTAGGTACTCCCATCATGGTGGCCCCCGTCCTGTGTTTACAGTCACAACAGATCCAACATGAAGAACTGTGAAGTTTGGGGGGAAATGTCACCCATGTGTACGGGGTCTGGCTGGGATGGAGTTAACTTTCCCTGCAGCAGCCCATGCAGTGCTGTGCTCTGCACTTGTAGCTAGAACAGCAGTGGCATCACACCAGTGTTGTGTCTGCTGCTGAGCAGTGCTGGCACAGCATCAGGACTCTCTCTAAACCCCCTAGGGGTGGGCAAAAATGTGAGAAAAGAAACATCACCAGGGCAGCTGACCTAAACCAACCAAAGGGATATTCCATACCATATGATGTCACACTCAGCAATAAAAGGTGGAAAAAGGAAGAAGAGGGGAGGGGTGGGCTCTTGTTGTGAAAATGTCTGTCCTCCCGAACACCGGCTACGTGCACTGAGGCCCTGCTTCAAGGATGTGGTCAAGCATTGCTCATTTGTGGGAAGTAGAGAGTAATTTCTTCCCTCTGCACTTCCACACAGCCTTTACTTGTTTTGTTTTGTTTTTTCCCTTTCCCCCTCCCTTTTCCCCTTTCCCTTTTCCCCTTTCCCTTTTTTCCCTTTAGTTAAATTGTTTAATTAATAATAATATTTCCTTAATAATTACTTTTTCCCTTTAATTAAATTATCCTTATCTCAACCCGTGAGTTGTTCTTTCCTTTACTTCTTCCCCTCCTCTTCTAAGGAGGGGGAGTGAGAGAGCAGTTGTGGTGGAGTTCAGCTGCCTAGCACGGTAAAACCACCACACCATGTTTGAACCAAACATGAGGGAATCTGCACATATTTGTTTGATTTTGAGGGACAATCTGTAGAGTGTGAAAGCACTGTTGTCAGAGACCAGCATGGCCTTATTAGAGCAGAGGAGCTGCAGAGCTGTGAGAAGTGCATTTTATCCAGTGCCTGAGTGGACAACTCGGTGTACCAGGCATTGGCCAGTAGCTTCTTGAGTTCACAAGTCAGTAAAAAATTAATAGAAATTCACTGGTGTAATAAACACGACTGTCACCAACTACATGTCCCAGGAGAAATATCAGCACCCGGTAGCAGAAGCTTTTGAGGGCTGCCATGAGTTCTTCTCCACAGTATCGTGTTGTTCTTGACTGTCTCTCAACCATTCTCTCTATTCCATAAGCTCATACATTCTGTTTCTAAAAATAATTATGCTAATAATACATCGAGGCTCTAAAAAATTTGTCATACTGGATTTGAACAAAATGCCTATTTCCCCCAAAAAATGGTTAGAGAAGAGTGATCATGGTTTTAAACACTGACCTTTTGCTCCTCTTTGGCTGGGTGAAATATGTTACAGCTTCTTTATTGCATATGAAAGAGAAGAGGTACCTTCCTATGCCACAGAGAATGGAAATGAAATACATTTCTGCCTTCAGCAGTTGAACAACAAAATAAACAAAACAGTTCTGGGAGCCTGTTGGAAAACAATGCGGTCCAGGGCTCTTCAGTTTATCATGGGGGTTTGGCAGACTTCAGCCTAAGCTGAGTACTGCTCGGGTATATACGAAGTCAGGAGGGCTGGCAGAGTGGACTTGTTTATCTGCAAGGGTGCGCACATGTTTAACAAGGAGTGTGCTTTAGAGGTTTGTACTTAGAGATGGAAATTATTTCTGCTGAACTCCTCACTCATGTTAAACCACATTCACCAGTTACGTTTGCATTGGCAAATTTACAGTAACAGTTAAATCAATCCCGCTTGGATGGGAAGTTCTGTTTGTTTATACTAAACAGGGGTGGTGTTAGCTCTTCCTTTTAGCCAGATGTTCATGTGAGTCACACCTGAGATAATCGATAATCCGGGCAGTGACAGCCAGAAATAACAGCAGTACAGGAACCCCAGATTCAGTTAAGGTAACATTAACTTTATCCCCTGCCTGGTTCCACATTTCCACCTGTTCTCTGATACCTCAAAGCAGCACAGTCCGTTTCCTGCACCACACAGGACAGGTGGCAGGTTCAGAGGCCACAAGGGAGCTGTAAGTGCTGGGCCATGCTCCTGTAGCAGAGGCCCAGAGGCTCTTTCCTCCCGTGGAAACTCAGTCTTAAATTTAGCCCCTGGCGTCGGCAAGCACGAACTGAGATCTTCAGCTTTTGTGCAAACAGCACACACTGTCAAATATGCCCTCATCTCCTCTTAGGTAGTAGAAATGGGCTGGGTGTAGTGAAGTGCATGGTCCCTGGACTGCCAGCTGGACTGCCGTGCTGAACTCAGAGAAGAAATTTTCATAATCCTTGGTTATGTTTCTCTGCTAGATCCCTTTGGATTGCAAGACTAATTCTGAGAATAAACCATTATGTTCCTCTTAGTTACAAGCTTGCTTACCGCTCTTTAAAACTTGCACACACTCTATCATATCTCACTTGTAGAAATCAATGAAATCTGGAGGTGCAGTCTATAACATTTCAGTTGATGGTCAAATGCTTGAAAATAACACTATTAAATATTTTATTAGAAATCTGGATTGATGGGCAGAAAGTAAAATAATGCTTTTTATTAAAATTTAGGTTGGGGATTAATTTAATATTTTTCAGTCTTTGCAACTGAGTATTTGGAACTATGCTTGCTGAAGTATGATTAGTTCTGATATGTTTTTTATTTCTCTTTTCTTTGCCTTAAGCATGCTTCTTTTCTGCTGTTTCTAGTATGACTAATGGAATCAAATGCAAATAACATGGAAGTTAATATTTCATATGTCATAGCAGCAGAACCTTAAGTGTAGTTTAAGTTTAGAAATTTATTAAAGTTGTCCAGTAAATCTCAGATCTCATCAAAAAAATCTGAAATATCAACACAATTTTGAAAGACTAATCTTTTATTAATACAAGTTACATTAAAAAGAAATAAACCTTGCAACAAGAGAAATATTATGTACGTTAAAAATGTCCAAAACCATAAAAAGGTTGCTCTAAAATTATTTTAAATTAAACATGAGAATCTAACAAAGATAACTGTGATCAACTTTCCTTCTGTGAAAATGGCAGTTAAATTTTTTGATGGACTCCTGCCATCTACTGCATGATGTAGGAAATGCAGCATAAAAATGTGAAAACCAGGAGAAATCTACCTGCTGACAGTTCAATATAAAAATAGTTCCTATTTTATAATAATTCCAATGCTTAAATACCCTGCATGAAATGTTTTCTCTATCTCTGTAATTTCAGAAAACAGTTGTGCGTGTCTCATCCATTCGGTGTGTCAAAGTCACTCTGGAGCCGTGATGTGAAACCAGGTGAAGGCTGAGGAAAGGTAGGAAACCGTGCACAGTCTTTAAAGCTTCACAAGTCCTGGGGAGAACAGTAATCTCAGTCTATACTTGGGGCTAAAAGCTTTGCAGACTGCCTGCACCTGATCTGTTTCCCACTGTGAGTTAGCAGTGTAGTCTGGACCAACCTGTCTTGAGGGCGGAACTTGGAGAACCTTTAATGTAGCAAGGCTGGTTCAAGCTGCGTATCTTCATTTAGCACTGGAGACAGAGCATGCAGGGGAAAAGGAGTCCTCTTCTTTTGCTCAGAAAGCTGATAGAGTTTGATTCCAGAGATCTTGCTCTAAGCAAGCTTTCATGCTACATGTTTTCTTGTCTCCGAAATGTGTTGACTGTTCAGGGATGCGCCTTTAAAATCAGTTAACATTTGTTTGTTCGGGAAACCATTGCCCCTGCGAATTCTGTTTTCAGGAAACAAGGCAACATCCATATACTGTTTGGACCCACACTATCAAAAGAAATGGCGTTCACCGTGGGTGTCCAGGATCCATTTTCATAATATTTTGCAATCTAGCTGGTGATGATCCAGCCTAATTCCCTACTCTTCAGCACATTTTCAAATTCCTGTGAGCAGCCTTTCCGGAACTGTCCTTACATGACATAGCAGTGACAACCATTCACCCTCAACCAGCTTTAACTGATAGCTGTTATGAAAGACAGAAGATAGTGTCCAAGGCTGATAGACTGATAACCACCCAGATAAGCAAGCAGAAGGATGCAACAGGACCTCTGCTGCCTGTATGCAAAGTGCTGATGAAAGGACATCTGCTTCCAAAGAAAGATGCTATATGAATTAGGTGTCTCCTGTGCTGATAAAGCTACTTGTGGTCTGCCATGGCCAGTGCACTAATAGGCTTAATAATATCACCTAATAGCATTAGCTGTTTGGCCTTAGTTGCCTCCTCTGAAAACATGCTCTAAGTCTTTGGATGAAACCTCAAAATATTTAGCCTGACTACATTTCCTAGCCCACTGATTCATTTAGAAAGGATTACGGTCTGGACACAACTACAGATGTGGTTCTTCTAGTTTCTTAAAGCAGGTTTAGAGTCTGTTGTAGGCTCCTGGCTTCAGCAAAATGAGGCTCCTACAAGCACAGGATAAAAAAGCATTTAATGGGTCATGAAGTCTTTGCTGTTACCCATAGCCTTGTCAGAAAATCCTGTGAATAAACTCCTGTAGTTCTCTCAAGACTAAGAAAAAGAGAGAGATCAGAATTTCTTACCTTCTGATTTCCTTAATATTTTAAATTTCCTTTGCCATGGTGGCATTTTAGACTAAATTTTAAATAATTGATTAATAGCTCACTTTTTCTATCTAAATGAGTTTCTAAATGAGAAATCCAGTACTGAATCATTTCTAATACCCTAATTTGTAAGGCCATCTCCAAGTTAAAATTCGTTAAATGAAAATTCAGTAATTACAAGCTCCTTTATGTATACTGTCCATAAAATGTCAGCGTTTCAAGTTTTTAATCAGACTATAAGCCTTTTAAATTCTGTAACTGCATAAAATTAATAGCAATTCAAGAGCCATTGGTGGAGCTTGGCTTGAGACCTACTGACTAGACCTTATATCATTGGGAACTGGTCACTACTATGCAAATCAATTTAAAATACACCAACATGATAAAAATTGAATATTACTCAGAAGTTAGCTACTGCTTGGATTCAATATATGAAATTCAAACAAGAACAACTTCAGAATAGTATATATGTATTAGTGTTGCAGTAGAGTGTGTGTCTGAGCACATCTGCCTGCACAAAATTCTTGCTGACCTCTAGTGACGGGAGCATTTCAGATCAGGTCAAGTCTCATAAATTTGCAACTCCTTTACCTGAGGAACTTGAGGACTGAAAAAAAAAAAGTCAGAGCAAGTTCACAGTAACTTTCCTGCAATTCAAGAGGTAATCTGTTTGCTTTGTGATTCCTAGAAGATTTGGATGTCATTAAGGGCCATCCATTAAGTATAAAACATGTTTTGCATTTTTTACTCTTTCTTCTGAACTAAAGGACCCTAAAATACGAGAGAAGCCCCAGGAAAAGCTCTTGGCTTGCCACCATTTTTGCAAAGTTGTTCTACTAGCAGCAAAAGTAAAAGAATTGTGTCCCCAGATTTTCTTCCATTCTTTCACTCCTTCAGTACCCCCAGATTGCTTCTCAGTTTTCTACTTACTTCACTGTTCAAAAGGCAGCACAGCCCGCTGGGTTAGTAGTTTGCACTTAGACTTGAGCTGCCTCTGCTCGGTAGCTCCAGGCTGACTTCCTAGCCAGCCAACACCTCTGAGATGGACGAGGGTCTGTCCCTCTCCTCACAACAACATGGTCTTTGTTGCATTGGAAAATCAGACCAAATTGTCCAGAGCAGACACTAATTTAGAGGCTTCTACCTGAATTACACCATGCTGGAATTTTCCAACAGACTGTTGGGCCAAATAGAGAATCCTAACTGGTCCTCTATTCCCTCCCCCTCTGGAAACTTCCAGGGAAAGTTGCCATGCTGCTTCAGATCAGGGTTGTGTTGGGGAGAAGTCCAGTGAGACAAATGCTCATCTCTGGCTTTCGTAGAATGTGACTTCAGAAATGTTATTACATGGACTAGTATTTGCATAAAACAGGATTTCACTCAAAATCAGCCCAATTCTAAAAGACAAAGGAAAGGCAGAGATCCATCGGTTAAATAATTCTGTTGAAAAATTTCCTTTTCTTCTGTCATCTGTCCGCATAGTTTGACAAGGAATGTTAATTGAGGAAGACATTTTAACATGTGGGAGGGATTGTGACAATTTTATGTGGCTGCACAGAGTAGGAAGAAGGCAAAGACTATGAAAGTGTGTGAGAATCTTAGCCTTTCACTTATAATACATTGAAATATTAGCATCTGACATATTTCTCTGATTTTAATACATTGAAATATTAACATCTGTTGTTTCCCCAGTTTTCTAACATGTTTTATTATGAAAAGATGGACATAACTGGAAGTTTAATAACAGTATCCCTCCCAGGTAGTCTGGACAGGTCTTGCAACACATGATGTAGGCCTGGGAGGGATTTGGGGATGTTTAGTCTTGCCCAAGAGTTCTTCACCCACAGCTCTTCATCCTTCAGCATTGATGGATGATTACTATGAAAATTGGAAAGATGAATTCAAATGTTAGATGACCTCTCAATCACCTTTTAGGAACCTGGATCCAGTGCTCATTTAGGAACTTGGATCCAATACACATCTACTTAACACAGGCTTCTGTGTTAAGTAGATGTTACTTATACTTTATTCCAAGGAAACAGCTTATGTGTAGGCACTGGAACAAAAATCCATTGTATATCAGCTGCTCAAGGGTAACTGAACTTTCTCTTAGAGTAGCTGTGAGGCAGTTTGAGATAGTTTACCCTAAACTGACTTGTGTAAATATGTATAGAGAGAGGTTTTTAAACATAAAAGGTATGAAATATTTTTTCCTAAACCAATACTGAAAATGAATTTAATGATTCAGAGCTGACCTACTTGTGGGTGTATACCATAATTTTCCTCTGAAAGAGCTCACATTTGCATATACCTCTTGCTCAGAACTTTTGAGATCTTTTCTTTTTAAACCTTTCCAGTATTTTATGAATTTTTGTAACCTATCCCAGAGCTCAGTCACTCTCTGATCAGACTCCTACCCCCCATAGCTTCTCTCAGTCCTATAAAGCTGCAACTGTACACCTCTGTGGTGATAACAAATTCCCTCACTAAAAACAGCACTCATAGAGAGTCTTTCAAGAGACACTATACATATATTTTGTACAGTTGTTCTCTCTTCCTGTTTTAGTGCACAGGATTTGATTCCTGCCAGGTCTTCCCTCATGATACCTCATGATACATACATGATATTTGTGTGTTTGTTTTATTGAGGACAAAATACATCTTCACTTTCAGAGAACTTGCTGAGTTCCTCTTCACCAACCAGAAGGAAGGGGAAAAGGAGGGAGAAGCAGGGACAAAAGGAAAGGAAAAGTGGTATTACAGACCCATTTTGTAGATGAAACATGGCAGTCTGTGACTTAACCACATGCTCTTTGACAGCATGACATAGCAGCAAAATCAAGTTTGTGTTATCTAGAATAAGTTTATGTAGAGGACTGAGTCATATTTTAAGAGGTTAAGAGCTTTGACTTCAAAAGTCCTTTGTACCAGAAGCACTGCCTTCAGCTCTATTTTTAACCTTTTTTTTTTCCTTTCAAAGCAAAAGAAATTACATAGCCATTATACATCCCTTTTGCATTTCAGTGTGTGCCAGGGGCAAGCATGAAAGTTTCTTTCAGCATCTGATGACTCATAAGGTTGTTTCTTTGACCAGTCAGCCTTTGGCTTGACATGCTCAAGAATCAAACTAAACAGTAATTGCCTGGTTTTACAGATTTATTTTTTTTTTTTTTTCCCCTAACAGGATGGTATTTCAGTTGGCATAGAAGTTGTCCCATAAATGGTTTTGATTTTCCATATGAGTACATTATTGGTGCTTCTAGGTGTCCACAACCACCCCACTTCTCCTCTTAAAAGAAAAATGAGAGGCATTTTGTTTTTACATTCTGCAGAGCTATGTCAGATGGACAAAGTGACCATGTGTCTGTTTCCAAAATCTAAAATATGGTCTGGCTCTAACCATCATGGTTTCATGACTAACGTTGGCCAGAGGATGTGTTACTTGGATCATGAGCTTGCACATCTGCCAGAAGGATGCCAATCTGTTTGGTCGGAAGAAAAAGGCCAACAGCATTGCCCTGCAAGGGTGACACTGCATGCGTTTCATTGTGTATTTCCAACCAGGCACCTACAGCAACAGTGAGCTTAACTCACTAAGCTTTAAAAAGTCTTTTAGACGGATCGTCTTCTGTAGTGGCAATACACGCTTACATATATTAGTTTCCTGAAATTTCCACAAGGCAAGAGGAGAAAAGTTACACAGTTATGTATTCTACCTTCAGCAGAATCTGAAACTATGGTCCTCAGAGCACACATGAAATGCAGTTCTGCAATGTCCGGGAAATAAACTGTCACCAGATAAATCCATTGGTTGAGTCCCCTTCTTTCTTTTTAGTTCCTACACTTCTTAGATTAGGGATTGCTATCAGGGCTGGAAGATGTTAACTTTGGAAAACAGTGAAGGACAAAGAGGTGGGGTGTCTTTCCATGTTCCCTCTCGTGCTGTTTTTTATATTATTGTTTCATAATACACGGTGCTGTACCATTGATGAACTGAACATTTCAATTAGTTGGAATGAGAAAAACAACCAAAGGAACAGCTGTAAGTAATACCTCCTTTTCCGACAGCGGATTACATTTCACTGAACTGGAAATCAAGTCAGAAACCTAGCAGATTGTGCAAATCCCCCTAGAAGTCCATTTGCACCTTTGGCAAAAGATGCCTTTGAAAACTCTTCCCTAAAGGACTTACCTCTTAGAAAGGAGAATAAAAAGGGGGGAGATGGCAAAGAAGAAATAGAAGGATGCAATGTGGGTTCTCAGAGTTATTCTTTATTAAACTTCATGTTGAAACTCACTGAAAATTGGCAAAGCTTCCAGGAAAATTTAGCAAAGAAACAGCTTGCAGTAATCTAGCAACAAGGGTTACTATGGCAATAGCAGTACACTGTGAGATTTAGTACATATAATTTTCCATGATTCATGGTATATTTTTAGCTATTTTTCTTTTTGTTCTGTCATGCAAATTGCCTTTCTGAATAAAAGGAAGGACAGAATCGGCTAGGTCTTGCCCTCAGAAAAGATAGAGAGGTGTAAGTTGGTGCTTAAGGGAAGTCTTTGTGCTCCAGCCTCATATGATCAACCATCCTAAAGAAATCTTGGGGTCTTTACTCCTACCCCATTCATCTTGTCTTGAGGCTTTAACACCACTGATTGTTCCCCGCTTCTTGAATTCCTTCCATCCTTTATTCCCCTTAATTTCCTTCTCCAATTCTTCTCCCCCTAGTTCACAGTCTGAACCCTACAAATAATTTTTCTCTCTTCCTTCTTTTCCAGCTATTATCCAACATAATTCTTTTCAATACCACCATCTCTTTTCTTTGTGGCATGGTTTCTACACAGGCATTCTAAAACCTGGCTCCTAGCTCCTCACCCCCCTTCTTCTGTGCAGTCCTCTCTTTGGCCTCTTTGTGGCTTGCTCATAGCCTGATCTGATCAGGAGTTTAATGTTGTTTTATTCTCAACCACAGTGATTCAGTCACTCTCCTAGCATTTAGATAAGCACCATGATTTTTGTATGGCTGTGATGTGCGAGCTGTTACCCTTTGTTTACCCTCATAATATCTCTAAGATCTGGCCCCCTGTTCTTTGACCAAATGTCAAAAACTGTCATTTGAGGCCTTTTCTTCTACCACATCTAGAGTCTCAGCTCCTGGGCTGCACGTGCTCAGCCATTCAAAATATTGATGAATTCATGATCTTCCCCGTGCACTTCTTCAATTACTAGTCTCCTCCTCCTCTGCTGTGACAGGTTCCTTAGCTGCATCAGCTTAGAACAAAGTGTCCTTCTCTATATTGGTGCTTCTGATCATCCCCTTCACTTTACCACTGTCTCCAACTTTTGTTATTGTATTCCACAACTTGCACAGGTGTCTCAGTGCTGTGTTACATTGACCCAGAATATCTCCTTTAACTCCCCTTTTGCAGTTCACCTCCACCACATTGTATGAAACAGTAGCATCTTAGTACTGGTTAGGCAACCAGAAAACTGCACAGAATCATGGGCAATCACCAGAACATGCTCATGCTATTATTCCTTGACCTTCCTTACTCTTCACCTCTAACCATTTGTTTGTTGAATTCATTTAATTATTGTCTCTAATTGGATTCTCAGTGTTTTAAGAGTGGGACTGTCTGCCTGCTATCCCCTTTAGGTATACAGCTCAAAAGAAATTAAGCTCTTTGAAGCCTCTATAAATATTGGAAGGAAGGCATAAATTGAAGAAGTGACAAAAATGCTGAAAAAGAGCAGTTTTTTAAGTTAGTAAAGTCTGGGGAGGCTTACAAGGATCTTTAGAAAACCTAGTAAAGGATCAGAATGTAGATATCCACTATTCACAACTCCTCCTGATTTTAGTATTAGCTTCTAGTATCAGCATACATAAGTACAAATAAACACATACAAAATAAGAAAATATTCTTGACAATGAAAAGTTAAAAACATACAGAAAAGTAATTTTGCCAAAGCAAAATATAATTATATAGCTAAACTTCCTGCTATATTTACAGGAAAAAAGCTGCCTGCTTGTTTATGTATATTAATGAGTTTATGTACATTCGTGTTTATGTATATTCATTCAAAGGCTCACAGTGCCTCGTCTCAAGACACAGCTGATCAGTAGCTGGGGCTGTGGTGCAGTGTTGCATAATGCAAGTTTATGACTTTGCAAGATGTCATTTTCCTTTCCAGCATTTCTAGGTTTGTTTTTTTTCTATGTTCAGAAAGTAAAGTATTTCAGATAAATACACTCTTTGCATGTTTTTTACACCATATAGGACATATTAGATACAGTCATGGTATAAATATAGCAATACAAATTGTCTTCTGTCACAGAGGATACTGGACTAAAGATGTCCTCGTCTGTTCTGTGTTAACGCTCTTGTGTTTCTCAAATTAAGTTTTTCTTCTCAGTGAACCACTGTGATGCATGGCAATATGGGCATGAGGTAAAGTCAAAGGAAAAGCTTCCCAGCTCTGAGAAACCGTGTGTGTGTGAGAAAGAAGGAAAGAAGGAATGCCCCATCCCTCAGAATAGGTGATGGGTGCAAAACGCAAAGAATGGGAGTTCCTCTCTCAAGAATCAGTAGTACTGGGGCTCCATCATCTTCTCTGTAGTCCCAGCAGTCTCCCCTGTTTCAGCAGGCTTAGCTGGGTGAAGGCTTTGCTGTGCTCCAGGCAGCACTGCAGGATGGGAGCTTTCCTCCAGTCCCCAGCACAACTGCCCTTCTGTGAGGCCCAGTGTCTGACATCCATTACAGCTGAGAGACTCAAGACTTTAGTTCACAACGGGCTTTGTGTTATCTGATACTACCAGATTTCTCTTTTCCCCTTTGGTGACTGTGAGTGCTGCTTTCTGGCTGCAGACTATTTCTTTGGGTTTCTTTGTAAATGTGCTCAAAGACCTTTGGTTATTAATGCAGGGTTCTACAAACAATTATTAATGATATTGTTATTGTTCTACAGCTAACATAATTAATGTTATATTTGTAAGTAAATGCCATTATTGTAATTTCAGAAACGTCTCCTGTTCCTGCAGCTATCACACAACACTTTCTGCTACCAGGAACTAGGACTTTTTAGGTAGAAAACCCATATTTACTCCCCATGTTTTACCAGAGAAGCATCAACACCTCTGACAAGAAAGCAAATACGGCATGTTATAAAAAAGGTGTTTGAACTGTTCAGCCTATTCTGGATGGCTTGCCAAATACAATATTGCTGTATATTGTATTTACTACTGCTGTTTCTAAGCTGTATTCCCTGCACTATCCAGTAGATGATGCTAATGTATCACAAACTAGTCTCTGTTCAGTTTTCACCCGAGGAAAGATGATGATGGCTTCAAAAGTGTATTTCTGTCACATTCCAGACATTTTACAAAATTCTGTGATGCTCTCTTTAATTCTTGTCTTTTCTTTTCTAGTATGTGCAATCTGGATTTTCAGAATATGTTATTCTTCTGAAGCAGTTTTGTTACTAAGGTCACCTCTTTCATGTACCTACCTATCAATCCTTCCTAACTGTCTGGTATTCAAGTCAGTCTGACATGTTTGACCAGTTTCAGAAGTCCATTGCCATCTATTTACCATCTATTGTCATCTTTTACCATCGCTTTGCTATCTATTTACTCATATTTTATGATGTACAACATTAGGCTTTGTGCTGTGTCAACATTTTTTCCTGATTCCAGTCTGCAGTAAATACGTGAAACCAAATCCTTGCACTACAACAACAAAAGCAAGAAACGGAAATAACATGTTCCATTCATATACATAAAGAAAAGGGCAAAACTGAGTTTCCATGAATCTTCCAAGATTCTCAGCTTTTCTAATCTTATTCTCTAGCATAAGCATACCTTAATTATAGACTATGGGAGGAAGCTATATAATCACCTCTCCTTTGCAATGGATTCTGATTTTCTTACACAGAGAGACTTGCTGCTAATTTCACAAGAAGTCTCTTTAAAGATCTTGGAATTACTGGCAGAATGAGCATGCTCCTAATCATATATATCAGAATCCAAGTTTTTTTCAAACAGAGAAACATTGTCTGTATGGCATTTATAGGAATTATTTACATTTTGCTGCTGAAAGGAAAATAGAGTTTAAAGAACTGGTTTGCCAAGACGGATGCAGAAAAAACTTGATCTCTCTCTGCTTGCCTGAGTCTCAACCTCATTCTCTGAAGTGGTGGGATCCTAGCCAGCCCCCTCCAGAAGCTAGGCAGCTAGTTAATATTTCTCCTGTGCTAGCAGACTAGCACTTGTGGTCCTTCCAGCCATTGGATCCCGATGTAGCTGTTACCTGCTTTCTGAATTGACACACCACTAGAAGGAGACAAGCCAAGAGGAACAAATCCTGTCTTCCGAGGAGGAAAGAAAGAATACAAAAGAGGGAACTGAGCTACCTTTCTTTGCCCTTTGTTTCTTTCTCTGTCTTTTTTTTAGCTTTTCTCCCCTGGGAAAAGTATGGGCACCTGAGGAGATGGAGAAAGAACTTTCTTGCTTCCTTCAGCAAGCAGGTCTGATGTCTGTCCTTTCCAGATTGTGAAGCTGAGGCTAATTAGACCATTTGGCTTTTCTTATACTTTTGCCCCCAGGAGAGATGAGTTATATGAGAAAGTTGGAGCTTCTCATGTCATTCTGCAGCAAGCTCAAGGACAGGCAAAAAACATTACTGATAATTGTATTGCAAGAGTTGGCAGCATAGAGGAGATCTAAGAATAGGCCACCCAGACGGCAGCTGGGGCATGAAGTAGACTTAGGAAATGCATGATTCAAGGCGTAGGCGTTAGGGCTTGCGTGTCTTAATCTAACACCTGGGCAAAAAGTTCCAGAACACGAGTAAATCAGCATAAAAAGCTTCAGCAGAAGCATATTTAGTCATGCAAGGCATACAGGCTGAATTGCAGGGTTAGTTGTTGTGTAGTAATTAAAGCAAAGAAAAATAACTAATCAACGGGTGAGCAAATTGTTTTAACAGAGAACATAAAAGGAGTCATCTGATCATTTTCTATTTCCCTGGCATCAATCACCGACAAATACATCTTTGTCACCATGTTCAAGGAGAAGAAGAGAAGAGAGTGAGAGACAGAAAGAGAAGGCACAATGCTTCAACCAACAACAAGTCCTCTCTCCTGGACTGGAACTGCTTGCCTGGCCAGAAGTATGCCTTAGATGTGGTTTTGTATTGTGCGAGTCCCTTTGGAGGTAAACTTCATGCAAGTGTGTCAGAAGACACTATATTAAAATGTTGGAGAGAAATTGTTCACAAAATAATAATTTTTATTGATAGGTACTGAACACATCTCTAATAATCCAAGTATGGTCCTGTCACATTAAATAGCCAAATCGGCAGTCTAATAAAAAATACGTGCTTTTTTCCCACAATGTGCTGTTGTATCAAGAGCTGGAGGCATAACAGAAGTATCTGTATCTTGGCACATCAGATGTGTCTAGGAAGGAAGGAAGGAAGGAAGGAAGGAAGGAAGGAAGGAGAAAGAGAGAAAAGAAAAGAAAAGAAAAGAAAAGAAAAGAAAAGAAAAGAAAAGAAAAGAAAAGAAAAGAAAAGAAAAGAAAAGAAAAGAAAAGAAAAGAAAAGAAAAGAAAAGAAAAGAAAAGAAAAGAAAAGAAAAGAAAAGAAAAGAAAAGAAAAGAAAAGAAAAGAAAAGAAAAGAAAAGAAAAGAAAAGAAAAGAAAAGAAAAGAGAAGAAAAGAGAAGAGAAGAAAAGAGAAGAGAAGAAAAGAGAAGAGAAGAGAAGAGAAGAGAAGAGAAGAGAAGAGAAGAGAAGAGAAGAGAAGAGAAGAGAAGAGAAGAGAAGAGAAGAGAAGAGAAGAGAAGAGAAGAGAAGAGAAGAGAAGAGAAGAGAAGAGAAGAGAAGAGAAGAGAAGAGAAGAGAAGAGAAGAGAAGAGAAGAGAAGAGAGAAGAGAAGAGAAGAGAAGAGAAGAGAAGAGAAGAGAAGAGAAGAGAAGAGAAGAGAAGAGAAGAGAAGAGAAGAGAAGAGAAGAGAAGAGAAGAGAAGAGAGAAGAGAAGAGAAGAGAAGAGAAGAGAAGAGAAGAGAAGAGAAGAGAAGAGAAGAGAAGAGAAGAGAAGAGAAGAGAAGAGAAGAGAAGAGAAGAGAAGAGAAGAGAAGAGAAGAGAAGAGAAAAGAAAAGAAAAGAAAAGAAAAGAAAAGAAAAGAAAAGAAAAGAAAAGAAAAGAAAAGAAAAGAAAAGAAAAGAAAAGAAAAGAAAAGAAAAGAAAGGAAGGGACACCCTTTTATAGAAGTCTAAAAGAAAGGTAAATGATTGAGAAAACACAGGTCATAGAGAGGGGTTGCCTTTGGCCCTGGCAGGCAAAAGAGCCATTGAACTGAGAGAAATACTGAAGAGCTGGATCTGTTTTGTTTTATCTTGAACTTTATGCACCCTGGAGAAGGGCAGACTTTTTATGTAATTGACAGGAATTTTAACACCCGAGTACAGCTGGTTGATGAGAAGAAAGCTGCTGGTTGCTGTAGTTTGACTTGATAGAATTTGTCAGGAATGGCTTTGCTTGCTGTGATGAGTAAGCATGGGAGACATTTCATTGCTACTGTGGGGGCTGTTTTTAATTCACTGTAGACATTTCGGTTGGGAAGCTGAGCTTTACGGGCCATTGTATTTAAGTAATTTGGAACAAGAGTTTGGAGTATTAGAGGGAAAGCTGGGTTTACAATGTGTTAATTGTAATAATAAGCAGGAAGAAACGTTGAAGTCAGCCTGTATAAAGCTTTGTTTGGAGCAATACTCATAGCCTTCCTGTAAGCTTCATTGTATACATGGAGAAGGATATTTTTTTTAGTTTAGTAGAACAAGTTTATCTTAAAATGGTTTAGGTTTAGGTTATACAAGCATGGATTTGTGGGCTGAATGTTTGGGCCTGAAGAAACCTCTATACCTAATAAAGATACAACCAAAGATTGATGGTGAGAAATTAAATGAATTTCCAGAAGATTAATAAGAGCGCAGACATCCAAGAGATGTCATCTAGAATGGCCATAATGGGAAAGATGTTTCTCTCAAGGTATTACTTATTTCCTTAAGAGAAACTGAATTTTTACTGAGAAAAAGTTACACAATGAACATCCAGTTCATGAAATATTAAGCATTTAGCATACTGAAGGAATATTGAGCTCTTTGTTGTTGCAAGCAGTGTACAGGGAAAGTACACTGTAATTTATATCACTTCTTTGTATGCAATCTTTGCATGTGTAAATTGCTTAGAAAATTGTATAGCTAACAATCTGAGACTGCATGATTCACATGTGAGATTTCACGGGGGTTGGAGCATACTGGGTTAGGAATGAAACGTGAATATGAAGGTTTGGGATCTTGAGAAGAACTGTGAATGTTCCTAAGAGCTTAATGCAGGGAAAATACAATTTCTAACAGAGTTAGAAATTGCCAAATAGAAAAAATCTGATCAAGCCTCCTTTTCCTATGGAAAATAAAATTTAAAACATTGTACTCCTTCTGTGGGCAGGAGGACTGGGCGGGGCAGAATTGCAGAGAAAGTAGGTCAGATGGCAGTTTCTGTCCAGTTATGTAGGTTATTTGGAAGAAAATGGAATAGTTTGTACTTCAATATTTTTGCTTCAATGAGCAACAAGAAAAGAAAGTTTTTCACAAATTATAATGAATGGAATGTGTGTTAAGTTCATCCTATACTTTCAATTAGAGGTCTGAATATCAGGAAAGTATTTCGATTCAAATTTTGAAGCTCTTTGTTTGAAGACAAAGGAACTGGCACTGATGGAAGACAAAAGTACCTTCTTTTGCCTCTTGAGTTAAGTACATATAATTTAACACAGATAGCAATTGCATAGGAAAGCTGACAGTGTTAGTTAATGGGAAAACAGCAAAGAATAAAATTGGGAAAAAAAAACAGTTAATAAAAAAATTAACAAGGCTTTGAAAATTTTTGAAGGAGAACTGGTTTTTTCAGTGATAAAACTGACTTGTAGTCATCTTCCGTAGCACCAAAGTCTCAAGAATGAGAGAGGTGGTTTCCAAACGCAAGAGATGTCTTTGAGCAATATGCTGTTTGTTTTTTTTTCATAGCAACTATGCAGTCGGTGAAAACACTGAGTTATAGCAGATGCAATAAGAGACAGCTTTCCCACCATATGCGAGAAGACTTTGGCAACATGAAACTTCTCTGATCTCTTTCTTTTTTCAAGATTTGCAGGACAGCCTTGAGTAGAGCCAAGCTGTGTACACAGTTTCATGATATAATTATTAGAAAAAGCAATGCAATACACATTTACAGCACCAGTTGTTTTCAATTGACAGTAATTCCTAGCAGTTATATGGCATTTGTATATTAGCTTAATGTAGTTATAGCTACATACACATATATATATATCATATATATATATACATACTTAATACAGTCATACTTCATTAAGATGATTTTGGAAAAAGATAATACATGTAAGACATGGTCAGCTTTTCTTCAAACTATTTTGTCAAATTGTATATATATATACATTTTTACTGAAGCTATTTTTCAGTTTCAGTGAAATAATGTATTACAAAGTCTATCTACTTACTGTAGAAAAGTTTTATGTATTTTGAAGGAACAATGAGTGTATGTAAATTTTCAAATAAAAGAGAAAAATATTCAAAGTTAGCATCACAGTAACTGCAGGGCATTCTTGCTGAGGTGATGCCTACCCCCAGGCTTTGTCTGTGTTCTACGAGGCACCACAGGAGACTTAGGAAATGAAGACCAGTTAGAGAAACAGGTTAATGGGAAAGGATAAGGCCAAAGGGAGCTGAATTAAAATTCTTACTGTACTTTGTCTCACATTTCCAAATTTCAGAGTTTTGGTTTTCAGTTTTTCATTAGTCAAATTTTTTCTGCTGAGTCTAATCCTTAGTAATACACATGGCACCAAGAAACAGGTATAAGCTACATTACAGATAATATTTTGTAATATCTCAGGCTTTCAGCAAGGTTTTTCTGATTTATCTGGACTCCTGTTGCAATTGCTAGAGTGAATAAAAAGCTAGTCAGAATATACAGAAATATAATCAGAGAAAATTGTCTTCCGTTTATTTGTATCACAATCCTTGGATTTTCACCAAAATGTCTCTGTATTTCTCTGGGTAAATATTGTGCCCATCACTGGTGAAAGCAATTATACCCAGCTTTTATTCCTGGTTCTATAACCTCTACAAAATGATGCAGTTGAGGATGATGCTGTCCTCTGATGGCTGATTCTTTTCAGGAGCATAAATGTAGTGAGTGACTTAGACTTTGTTATGGAGATATGGGGTTCAGTCAAAGTTAGCTTTAACAGAGGAGAAGGGAAGTAAGAGTCTGCTATTTCACAGCACTGGTTGAAATCAAAAATAGTGAAGAAATCATCACTCAAGAAATGAGACTTTATGGCTGTGTTCTGTTGAGTGGGCACAGAAGTGTAGAGGGGTGATTTATTACAGACACTTTTGTTGTGTCATTATGCACCCAAAATAATGTGACTTATCACACATGCAGACTGGTAGTTTATTTCCACAAATACACTTAAGTGCTAAATTGAGAACTCTGGAAGTGAAAAAGGCTATCTTGAAGAGATGGAGTGTATATGCATGCTGATCGCTGGCCTGGGATCAATTTTAGAGAAGGAGGAGTTTTGCAGCCATGTAAGACAGTTGAAACAGCTACCTAAGCACATCCAGGAGGTTTATATAAGTCTAAAATGGTATTTGCAGGAGGCTGCATATGTATTTGAGGCTGCCAACTGACAAACAATGTTTCTAATGACAATGCTGCCCCAGGCTGTCCTTGCTGTGCCTGATTTCTGACAAATGCCAGGACAACAGTTTGTGGAATTGCACAATGGGCAGGACCAGGGAATTTATCCAGGTGATGAAAAAATTTAAACAATATGGAGAATCAAGTCTTAAATCCACATAGATATTACGAATATGGGGAGATTTCTGGTAATATGCAGACTGTCAAATGAAAGTTTTGAAGAACTAGGTTACTGAAAAGGATGATCTATCCTAGAAAGACTTCTCTTAGCATCTTTGTCTCACTTTCTCTTCTGGTTGTTCCTTTGGAGTGCATATGAAGAGCTTAATATTCAGATTTTCAGGTAGACATCTTGGATTTTAAAAGTAATTTTAGATATTGTGGGAAAATGCCCACATAATTCAGAATTTAATTCAAGAAGCTTGTAGGAAAAGCATAAGTACATGTATATAGGTGTGCACTGAGGACAGGATCACTTCAATATGGTTTTATAGTGTGCATCAAATATAGTATCATATTATTTTCATTTGGATGGAAAAAACAATTTTGTAAATAGATCTATGAGTTCTTAATAATGTCAGGCAAATGTTATTAACACTAAAAAATCTCTGAACTCAGCTATCACTAGGTACTTTTTTATGTAAGATATTTGTGCATTAAGGAAGTAATTGCCTGCTTAGTTCCCTCCGGGAGAATTTTTGACATTCTTTTCTCCTTTTATCACAGTGAAATGCTTGATAGATCCGTAAATTTCTTGAAATTATAACCACAGCTTCCTTTTTACCTAGGTTATGTGAGCCCTCAACATTCCAGCCATGAGAATCATCTTGATACTTCAGGCTTGCCAGTTATATCACACTTCTTTTTATAGTAAAGAATTGTCATTTTTATCCTTGCTCCTCAGACTCCAGCATTAGGAGATGAACAAGCAAAATGTATCTTTAAATTCCTTGACACCTTATGTGTGCCATACGCTGAGTTCAAACAATATTTTTTCTACCTTCTTCTTCTGTTGTCAATGTTATGTCTTTTTGGCTGTTTCTCCAGTGAAAAGGATCACCATTCATGTCTATCAAGTGCAGCAAAATTGCAGCATGCTGCCCTGTTATCACTGTGCTGTTGGCTTCATCTGCCCTTTACATCATGGAGTCACTGGCATCCATTGCTCACCTTCTTACAAGAATTCCCATCAGATATCTTCTGTAATTTTCTGTTCCGTTTTGCCAGACAAGTTCCTCAGTAGGTGACTTGCTGAGTGTCTAAAACCCATTTGATAAGTTGAGCGCTTTCCAGTTGTCTGTTCACTTTGTGTTGTAAGCTGCTACAAGGGTTTCTGGTTTTCTGTGTTTTCCTACTGCTGACCCTTTTCCCTGTGACCCCTGCCAATTCATTCAAGGGGTTTTAGTTTGCTCCTACTGTACCTAGGATTACAGTTCAATCCCAAGAACATATCTTATGCTGCATTTCTGCTGGCTTGTACCACATGCACCTCAATGTGCCACATTGCCTTGGTGAGAAGGAAAGACCAGTAGAGGCAGAGGCACAGCTGGCAGAAGCAGAGCAGAGCTCATCTGGATTGACAGGACAATGCTAAGTATATGCCTAACTTATAATACTGTAGTATCTTAGTACTCAATCATTTTTGACCTCAGTGGCAACATATATATTTAGAATAGCATTACCATCATACTGTTGATAAACTACACATCACTGCTATCATTGCTAGATGATTAAAGGAATGCATTTGTCTGGGCTGTGTTCAAGATGCGCATTCTCATCTCCTGGAAGTCAGTGGTCCATTCATTCTTCCAGGAGCAGTAAATTGGGTGTTGAGTAATCTGCCCTTTGAAATGTGTAAAGAAGCTGTTAAGAGAGCACAAAATATGTTTAGCCAGCAGTACCAGCTGGATGTGAGCCCACCCAGGATACTTTGTTCAGCTGACAGCTGCTACCAGAACTACATGAGAGTTAGTCTCTAACACTCTTACGTCTCATTCTGCTTGTCAGCTTCCCCTTCACTTTGCTCTAAAGGGAGGTAGAAGAAGGATATAGCATAGGGGCAGAAGCAGCTGCTGGTGTGTAGAGGGCTAGCGAGGATTTGCACTGAGGCATGGATTTAATGTTGTGCTCGCCAGTTTAGATATGCTATTGGGGAAAAGAGTTACGCCATAAATTGCATCCTCGTAATAACGAGGAAATGATGTGCTGGTCACTCCACCTGCCAGCCCTCTGCCTCTGAGGAAAACTGTACCTTTTGTTTGTTTGCTTCCTTTCATTCTCTCCCTGTGAATTGTGGGGCTCATCCTCGTGCCTGGTACATGGGCGCAGGTGAGCTCCAACACCTAGTGAAGAAGGGGGAGGAGTGGAAAGGGGCCATGTGGGAACCGACTCAAATGTCTTGGTGTGCAAGTCCAGTGCTTACTGCATACAACAGGGAAAGTCCTGGTGCCTGCCAGAAGAAGGGTAAGTAGAGATGGAGGCTGGAAAGCAGAACCTGCCAAAATGGAGCAGCAAAGGCTGTAGCATCCTCTAGGAGAAGCATGACTAGATGCCTCAGGCACGCTCCAAGATGAGGACACTGGCATCTGTACCTCTCCAAAAGCGGGGCTGTATAGCAGAGGGGAAGACCCTTGGTGTTGGAGAGCCAGAACCTTTTTTAACCGTTCCAATCTTTACTTTTTTTTTTTCTAGAAATCAGCATTAGGTGATTTGAGTGGACTAACAATAAACACGCTTTACAAAACCCCAAATTTGCTCCTCAGGATAGAATAGTAATGTGAGTAGCCCGCTACTTTGCCGTCAGCAAAAATCAATGCAGACCTTCAAAGGAAAAAGCAGTCACCCTGTTGTTGTTAGGTGATGATCTAAGGCGAGGCAAGCTTTCTAGGGAGAGAGAAGAGCTTTTGCTGGACCAAATAATACAGCTGCTCTACACAGGAGCTTTTGGGCTCACAAATCTTCACAGGAGGAGGTCAGACCTGAACACGATCTCGCTCCCAGCTCTATCGCTTGGTCTCACTGACGCCCTTACCCTCCGAGCGCTGCCCTGAGGGACGAGCGGGGCCGGAGGGCCCGGTACCACAGGGGGCCGGTCGGTACCACGGGTCGGTACCACACGGCTGCCCTCGCCCCCGGCCTGTCTCCGGCTGCCGGCCCTTCCCGGTCGCTTCCCCGTCTCCCTCCGCTGCCGCGGGCGCCTCTGCTGCGGTGCGCGGCTGCTGCTCGAGCCCCCGGCCCCGTTTCCCGGCGTCTCTCCCGCGGGCAGGTACCGCTCCCCCGGCCCCGCCGCCCCCCGCCATTTCCCTGCCCGCCCCCGGGCCCTCCTCCCGTCACCGATTCGGCGCCGCAGCCGCGGGGCCCCGAGCCCCCTCCTCTCCCCTCCGCCTCCCCGCCGCCGCCGCCGCGGCTCCCGAGCTGTCAGTGCGCAGGCAGCGCCGCGGCCCCGCGCCGAGCCCCAACGGCCGCCAACCGCCGCCAACGGCCGCCAACCGCCGCCGCGGGGCGGCAGCAGGTAGGGCGCCCGGAGAGCCGCCGCCGGCCCGGCCGGGCTGCACCTGACAGGAACGGGGCTGGGGCTGGGGCTGGGGCGGGACGTTGGCCGGTGCCCGCGGGTCTTTTTTGTTTGTTTTTCTCATTTCTGCTATTAAATGGGGAGAGCGAGGAGGCAAGGCCATGACATTTTGGCCCCGCTTGGAGCCTAGGTTGGTCAGCCTCCCATGGGGAAGGGCGTCCTGGAGGATTTCCCCAGGGGCGGTTTGTCGGGTGGGAAATAGCACCAGGCTGGCACGGGGCTCTGCTTTAGCTTCCCGGGGGAACCGAGCCCCGTGGGCTTTCCCGAGGCTGGTGTATGCAGCGGTTCTGTAACGTACTTGGAGCAACCTAGTCCAGTGGGAGGTGTCCCTGCCCACGGCATAGGGCAGGAATTAGGTGATCTTTAAGGTCCCTTCCAACCCATTCTGTGATTCTACGAACATACAGTATTCTGTCAGGTAATCTAGCTTGATCCTTCTCTATGTGCTTGGCAATCCCACTGCCATCTCCTTAACCCACTCCCCAGAAGCTCCTAGGGAAATGGGTCAGCGTCCCCAGTTGATGTACCTCGCAGACACTCGGTGAGTTTCCGCACCGCCAGCTGGCTAGCAGGCAGCATTGTGACCCTTCGGTTTATGCACATACTGAATGAGCCTGGCTTCAATTATTCATTCTGATGCTATTGCAACCTTCTACAGCTTCTCTTCTCCAGGGAGATGATGTGTAACAAGACTTTGAAATACTTTGCCATTGAGTCTGTGATCCTATCTAGGCACATAGCAGCTGTTTGCGCATGTAGCCATTCTTAAGGGTTAATTTATAGCAGTAAAATGTGCGTCAGGGAAGCGTGAGGATTCACAGTAGAGCAATATTACCCTCTACATCCCTTCTGTTCCCCTCTAAAAAGCTGTGATAAAGCTGAGAGCAGAGTACTGAATGGTTAGTGGACGAGGCTCTAAAAATGAGTTTTGTATTTTCTGTCTGGAAGAATTAATGCCACAAAAGTACATTTGGTTTCCAAAATGTAGAACCTACGGCTTCAACACAGTATTGGTTTAAATCTGATAATTTGTCAGTGTGGTAGACGGTTGCTATTTTGCAGATGAAGAAACAGGTGCAGACGTGAAATACATCGGAAACGGATTTGGCGGCAAAACTTGGAATCCTATTTGTTGTTATTTATGTTTTACTAGTGTGATCAGCTGTCCATTGCGCTGTCTTTTCCATAGAGTGCTCATTGATAAACTGAGCACCATTCATATTTTCCAAATACAGGAGGCTGGGTGGACCTACAAAGGCCAGCAGCTATACTTACTGAAGTATAACTGTGTCTGTAGTCAAGCAGCTTTTATATTCTCCATTTTAATAGCAAACATATTTCCAAACAGCCGATTGTTGATCTCTGGTTGTTGGAATTCTCACTCATGCATCAGACACTAATCCAGATGGACACAGACAGAGAAATGTTGTATGTCTGAGGTGTAAAGAGCCAAAATAGTTCGAACTTCCTGTGCATAACACCCAATAATATGAAGACCAGGAGAAAAAGATGCTAGTGTGAATGCAAAAGTGAGCATTCACTGAGTTTCCAAGTGATTACTGTCATTCTACCAAAATTTCACTTTCTTATGGTTAGTTGTAGGCAGAGAGCATTGAAATAAACTAATCTGATAGCAATGGTAGGTTTCTAAGATGGAAAGTACCTCTGAGAAGACAATAATCTCAGCTGAGAAACATCTCTCCTCGAGAGATGCTCATATATAGTCAATGCTCTACATTGTCTGTTACGGCATGAGATTAGAGCAATTGGCTTAAAAACACTGGTCTGAAAAATGCTGAAGTCTAAGGCTTTGTTACCAATATCTGAAGTCAGATGTTAGGATTTGGTCGGATTTACCCTTGAACTCTCCCATTCACCCATTCTTTTCCACTGCCCAAAGTATGAAGTGTACATTGTACTCGAAAGGTGCGTAGTAAAGGAGAATGAAGTTCAACTTGCATTAGAATTACAGCTTACTGACTAGTCTGTAGGGGTGAACATCTTTGTACTGTCTTGGAATACACATTAAAGCTTGGCAATTTGACAGTTTGTCATACTTTGTCAAAAAAATCTGCCTGACTGACTCCAGTTTTCACCCAGCAGAGATGAAAAGCTTCAATTCTTAATTCCTGATTGACACTCGTAAATTTGGTACAGATCTCATTGCCCAGCATATCCAAGTGCAGGTAAATTAGGACTTCATTCTTCATTTCAGCATTCCCAAACCTTTACCTTTGCCAGGAAAGGAAATTTGGTTGATGTTCAAACGAGGTAAGTCAATAATGTGCAACTGCTGTGCTGCTGACTCTCTCGTCAATCACTTTTCTTCCCAAGTGCTTTCTTGTTCCTGTAAAGCCTCTCTAGATGTATACATCCTCCAAACAGGTTAGAGAACAAAGGAGGAATTCCTGCTGCATCTAATCAAAGGTCTGAGGTTTCCAGCAGCGGTAACCCAGTCAGAATCAGGAACAGATCACAGAGCAGAGCAGTCAGAGACTACTCCTGAGGCTGATGGTTGATTACTAGGGCTCCAATGGGAAACGGTACAGGTTCATAAAGTCTTATTACTTCTTCTTCACCCTACAGCTGGTTAATCTATTCCGTGTGTATTTTCTGCTGTGTCAGAGACCCAGCCACAGTGCCAGTGAAACTGTCCATATGGGGTTAAAGAATCTGGGGAGACTGTGGGAGTGATCACTGGAATAGGAGCTAGATGACAGATTCAAGCCATTGTTGTCAGGAGGAACACCAGATCATCTTTATTCCCATGTACACAATGGCTTACTATCTATTATGTGCCTGTTCGTGACTGCTGTGACTGATGTTGAGCTCTGAGGAAGGAACTTGCAGTCCTTTGGTCAAGGGCAGATGCAAAGAAAATGTTTAGCCCATCAAAATCTACCAGATGTCTTAGTGCATCCCTTCCAATATGTGCTGCTAGTGTACCTCAAAGTGAATGCAATAGATGATGACATTTTGAATATAACCCTAAGTCTGCAAAGAGATATGGCTACATCTTTCCTATTCATTCTCTCAGTATACAAGCAGATTCTGACAGAATGGGCTTTGGTTCATTTCACACATTAAAGGATTTTTTTGTTGTTGCATAAGTGAGAGATTTAATTTGTTTTAAAGTAAAAAGTGAAATTCTTGATCATGGCTGTACATGAAATATTTGCTTTGGTAGGGTGCAGAGCATAGCAGGTAAAGGAGGCTATAAATTGGGTAAAAAATATTTTCTAAACAGGAAGATATTCTTTAAATAACATTAAAAGATAAAGAGCTCATAATCTGTGTGCTTTTCGTCTGTACAAATCCTTCAGAGAGGCCACAAGCTGCTTAAAACTGATACGATAGCTGTGTTGGTGGGTCCTGGATCTGCTTCTGTTCAGTGTTTTCTTAGGTTTCCTGGATGTGAATAAAAAGAGTGGGTGTATGACATTTCCCAAGGACATGAAACTGTGAGACTTGAAGCGTTTTGGTGGAAAAAATCAGAATTCAAACTTATTCCAACAAACTGGAAACACTGAGGAGAAAAAGACCTGGATGAAATTTGGTAGGGATAACTGCAAGGTGCTACACTAAGGCAGGAATAATCAACTGTGTAAGCACAAGAGAGAAGCAAATGACTAGGCTGCAACTCTGCAGAAAAGAACCTGTGTTATGACAGATCACAAGCTGAACATGAGTCAATGTCATGCTGTTGCAAAAGAAGGCAAACATCTTGCTAGGATATATAAAAGACATATAGCCTGGAAGACGTATGAAGCAATCCCCCTGCTCTGTTCAGCATTGCTTATAGCTCAGTTTGGAGGCGTTGTAAAGTTTTGATTATTACACTTTGAGACAGGTGTGATCGAACTGAATAGAGTCCAGAGAAGGGCAGCAGAACTCTTCAGAGGTCTGGAAAGCATGACATGCTTTGATAAAGAAGAATTGAAAAAATGTAAATTACTTAGCCCAAAGACCAGCAAGCTGTCAGGGGAATACTACAGTCTTCAGATACAAAATAGAGGAGGGAATGATCTCCTCTTTGGGCCTGGGCTGGATTGAATAGAAAGCAAGAAATAGCTGAAAGATTGTTCTAGACTGTAAGAATAATTTTCGAGGACCAAGGATAATAAAACTGCTGAATATTTGGTCCAGGGAGGTTGTTCTGTCGTTTTAAGAACAAGTTAGATAATTATCTCTGTAGAATGAAATTAGGCTAGATCCTATCTTGGGAAAGTTCTTTGCACTATATGACTTCTTCAGTTCGCTTTGAGACCTTTTCTAACATTTCAGGAAGGCAACATGCTCTTTTAATGTAAATGAAATAAAAGTTGTCTAGTTGTCCTGTACTAAGGCGTGTATAATATCCAAGGGTAGTGCAGC
Source organism: Anser anser (assembly GCF_964211835.1). Taxonomy (NCBI): domain Eukaryota; kingdom Metazoa; phylum Chordata; class Aves; order Anseriformes; family Anatidae; genus Anser; species Anser anser. The sequence goes on along the minus strand of NC_139725.1, from coordinate 13,354,689 downwards.
CCCTGGAATATGGTGCAGCCCTTTTTGAAAAGAGCCTGAAATAAAAGTAAGAGTTTAAAGAGTTTACTAGAAGATGGTTAAAAGAGCTCTTTTTGGAGAAGGCATAGGGGACAGGGCATTCTGATTTCACTGAAACAGATGCTTAATTAAGACTATGAATGCTGAAACCAATGATATGGAAGAAGAAAAACCAATGAGGATAAGCAGTTATCAAAGTGATCTGAACTGAAAATAAAAGCTCTTCTAATAATATACTCCTTGAATGAAAGACCATAGTCCAAAAATGCTTTTTTTTTTTTTTTTTAGAGATAAAATGAAATAAAATAAAGCATAGTTCTGCAGGTGATCTTTTTAGACATTTCTCCAGGGAGAGAAAATCTAGGTCCTGTAGTACTCATGGTTTAACATATATTGTTTAATATAAATGGAACAGATGGTCCCCTGTGCATGATGAAAAATACTGAATTTCTGTGAGCAGACAGGTAGAAAGAAATAAGAGAGCAATGATCATCTCTTTTGGATGCTGTAGTGATAAGCTACACATAAGATCCTGAACAGAACTTGTTTTGAGTCCAGACAAAGAATTTTTTAAACCTCTAAGGGGAGAAGGATTTTTCCTTTCCGTACACGTCTCCACTCAGACAAAAAGAAAAGCCCTGAGGAGTTAAAGACGTACTGGGAGGAGCGGAAGAGATTTTTAGACCAACCAGGCAATAGGGAATCCTTTGTACAAGAACAGGTACCCTGGGACTGAAAGGCTGCAAAGTGGTGCTGGAAAGAATCTGTGCTGAATGAACAGGACAAGGCAAAAATGAAGAATTAAGCTGGGCTTTTTAGAAAGCTATTTTCACGGAGCTGTTGCTCTGTGAACTGTATCATGTTAGCATTAGAATCTGATGTAGTTTAAACACTCTTACACTGGAATTATCCATAAATTGTTTGAAATCCTCATGTTTTGATTTGCTTTGGGACATGTGTGCACGAAGTATGACATTCTAATTGCCCTTCTCCCTCCATTTTTCATTGCCACTTGAAAACTTTGGGAAAACTATTGATTTACTCAGGAAGCTGATCACTTGGTGCCCCAGATATTTCCAAGTAAATTTGCACCCCCTCTACCCAAGGACTGACCAGTGATTCACACTAGCTCCTATTGCTTTGCCTGAGTTTATTTAATCCTTCTCCCATCCTTCCCTTTGCTTTCTTTACTTTTCATATGAGTAAAACTGATTTCCCAACCCAGTCCTTATCTGGGAGACAGAAGGGGTATCCAAAAGAAGGCTTACATTGACCTGATGCTAAAGCAGGTTCAGTTTTGAAACAACGTGGTTCTGGAAGGAAATGAAGCAAAGGATAGCTAATGTAAAAAATCTCGGTTTTACTAGTAGGAGGAGGCAACAATGTGGAAGGGTTGTTCTCTATGAAACCTGGGAGGAAATCTGAGAGGCTGGGCAGAATACGACTGGACATGCTGGAGGGGGTTCTGCAGGTGGTAATCCGCAGATAATTGTCATGAAAAGGGAGAGTTTTGGACAGAAGCAGCTAGAAGGAAGATAGGAAACTGAAAGAATTTGAGTAGAAGGAGCGCTGGCTTGAAATATGCACTGAATATGAACATTTGCTTACAGGGCGCATGGCTGAAATTTCCCAGTGTGCTTGTGAAGAAATTGTGTAGGCTATTGCAAATGGCACTTCAGCATGCACCACATGTTTAATGCAAAATAACAGGATCCAAGCTTACTTTAAATAAAGCATATGCGTAGCAGTGTTCAGAGCAGCCATATCCTTCACATTAATTCATCTTTTTTCTCTTATATTTTGCCTCGTTACAGTCTTAAAGTAAGGTAAATCCTTCCGGTGTGTTGCTGCAGACATTTCTTTAGTATTTTAGCAAAATTCTTTTTCTACAAGCGAAAATCAGAGGCAGCAGCTTCAAGCTGGCAAGGGCAATTTTGCCTAAGAAGAAGCTGTCTGGTCACGCAGATGAGACTGGAATATGTGAACATTTGACAGGCTCTGAGCACTTTCTCTGTGTGAATGAGGAACTGATGAGTGAACAGCAGTGTCCAGCAGCGCTTTTTGATGGTAATGCCAAAGCCTTTTACCAGCAGCTTCCCAGTGCAGATGGACTTTTACAGAAATAGACACATAAACATTTCTACTGCCATTAAGAGGGAATGGGCCCTTTTTAAATACTGGAAACAATACAAAGACAGAAAGCAGGTATGGGAAAGCTTTGTAGAATCATGTGTGTGAAATTATGTAAGGATATTGCTCTGAAAATGCTTCTCTCTGTTCTTGCATCCAAGGCAGTACACTCTGCCTTGTGGCCAGCAGCACTTCTGTGTCATATTTTCACAGAAAAATCCAATTTCAAAAGCACATTTGTGAAAACTTGAATTGTACAGGGTTTAATGGAGGAAATTCATAGCTTCTTGTTAAAGAAGATGACAAACTGGTTAAATCTCTGGATGGAAATATGCTCAGAGTTTTAAAAGTGGAAGCAAAAACATGTGTTTTCCTGAAGATATCAGGGATGAATTCACAGCCCTGGCTGTCTTATTTGCACCAGCTGTAGCCTTCTGAGAAATATTTTTTTGTAAAATGGATAAAAAAACTGATAGGGCTCAGGTTGCAGCTATCTATAGGCTTTCCACAGAGAGGTGTCATTGCAAGAGTTTTGCCAGGAAAGACCACTGGAAGTGAGGAACCACACATGGCGGGTTGTGAAGGGTCAATGTGAACAAACATGACTAACTTTCCTAACTTGCTTTGCTACTTTTTACTGTGTGTCTGTGGACATAAAAGAGAGAATGCTACCACACCTAGAATTTGATAAACCGTGATTAATGTCAAGCAACAAATACTAAGGCGCATTATGTAGACTGCAGGACTTCATTGGCAGAGCAGGATTTTCATCCTGGAGTAATACTGGGCTCTGCGTTGGTGCTGAGTACATCACGGTTGTTTCTTCTCAGTTCTCCAGCTCAGGCCTATGTCCTGCCCCAGCAGAAAAAGAAGCAGAAAGGAAGGTGTGCCGGAGCAGAGATGGAAGTAATTCTCATGGAGATACACAGATCTTAATGCTTTGGATCACCTTCTTCAGTAAACCACAGCTCAGTGAATTTCCAAATTGAGATGTTGCAGCATGTTGGCAGCAAAAAGCAGCACTGCAGTGCAATTCGCAGTGTGCTGTGAGTACCTTCACAGTAATAAAACAGCAGGACATGAAAAGAAATGAAGGTGATTTTTTGGCTGAGTGTGATGGCAGATGTTAAAAGACAGCATGCTTTCCTGCCTTACCTGTCAAGACAAAAAAAAAAAAAAAAAAACCTCTCAGGGAAAGCAGCATTCTTGTAGGCAAATATCCCTGTGTAGGATGGGTATTTTTCAGGTGGATTTGTGAAACCTACTGTTGGAACGTACTAGTCAATAGCACGAGATATTTTTCAAAGTATGCTGTAGTTCAGCCTTTGATGGATAAAAGACAAAAGCAGTTATGTTTTCATTGGTGAAACATAGTGTTACAGGTTGCTCTATCAAAGGGAACTAAATCTCATTGATTCTGAAAGTTTTCTCTTAACTGCAAGTAATCAAGAGAGGGACCAGAGTTACCCAGCTTGTGAACATCTTTTGTTGCATTGCTAAATAAACTCTTAGCAGCCGAAGAGCTCAGACATGACTAGGATACCAAAATACATTTTGCTGTCTTTGCAAGTAATCCCAGCTGGCACTCAGCTATCCATTAATTTCCTTAGGGGATGATTATTGGACTCCGCAAGCTCATCCTAACTTGTGATGCAACAGTCAAGCAGCAAGAACCAGCATATCCCCTCTTGCTTTTACCCATGTGGGTAATGTGGCAGGTCGTAGAGCAGTGACCGGAGGGCAGCATTCCAGTGAGTGGGGGAATTGGTTGGAATCAGCTACTGCAGGCACAGAGTTCCAGGAAAGATGAGAATCGTGTGCCCGCTCAAGCAAGAGAGAGGAAGGGAAGGTGTGCATAAGACAGAGAAGAAAACAGACAAGAAAAATCTAAAACTTGTTCTCTTTTCCATAGGACCTTACATAGCAATTAGTTATATTAAAATCGTATCTTTTCTGATACAAAGTACAAGAGCACAGACTTACAGAAAGTAAACTGAGGGCAGAGATGACAAAGAACAAACTTTGAGATTACGCTACAGGTTCCAGTATCTCATGATATCTCCACAATCTCATGTTCAACAGTCTTCAACAGGAAGATTGGTACAACTGAAGTTGTGACTCCTGTAATGTACAGACAGCCAAAATGACTTTCCTGCTTAGTGCACTTTCATGGGTGGCAGGTTCCACAGGTTCCCATTAGGACAGATATACCTCCTATTAACAGTTGTTTTCATTCTTAATGAGGAGAAATGAGAACATGAAAGGATCACTGCAAGATTTTTCCCAGCTGATAGTGCTGTGCCTGAGCAGTCTGCTGAATGACTGTGCATGTGAATGAAAGTAGCAGTATGGAGCAGGCAGGAAGACCAGGACAGCCTGTGTTTAACTGGAAGAATTACTCTAATCCTAATGAAATTTCCCTTACTTTCTCTAAACATTTGCTACGATTAAGGATTTAAGGAAAACTGACAAATGGGGCATCAACTCTGAGAACAAATTAGGAACCTCCCGTTCTGATCTGCGTGCTTGGAGGATGAAAATATTCCTTCAGCTGTACTGAAGGAAACTGCTACTTAGATGCGTAGAGGAAAGCGTGATTAAAAATAATCAATAACTACCTATGCCTATGCCTTTGAACTGTTGTTAGACTTTCGTTACGTAATAGAAGGAGTGGGGACTGTCCTGAGCTAAGAACAGGATAAGCTAGACAGCTTAGGCCAGCTATCTGTCTGACCTACAAACAAACTTTTGTTCAGTGAGGCTGTCTAAATTGCCTTTTCAGTCTTTGTCAACCCTTTAAAGTCCTCATGCTGCATTAGTTCTTGGGGGGAAAAAATTGTAAAATTCTTTTTCTATTTAAACTCATATTGAAAAGGAAAAATGACAAGAGTAACCTGTGATACTGAGCCAATCTGCATCTTCCTTAGGTTCTCGGATTTTGTCTCCAACCCATAAACTTACACAAACATGTGTAAACTTTCTCCCTTGTTGCCTCTTAGGAGAACCTCTGTGTAACCATTGCCTTCTTCACATTCTCCCTTATCACTGCTGTGGCACCAACAGAATCGTGCCTGTTGAGTCCAGCTGGTCAGATGATGAAACGGAACTGTCCTACTGACTGACTCTTTCATTTTAGCACCTTTAATCCTGCAGGGGGAGGCTGGTTTTGGTTTTTGTTTGTTTTGTTTCTTTGTTTTGACCTTATAACAGCGTAGTAAAAGTGAGAAATCATGTGCTGCATTTGCTTGCTTTTACCCAAGTTCCCTATCCTATGGCCTGTAGATTGTAAGCGTCTTTTAAAAGCTCTTTTACAGAGTCTAGCAATGTGCAGTTTAGCAAGCTTCTTTGCAGACTACTGTGATTTGAATATCTTAATTTAAGCAAGATGAGAAATTTAATGTAAAATCATCACAAAGCCCCTCTGAGATCCTTACGGTAGATGCTGTCAAAGTGAGTTACATTCTTTAAATGCTCCTGGTATTCCAGGCAAACCTGTCTCAGTTAATCATTTATGCTAGTGTGATCTGCCTTCTGGGGTAGCAACCTGGCTGCTCTCGAAGAAACAGGACGCTTCAGCACAGCCGTGTTCCACAGGCTCAGCATCTCTTGTGCAGTAGAAAGAAATGCACACGCAATCCAGGAAAATAGGAAATAAGGTTTGGGGCATGAAAGGAGGTGGTTTAACCTTGGCATTACTGCAGCTGTAACTGGATCCATGAAAAAAATCCTGCTGTAGAAATGGTCTCAGTGTTTTATGTCTAAAGGTAGCAATGTTAAATAAACATTGGACAGCAACAGAGACTTCTGGCTTTCTCAGGCTGCAGTTTTCAGTCTCCTCTGGCCTATGCTTTCACATAAACCATTTATCTCTGAGCTCATTCCTAGCAGTAGCTTGGGTTTTTTTACTACTTACTGCTGGTGTGATTTCAATTACAGTTTAGTAACAGTCTGTTTAACTGCAAGTGTGGAACAACTTCATAGAATTCAACACATTTTATGCACTGTAGTTTAAACTCAAATATTCTAATAATGTTTTCTGTTGTTTTTCCACTTCAGATCAGTGTTAGAGTACGTTTCTTTGCTTTACGTTTTTTTGGTCTTGTTTGCTTGAGGATTGTGTATGCAGTGGAAGGTTGGATTTTTGTAATTTGTTCATTTAAAAAAGTATGTAAAAAATGTGTATTACATTTTAGTCTGTTAGAATAATTGCTGGCTCCCACCTAGAGTTTATTCAGCCTCATTCTCTACTAAAACACCACTTTGCCTTTCTAAATTAATACATTTATACATGCACATAATAGTCAAAATGGATGACGTGGTGTGTCACCCTGGCACAGCAAACGTGTATAACAAACTTCCCTGAATGCTATTATAGGAATAAAAAAGGTTAATATCAAAACTATCATGTTTCTGTTTTGATCAGTGCATATACATCATTTTATATATCATCATTTTAGCTTAAACAGAGTTGTTAGAATTTCAGTTGAAATATAGAAGTTTTAATTAATATTCTGAAGCGCAGGCTAACATTAGGAGCTTCTGCCAAAATACAGTCTCTCCATTTCCTTTTCCTGAGTATGGCCAGAGTTGAGGAATTTCAAAAGAATTTTTGTCTCTCCACAGATCTTGGGGTATACAGAAGCTGGTTTATTATGCTGACAGACTCCCTTGACTGAAGGAAACATTTAAAATGAAGTACTTTCTTTATTATTGCCATACAGTTCTGTGATTCAAAGTGTGGCTTATAATTTCCAAGAAGCATCCCAAATGCTTCAGACAGTGATTCACCTCTCTGGATTGATGCAGAGTTCAAAAAAACACATTCATCAAAAGCAGAGAAAGGTCAAAGTCCTAAGTGAGTCCCAGATTTTGTTACACAGTACTCTTTATACTGACTTTGCTTTTGAGGATTTGCTACAATAAATTTCTCTTTGATATTGGGAGAAGTGATGCTCTTAATCTGTATCCAATGAGTGGAGCAGACAGTATGTGGTATCTGGGGAAAAAAAATCTTGCTAACCATAGCCCAAGAAAGCTGTTCGTTACGCAGGCTTTCACTGATTCAAATAATTGAAACATTTGCAACTGTCCTTAAATATTAGAGCAAGAGCTTGGAAGAACAGGGCTTTGCTCTTGTAGCTTACATGATTTTGCAAACTTTTACTAACAGTGAATCCAGCTGCATTGCTTCACTTTGGTTTCTTATGTCATTTTTCAGTGATCTTATGATCTTAGGAAATTAAAGGACTCTTGCCAAAGGTAGGATTAGGGAATCTGGCTCATTAATATTTTGGAATAAAAAGAAAACCCTCTTGAGTTTTACAAGAAGATCTGACCTGCAAGACTAGAAATGGGGTGACCTTTCTATTATTGAAAGTCCTTTACTAAAATCCATGGATTTCAATAGAAGAATAAAGCTAATTGTCTTTCCACTGTGGGATTGATTCTGTTTCAGGACAGAAAAATCACCTCCAGCTAACACAAAGGTATTAAAGTTTCCTGGGTCATGCACATGGTGAATTCTGTAACTTTCTTTCCAAAAAAAGGGTTAGCAATTCCTGGCCTGCTATGTGAGTCACTGCCATTTTAGTCCAGTCTTTTCAGGTCATTGATGTAATGTCAGTGCCTTTGAGAACTGGTGAGCTCCATCACGTTTTTTGTGCCTCCTCTTCCAAAATTAATTTCTTGTCTTCTTCCCTGTAGGCTGCTGTCCCCTAATAGTACTGCCTGGTGTAAAGGCACTAGCACTCCGTATTTATGCCTTGGATCTGCTTGGCTACATCGTATACCTCTGCGCTAACACCACAGGGGCGCCTATAATAAGGATTGGTAGGGTGGCAGACAAAGTACCCTGCTCCATACATAAATGGAATGAGGGCAACACAGCTGCTGTGTGTGACTCGTGTGACCCATGCTGAAGGCCCACTTTCCGCCTCTGGCCTGAGTCTCTCCTCTCACCCTGCAGTTTCCAAACTTATGCCACAGCATGAACTCAAGGCTGACACCACAAATCCCATGACCATCACATCCTGATGCTCTCTCTTCCCTTCAAAGCTATCACAGGAAAAGGCTTGAGCACCTTTGCCCAAGGACTTCTGCCTTTGCTTGGGCAGCAATGAAGCATTTTGGAAGCTTTATCTTGCAGACTTACCATGCTAATTCTGAAGTCCAGGAGCTGTGAGTTGCCTCTGTTTATGGCAGCCCTGTAGTTAGCTGAGTCTTCCTAATGATTGGCAAATGATTCTTAGATTGGTTTAGTGAGAGGCACTTATTAGATACTTTCTAAATTATTTTAAATAGCTAAAGAACCTAAATAGTCCTGAAAGTGGTGAGTGGGAGCTGTCAAGGAAACAATTTGCTAATGGAAACATGGCATAATTAACTGCCTTATTTAAATGACTTGCCGGCACGTTACTGGGAAGAGCTGATAAACAAGAGACTCTGCAGCAGCAGGGAGTCTTTGCAACTGTAACTGAGAGATCCAACCTTTGCAAAGCGACCATATTACAGAGAAACTAGCTTTGGGACAGAAACAAGGATAGCGGTCATATGAAGAAACACAAGGTCAGACTCACTGTAGAGTTTATTAAACTGTTTTGTCTTTTCGAGATTGGCCAGCGGTGTCCTGCCTATAGTATATTCCCCAACTTCCATATAGTGTGGCTAAAAACATGCATTCTTAATACTTTGCTGTCATTTTTTGCCTCAAGAGCATTCAGGAATGTCACAGTCAGCCTGCTTCTCCGTGTGGCCACACCATGGTGATCATTGGGATAACAACGGATGAGTATGAATCACAAACATCTAACAGCCTTTACAAGTTTGCCTTTAGGGACTGTTTTACTAAGCTGGAAGCTGAAATGAGCCTGCCGTGCTAGATGTAGCACTGTGCAGAAATAATTCTGCAGAACCAGAGGCTAAGCTCACAGTGTGACTGTTTGGCATTTAGTTCTTGGTGAGATGTTAGGGCCTATTAGTATTGTTTAAACTGCAGCAGTGGCCAAATGCAGTACAGACATGGGAAGAGAGAGAGTCTTCGCCCTGAGCTCACAAGCTAAAAGGCGAAGTGAGGAAAAATAAAAGACAGCATGGAAGCAGATACATGTCATTAGCTATGGCTTAATAGTTACATTAAAAATGCTTTCTTTAATTAATTTGCTGGATGAGAGACAGACAGGTGGTTAGTTCCTTGTAAGCGTCATGGGTAAGGTTAGTCGTTTTATCTCAGAAGGCAGTCAGTGTGGTTAGGCATGATCTACCTTTAATCAGTCTGAGCTGAACGTTCCCAGTCATGTCCTTCTTTGTCTTCCCAGCACTGTGTTCCAAGAAGACATGCTCCGTGATCTTCCCAGGAAGCAAAGTCAGGGGCTAATTGTCCAGCCAGCTTGTAGTTCCTCAGGTTATCTTTCTTGCCCTTTGTGAAGGCGGGTGCAACATTTGCCTTTCTCCAGTCACCAGGGATCTCCTTTCATCTCCATGAACACTCAGAGTGACCTCGATATATCAGTCATCTCTCTCAACACTCATCGGTGCAGCCCATGGGATCCCAAGGGTGTGTGGTATGCTCAGGAGTCAAAGCAGTCAAAGTTGGGCAAAGCGTTCTGAGTTCAGAGGCATGGAGGAAAATACTGAGATGCTTGTGAGGAGTGATCTAATGTAAAATTGGAACAAGGAGGGATATTTCTTTTTGTCTTTGTTAGTGTGTCCCTTTCAATAGTTAGGTGAGAATTTAATTTATTGCTGCCTTCAGAGCTATGAGAGTTGCATTTCAGATTTCAGTTTTATTCTCAAGTATGAGGGAGCAGGGACTGTGGGTCAAACTGAATTCTTGTTGGTTGGTTATTGCAGGTAACGCATCGTGCCAAAGCGGGATCCCATTACCTCCTCACAGTCTATGTGGATTCCATCTGCTTTACTTCTATTACTGTGTCATCCCCCATTTTTTTCAAATGTTTACCCCTTTATCATTTTTAATTCAGGATTTATTTTCACCCATCCCGCAATGAGTAGTGTGTTTTGCTCCTGTTCTGCCAGTCTGTGAATTCATTTTTTGCTGGCTGGCAAGGCACCAGTTCTAGGGTGACAGATGGGGCAGACTGCAAAGCAGGCAGTTGCTTCCCAGCCTGAATGATATTTTAATAAGCACAGAGACGTGACAGAGGGAGAAGCTTCTCACTGGAATGACTGGCAGTTTTGTTTTCAGCCTGAAAGCACTAATAGATGATTTTTGGCCTCAATCCAAAAAAAATTCAAAGAAAATAGAGGCAGAAAATCCCATTAGCTCCTAACTTATCTCTCTTTTTTAAGGGTCAGAGAAGTTTTTTTCTCTGTGGTCTATTCTCTAGATAGTGAGTTGTTTCCTTGTTTCTGGTGTTTTCAGTTCTCCCTCAGAGAAAACTCTCTCTCAGGGAGAGAGTTTAATTATCTTTTATTTTCCTTCTTTTTTTCCATTCTTTCCTTCTTTTTTTTTTCCATTCTTTCCTTCTTTTTTTCCATTTCATTCACTTTCTCCATTGTCTTCCTTCCTCCCTAAACAATCCTTCTTCCTCCAGTTTCTTTGCATTCCTCACAGCTCCACAGTGAAGTCTGTCTGAGTAATGGGGCCTACCAACTTACTTGGCTTCCAGTTTCTGCATCCTGTGAAACAGCTGCTGCAGTGCCAGGCAATGACATCTGCATGGGAATCTCGGGAGCATATGTCCTCTTCTCCCTGCCCTTCAGCTGGATCTCAGTTACATAATACAAGGCCTGTGTAGGGCTTTTTTTCATCCTTGGTCTTATGAATAAACCACTACAAAAGAGAGCTCTGGCAAAGCCCCAGAAAGCTCTGAGATCCCTCTGCAGTGTGAGCAGCACAGTGTTCTGCAGACAAACTATACGATAGCGAGGCTTTCAGAGAAGAAGATTCTTTTTTCTTCCTAGAAGTACGGGAAAAAAAAGTCCAGCTGTCACTGGGAAAATATCAAAATGGTGCTGGAATATGAACTGAGATACAGTCCCGTACACTGATCAGAGAATGCTGTGAGAACTTCTCAATATTTTGCATAGACTTTGATGTCTATTTAGCAAGATTCAGGTCTGGGTCTCAGCTGGAGTATGAGCTGGAAATTAATGGGATTCCTGCTAAAATGTGCTTCTTTTTCTTTTCAGATACAATGATGACTCTGAAGGTTCAGGTTCTGATTGGCTTCCTCTGGTGCATGATTTTAATGCACACAGATGGCTTCCCAGTAGACAGCAATACTGAATTTCGCTCTGCTTTCTCGGTGGCCCGAACCAGCAGCATGGAAGGGAGCTCTGAGATGGTCATAACCTTTGACAAAGTGTATGTGAACATTGGCAATGACTTTGATCCCAAGACTGGGTTGTTCCGGTGTCGGATTCCTGGAGCATACTACTTCTCCTTCACAGTTGGGAAATACCCAAAGAAAAACTTGTCTGTCATGCTGATGAGAAACAAGAATGAGGTGCAAGTGATTGTGTATGATGAACATCACCGCAAGGAACGGAAGGTAGCCAGCCAGAGTGCGATGCTGCAGCTTGACTATGGTGACACAGTCTGGCTGCGTTTACATGGAGACCCCAAGTATGCTCTTTACAGCAATGTGGGCCCCTATACAACTTTCAATGGCTACCTAATCTATCCAGACACTTCTGCCTTCTTCCAAAATGCTCTTAGCTCTCAAGAGCTGGGGCCTTCCCGTCACAATATTCAGCAGCTTCCAGGAGAGCAGAATGAAGCTTCCCAGCGACACATGTTGTCTGATCAGCCGAAGAGGGAGCAAGACCCTCGCTCTGCGTTCTCTGTTGCTCGCTCACAAAGTCTCCTGGGGACAGATGACAAGCAAACCCAGCATGAGCCGATCACATTTGACACGGAGTTTGTGAATATTGGGAAAGATTTCAATTCCTCCACTGGCATCTTCTCATGCCGCATACCTGGTGCATACTATTTCTCCTTCACCATTGGCAAAATGCCCTTTAAGACCATGTCAGTGAAACTTATGAAGAACCACAATGAGGTGCAGGCCATGATCTACGATGACAACCACTCCAAGAGGCGGGAGATGCAGAGCCAGAGTATCATGCTGCCTCTGCAATACGGGGACACCGTCTGGCTCTACAGCCATCAGCATGAAGGCTACGGTGCCTACAGCAACCATGGCAAGTACATCACCTTCACAGGCTTCCTGATCTATTCCGAGGCTCAGCCAAAGCGGCTCCCAGGTGCCAGCTCACTCCAAGGGTCAGAAAATTAAATGCAGATGTGAAAGGAGCGTAAGAAAAGCCAAGGTGCCATGAACTTGGGTATAGCTCCTCTTCGGATATCATCCTCTACTTTGAGCATGCTATCATGTGTCCAGTGCTTTCCTTATGCTGCACGCTTGTGCCTGACTGCAGGGCCATTGCTGTGTCTGTCATTCATCCATAGAAAGGTCTTTACAGGATGTATGTGTGTGTCCAGTGTTGGTGTTTGATTTAAGCATAAAGCATGAGGTAGTTTGGGGCAGGGGTGGGGCGATGTAGTGAATTGCCAAGGATCAGAGAAACACTGCAGTAATGCTACGGCAGATCCCTAGCATCCAGAAAGCAAAGGATGTGGTGACTTTCCTTGCATATCTGTTAAGGGAATAAATGTAATGAAATTGAATGTAATAAAAAATACAAAATATGTACAGTTTTCTCAGATTGGAATTTGTTGTTGGCTGTGAGACTTGGGTTCTTTTAACGGCCTGAGGTGCCAGTTCAGGAGGGAAAGGAGCATGGCGATTGTGTGAGCTGCGGTGTGGGTTACTGAGCAAGATAGTTACTGGGGCTGTGCACACACTTTTCTCTTGTGTGTGTGTGAAGTGTTGGTGCCTCTTATGACTTTATTGCAAGTTCCATAATATTTTTCGCTTTTCTTAATCTGAACTTCCTGAGGTCAAGAAGAACATGCAAGACAAGCGTTTAAGAATCTCAGCTTCCTTTTAATGAAAATAATGCATTTGGGGAAAAAAAAAAAAAAAAAAGAAAAAAAAAGAAAAAAAAAGCATGCTTCTAGCCTACTAGGATAGTAGGGGCTAGAAGGATGAAGGCTCAAAGCTACGAATGGACCAACCTCTGAAAGCTCAGGAGCAAGGTAAGTAAAGTGTTTTTAAATCTAGTATTCGAGTCACGATTTTGAAGTGAGTAGTATCATGCCATGCAGTGGCAGTAGTTTCCCCACAGATGAGCTCCTTGAATACAAGGCTATGGATAACCTCTATGCCACATTGCTAACCTAGCACAGAAGGGATCAAAGGGACCACCAAGTGACAGGTTCTGCCTGTGTTCCTGTGGGTTGCAGGCTGCGCTCCGTCAAGCCGTGGTGCTGCTGCAGTGGGACTGCTGCGGCTGTAGAGGGCACTGGTGTGTTCCTACAGGGCAGCCGAGACGGGCAGCAGGACCCCAGAGTCGGGTTTTAGGAAGCTGGAGGCTTCATTGCAGTGTGGTTGGTGCTGTTTCCGTTGAGCTAGATGCTCAGCTAAACCCTGGTTTGCCTCCCAAAATACGTAAACTGCCAAAGTGCACCATCTTGAGCATGCACGGAACTTTGTGATATCACTGGGATGCAATTTAGAGTCTGCTTTACAGATAGAAAAGCCCTCAAACAGACCCTAACAAAATCCTGAATTCAAAAGAATGCCTTTGTATCTGAGTAACCAAGCCAACTCCCTCGATGTTTATCCAGACATTTATGTAGCTCAGACTGTATATTCTCCAGCAAGGCAATATTTTCAGGCACTAGTGACATCCCAGCTCAGCCTTTTAATGATGTTCTGTGCTCAAACTGGATGTATTTGCAGCCACTCCCTAACTCCATCACTCCGTATGTATACTAGACATTAAAGACTGAAGACTGAGGAAAAGGATGAAGGGTAGAGATTAGAAGTATATTTAAAAAAAAAATCAGGGCTGGAAGAACATGGTGGGACACTAGCTTACTAGAAGTTGTTTCAAATGACATGCTAATCTTGATCCCTACATCCTTTGGGGAAAAAAAAAAAAAAAAAAAAAAAAGCTTTATGAACTGCATAAATCTGTCCTGCAGTGTCCTTTTGTAGCCCTAACCTTACCTCTAAACCCATTCTCTGTGGCATCTTGCTTCCAGGCTTCTTATTCCTGCCTCACCATTTTGCCTCTCCATCTGTTGGGCAGCAGTGGCTTGGAGGAAAACAAAGTAGGTCAAAAGCTAGCAGTTCCCACTTTGAACGTCACATACCTCCTTTTTCAGCATGGAAAATTAAGTGTATATTGATAGAAAAAGAATTTCAGATCCCACCATCTAAGCACACACAATGAATTTTCGAAATTAATATAGCTAGAATGGCAGCAGAAAGCCCAGTAGAAACAAAAACATCAACAAATCAAAATCCTCCTGTACAGGTAATTATATTTATTTAATTCCATACAGCAGCATGTAAGACAGAAAAAAAGGTTAAAGATCTACTTCTACAAAATAATTATATTTCTGATTTTAAGAACAGAGATTGTGTATTTGTTATGTTTGTCTTTAAAGTGCCATAGTTGTATGAAAAAAAAAAAACTTCAGAAGAGGTAAAATCTGCTGAAGAAATAACTAGGTCACGATCCTTAGGAATTTAAATGAGATGTACGGAAGTGTATTCCAAACGAATAGCTGACACAAAGCAGTATACATACGTAAATACAATACGTGAATACTAGGAAGCTTCATGGGATACATACATTTTCAGGTTGGTCTTTAATGAACACGTGAGGTGGGAAATAACTGTGGACACATCAAATGTGATGCTGCATAACCAGAAAGCTGAAATTAAATACACCACCTCTATTGTGAAACACAGCAGTATCTGCTTCGCTGATTACTGGAGAGGAGAAACGAGACTGCATTTGGCTGAAACCACAGAAGGAATATGAGGCTGAACTGAATTATTCAAGATGAATTCAACTAGGACACCAGTGTAACATCCTGGAAAAAAGCTGCCAGGACATCTCCCTAGAAAGCATCAGTGATCAAGACAGATAACACATCTAAATAGCACTGCCCACTTCAGCTCAGCCCACTTAAAAAAAAAAAAAAAAAAAAAACGAGAGAGAAAAGGGCGAGATGCACTTTTTAGTTTTGTCCTGGTTCATATAAAAATTAAAAAACTGTGTATAAATCCTTAGAGGGTTGCCAGCACAATGCAGAAAGCAGTACAAAAAAGTGTGGCATATTTTTCTACAAAGTCCTGAATACTGAGGAAAGATTGCCAGCGTTCTAAACAAACAAGGACGCAGCTGAAGTCAGATGTGTCCTTTCCCATGGCACTTTCCCTTTTTAAGTGTCTCTCTTGGTCCTGGCCAGGTTAGAATGATAGAACTGTTTCAGCGATGCTAAATGTGAAGGTTTCTCCTTCCAGCGCCAGGAAGCCATAAGGAGAGTGGAATTTGCAGGGCAGAGCCCCTTGCACAGATCACGAAAGATTTCATCAACTAGCTGGGAGAAAAAATGGATCCAGAGATTTTTATCCAGACCCTGAATGGAGCGAATCTGATAGGCACAGTAAACACTGGTGAAAATCAGACGGTCATACTCTCCTGGAGGCAAAGGGGCATCGGTCAGTGAATAATATCTCAGTAGCTGCTCGATCTCCATCGGTGTTTTGGGAACTTCATTCTCTAAGATCTGCATGAACCGCCGCGCTGGGCGCAGGGAGGCCAGCTCTTCATCCCACAGCCGGATGGTCCCATTGGCCTCGATGTCCAGCCTCCCCCAGAGCATCTGGAAGAGAAGAGCAGCACGAGCATTTCAAAGCCGCCTGCTCGATGTCTGTCTCTGCCGGCCCCACGCCCCTGCTCTGCCTGGCCCAGAGCCTCGGCTTCCCCGCAGGGCCCTGTCCAGCCTCCCACCCTGCCTCTCCCACTGCCAGCCCGCCCCGCTGAGGCATCTTCCAGGAGTTCCCGAAATACGGCGGCGATGAGAAGAAGCAGAACAGGTGAGTTTTTACGTGCAAGCAGGTGGGAGCGCAGGTGCTAACAGTGCCTCTGCCCAGAGGCCCCCAACGCCCCGGAGACCTCTAATATGACGTCGGCGTCCTCTGGGCTGCGACGGGGTGTGTTGGTGCTGGCACCATCCCTGCTGCGAGGATGTTCATCTGGAAGACATCAGGCAGAGTGTGACACCACAAGATCATGGCCCTTCCCATTTGTTTCTGTCATTTGCTTGTCGATAAAGCCTTTGGTATTTCTGAGCTGTCACTCACGGCTTGCCAAATATGACAGATGCTGATCACAAGATTTCAATGAGCAAAACAAGCTTCACAAGAGAAGCAGAAGTGGTTAAGGGAGGCAAGTATGAATTTTGGGTATGATGACCCCAAATCCTGCCAGCACAGAGCTATAGCATGTGGCAGCAAAGGCATTTGTCTTGGAAGGCTGCAAGGAAACCTCTCACGCTGCGGGTGGGTGCAGCAGGAATTTGAGCAGATGGGTTTTGACAACAAGTTGCTTTGTAGCTTTTGCTAGGAGAAAGAAATGCTGCCCAATGGAAAGACGGTGCCAGCAGGCTCCTAGAACTTTTGGTGGAAATGTTACTTGGTGCTCACCCTGTTTTTGTACTTGTTCCCTGAGCATCTGCCAATGGCAGATGCAGATTATGAGGCTAACACGGTCAAATCCATGGCTGTTCTCATGTCCAGCTAATTTCTTGCCAGGCCACCTAACCTCATTTAAACTGGGAAAAAATGAATACTAGGCCAGAAGGATTAATGTGAGAGTCACATTAATCCCAATAATCCTTTATTTTTTGTTTACTAATTCTTCTAATACTTTAACTTTCTTTTTCCCTTATTTTTCTTTTTTGTGGAAAAAAAAAAAAAGGAGACGTATGTATCCTCAGTCCAGGACTGTAAGAGGGATGCTGCAACCCCTCCCTTCTTCATGTTGATCAGCATAGTCATGAGCCAAGACCCTCTTCTGTGGGTCCTCTGGGTCAGGAAAGATGAAATGCAAAAGCCGCTACAAAATAGTAAGCTCTCTGACACTTCTCATTATTATTTTTATTTTTATACGGATAAAGCTTTTCTATATTAAAAAAGAGAGAGAATATACATTGAATACTCTAGAGTTAAGGTCAGCAGGTGCTTAGATAAAGTAGAAAAATGATTTAATACTGTATGTGTGTGATGACTGCTACCAAACGCCACTTCCAACTTTCCATTCTTGATTAAAGCTTTTCAGGGAGATAGATGTACAAGCTGCCTGAAGATCTGCTGTCCCCTCAGACTGAGCTTTGTTTCTCTGCACAGCTGCAGGATCCCTAATGTAAGCCAGCTGGGGCTTTGGAATGTGAGCTGGGCTGTAGCTGCTTTTTCCTCTTCCTCCATGACTGTGCCAGCAAAGCTTTTACACCATCCGAAAATTTCTTTCCTGGGCTCCTCCTCTCAGCTAACTGATCCACAAAGTTCACAGATACCTCTAATGAAAGACATCTGCCTGGCTTGCAAAGTCAGTCAATTTGTTGAATAACCACCAAACTGCTGTTATTTATAACCATCTTAAACATTTACGCAGCGTTAGATTTTGAAGTACAGTAAAACAAAAATCAACCAAAGCATAACAAATAATGTATTGAAATAATGTATTGAAATAATAACATAAATGTAATCTGGAGATGGGAAAAATACTCCCTTATTTACTTTATCATTCAACAGTTGTTCTTTTCCCCAAAAAGCACCCAGAAACCCCCCCACGTTATTGCAGGAGCAGACTTTTTCAGCACAGACCCCCTCTCCTCCTGCCACCAGAAGCAGCAGCAGGTCTCCATCCTGCAGGTAGGCGCAAGCATCTCCCTCTGGGCACAAAGCCCAGCTGGGACTCCAGCTACCACGCTCTCCTGCGTCAGCACAGCTAGCAGATGCGTTTGAGTGTATCTGAAGAAGCAGGCAAAGCGTAGCACCACGGGAATTGCACAAACATTTGCCAAGCCAAGGAGCTGCCCCACGAACAGGTGCACTTCCTACCTGTCAGCCTCTGGGATCCAGCGAACACACACAGCACCAGCCAGGTGTTGAGCTGCACCTGGGCCATAGTGGCCGTGCCCAGTAGTGGTTCACATCCCCTCCACGGACAGCGCCGGGTGTAAAGTGAGAGCTGTTTGCTGCAGTGTCTTTCTTGGCTGCTTCTGATCCCAGCAGCCTCTGCTGGAACCGATCTGCCTTTCTGTGTTTATGGTTGCAGTCCCGGGAAGGGTTTTGCAGTTGAACTTGCTGACCCAAGAGGCTATTTTCCATCATATTTTGGAAAGTTGGAAGACTTTGTTGTGAAGTTTTTGGCAATATTATTGAAGGTTCTCTTCCAAAGACTGACTTTCCACTGCAATTTATTATACAGAGCTATTAGTTGCAAGAAATTTTACTACACATGATTGCCTCTGAGGAATAGGGGAACCTCTTGGTCCCTTCCTCCTCTGCACAGTGCCTCTGTCCCATCTCTGTGACCCTTCAGTTTTCCCTTTTACTGAGTTTGAAAGTTTGAAAATGATCCAGAAATGTGACAAACAGATAAGGCCACAGTCTGGGCAGATTCATGGCAGGGCAATAGCAGCCAAAATATACAAGCATGCAGACTAAATGTTACTTGTTCAGCTCTGTAGCAAACCTTTGAGAAGGAATACTCAGTGTAATGACCTAGCAAACTGCAAGGATCAGAGCCAGTCAGGCTTTAGCACCTCATCATCCTCTCTTGTGACTTATGGGTTACAATGAGCAAGGTCCGCCTTAGGTGTTGTGAATTACACAGAGGAAACTTCATCTGATTCCCTTCACAGCAGGTATCTGTGTTGTACACATCCTTGCACTTTCATTAGTGCCTAACCCTCACTTGAGACACTGTGTATTTCTCCTCTGAACGGCGCAGTATTGTTGCAGGTTCACCAACAGGTTCTTGGATGTGAGGGTCATACAAATCAGTAATAAATATAAATAAGCAGTAATGTCATCTCCCTCAAGCTAAAGGTGTTCTCTGGGGAAAAAAGTCTGCCTAGAAAAGACAGGAGGAGCTGATGTGCATACCCTCCTGAGTAAGTTAGAGGCTGTCGGTTTGTGGTGACTTTGGTCACCAGCTATTTTATGGGATGATGTTCCAGTTAATAAGCTGTCAGTGTGCAAGCCAGCCATTCTTCTGCAACTTCCAGGATCTGCAGCTATGCCTGGCAATATGTGCTCACAGCAGCTATCAAAAGTGGCACAGATTTATTAAGGAAGGAAGAGCCCTCAATACCTGGAGCCATTTTTCCCCTCTGTTTGGATCAAAATAAGACCTGTATCTGTCATAGCCTTGGCTATCTTACAGTCAGATGACACTTCTTTCAGTTTTCATTATTTTCTGCTGCTTCTGCTTCAGCTGCATCCCTTTCTTCTGAGATATCTTTTATTAAACTCTAAATAATATGCCACTCAAGAGGCAGACTCGGATGACCCATCTGCGCAGTGAGATTGATGTGCCTTCTGCTTCGTGCCAGTCCTTTAAAATCTGCAGTGCACACCAGTGTACACATGACTCTGTCTAGAAGTTACTTTAAAAAACAACAAAAACCCGCATCTTGTTGGTCATGAAATAGCCTCTCTAGTATGCATCTGGGGGGCGGGGGCTGTAGTACATGACAAAAGAGTCATCCAGGATTTTGGCAAACATCTGCAAAGGTTGACTTTGTCGATAGGAGTATTTCCTAGGAACAGCGTGCGGCTGAAGGTCTAGAAGAGGATACCCATTTGGTGGGAGGGAGAAGAGAGGAGGCTCACGGGCTGTGCTTAGGTGACTGATACAATGGCAGGTAGGAGGCAAGCACAGGTGGTAGACGCTGCCTTGAGCTGGGGAAACTTTGCACAACTGCCTCACTATCGCAGAGAAAGGCAGTTGCAGAGCACTGATAAATGTACACTTTAGCTCTTTGTAAACCAGCAGTGGTTATACGGGACGTGCACAGAAGCAAGTGAGTTTGTAACAGCTGCACACAGTCCCTGCCCGTGCGATTGCAATGTTAGGTGGTGCACCTGCTCCTCCTGAGGGATTTTGTCCTTGCCAGGTATTCACAGCTGAGTGTGCACAACCCTGCCGCTCCACGCTCCCTCTGGTCATGCCATCTGTCGTAGGCGCAGTTTCAGCGAGTCACATCAAGCCAGGTTTCTGCAGGGTCACCCTGGCTGCTTGTGGCATTTCCACCAGGACTTCCTGAATCAGGAAGATGAGAAAGGGGAACAAGATACGCAGAACCAAAATCTGTAGAAGCTGGTTGGAGGTTGATCCAAAATTTGTTCCAAGTAGCAGAAGCTTTGCCCGTCACAGGGTAATGGTGCAACGGAGTGAGGAACTATCAAAGGAAGAGACAAGTGAGGTAGCAGCCACTGTAACCCAGTTTGCCAAAGTCACAAGAGGCAGGATCTGCTGGGAAGAATTCCTCTGGTTCTTACATTATAGACCCCCACAGACCCTTGAACCTTGTTTATTGGCATTTTTAGTGCCTCCGTTGACCATTATGTTTTTTGTTCAGGCCTTTTATTTTGCACCTTGCATGGGTCTTTCTGATTTTTCAGTTGTAAACGTACCCGTAGATAGCAGTGTTTGTACAGGTGAAGCTAGCCGGCCTGTCAGCACTGTGAATTTCTGCTGCTTCCTTTTCCCATTACAGATTACATCGGTATGCTGGGACAGGCACCTTGCCACGGGGACCTACACAGGCTGTGCTTAGATATGTAAGAGGCTTAAGGCAGCATCAGAAGTCACAAGGTGTGGATAATGCAGCACCAGAAGAGCCTCTTTGGAAGAGATGTTTCTTTGAGATGGGACTGCAGAGATTGGCAGCATCTTCATCAAAGGGAAATTCTGCTTGAAAATTGAAAAAACCTCTTGCTTCAAATGTCTCACTCATAACTTGGGGAGACCTCAGTCCCCTACCTAGGCCTGTCTAGCACGTCTTCAGGGGAGGAGGATGAGGAGATAAAGAAGGGTAAGAGAACAGGAGAAGAAAAACTCATGGCTCATGGGAAAGGTGATGTTTAAATCACAGGAGAGGAAGAAGAAATAAAAGCTTGAGGGAAGTAGGAGTAAAGTACTGTCCATTATCAGATGGGGCCTCCACAATTCTATCCTTTACAGATATGGTGCTGCTGGTCCTTAAGGAAATGGTCTCCTTGTCTTTTTCTTCTAGTCTGTGAACCACATCCAGCTGCTTGAAGCAATAATGGGCTGTGTAACAGTGAAAGGGAGGGCACCACCCCACGGCACAAAAGAGTGGGATGGGGCCTCTCACAACTCAGGGAAGATGTAATGGGATGCAGGTTATATGACTGTCATCTAGCCTCTCCTTCAGTACTCCTGTAACATCTGCTCTGCAGGAGTTCAAGGCCCAGCTGAAATCCCCATCTGGATCTTGACTGGAGATCAGTCATCAGGGCCCATACAGATGGTGTGGCTGTGATGCAGCCGGATACCCTAACACCATCAATAGCCACATCCCCAGGGACAAGAGGTTGCTTGCCCAGCTGTGGGGAGGAAAGCCAGAGTGCTGGAAAACACCAGCAAAACATACTCAGCTGGGGAAGCTCAACACGGTGACTGTGAATCATCGCTTAAAGTCTAGTTATTCAACTCTGCGGTATCGGAAAACACGTCTCCTGAATAGGGCATCTGTAAGTCAGCTACCACAGATATGTATCTCATCCAGCATCCTACTACATTTGGGAAATCCAATGCAGGCAAACAAGCTGACAGCCTCATGGAGGCTGGCAGCGTGGACCAGGCAGTGACAGAGATTTGGAAGATAACTTTGTGCTTGACCAAGCTGAAAACAGCTTTGCCCACCATGAAGTAAATGCCCACCGGCCACAAGGACCTCAGGGCAAGCAGGCTTGTGTGTAAGGATAGTCCCTGGGGCTCAGGAGCAGTGGAGGGGGTGTGCCAACACTGGCAGTACTTTGTGAAGCTATGTAACCTCCATCTCAGGCATCCAGGCACCACGTGCCTGGGTGACTAAACTGCACTCTTCACAAGTCCCATCCAAGACTTCTCTAATGAGAAGACATTTGGGTCCATTAGCAATTATTCCACTTATTAAAGACCCGCTGGAGCCAATGCCTGTCCCCACGGGGCTGGCTGTTTTGGCTCCGGTACACCCATTCTTTCACAAAACTTGCATTTTATCTGACTTGACAGAGCACTGTGTCTAACCTTTCATGATGCTATGTCAATCAATTTCTCCTGCTATACAAACATTATGTTTAAATTGTGTTTTCCTTCTGTTCCAGCCACCATCAGTCTTCTAACTTACCACACTGGGAAATACATATTTTTATTATACATGGACCATGAGTCCTGGCATGGTGCCTCATGCACCCTGGGATGGGTGAGGGAGAATGCAGGGTGGGGGGCAATGTGCTCGATAAAGAGTTTTCACAGTAACAGAAGTGGTGCCACAAACTTTTCGGTCTTGTGCAAAGGGCATTCGCATGCAAGAAGAGCCTGTGCAACAGAAAACAGAACCAGCTGTGGAACATGTTGTGGGAATGACTAAAAGTACATTTCCTATTTAATCAATTAAATTAATAGCTGACCCTAAGGGGAGCTAGGAATCATTTAGAACCCCAAACTTCTACTGATTTCTTGTGTTCCTTTCTCCTTTCTTCCTCCCACAAGAGTTGTACTTTTTAAGGAAAGTGGCAAATGCTATCAGTTTTAACTAGAGAACGCTGTTCTGAGTCACATCCCAAACATGGCCATAGCAGCCTGAAACAAATTAAGGGAAAAAAAAAAAGAATTTAAGTCCATGCTTACAAGTCTAGGGTGAAAACAAACATGAAGCCTGATTCTTACCATACGGTTCAGCTCTTTATTCTTGCAAACAGATCAGATTCTAGTCACAATGATTAACTGTCCTTTTTTTTTTTCCCTTAACTGAATTTATTATTGTTCTATCTCTTCCTCTATCCCATACTCTGACCACCCCAGATTCTTTTTATTTAGTGATCTTACAATTTAAAAAGCCTTAAGTAGCACTGGGATGATTCAGGTAGTCTCTACAAACTCTTCTGAATTATTTTGTAAATTTTCTTATACAACTGTTTTCAGATTTTAATGAGGTCAGTCAGCTTTCTGATGCAGAACTGTGTTATGCATTTTTTGGACTAAGAACAAGGGACATTATTAATTGATGACTGCTGTAATGTAATCTCATTCAAACAGCTGGTGGGTGGACTGAAACTACAATATTTCTCCATTTTTTTTGGAGAGAGATGAGATTTTCCACAAGAGCAAAGATAGTGGTAATGCTATTATCTCATAGAGCTCAGATTAACTGGAATAGTGACAAAAAGGCATACTCTTCTCTACGGCACAAGGGAGGGGAGAGGAAAGGAGATATTTTTGACTGCAGGAAAAAGCAGTCTGAAGAAGTTGGAGAAACTAAAGACTGCTAAATCGTGAAGAAAAAGCTGGCACGAAGGAGTAGCATGTAAGAGGTTACCTGCAACTCCTTCTGCCAGCAGAACAGACAGACCTAACTCCCAAAGGAACAACGCAGACATTTCCACAATCGATTTGGTGTGGATCCAGATACTTCTTGTGTTGTTCTACTAACAGCTGTTTTAGAACCATTTACAAAAGCTACGTGCGTTTTGCTACATTATGATAATCTTCCCATCTTGGAGCTGAGATACTGCTCTCCCATTACTTAAGCTGCACAGCTGTTTCAGAAGTCGCCTGGAGTTTGCACTAGTGAGTGCTCAGGCTATGACTTATGTCTACAGGGGCAGCTAGCAGAAGCCGTGTATCTACAGCATCTCAGCCATAGGGAATGCCTGGACTCCATTCAATTTCCAAGCCAAAAAGACAAATCCAGTGTCTTACAGTTCAAAACAGTAGATAAACACCTACCAGTTGGACTATCAGGACTGCAAATTAGCATCCCTCATCTTTTGCTTTTCATCTAGTTTGAAAACAACGTTATTCATGTAACCATGACAGACATGAATCTCACATCAATTTTTATTATTATAAATACTATGTTCGAACAGAAAGGATAGTGCTATGCACCTGCTCCATTCTGATGTTATTTTGCATCTTCTTTCTTGGCTCCTGCTTCTATTTTCAGGGGTTCTGGAGCTGCACGATAGGCAGGAAATGTCTCCCAAGGACTATTCAGATCAAACTTGCGAAATTCCTGAGATAGCTCCACAGGTTCTGCCACTACCCGTTTCACTTCATCATCATACCGCACCTAGAACAGTGCAAAGGACACAGGCCGGTCATTTTCATACAGCCCCCATGCCCCCTCCACTACTGGATGTACACAGTAATGACCCAGGCCACCCTCAAGTACGAGTAACCCCAGTTCTTATGCCATGGATAGGGCTTGGGTCTCTGCCACAGCTTCAGTGCTCCTCATTATTGAACAAGAGCCCTCCAGATGCCACCAAGACCTCTGTACTCTCCAAAAACTCCTCCTCTTTGCTACCACACACCCCACATGTCCTGGCTAACCAATCTGAATTAGGAGTGCCCAGCCTACAGTCCACATGAAGTCTACTCGGAATAACAGATTTAGTTTGTCATATGACAAAGGAAGTTCTCCTGAGTCACTGCGATAAGGTGGTCCATCCACCTGGCAGAGCTGGGGACTACCCTCATGTATATTTATAAATGCCCATTATCACAGCTTGTTTGGTTTGTTTTGCTTCTTAGCATAACATTCAGAACACAGGTGAAGGGTAGTTGAGTACCAGATAGGCTTGATTTACCCTCGTTGTGTCAGTTCCAATCTCCAAACCTGTTGCCTAGTCCTCGCTTACAGGATTCCACAGCTTCTATTTTCTTAAAACCCTCTGTTGCCTACAGAACTTCACTGTCTTCTCCTGAGACTCAGCTCAGTCTTAGAACTACACCAAATATGAATGCTTCTGCAAGGCAGTCATTTGAAACTAGGCAGATACCAAATACACTCATTTCACGTGTGGTTTACCACACAGAGGTAAACATTTGATAAACGACAAGTCAGTTCAACTAGAGTTTTGTAATCTGGGCCTACAAAAACTTCAGAAAGTAGAATTCCCACTGCATAAAGATCAGTCTAGTCATTCATTCCAATGGAAATCTCCAGTTTTGCAG
The DNA here is from genome assembly GCF_964211835.1 of Anser anser. Lineage (NCBI taxonomy): Eukaryota > Metazoa > Chordata > Aves > Anseriformes > Anatidae > Anser > Anser anser. The sequence continues at coordinate 13,329,399 of NC_139725.1, read as the reverse complement.
TGGAAAGTTTAACGTTTCAAATGAAAAACAAAAAGCAGAAGCACTTTCTCTGCCTTTGGCATACGTCACATGAAATTTGCTCAGTGTTGCTGGCCTTAGGCTGCCTTATTATATATAATACTTTGTGATGACTTGAAATGCTGGAGATGCATACTCACTGGAATACACACAAGTGAAATGTCTTTAGACCCCTTTTAGATAAAGGACTACAAAGCATTCACATCTCTGTACTGAAACTCAGAAAAGAGTATTACAGAGATTTGATCACTTTAGACACAAGTGTATCTCCTACCTCCACATAGCCAGAGAGCGGAAAGTCCTTTCGGAAAGGATGACCTTCAAACCCATAGTCTGTGAGGATTCGCCTTAGATCAGGGTGGTTGGCAAAGAAAACACCATACATGTCCCAAACCTAAACGAAAGGGAGCCTAGTAAGTTGAATTAGATAGTCTTATCTCCATATCAACCTTTCTAGCACCTCCATGCTTCCCCACCTCATACGGAAAGGCCACTCCATCCAAGAAAACAAAGGAGTCCTTCTAACACACTGCTAGAGGTAAGGCTCCTCTTACTTTGAAAAAAGTCCCCTTTGTGTATTATGTCCACAGAATTTCAGTTCCGTGCCCAGCTTTGTGCAGTGCCAGTGTTCCATGCAGGAATTAATTTAAAAGCAAATTAAACAGTGTTTTTCCCCTACTCGGAAAAGACAGCCAGTGAAACACCTCCCCCTTTCTCAGGGCCTTAGATAATGATATTATTTTTAGGAAAATGCAGCCCCACTCAACAGAGACTCTGCTCCCAAGTAAAATGGCACTCACCTCTCTTTCATACCAGTTTGCTGCCTTGTGCACAGACACTGCTGAATCGATAGGCGTCAGCTCATCAGTGTATGTCTTCACACGGATCCGACTGTTGAACCGCAGAGACAGGAGGTTGTAAACAATCTGCAGTAGGATAAAAGAAGACATTGGCCATGTACGGACTTCAGAGATCTCTTCACGGTACGGTACTGGCTGAGCAAAGATGTATGAAGCCTATTTCAAATATTCCTTCTCAGCAAAGTCACATGCAGCACCTAAGAGCTGGGCATGAAAAGTCACCGTAACTGAGGCTCTGATAGTTTTTCTCTTTCTTAACTCAAGAGTAACAAAAAGGATGTGTGATGTAGAAAACATCACTGACGAGGAGCTGAAGTAAAACGAACACTAAATCTTAAAAAAGAATACTGATGCGATGAAGACGCATGACAATAGTCTGTCGTAAAGAAAATGACTATAGATTACCCCCAGTATCCAGTGACCCTGTTGGTATGTGATTTGATACCACAAGATAAACCAACGGGGGAAACAAATAAGCTATTTTTCATAATCTTTCTAACTTGCTGGGAACAAAACCAGTTCACTTCTTATGTCAGAAAGATGATCTGCCCAAATTGGACAAGGAAAGGAGGACATCTCTTCATCAATAAGGTTGCCTAAACCATAGTCAGCCTCCTGCAGCTTGTGGTCCCCAGGTATTTTCTTCTGTTATCTTACACAGACTTTCCTAGGCTAAACTACAACAAGGTCTTTGCAATCATACTGTGAAAAAGGCTTTCTAATAGGTGAGAAGACAATACACTGAGTGTCTAATCTCCTTCAAATAGGTCCTGACTTTCAGAAGATGTTTTTAAAACTACTAAAGATTTTTCTTTTTTAGAAGAAGAAAAAAATTGTTAAGGAGAAAATCTGTGGAATTTAAAGAAAAACTTGACTGTTTGTGTCCACAGCAGCTGACAGACCTAGGTGGAAGAAGGAAGAGCACCAGTTCCTACATGGCCAGAAAAAAGTCTCTAGACACTTTAATAAAATCAAAGCAAAACAAACAATAAAACAAAAAGAATAATAATAAAAAAAATTCAACAACCACCTCCCTCCGGGGGGAGGGAGGAGAAAGACTTTCAGCAGAACACAAAAGGAAAGCTAGGAACCCATGCAGTATTAGTTCTGCTACTGCTTCCAGGATCAACAGGTTAAACAAACCCAGCACTTCAGAGTGGATTTTTTTTTTTACTGTCAGAAAGCAAAAAATGCAGTCAGAGCTGCAACAGCATCCACAGCCATCAGCAGGTGTGGAGCTCTCCAAGTCCGGCACCTGTGAGTGGTTCTTACCTCAAAACGGTACTGCCGAGATGGGACATCAACAGCAGTCAAGTCAGCCAAGGATTTGAACTGGGCATTAGTGTGATCCCGAAGGAAGGTCAGAACTGGAATAATCCCATCTGGATGGATCAAAAGCTCCAGCTCGTTGAAGCAGGTCACCTGATGAAAACAACAGAAAGGGAACTAGCACTGACACTAACGGGACTGAACGTTGCACTGAATCCAGCAGGACCCATATACAAAGGAAGTATATGGTACAGCAGACATGATGACATCAGAGAAAGGGGCTCAATAACAGCCCTAATTTTCACATAATTCTGACAATCTTTCTTCCTCATAACAACATCTAATAAAAAAGTAGTGAGTTTATGGGTTGCAGCCACCTCCCAGCACGAACAATTTCTTAAACAGCACTTACCTGTGCTTGCTGGACATACTTGGGCAGGATCTCAGCCACGTACTCCCCAAACGCACAGAGCTGCTTCTGTTCTACTTCATTTTTTGGTCTGACAGTAGCTAAAGAGAGCAACAGGAAAAGCAGTAACTCCCATCCCTTGCTTAAAAATCCCTTTAATCGTTCTGCCTCTCAGTAACTTCTGCAGAAGGCAGGAGGATTCAAGTAACCCACACAGCTTTCTTCTGGTAAATCCAAAGCTAAACAAACCATACGCGCATAGGGGAACAGAGGCATGTCACAGAGACTGGCCTATAGCAACACCTGGAGAACAGGAGCCAGAGGGGAGACCTTGTCATCTCTACAAGTACCTGACAGGAGCTTGTGGAGAAGGAGGGTGTCAAGTCTCTTTCCTCAGGTGATAACTGATAGGACGCAGGGAAATGGCCTCAAGTTGCCCCAGGGGAGGTTTAGATTGGATATCAGGAAGAATTTCTCCGCAGAAAGGGTGGGCAGGCGTTGGAACAGGGCGCCCAGGGAGGTGGAGCCCCTGTCCTTGGAGGTATTAAGCGAGGTGTGGATGTGGTGGTGCTCGGGGACATGGTTTGGCAGCGGGACTCGGCAGGCCATCTAATGACTCGGTGATCCTAAAAGTCGTTTCCAACCTAGATATCCTGACAGAAACCTGGATGAGGGCGTTTACATCTGTGCTACCCAGCAACTTTTGCCCGCCGTGCAAATGCAGCAGAAGGGACACCCCGGTGGAACGACGGAGAAGAAAACAAGATGGAAGAGAGGGGGGCTGCCACGGCCGGGTGACTGAATTCGCACGCTGCCAAGGCCGCTCAGCCTGGACCCAGAACGGCTCCGCTTTTCCAGACAACGCAACCGGGTTTTTCGCCAGCACCGGCTCCCCGACCGGGGGCTGAGGCGGGCGACCCCTCACCCCCCTCCCGCTGCTCGGACCCCGCCGGGCCGCCCCCCGCCCCCGCCGCTGACTTACGGCGAGTCTCCGCGGCGGAGCCCCCCGCCGGCCGCGCCTGCCCCGCCGCCACCGGGGCCGCGGCGACCCGCGGAGGGCCGCGCCGCGCCAGGCCCCGCAACGCCGCCGCCAACATCGCCGCAGCACGGCCGGGCAAGGGCACGGCCCGGAAGAGGAAGGCGCCGCCGCCGCCGCCTCCCCCCTGCTCTCCCCGCCCCGCCGCGGCCGCTCCCCGGGCGCTTCCGGGTCGGTCGGCGGCCGGGAAGCGGCGAGTGCCCGGCGGCGCCTGGCGCAGGGTGAGGGGCGCGGGGGAGCCGCTGGGGCACCCCGGGGCGGCGGCGGCGGCGGGAGGCCTCGGGGCGGCGGCATGAAGGGAGGCGCCGCAGGTGGGTGCCGCGCCGGGGGGGGGGGGCGGCGGTGGGGCGGCCGCGGTCGCCTCGGCCTCCGGGGCCCGGCTGGAAGCTGCAGGGGCTTTCGTTACAGCGGGAGCCGGGCTGCAGGACGGAAAACAGCGGTGGCGTGTGCTGGGCTAACCGCGGCTCCCCGGCCTCGTACAGCCGGGTGTGAGGCGCCGGCACGGGCTGTGGGTGTCCGTCCCTGGGGGTGCTCAGGACCCGGTTAGGTGAGGCCCTGAGCAGCCCGGTGTGGGGGGAGAGGGGTCCCTGCCTGCGGCAGGGGTTGGAATCGGGTGGTCCTTAAGGCCCCCTCCAACCCGAGCCATTTTCTGAACCGCTGTAGGACACTGCTAGCAGAGCCGCTGCACGACGCTGCGGGTATAACTGAGGCGGGGAGGGGATGGACTTGCTCAGCCCATTGCGTGTAGACACTGCTTCCAGTGAACACAACTCGAGTGAAGAAATTAGGAGCTCTCCTGTACCACGCAGAGCTGTTGTAAGAAAATGCACGTTTGGCAAAATGAAGTGCGGGAGGGTAACTAGCAGCCTCTTGGAGAAAAGTCTTGTCTTTAGGTAAACACTCCGCTGGAAATCGTGTTCACTAATAACTGAAGGAACTTCTTGTTTTAGTCACCAGGGTGCATAGTTGAGAAGCTGTTAAGAAACTATTCCTACTAGGTGTAGAAGCAGGTTTAGAGGGAACGCAAATGGGCATCTATTTGCTTTTAATGCTGTTGAGCCATGTTAAGGGAAAGTTCTTTCCTACAGCAGAAGCTTTTTTCGACACAGAAACTGCTTGGAGCATTGCATGTAATCTCTGTTACCTACTAAGAAATGCAGCAAAATGAGCTATCCTTGCCACTTTGGGGAAATGTTGGCTAACAGCATCTAGCGTGTTGTTTTGCATGCTGAAGATGTCTGGCACGTTAGCAAGCTGAGTATGACCATGAGTTACCTCACTTGGTTTGGTTGAAGAGCTGGCAGTTATGTCCGGTGGGCTTTTTGATAAAAACAAACCCACCTGAATTGGTAGCACTCCAAAAATTCATCACTTCGCTTTTGCATGGTAATTAACCCCTATTAATGACATGAGCTGCTGCCTGTGCTTGTTGTGGTATGATATTCTAACCCTTTTTTTCTTTTATCTAGCCCAACTAAGGTACTGCCACTTTCTCTTGGCATTGCCAGTTTCCTAGGGTGGTTGCTGGACTTTCCACTTGAATAACTGTTGCTGCATTTCTTTGTGTCAGTGAAATGAGTTGTGAAAAGATATGCAAATCTTGCAATTCTGCTGGGATGCAATGCTCACTGTACTGGAAGTTTTGTATATATTATAATCTTAATCATGCCAACTTCTAATTTGTTTCAGTTGTTTGAGGTTCTGAAACTCAAGCAGAAGTGTCTGGCTGTGCTATTTATATTCAATCTGAAATATGCTGGCCTCTTACCAATATGCTTGATTTTTCCCTGTATGCTGAAGCACTGCATAATCGTGTTGGTGGGGGGAGAAAGCCTTATAATCATTGTGGTTTTACAGATTGCTGGAGGTCTGATCTGTGCAGCACCATGGACTCGTCAGAAGAGACTGGAGGCTCCTCTGCGGAAGAGAACTACTTTGTGAACTACACCTTTACTGACCGCTCCCACTCGGGCCGCGTGGCCCAGGGAATTATGAAGCTCTGCTTGGAGGATGAGCTCTTTGCTGATGTTACGATATCAGTGGAAGGCAAAGAATTCCAGCTGCACCGTTTGGTCCTCTCAGCTCAGAGTTGCTTTTTTCGTTCCATGTTCACTTCCAACCTAAAGGAAGCCCACAACCGGGTGATTGAGCTGCAGGATGTCAGCGAGAGTGTCTTTCAGCTCCTTGTGGACTATATTTACCATGGGACTGTAAAGCTGAGGGCAGAAGAGTTGCAGGAAACCTATGAAGTGGCAGACATGTATCAGCTGACTGCCCTTTTTGAGGAATGCTCCCGTTTTCTGGCTCGTACGGTGCAGGTCAGGAACTGTCTGCAGGTCATGTGGCTGGCAGATCAACACAGTGACATGGAGCTCTACACAGCTGCCAAACACTGTGCAAAGTCACATTTATCTCAGTTGCAAGACACGGAAGAGTTCCTACACCTACCTCTCCGCCTACTGACAGATATCCTTACAGGTAAGGAGTTTTTGAGACACGCCATGTTGTGGATCTGGGAAGAGACTTTCAGCCTGAGAGTCTAGCAGGAATTGATCAAAACAGATGGAAAGACGCAAGCTTTCACAGTCACTGTCTATTCAGAGGCTTAGCTAAGCAAGGCAAAACATTCTGGATAACTTAATTAGAAAAAACAAAACACCACAACACCATAAATTGTTAGTGGACATGCTATAGAACTGTCAAGATCTATGGTATAGAAAATGGAGATAGAGGACGCAGGTAATTCCCAGCAGTTCCTGAGTCAACAGATTGGAAATAGTACATTTTTTTTAATGTAACTTAATAACTTTAAACAATTTTTGTTTGCATTAAAAGTAAAACAAAGAAGCATTTCCAAAATGAACACCTTAAGAACATCTTTTTCTTCTATTGTAATTCTTAAGCATTTAACATTGTAATGCAATGACTCAACATTTGTAAGAAGTCTTGAGCACAGGCTACCTTTCTAGACTATGTTAGTGTTATTAACAATTTTATATAATTATAAGGATTATTTAGGCTAGGCAGTCAGGTGACTGAAATAGAAGCAGTGTAACATCTTGGGTAATACAGTAATTACTCTTAATGTAAAGGTAATAGTCTTCCACGGTAATGGATGCAATGACTTAGTGTTGTGAAGGATGTGTCAACGTGTTAACAACTTGCTTTGTCTGACACCACTGCTTAAAGATTCTCTGCTGCCCTCATACACGGGCAGCGCTATAAAACCTCTTCATGATGCCTCAGTCACAACTCCATTTTTGCACGTTTCTGTATCATTGCTAGAGGAAGCAAGAATGTAGAAGAAGCTCATACATTCCAATGTGCTGGACTCGAGACCAGAGAGACTCCCCCTTCCTTGCTTTAATTAAAAATAATTCTGTGAACAAGTAAATTGCTATAGTTTGTGTGTCAGTGGTTTATATGCTGTTACAGTAATAAACCTGCTGTAATTGTCTTCCTTGGAATACTGGCAAATCTCCCCATAAGACCTAAAGTATCCTCTAAAGTTGAGGTTATGTGTATGGGAGTCTTTACAGATATTCAATTGCAATATTTCTTTTGCAACTAAAGAAATTCACAGTCAAAAACCTATTGAGAATATGTACTGATAGCTCCAGAAAACATGATAAAACTAGGGTAACTTTGATAACTATGCCTAGCTAAAATTGTTAAACGAAGTTGTGACTTCATTAAAACACAAAAATGATTAAATAAAGGGTGACTGACCTCTGTAGCTTTAACTCTTCCTCATTGTGATTCCATGCAGTAATCATAGTTTCAGGACTTTGGCCTTCAGTGTTTGTGGGCCTTAATTAAAGTAATTGCTTAAGAATTTTTTTCCATGCATCATCTATTTCCATATATAGAATCATGTTACTCAATATATATGGTGAAACTTGGTCCATGAAAATGGATTAAGAGCTGAAATACACTCCTATTGCTTGTAGGGAAAATCTTTTTGCAAGTGCTGCTTCTTTGTTTAGTTAATGGACAATTAAATAGAGGAAGCTATTAGTGGCAAGGATTAAAATAAACTTCATGAAGATGGTAATTTATTAAGCTTACCTTCTGTTGCGCCCTGGGACTCATTTCAAAATCAAAGTTTTTCCATTTAACCACTACATCTGATAAACAGCTTATGGAAATCCATTTTACTATTGAACAGATTCAAAATACCAGCTTTCTCTCTCTTCCCCTCCCACCGCCCTTTCCTCCGTCCTTCCAGTATGGAGAAAAGGGTCAGAATTTGTCAGATGCCTTCAGCATCACTGAATTCAGGGTTTGTTGGACTACAAAATCAGAGAACCTTTTTAAAGGGAAGCCTGTCAATGAATACAGGCATAATTGCTGGTGTTAGGGCAACTAGCCAACTTTCAAACTGGAAGGAAACACTTAAAGTCTTGTAGGTAGTGTGCTGCTGCTGCAATAGTTTATGGCATAGCTAAAACCTCCAGTTATGCCTGGAAACAAATTGAAATCTGATGCAGTCTGTTAAGTTTCCTACTGTCACACTACTAAAGAAAGCTGTAGTAGCTCACAGGGGATTTCCAAATGTTGACAGGATAGCAGCAACACAGATGTTCAGTCTTGAGGGTCAGCTGTCTGACAGTGCTCAGAGAAGAACAATTTCTGCAGATGACCTTTGCTAGATGAGTTTCTAGGACTAGCCAAGGAGCCAAGAAATGCAACTGCTGAAATTTTCATTTTCAAATAAGAGAACCTAATCTACCTAAATGCTTAATTGTGTTACTATTTTTTTTATCATCTCAAAGCATGTAAGATCTCTTCCCTGCCCTCTTTCTCTTTGACATAGCTTCCTTTGTTGAAAGTCATCCAAAATGCTTTAAATCTGACAGCTCTGTCTTCTGATATTTAACCAAGCAAATTGCCTGTAGATGCCTGGCTGGCAGTGCTGATCATGCTTGCCAAAATCTATAAACCTTTGGATCTTTTTTTCCTCCTCTACAGGGTATGGTTTGTGGCAGGAGGGGGTGAGGGAGTTGCAGGAAAGGATGTTCCTAGGTACACACACCTATGTCTAGATACCATAAATTTCTTTCTGTCCCCAAACCGCAGATGGCGTTCCATGTTCTCAGAATCCGACGGCTGCCATAGAAACCTGGATCAACTTCAACAAGGAGGAGCGAGCAGGCTTTTCAGAGACACTGCGATCAAGTCTGAAGGTATAAAAAGACCTTCTGTTCCAGGCTGGTGTAGCACTTGCTGGTTTTGCACTTCCCAAGGCAGGGTATATTCTGCTTGCAGGTGTGACTTGAAAGTCGCAAAACACAAATGCCATTGCAATTCACAATGTTTGCACGAGGAATACTTTCGTTGTTATAAATTGCAACCCTATTGACAGCTTTTTTAATTTTAACCTGAGGTGGTTTTTTTAGCGATTAGGGCAATGTCACAAATAATGCATTTCACCAGATGCTGTTATCTGAGAGATCATTCAGAAATCTTATTTTGGCATTTCCCTCATAGTAAGTACTCTATCAGCGATGTGGCCAACCCTTAACTAAACTGCAGTCACTCGGATTCCAGTGAAGTCTATTGCTGCTTTGCTGTCAGATACAAGTGGTGTCTTGAAAAGGCTCTGAATGCTCTAACGTAACAAGGCTTGGGAAGCAGAATGCATGCCTCACACTCACGGGTGGGTCCTGAAATGCTGAAAAGATTCTGTCTTGGGCATCGCTGACACTTGTGTGAGCAGACCTAATTCTGGTAAGGTTGACAAGCTCCTCCTTTCTCTTAGGTGATTGGGGAAAATGTTCACATCTACCTGATTGGAAAGGAGTCATCACGTACACATTCACTCGCTGTCTCTCTGCATTGTGCTGATGATGACTCCATCAGTGTGAGTGGCCAGAACAGCCTGTGTCACCAGATCACCGCAGCCTGCAAGCATGGCAGTGACCTGTATGTTGTTGGTGGCTCTATTCCACGACGCATGTGGAAATGCAACAACGCGACCATAGACTGGGAGTGGTGCGCGCCTCTGCCCCGTGACAGGCTCCAACACACGCTCGTCTCTGTACCAAGCAAGGATGCAATATATTCCCTTGGGGGGAAGACTCTGCAGGACACTCTCTCTAACGCTGTCATATATTACAGAGTACGAGACAATGTCTGGACAGAGACCAGCCAGTTGGAAGTGGCTGTCTCAGGGGCTGCAGGTGTAAACCTTAATGGTGTCATTTACCTGCTGGGCGGGGAGGAAAATGACCTGGACTTCTTCACCAAGCCCTCTCGGCTTATTCAGTGCTACGATACCAACACAGAGAAATGCCACGTGAAGCCATACGTACTGCCTTTTGCAGGGCGCATGCACGCCGCCGTACACAAGGATGTGGTGTTCATTGTGGCTGAGGGGGATTCACTGCTGTGCTATAATCCCCTGCTGGATAGCTTCACCCGGCTGTGCCTGCCAGACGCCTGGAGCTCAGTACCGTCCCTCTGGAAGATTGCCAGCTGCAATGGCAGCATCTATGTTTTTCGAGACCGCTATAAAAAGGGCGATGCAAATACTTTCAAACTCAATCCAGCCACCTCTGTTGTAACAGTCACAAGTGGCATCAAAGTGCTGCTCACTAACCTGCAGTTTGTCCTGGCCTAAAGGGGGAAAAACAGGCCCAGTGGTAGAAAAGGCAGCAACGGTGTTGTGCTGTGCAGCTCAGAGGCACTCAGCCACCCTCAGCACCAGTCCCAATAATTACGAGTTCACAACATCCAGTAAAGAGCCCATCCTCTACACCTGTGCAGAAGAAGTACAGGCTTTCTAGCTGTGGGCCTGTCCTTTTACGTAGCACTATTGAAGTTGAACTGATGCATCTTAGATTTCAGATGGACTAAATGCTATTACTGTGATCCCTTGATGATAAGCTGCTTGTGTTTGAGGCCCAAACTGCAGCAAGTGGCTTTTTTAGCCTGGAACCCATCCACCAATAACAAATCCTATAGCATATGGACGACATCCTCCTTGGCACAGACTGCTAGTTTTAACTGCCCGGGAGATTGTGGGTTGCTGCCATTGTCAGTCACAGAGAGACGTGCACTGTCTGTCCTCCAGGGATGTCCCCATTTAAACGTTCCTGTGTCCCTATTCCAGAAGGAGAGGCTGGCAGAAATACTTGCAGCAGACAGATTCCAGAGCTGACCCCAAGACCCTGAGTAGGTTGCGTTATTCAGCACTTCTAGAGGAGTGGTAACAAACTGGGAATCTGCTTACTGCTCTATCATCACCTAGCGTAAAGAGGGAGACCATTTTTATGAGCATTGGCTTCCTTTACTGTACAGGGAATCCCTGCCTGTAATCATAGCATAGTGTTGGTGACAGATGGAACTAAGACCACTTCCTGCTACCCTTCTGTTGGCACTGTAACCCTTTGGGTAAGAATCTGAATAAAGTCTCTGCTGAGACAGAGTTTTCTTTTCTTTTGCTGCAACTATTTTAGAGCCTTCTGTGGATTGCAGTTCAGCTTAGTGCTAATGCTGTGCATGGGAGAGATCTATGGGGCTCCCAGAGAAAAGACTAGTCGTAAGAGAGAATGCTATAACGAAACAGCCCAAACTCCCCTTTACCGTAATTTATGTAAAAGTTTTTTTATTGATGGTCAAGAAGTACAGCACTTAAGCCTTCGTTAGTTCGTTAAGGCCTAAGTTTTCTTTAAAGAAGAAAAGACTGAGATTTTGATAGTTCTTACTGACCCTCTGCAGTTGTCCCAGCAATCATGTTCCTGTGAAATGTCTCCAGGACCTGGACTTGTTTACGCCGAATGAGGATGTGGGGACGGATCTTGGCAATAGCCTCTATTGCTTCCTGGGGGGTCCAGTGATGCAGCTGAAAAGGCAAAAACCCTGCAAGTGAAAATCCATTCCACCCCTGCAGCACTTAATGAAGCCTTTCTAGTTGCTACAGGCAATGTTAGCATTGTTAGAGAACCTAATACTTTGTCCCTTCTGTTTACTTCATCTTCCTCAGGAGGGCCTGAGTGTCAATGCAAGTCCATGAAGTGAGTTCCTCACTTAAAGAGGGATGGTTGCTGCCTCAGACCTTGGTTTTCTACCTCACTCATGCTTCCTTCATGTTGTGAAGTTTCCCGTCCTAGTCCCACCAGACCAGAGAAAAAGGGCAGTTTTTTTTTTTAATTAAAACTTTAGTAGTACCTCCATTGTGCTTCAGCACTTAGAGCGTCATTATGGAAAGGCCTCCCAGGGAGTGCCGAACAACACCAGCAGTAGGATCCCCAAGTGGGATTTCGTTTTCAGTGCTGGTTTACCTAGTTGGCTCTCTAGTGGAACTCAGAAAGCCAAAGCTACTTTTCTTGATAGTGAATTGTATTTACCAAAAAGCACAGAGTGGCTCGTCATTTCAGAAAACCATGAAGTCTAAACAAAAACTGAGGTTTATCTGCTCAGTGAACCTATTGTCACATGCAACTTGTTATTCCCATCTCAATCTGTTCTGCCCTAGAATGAATTAAGGATCTCAGAATCATTCTAAACGGGTTCAGAACTTGCTGTATTAATGGCCCAGGAGACCGAACAGCTTCTTGAAGTCTGACCAATCTGCCAGAACCAGCCACAGGTACCATCAGGCCATGTTTCAAAGCTCTGTCACAACAGCAGTTTCTCCTTCCCATAGAATCAGAACATCTTTTGTGGTACTTGTGCTAACAGCTTTTAAATGTCATAAGTGCAGGTGAACAAGGCGTACAAAGATAAAGTCGATTAGCAAAGAAAGCTTAAGACAGCTGTTCAGTGAACACAAGCTTCACTTGTTGATTTATCTTGTGTTTGCCAGGTTCCACGAAGCAGTGAGCGATGTGAGCTTGGGGCCTGGCTATCCACCTCTCTTGAAATGTGTGTCCAGCCCAAACCCCGTACAATAACGGGATGCCAACGCACCTGTACACGCTCAGGGCTCTTGAGCAAAACCACGCTGTAGAGGCTGGCCGTGCGCGCCCATGCTATGAAAGCAAACCCCGTTTGCTACAGAACCCTTCGTACCTGGATGAGATAGGCTGCCACCATGGTGGCGCTGCGGGAGCGCCCGGCCTTGCAGTGCACGTAGACGCTGTTACCGCGCTCGCGGTGCCTCAGCAGGAACTCGACGCCCTTGTGCAGGTGCTCCAGGCTGGGCGCTCCGGTCAGGTCCACGGTGCTGAGCCGCAGCTGCTCCACTCCCAGCGCCTCCCATTCCTGTCAGAGACAGCCCCTCCGAGCCTTTAACTCCCTTTTATTCCTTCAGAGGGCGAGCCCGGCCCCCGCGGGGCTCACCTGGGCGGAGCAGCACAGGTAGCGGGTCTCGTACTCCTCGTTGAGCGTCAGCACGGCGCGCACGTTCTCCTCAGCCACCAGCTGCGGGCGCACACACACGGCCCCGTCAGGCCCCGTCAGGCCCCGTCAGGCCCCGTCAGGCCCCGGCTCCAGCCCCAGCCTCCCCCGGCCCCCCCCTCACCCACCGCGCGGCTGCGGCCCCTGAGCGGCAGCGCCCCGAGCAGCACGGCGCGGTCGATGCGGTGCAGCCAGGGGCGGCGCGCGGCGGGCAGGGCGGCGCGCAGGGCGGTGTAGCACAGCGTCGGGTAGAACAGCGCCCGCGCCGCCACCCCCCCCATCGCCGCCGCCGCCGCCGCCGGGCGAGCGCACCGCGGCCCGCAGCGCGTGTTGGGGGGGGGTGCCGGGGAAGGCAGGCTGTGAGAGGCGGGGCTCCGCCGCGTCGCTGCCCGCCTCTCCACCCCCCGCCTCGGGCCCGGCGTGGTTGCTCCCGGAAGCGCCGCCATCTTGCGGAGCCGGCCTGAGGCGGCGCAGGGAGAAGCGGGGCGCGGGCGGATCCCCGGGGGCAGGTGAGGGCGGCGGCCGCCAGGAGGAGCTCGGGCCGGGCACGGCCGGCGGGGAGCCCGCCGACAGCGCGACCCGCCTCGCGCAGGTAACGGCTCCCCTCGCCTTCCTCCTCCTCCTCCTCCTCCTCCTCCTCCTCCTCCTCCTCCTGCCGCTGCTCCCCCGGCCCTGAGACCGCCCGCGCCGCCCCGCTTGAGCCGGGGCCCGCGGGCGGAGCCGCCCCTCGGCCGCCCGGAACCGGAGGCCTCCGCTTGCCGCAGCCCGGCGGAGCGCTGACAGCGCCTCAGGCGGCGCCGGGCCGCGGGGAGGCGGCGGGGGGCGCTGCAGGTGCGAGCGCGGCCCCGGGAGGCGGGGAGCGGCCCCCACCCGGAGCCCTCCGGGGCTAAGCCGGGGGCTGGGGGGCGGCTGCGTGTCCTCGGGCACCGCTGGGGGCTGCTGAGGGGCGGGAGGGATGAGCGGGGGGCTGCGGGGGGTGGGGGTGCGCCGCCGTGTGAGGGTTTGCAGCCCAGAGGGTGAGAAGGAGCGGTGGGCGCTGCTGGGTGCGGGTAGGAAGGGGAAAAAGCACGAAAAGCGAGAGAGACTGATCGTAAAACGAACGATAAGCGCATGGAGAAGCAATAAAGGTTAATGACAGCATGAGGTTTTTATAGGGCCGTTTATGAGTAGGAAGCAGAGAGGCAGCGTTACAATAAAGCGCGGAGCCTTTACTCCTTTAAATTCCTGGGGAATCGCGGTCCAGACGTTTTCACCTTCAAGGCACAGACATTCTCTTCTGCCAGAAGTTGTCAGGGAGCATTTTTCTAGTGTTGCAGCTTTCTTGCGCTGTACTGCTTCAGTGTGGCCATTGGGCGTGTTTCGCTGGGAGCTCGCTGATTTAGAATGCTCGCTGGGGATTTGCATCTTAAAACATGCTTTGCTGCTGGTCTGCACGAGCTTGGACTTCCTGAGTATCCTGATTTATTCATATATTTGCTTGTGTCTGTCTGTCCCTTCAGGCTTAGGTCTTTGAACTTGTAATCACAATAATTGCTAAATAATCTGGTGCCTTTAGCTCTCTTTTCTATTGGTTTTCTATAGATCAGTTCATCAGATACAATAAAACTACGTGTACTGTTTTGGCATTGCATATCCGTAGCAAGCCTATCACATTTTTGTTTGTTTGTTTTTTCTTCTCCCTAGCTGTATTCTCAAGAGCTCTTCATAATGTGAGGTACTGTTCTTCCCAGCGTTGCGCTTGGACCCAAGTCTTTAAGAGGCAGCCTTGTTAGAAATAATACTGCTGTGGTAGATGTTCAAAAATACTTATATCTTTACTTCGTTATAGGAAATGTTAAGGGTGATACTGCTTGCATCCTGCAGCTTTATGCCCAGTTGCACCTCTGCTGATGAAGAGTCCTCTGGGTAGGAGCACAGTTCTTATATCTGCTCAGGGACATGGGTGTGCGTATATGAACCAGCAGAACCCATAAGTAGGGATATTAAAATACGATGATACCAGGGAATTTTTATATTTTTTCCAAAGGTGTATGCTGTTCCCTTTCAGTCTGTGCTCACCTTCAAAATTATTGCTGGCATTTATTTAAAGGAAGTACAGGGGTTCGCTTTTTTTTGAATGATTGTTCTGGAATGGACATGCTTTTCTTTCCATGTCTAAGTTTACGAGTAGACTGTTCCTTAACTGTTTATTGTATCTCTTTCTGAAATACGGTTATTGATTGTTATTTACTATATTTTAATTTCATCCATTTGCCTTCTGGGTTCCTCTCACAAATCTCTTCAGAGGGCCTGCTCTAATTAAATTTTATTTCAGTGGGTTTTAGGCTACTTACTGGGCTAGATGGGAAGTAACATAAATTCTCCTTTTTGAAATTTCCTGGTTATTAGTCTCCAGCTAGGATCTAAGAACCCCTGATTGTTCTGGCTGTTGAAATAGAGGCTGTTGATCACGGATGGGTCCATAAGGCAGTCCAGTTTGCCAGCCACTGTGTGAGATTTACCACTGAAACAGCAGTGATAGTCCAACAGACTCAGATATGTTTCTGCATTCTTATTAATCAGTCTTGCCACAAATGTCTTAATGCTTTATTACAATCTAAGCATTTTCAATATTGTTTCTTGTCCTTTAGTTTACCATTCCCCAGGACTCTGTTCAGAGTTATTTGTTGCCTTGGCAACTGCCCTCAGGTGAGAAATATCATTTTTATACATTGATCAGTAGTTTGGTGGGTAAAAAACAACCACAACAGTATAAATCAAAGCAGGATAAAATACTTAAACGTTTATTCGAATGGGAGTTGTAAATCGAGAAGAGTTATCTAGGCCCTCCAATTGTATTTTTCCATGAAGGTTTGTGACACAGTATCTTGAGTTGTTATCCTGTTGCGAGATTTCTTGGAGGCAAGAGAGCCTGTCTTTGTTGGAAGAAGTAACTGCTGGCTTTAATGCGCTTCTTTCTGTCATTAGAGACGCTTGTGTCATATGGAAAAATGCAAGATACCACCTTGTCTGCTGTTGCTGTCTCCAACAGATTGTCCTGCCAAAATGCTTTGTGCTTGGGGCATAATAGTGAAAAGTGCCCTTTAGCATTCATACTTTCAAGCATAGATTTCCCGAATGTGGTCTGAACATCATCTTGTTTGCACCTGATTCAAAGCTAAAATATACATTAGGAGCAGGAAATTTGGATAAGGCGAGGGAGAAAATGTAACCCGCTTTAAAGCTCCAAAGCAAATAAGTCTGCAAAGGCTTTGCTGTAGGGACAAATAGCTCACAAGTTTGAAGTGTGATAGACAGAGCAGGCTTATTTGTTTGTGACAGCAATATAGTAGGGCACAGTCGTCATCCCAGGCAAAGGAAGGCTTCTTTCTGACATCTTGGGAAGTCTGAAACCTTCAGCCATCTTAGCTCTGTGTGCTTTAAAAGAAAAACCATTGCTGCTAACTGAATTCAGGATGAACAGTGAGCAAAGAGGAGCAAGTACTGAGGACTCCTAGTTGGACAGGCATCTTCTCTGACTTTCAACTCATGGAAAAGAGTTTCAGTTTTGGAGAGACAGTTTGTGGTATGTGTTTGTGTTTTTATGTACCGTGAGAATGCTTTAGCCTAGAACTGGAATCGGGGTCCATGAGTGGTTACAAACTAAGATGATATAAACCGGGCTGGTCTAGCTGCAGCTGTGAGATTTTTCACATTGGTTTAAATTACTTAATATTTAAATATAATTTGGAATAACTGGATTAGATATTGCTGAAATTCAGGAAAATGGGCAGAAACTTTGGGTTCTTCATCCTTTTCAGCCGCACTCCTCAAGATCTTAAAGGAGCGTGTGAATGAGAGGATGAGTGATTCTTGAGTGTTGAGTGTGTCATGCTTGTACATCTAGCAGGTTTTTTTTTTTTTTCCAGAAAAATGTTTTGTTACGGTTGCATATAGTGTGTTCTCTCAGAACCCAATTCTCTATTCTCAGAAAAACTCAGTTGAATTCTGTGGTGGCTTACATTTTTTTTACTTGAAATTACTTGGAGTTTTTCACAGCCTTGTTTTTCTTGCCTCCCTCAAAATTGGTCTTTCTGGTAGCTTTCACTTCTATCTGCAGATTATTTCATACTTTGCTTTTCACAATAATAATGTAATTCTTTGCCGCTACATTTCAGTATTACGGGTGTCAAAGTAAAACCATGGTTCTTCAAGTATCTTCTCTAAAATTCTTTTTTCACTGAATCCGTGAATATTTTTTTGCTATTTTTGCCTTAAACTACACCATTGAAAAGAAATTCTGGCATATGCATCATATGCAGGGATCCTTCAGAG
The DNA here is from genome assembly GCF_964211835.1 of Anser anser. NCBI lineage: Eukaryota > Metazoa > Chordata > Aves > Anseriformes > Anatidae > Anser > Anser anser. The sequence continues at coordinate 13,312,151 of NC_139725.1, read as the reverse complement.
TCTGTTGGAAAGGGAAGATTTGTGCCTGTTCTCCCAGAGCAGAGGACCTGTTTTTTATGAAGTCTGTAATTTTAATGAAGTATCTAGCAGACAACATCCAAGTCCACATACAAAAAGGATAGCATCTTCCTTTATTTAATCTATATAGAGATTTACAGGATGGACACCAAGTATCTTAATATCAGCAACGTTTTACAAGGTAGAGCTTTGATGAATGCTTCTTTTCTGTGAGAAAGCAATGAAATATTGGTCCTTCAGGAACAGAAGAAATATTTTGAATGTCATGTCTAGCTCTTGCAGTTTCTGTAGGCACAACAGTGTAAAATAAATTCTTCTCTCACTTACAGTCTTAAATTCCCATGTAGAATGCTGTCTCAAAATCTTCTTGCCAAGTCACGTGCACCTGATCATTATTTACCATCCAAAAACTCCTGTTTTACGTTTAAACTTCAAATTAAAAAAAAAAAAAGAAAAAGCCTTCAGAACAGTAGAGTGCTTGCATGGTCATAGGAGCTATTACAAATGGCCATTGGGAATGGGCAATGTGCAAAGGCTCTGGAAAAAGGGCTGTATATTTACTTTGCGAAGGCACACTTTTTATTGCTCAGTAGTCTGTGATCTCTTGCTGGGTGATTTAGGAAAAGTGCAAATATCCTGGTATTTATGGAGCAAAGCCACCCGTATTACATTTTGGGCTGTGTATTCGCTACCAGGATTTGACCACTGTCAGAGGCTGGCTCTAGGTTGTGCTGTGTGTATTTCACAGTACAGAAGCTCCTGTGATGCTGATTCTCTGCTGCAGAATTTGCTTTAGAATTTCTTTGTTCTCTGAAGTAATTTCTGCTTCATTCAGGGCTAAATTTAATAGGCGTTTTGTGATTGCTTTGAGGGAGCGGGACTAGGACATGTTCTGGATCCTATTTGTGAGGAAAGTATTTCAAGATCTGCTTAGGCAGACGCTAATACTGAGTATACCGGTATATTCCTGGGTTTGGAGGGAGCCTAAACCATTATCTCAGTCATGAAAAATATCCAGCTTGGTGCTTCAAATACAAGAACTTTTATGCTTATTGCAGGTTGCATTAACGGAACTGTCTGAGTAGTGCGCTTCTTGTTCTCAATTAGTTACCACACTGCTAGTCTAGCTGAAAGTTACAACCTCCGCGTACACGAGAGAACTTCTCTGGTAACTTCTCTAAGATGGCTCCACGTCACCACATACGATGTGTGATATACTAAATATAAGAGATAAGCAGCAGCTTAAGGTAATAAACCTCTCATACGAAAAATTATGTATTTGTATATGGATGAAACTGATTTTGAGTTTGCAGACTGTCACACCTGTGTACTAAAACATTCAGGGACTCTGCTGCATTTTTTTTTCTCCGAATACCTAGGCATTTGAGTTTTCAGTTATGCTGATTTTATGTCTTTCCGTGCCAGAACTTGAAAAGGGGCAGGAGGGGATGCTGCCTAGAGGTGGGTTTCTTCTGTTTTTATTTAAGAAGAATGCACAGCAGGAGGCTTGGTTTGTGTATAAGCATTGGCGTGAAGGACCGCTAGGAAAGCAGGCGTGGTATAGCAGGTCACCAGGGTAGTTCGTATCAACGAGTGGGGAAGGTGGTGCTTACTGGTTTAGGAGAATGATTAAAAAGGGAGAAAAGGTTCAAAAAGATTACTGTAATTTGCAATTACTGTAAATATAATTTGATTTGGGGAGAAAAAAGTAAACCCGAAGAAGCTAGGTGTATATGTGCTTCCAAAAGTGACAAGGAAGACCGGGCCAGTTCAGTACTTACTTCTTGAAGTGCTGGTGAGTGCGGGGATTCCCTGGAAGGGAGGTTTTTTGTCCCATGTCCAAGCTGCTGCCAGATTCTGGTGGATGAAGAGCGTTGGGAATTTCTGCGTTACTGAGGTGGACTCGAGCAAAGTGGGTTTGGGCCAGTTTCAAAACAGTAACTCCTTCTTGAAGTTTGTACGCTTCAATTTTTTTCCTCCTCTGCATGGTGTGACAGCGAACGAGTGTGCGCGCGTGTGAAGGAACTTGTTTTAGCGATGGTCTCTTTCAGAGACCATGTATGGGTAAAGCAGTTGGGCTAGTTCAGCTCCCTGCTCCTCCCTCCCTCCCTCTCAGAGAGCTGAGCAGAATCTATTCTGCTGAAATGCTTGTTCCACTTTCTGCTTTCTATATTTGTACAGCAGCAGCACGCTAGCTAGCAAGGCGCTGTGGCTGGCCTGGTGTGCGTTCGGCATTTGCTGAGCAGAATTGAGAGCCAGGGCTTACAGTCTCTGTCGTTCCGTCCGTCCGTCTGTCTGTCTGTCTCTGCGTCTCTGGGGAGGACTGGCGTTCCGAGTGAAAGGTGATCTGTTCGTGGATGTTTTGTTGTTTTTTTTTTTTATGTAAAATGCACTTCGTCCCAGCTGGGAGTCTAGGGACTGGGAGTGGAGGAGGGAAGGCAGTTGTCTTGCAGGGAGAGTATGTAGTGGGTGGCAGTGGCATCAGCAGCGTAGTTTTTAACTCCAAAAGAGCTGCTGTCTTCTGGGATGAGGGCTTTCATATCCCTACCTGCTTGGGGGAATAATTAGCCAGGGGCTGTATCTGGCCATAAAAGGTCTGTTGTCACTGTCAGCCATGAAGATTAATGGAAACTAGATCCTGCCCTGGAAGATCTTAGTGCTGCCGTTGCCTGTTGCAAGGGGGATTGATGAGGAGCTAGACGCTGGCCAGCACAGTTTAGAGTAAGGAGTTAGTGCTGGGAGATGGAGTTGTAGGAAATACCTTTTTAGGAAGAGCTGGGAACTTGTAGCTAGGACTTCCCTGGCTGTACATTTGCATAAACCTTGTACTAAGGCCCTGCATGTGCTGGGATGGCTGTTGAGTTACTTCAGCAGTAGGTCAGGCGAAGAAATAGCACAGCAAGTCTGGCTGCTGGCAGTGTAGTAAATGTTGATACGATGTTCTTTCAGTAGTGGAAGGGTGCTCAAAATAGTGGCAGCCACTGGATGCACCATTAATGTCAGCAAGAAATTGAGAGGGGGAAAAAGGGAAAATAGGATCTAAGTATTTTTTCTGTGATCTAGGGGATACTGTCCATTATAAATTCTGCTACCTTTTGGTTATTTGTGCAAGTAGAAATCACGCCTTTTGTTCCTGAAATTAGAGCAAAAGCGTTTCACTTGTGAAATAGAAGTAGCATCTTGTTAAAATCTTTCTTGAGGACAATGCTCCAGAAACTTGGTCTGAATTATTTTCCTTTCCTGCCACTGCAGTGTCTCTAGCGTGTTTCGTACAGAGAAAGCTGTGTGTACCTCAGACTTGGAAGGAGCAAATTTTGGAGGTGAATTGGGGAATCTCAGCCGCCCAGCAGTCTGAATCCCACTGTGCCTACAGGCAGGGAGCTGTGATTGATGTGTCACAGAGGCTCCTCTCATTCTTGGACTGCTTGAACTCAAGCAACTTTGTTGTGTGTCTGTTTTCAGATCCTTCTTTGTGTAACGGGGATACGGTGTGGTAATTTTTCCATCTTCGTCTGGGAAACCTGTGAAATTCATTGTGAACACGCAACTTCCAGGCTGCTAAGCTTTCTTTCTTAAGTGTCCTTCTGTGTTTCCGAATTCTCACATCCTCTTAAAGCCCTCTGCCTTTCTTCCTACTTCTCTGTTTCCTGACTCCCCGACTGACATCCTTTCATTTATACTAGCCAGAACAAAGTGGCAAAAACAATGTGAACTGTTTCTAAGTTTACAATAGCAATTAAAAGCAAATTTTGGCATTGTTTGATGCTGGTGATCAGGAATGTAAAATTGTAAATTTGGCTTTTAAACGTTCTCCAGTAGCATACTTAATTTTTTTTTGCCCATAGTCTTGTAGCAGGCATACGATTAGGCAGATTCAAAGGCCACTTAGAAGTACACTATTTCATATTCAAAAAATGTTTTTTTGTCCCTTCTGTGAAAGATGTGATAAATGGATAGAACACTGAAGAAATGCATGTTCACCAAGTGCATTGAGTAGGTGCAAGATACAGCCAGGCTGTAGAATGGCACTGGGGGATTTAAATCTTCCATTTGGTAAAAATCTTCTTAACAGCACTTAAGGGTGGCATTGTTCAGAGCCAGACTACGCTGTCAGTGTGTTTTATGGGAGGTGGATGCTTTGAGTTGTGTAGTAAACTTGTTTTGTACCTATTGTCTGCTAGTGCAAAGAGAGTGACTTAGTACTTCACCTATTTCCAGAAGCTCGAGTGATTCATGTAGCAAAATATAATGCTTTAGATGTGTAAGGACAGGAAATCCTATTTGGTGTATATACTTTGAGTTTAAGGGATAATACTTGCTAATCCATTCTGCTAATCCATTCTGGATTAACTGCATTATTATCTTGTACATAGAAACAGTTTCATCAAGGTTGGAGACAACTTCTATCTGGCATCCTTTGAAGGATTTTCTGCATTTTCGTATTACTTTTATTTTTTACCAAAATAAGTTTTTTTCTTATAGTATCATAATCATGCAGTTGATGAATAATGTCATGTTAAGGGTGGATGTTTGGAAAGATTATGGGAATTTGGAATTAAGTCCAGTGTTCATTTGAAGTTAGCTAAATTTATAAAGGCTGTTGAAAGAGAGGTATTAAACTTCAGGAGGAAAAGACATGAAAAGTGGAAGTTGAAAAGGATTTACCTTTGATATAAAAAGCTAAATCATGCAGACAAATCAAGGACAGGAACTGGAATATCTTTAATGGAGGAAGTCCATGTATTAAAAAATTGGGACAGTAAAAGTAATTGTACAGAAGCGTGTGCACACTTCTTACAAACAGTAGTGTTTTCCTAATAGAAATAGTGGGGCCCTCTTCGATTGGGGTCTTTAAAACTAAAAGGGACTCATGAGTAGAGAATTAACTAAGAGAAATGCAGCACCTAGATCAGATGATGTAGTTCCATGAGTAATTTGAATGAGCATATGCTGGTATTGCTCTGAAAAAAGCTTGTTCTGTCTTTCATGCGTTTTCCCTTTCCTTTGTGCTGCTAAGAGCATTTGTGACATTGTGCAGTGAATTGAATCATGGAACAAGTCTGGGTTAAAACTACTGTTTTCCTGTTGTTGGTAGGAGAGATCAAACCTGGATCACTTCCTTCCTCAGGTCCATTATACAGAGGTAGAAATGGATAGCTGGGGAGGAGGTAGCTGTGCTCTGTTCTTCTGGCAAGAGCAGTGATTAAAATGGATCTGCAGTAGGATTATCTTGACCTATTCTTGTGCATTTTCTCCCCATTTCTTCCTTGTCTTTTCAAAGAGCTTATATTCGATCTTTTCTAGAAACACAGCCCCCCAAAATTAGTTAAGAATTCTGTTACCTGCAGTGACAAATATCATTTGGTCCTAGACAGGAAGGTACTAAATGTTGTCACGTTGTCATAGCATATTTCACCATTTATGCGGTATCTGATGCATGCTATGTTTGGTGCTGCTGTGCTGAGAAGCCTGCTATTCTTTTTTGGGAAGAAATTGGTGAACATTCATAACAGGAGGATAAAGAGAAGATAAGTGTGCCATGTTGATTGTTAAACATGAATTTTTGATTCCAGAAGTATGAAGTACCTCCAGAATCTAGATACAAGGTACAGGAACACAAAGAGAGAATGTGACAAGATATGTAAGAGGGTTTTGTGTGCTTTGTGTCCTTAAGTAGCCAAAACTGTATTTATAGCACTTATTTTCTCGTAAAGCTTCTGGAGTCGTCTCCTGCTAGCAGTGGAAAGCAGCTGATGTCATACTGTGCCTTCCAGGAAAAGTGAATGGAAAGAATTGATGGAGAAGTGAGTGAAGAACGTCTGAAAATATGTGCTTGAAACTATGAGCAAGTTCTGAGTCTCTAGTTCTTGGCATAGCGCGTGGACGGTTTTGATCCTTCCCACCCTCTTCTTCCCTCCCACCTCTCCTCAAAAGCCTGATTGGGTGACGGAGCCAGTCTTTGCAGCGGGGAACGTTTCTGGGGCCCTGGGTAGAGCAAGGAGCGAGTGAAGCTGCCTTGGCACAGATGTCCCAGTGCGTTAAACACAAAAGATTAGCAGCCTGGATGGGGTGTTTCAGGGCCCCAAAATGAGCCTCGAGGTCAGAGTAGTAGTGGAGTAGAAGGCGACTGAAGTTGGTTGGAAAAAGTCTCGGAATGTTCTTTAGATGTTCGTGGCAAAGAAATGACAATTACGCTTCTTCAGGCAGAGAAAAGTTCATCTGAAGCATGGCACTATATTTGTGAATGGTACTCAGAAAAAAAAAATGTTTCAGGGTGCTGCATGCCATTATTTACTGATGTGTTTTCAGTATGTTTTAGGCTGAATTATTGCAGAAAAAAGTGTTCCTAAAATATGTACAGTGGTTTACATGCTTCAGATGCTATACAAAGATATTGAAGAGGCTGGTAAATATTGCAAAAAAAGAAACCATAATAACACTTACAGAGTGAGGACAAAGGAGAAACCTTCAGAAAGCTTGAGTGGAAGCTTGGGAAGAACTCCTTTGCAATGAAATAGATCTTATTGCATTTGGGTTTTTGAACAAAAGTCAGGACATTCCTAAGTTAATGTTCCCACAGCAACGTTGTGTTTGCCTCTGATGAAGAAATTGTATGAAATATTTTGAAAGTTTCAGCTCTATACACTCAATGTTAAATCTCTTAAAGTGTTAATAAAAATTACCTGTTTTTGAAAGTTATTTGAATCAGTATTCATTTTTTAAAATAGAGCATTGATGCCGGTTCTTTGTGGATGTAAATGAGAGTAATTTGAGTGTTGTATCCATTTACTTCTGCAAAGGACTTGATGGTGTGCTCATTACAAAAATAAAAAATAAGAAAAAATCACTGAGCTTATTTTTCCTGCTTTGGTTTGCAGGCATGGCAATGGCAGGTTCTGCACGGTAGAGTTCATAGCAAGTATTTGTCTAGTATAAGCCAAGTAAGGGACGCATAAGCTTAAGGTAAATCAGTCTTTCTTAGTTGGGCTGCTTTGAAACAAAACATGAGGGTTTATCCTTCAACATTTTGCAAATGTGGAATTTCAAGCCTACTCAATTTCTTACTCAGATTCTGAATTTTAGAAATTGGGACGGCTCAAAATTGTTTTCTCTCTGAAGCTGACAGTAGATGCTGGAAATGGTCACGTGCACATGTCCCCTTGTACACACTGGGTGCGTCAGTACAGAATGGTGATGGCATTAGTTTCAGGATCTTTGTGAGGAGACTGTGAGGAGATCTTTTCCCTCTGGGTTTGAATCTATTCTTTCTTGGATCGCATGGAAACAAAGTGCATACCTAGCTGTCGTTATAACAGGCTTATTTCAACAAGGAGCTATGCAAACTGTGTTTATAAACAGTACACTTAGGAAAGTGAAAGTGTTAGTGTTTGAATCTTTTGGCTGAAATGGATGAGGTTGTTAAAGTTTAGTGTTGTTGCTTCTAGAAGTAGGCAGTGTTTAAGCTGAGAATTTTGCTTCTGCTCAGTGCACCTCAAACTTCTATCCCTAATAAGACATTAAACTCTGTGCTACAGCTCGCAGGCCTTCCTGGCGCACGTACAGTATCCATAAAGCAATCAGGAGATTTCCCGTCTCCTTTTTTGTTCTAATCTGAGCTGATCCCAAAATGTGTACCTCTTTTATTCTTTGTTCTGTTCTTCCTATTGCATCTGTTAATTGAACAAATTTAAATTCTGAGAGTTGACCAAGCTGTCACGAGTAATTCAACTGGTCTATTTACTAGCTGTACAGATTGTCTGGTAACCTGGGTGCAGATTAGTATTTTTGCCTGCAACGCTGAAGAAAATATTTGACAGCACCGGCTGCAGAAATAAAGTGAGCAGACACAGTGACTAGGAGCTGGCATTGAGCACAGTGCCGAGAGGTTTGGGTAGTGTCAAGATTGCAGTGGAAGATGGGAAATTCTCAGATTAGAAAGTGTGTTTGCCTCCTGGGTAAATTTTTGGCACTGTAGGAACCTCCAGGTCTGTCAGGTTTCTTCTTGCTATCTCTGTTGTCTTTTTGTCTCCTAAGTAATGTTCGCTAGAAAGTAGCCTACCTTCTGTGCATTGTGACCCGAGCTGTGCAGTAAGTGAAACTTCACCTGCTTTGTGTAGGCCTTCCTATTCACAGCCTGTGCACTCATACTTACACGTTTTTTATATTGGTACTTAAGAGCGAATAAAACCACCGTGAGGCCAGATGTAACATTGATTTATGTGAGAGGCGGTTGGCATCAGGATGTATCCGAGATTGAGCTGTGCGGTCTGTTTTACCTGTTAGGCTCTTTAATTGTAAATGGTAGTCTTGACATCCCACAAACGTTAAATTCCTGGAAGGTGTAATCAGAACTCAGAACTAACTGGTCTAGACAAGTGCTGACTGTGACAGTATTATCATCGATCGGAATCCATTAATTGATCCAGTAATCGTTTACAGATGATCCTGAGTGCTGGGGAGACTGAAGTTTCCCCATTAAGTAGCAAAGTGGTATTGCTAGGTTTATTGGGCTCGTCTCCATCATCTAGTACTTAGTGGCCAGAGCCATATATTTTTGTTACCAGCTGCAGTTCTATTTGAATTGTATGGCATACCAGAAATTACAGCTGTTTGTTTATCACCAGGAGTATATTTTGTCACTCTTGTCTCTGGCAGGGCTAGGCATTAAACCTTCCTTTTTCTACATGGACCTGTTGGGTGGTGTCGTGGCTCCTCCGAGCTTTGGGTAGCAGGGGTTGGAAGCAGCTTCTGGTGCAGCGCATCAGTCAAGGACGGTAACTGCTGGGAAAAGCATTGCCAAAGCCGCGATGTCCTGATTTACACCTATTAATTGTTTTGCTGTCCCCACAAGAACCTACGCTCAAGCAGCTATGAAAACAGTTAACTGTCAGCCTCTAATGCTCGACTGGGGTCAGTCTGCAGTTTGCACTTAAAGCCTAATGCTGTGTCAGTTAATTAAAGAAATTGGTCTGTTCCACACCTTGCTGGGTACGTGTCAGATGTATGTGCCTTCATCTGAAGTATCCAAGTTCTGACTTCTTTTGAGAAGAAATAGGGTTGCCAGATACTTTGGCCCTTGGGCTAGGTCTGTCTGTGTAAACCTGAATAAAGGATTCAGTGGATTTATGTTCTGCATGCGATTACAAGCCATGCTGAAACAATTTTGGTTTGAGAAGCACTTATGATTTAAGAGCGTTCTCCTAGACAGGTGGTCGTCAGATTTGCTACTTGCTTTTATAAAGTTTTTATTGTGTTGGATTTTCTTTGATTCAGTGAGATGTCATTTTTTTCCAAAGGTATCAAGAGTTATAGGTTCCTCTGGCTATGTTAGCTGCACTTTAGTCTCCTTTGAAGTTTTTAAATTAGTTCTCTAATGTTGCATAGTTATATGTGCTAAGGGAAGGTTTTCTTTTCAACATTTAAAAAGTTGTTTACTGTTATTTTTTGCGTGATCAGTGACCTGTGTATTTCAGGTTTTACTGAAAGTTCATTATCACAGCAATACAACTCGCCATTTATGACAACTCCATAGGCCTTAAGTACCTTGCAAAGTCTGAGATTGAAAGGAGGAAAAAATAAAATTTGTATTACATGTTTTGAAGTTAGGGCCATTAGCAGGAATATGAGACCATGTTTTGACCATAAATAAATATGCTTTAATTAAACTTCAAAAAAGCAGTGGAACGTGGATGAGGTTGAAGGAGGTGTACTCAGGTAAAATATTTGCCAGAATTGCTAGTAGGAGGTAGTGCCATTCTGAAATGTTATGAATGTTTGTTCTGAATTCATTATTCTGAACATTATTCTGAAACCAAACAAAAATATACAGCGTTCCATGACTAGTAGTCAGTTTTCAGTAATATTCTAGAAAAGATAAATTAACTCATCATTTTGAAAATACACATTTCAGATAACTCAATTTCTCAGAATTCCTGGATTGGATTTTATTTTTCTTTTCATAACTAGTATTATAAGAAAACTCAATTTCTGTTACGTTTAGGCTTATGAGTTCATTTAGTGGGTATAATATTTAATTAAGACAATTGAATTAATTAGGAATGATTTTTAAAATGACTATAAAATAAGGATATAAAATCTCAAAAAATCTCCCTCCAGAAAAGAGAGCGTGAGTACATGTGACAAATATCCAAGTATATTAAAAGATAAGTTAGAAGAGGATAAGGATCACTTATGCATACTTCTCAAAGAATATAGAACAAAGGTTATGAAGAGGCCTGCAAAGCAGGGAAAATGTGGGCACTCAGATAGCCTTGTAAAACTCTTCGCATTGCAGAAGAATGCTGGTTTTGGTTGTTTGCCTATAGATATGTAAGCAGACGTGGATTTTTTTGTTAAATATTGCTAGACAGCCATAAATGTAGTTCTGCAAAATAGCGTACAATCTAGGAGGGAGCAGAGAAGAAATTCTTGATAAATAAATACTTCCAGAGTTTGTGTTTCGATATATGTTGGCTTGTGTTATGGGTCGATTGTTGAGTAGCATCCCCGACTTATGAGATGTTAGTGCAGAGAGTCTGTATAGTTCCTGTTTGATTTGCTTAAGAAATAACACTTGTTCCTTGTGGTGTTCTTTGTGTTACCTAATTCAGAGCTTTTTTTCATACACTTCCATCTCTACTATCTTACATCAGAGTTCACATCTGCAGGGTCATTGTCATCTGTTAGTGCTGCTGCTCTTGAACTGTAATGTAGGTTAGGACTGTGGGCGCTGCTGTTGGTAACACTGCTTCTGTCTTGAGATGAAAAGCCACACAGGTAGGATAAATCTACAGAATAGTAATAGGACACTACAAGACATCTGCTGCCCCTTTCTTTTGTACCCTTCCACTTGTTCACTCTATTTTGAAATGTGCAATCTATTTATTTTAAGTCTAAATAAGATTGTTACCACCGTATGATAACTTGTTACTAGAAATGGGCTTTACTTTCACACTTCTCAGCTGTTTGCAAGATGCAGTTCATGTTGTAATGATTGTTACTATGATTCTAACTTGAGTGTTTCTTGTTTCTTTTCTTTTAGAGTGAAGACTGGAAGTGTTAGAGAGGTGCGTAGCTGCAGGTATGAACCAACTACAGTTTCTGTCCCTCAGTTGTTTATTGGGGCTTCCTTTCAAAGGTTTAGAGACAAGTTGTTTTTACTTTGAGATATGTGGCTGTTTTCTACTGCAGTGAGCAATAATATTCCTTCAACCTTAAGCTCTTTGTAATTTCCTGCCCTTGTGCTGCTAAAGGGACTTGGAAGTGGTAACAACTTAGGACTGTAAGTACCAAATAACTATGCTTCTTTAGCTCCATATGTAACTTAATAATTTTATAATAATTTTATAAATGCAAGTAACTACAAAGTAGAAATGTGTACCTTCATAGTTACTTCTTAGCCAGAATAAATCTCAAGTTCTCTATACTACATATAACTCTAAAGGTATTGGTTGGAAGAACTCCATGTGGGCTGAGACAAATTTCATTATGTTCAGCATAACAGGAATGTGGTTGTGTGTGAAAATGTTTGGAGCCAAATGTGAGGATCTTCTGGTGCAGTCCTGTTAATGTCTGAAGTCTAGCAAGGGTGTAATTTCATGAGCCAATTTCCCCCTTCCTGCTTTACTCAGTTCCCAGTGCTGATTATTTGATGGTGCCTGGTTCTCATGGTAGTTTGGCTGCATGTTCCACAGTCAGTTTGCTAACCCAATAAAAATCTCTCTCATGATGAAGTTGTTATTTCTCTGGTTTAGTGACTTGGATTGATTGACACTCCTTTTACTGCACAATAAAAAAAAAAAAAAAAGACCAGTATCTGTAACTGTGCAGCTTTAGGACAGTCGACCTGTGACTGTTAAGTAACACTATCATGCTCAAATTGTGATGATTGTTGCTATTCTGAGAATTACCTCTGCTATGGCAGAAATATTTCAGATGTGCTTTAGTGTACAAACAGAGACAGGAGGCTCTTAAATAAGGAATTAGTATACTAGCCATGTCACTTTCCAGCTCTTATACAGAATGCTGCTGATAGTTTTACCAAGGCCCTTAAGAGATGAAAAATGAATGCTTATTTCAGTTACAGTAGATCCTTTCCCTACAATAGTCTTAAATCTAAAGTTCCTACAAGAAGGGGAGACAATGGCATTGATTGATGTACCTGTAGATATTAGGCAGTTAGTGACACTGCAAAAAACAAGAGTGGATAGGAAGGATGTGTTCCTTCTGTGATATGTCCTTATCGAAGAACTTAGAAGTGTGGGTGGAGAGCAATGTCCCCTTACTGGTTTTGGTATGTTGACTTGCTCGTCCTGTCAAGATAGAAAAAAGAGCCAGGAATATCTGTGGAAAAAATGGCCAGGGGCAAACATGTTGCTGAAGAAAGCAGAACAAAATAAGATGTGTGGTCAGTGGAAAATTATGCATGATTTGATAGCTCATACAAGATGCAAGTCCTGCTGGCTAATATGGCTATTCCTTTAGATGTAGCGATGGAGAGAGAGTATGGGACTGACAAAACCTCTAGTAAGGAGCCTCTGAGCCCTGCTTGTGTTCTAGACAAAGGCTTCAGAGGAAATACTTGTCCCATGTAGATCCAATTTGGTCTTAAGGAAATTAGTTTTTGAAGTCTTTACTAGGGTTTGAAGTATGCTCACGGTGGGAGGAGAAGCCATAACAACAGTCTTGCGTGAAAAATACAACTAGCTGGGGAGGAGTGCTTGTGCAGTCTGTGATTGCTCCCTATCCAGAGCAGGATCAGAGAGATGAACCTCAGTAGGTTTAAAATATATATATATATATATATATATTTAGAATTCAATGTGTCAAATAAATATATGAAAAAAGGCTATAAAGGTGTGCTGATTTCCTTTGAATATGGATGGATGCATACTTGAAAAAAATGTATTTTGTATTTGTTCGAACTGTGGCGACAGAATGGTTGAAGAAGCAGGTAACAGAAGGAAAGGGACCCCTTTGTCTGGAAGTTGGAATACACTCAGTGAGGTTTGAATTTTGATATTGCCTTGAGGAGGGATTTGTTTTCTATCCATGGCCATTTGCTGTGATTTTCATAAATACACTGGTAAGGATTTAGTCACGCCTATATCAGAAAGGAAATATAATTTGTCTTAAAAATGTATTATATCCTGCCTCTCTGTAGGTTATTCATTAGGGTAGAAATAGCAGAAGTTGGTACCCAAGAATACTTCATTTCTGAATGATTTTTAGAAAACTGGCTTTTGTTTGGAAGTACCAGTTTGAGGGCACTGGTCTCCAGGCATTGTGGGTGTTGCACAACAAAACTCCTAAGTGGCCAGCCCACTGCGGTTTACCCTTCCTGCTCCTTTGCTGCTCTATTAGGTCCATATAGAAGGTAGGAAAGAGAATGCTGGTGTTGGTGTTTTTTTCTGAAGCATTCCTGTCTTTTCCGACAGCCTGATCTGTGATTAGACCTAGTTTTACAGACTTGCAAGATTTTGCCAATTACAAAACACAGTTCCAGAATCTGTTGGTTTGGATTATCTAAATAACAAAATCTTCAAATTATTTAAATATCAAATTATTCAATTTTGATTGCTGAAAATAAGCCACAGATTAGAACACCTCAGTTTCTGGTAAGGTACATAATTTCTCATCCTTATGAGAAAAAATTTTGAATTCGTCTGTCTTAATATGAATGTAGAAAGGTGTCCAAATGAAAGAAGATCAACATCCTCTTCTCTTTAACATCTAAGGTTATATAAATCCATATTAATTATATTAATATATTAATCAAAATTATATATATTCATTGCTTTTTATACATACCAGTATAAAATGCCTCTTATGATGAACTGCCCAGAGATGAATCAGGGTAAAACTGTCGGAATTCTGATTAGAGTCTGGTGCAGAGAATTAAACTGAGGAGGAGTCAGCTTTGCTTTGAGGTGAGGAATCAGCTGGCCTTTTAAATAGCACTTGCCTTTGTTCCACACTTTTATGGTAGCTGCTGTCTCCAAGCAGACAAGTTTTTGAAATGGAGAGTTTACTCTGAGACTTGGGATTGGTCCTGGTGCTCGGAAACTTTTATGCTACACTTTGCCAAAGCAAACTAAACAGTTATTCTTCTTGTCAAGTGTTGCTGTTTTAAGAGGGCCTTGTGAGCACTGACAGTTTCAGGAGTGAGGAACTCCAACTTTCTGTTACACTTGTCAAATCTACGTGCACTATGCTTATATTCTTCCAGGCAAACAAATTTGCCTGAACACTGTTCAAATGCCCTGTGGATAGAAGAGAGAATGGTCATACCTCTTGCTGCCCCGTCCCTCCTTTAGGATGATGCTTTTGTTTTCCTGAAGGTAAAATAATTAATTGTTTGGCACCCCTACGGGGCTAGCCAGTGCACTAAGTAGAAATGATTATTGCAATGATTGCTATTTTAACTGCGTGTTACACTCTGCTGGTGCTGTCTGAGCTGCCTGTGAACTTTTCAGGTAATGTGAAAAGCAAAGTTTTCATTTGGATAAAATAAAATGGGAGAGAAATAATGTGTGGGTTTTTTTTAACCGTAGTGTAATGTCAACTGTTCTTGTTTTGTAGCTGGTGCTATTAGAAGAAAGAACTTAAGATTAAAGGACTTGTCAAAACAGCTTGCATGGCTGTTCTGATTGCTGCAAAGGACAATGAAACTTGAGACTTGTTGCTTTGTTTAGTCTGAAAGGTCTCTTGAAACTTAAAAAGGAAGGGGGGAAAAAGCCTCTATCATACTTGTAGAAGTTTTTTAAACAGAACTGGCTGCTATTCTAAAAACTATCAGGAAGGAGAGGCCTGTAAATTATTCAATAATATGAAGTTTGTTCCTTTCAGTTAAGATTGTTATGTTTCTGAAGTAAAACAAACAAAAAACCTCACTCTCTGACCAGTTCTTACTTCCTCTAAATTCTTTACACAAACAGTTGGTATACTACTTGCAATAAACCTTGGCCAAAAGTATTTTTCATGTGGGGTGATAGAACAATCTTCATACGTGGTATTGTCCTGGCGCTGTACAGTTGGTTCTGTAGTCTCCCCTGGGTCCCATATGCAACTACACGGCAATGCTCTGTGTAAACGTAGCTAGTTGGCGTGCTCCTTGTAGCTCTGCGGTGTGTTTGGCTTGGAGAGAAGCAGACTGTTCAGAGCTTTCCAGGACCCAGTGGATTTCAAACTCCTTAGCAGAAGAATAATTTCTGGCCGTGTTTTAGTGGCAGAAAACTAACATAAAATGTGTAGTTGATTCTTTTTAAATAATTCTGCAAATATTGCCGAGATGACAAAATGTTTTCAGTGCATCTTCTTGACTAAGTCTAGAGCTGCAGATTCACATTATATAGGGAAAGACAGCAAAACTACAAGGCTCTTTGAAACTAGATTTCTAGGTCTTGCCTGTGTTTAGATCTCCTTCAACTTCTTACACTTATAAAATGCTTCCACAGAATTGTTTGCAGGGTCGTTTCTTAGACAAAAGGCTGAAATACGTTGAGGTGAACTGGCTGTTATCGCAGACAGAAAGAGAGGAAAGGTTCCTCTGCTTTCGGGGCACGGTAGTTTGCAGGCATTAGTATTCAAATTCTTTTCTATGGAAGACTGGGCGTTGAAGTGTAGGTGTTGTATACTATCCGTACTTCCAATTTGAACAAGTCAGAATTCAGTTAAAAACAGGAGAAAAAAAAAAAGAGGACAGAACACTTCAGGCAGCAGCAATGTTTTGTTCTGTTTCCATTTCCTTTTAGTAGTTCTGTAATTTCACAGGGCAGAGATGCATGTCCTCGCTTCTTGTACTCTTATTTCCTGCCTTGTCTCCTGCTCTGTGTTATATTGCTGCCTTTATTTCCTCTTACTATTGTTGTGGCCAAGCTTCTTTTCCTAATTTCTCAAGGTTTTTTTCTGTCTATGTTGCCAGCGTGTCCACAGGTCTTTCAGATCTCTTAGGAATTTTTCTGTAGTTTGTCTCTTCCAAAATACATAAGCATTGTTATGTTCTAGCACTGTAATGATAAAAACTCAAAATGCTTCCCAAACCGTCCGCTGGAATTTTGGCTGGTGTTTAAAAAAAACAAACAACAAAACAAATATTTTTACTGAAGTCATTTTTTGCATGTCTTTCAGTAGAGATTAAACAGTACCTGAAATATTACATTTATCGGCAAAAAAAAAAAAATAGGCTAACAAGATTAAATCCTTTATAGTTTTTCAGTGGCTATATGGCTTCGTAAACAACAAGTTGGCAATGAGACGAGGAAACCTACAAGCATCTGCTTCAAAAGCAGTTGCCCTGGGATTCATACATCAATGCTGCTTCTTCATATCAATTATTAATTGAGAAGTGTCTTGCAAGCAGGGATAAACATGCGATGATTACCTTGTCTTTGGTTTGACAAAATTAATTATTCTAGGCAGTCTGCATTAAGGCTTGCCATTATCTGTTCTACAAGTACAGCTGCTCTAGTAGGTTGTCATGTGTTAATTGCTCCAGATTCATGATTTAGCCTTTTGGCAATTTGTTCATCTGCATATATGCCTCGTGTCTTTCGTAGAATTCCTCTTCAGCCAGGTCTTTGTCTGCTTTGCATCACAGTAAGTTTTGCTGTGTTTTTTTAGTGTTTTTTTAAACATTTTTAATCCACTACTACTGCTACCACCAAGAAACAGCTGATAAAGCTGATTTTTGTCTCCCTCCCTATTCCTTTAGTCTGAAGAAAAATGAGGAAATATGCCAGATAAAATTAAGGAACAAAACTTATCTGGGAGAGACTGTTACATTTTTACGAAAATTACCAGCTATGTTTTATGTGTCTTTGGGGGGCAGGTGTTAGAAGGAAACAGTTAAGCAACAAAGAAAAGATGGAGTTCATCAGTAAATATTTTAATGTGAAGTTTTTCCTAACAGATTTTATTTATTTCACTGTGTTGTTTTAGTAGAATATTAACCTGATGGTGCGTAGGTACTCTCCTTGAAAACAGGGTGGGCAGGTACTGGCTGCCTTTGGAAAAATGCCGGTATATACTGTCTGTCACTGTAAATGGCACTGTTGTGGACTGTGATAGTTCAAATCCTTTGGAGTTTGTCTTTGTCTTTAAAAAAAGAAAAAAGAAAGGGGGTAAGGATTCTGAAAATAATAGTTGTCATTTGTCTTTTTTATTTATTTTTGAGTAACGTCAAACCAGAGAGATTTGGAGGCTCTCAGTTTGCTTATTCTTCATTGCTCTAGGATAAGAAATTCCATGATTGGAGGTAGGTGTTAGACAAGCCCAAGCCGTTGTCAGGAAGTAGTTTCCTGGCCAGTCTACTTGTTTCTTCATTTTTTTAATGCCTATGCAAGGATTTCTGGTGTCATCACTGAAGCAGCAGACACAGCTGCGGCAGGTCAAGCACTAGGTTAGCAGCCTCATGCTGCTGTGTTAGCTGATGGCTATGTCCTAAGAAAGTGAGAGGGTAGCGTTGTGCAGCTGTTCTGCCCTAGGGAAGCAGAGCATTGTCTGCAGAGCTGTGGGTCGCTCATGCTGCTGAAGTCTGATACCCACAACCCCACTAGTATATTCACAGCATGCTCATGTTTCCCCATTCAGGCAAGCAGATGAAGACAATGAAGGAAGAATTGCAGAAGTTTGGGAGCCACAGTCCTGAAGGCTGTGAACTTCATTTATCTGCAATAAGAGGGTATTAAAACTGATAATTCAGCTTCTTCTGAGTTCCTGTTACTAGCAGTTATTCCCAGAGCTGTACATTGTTGCAGGTTTTTTTTGGCTTCTGGGATTTGAACAAATGGTGTAACCTGCTTCCTGGTAGATAAGCTCTCATGTTGCAGAGCTGTCATCTCCCATTTGGTGTAGTTGTGCTCAGGAGTAAGCCAGGTATTGAATATACCACAGATTGAGTTTATTTGTCAGTTATATGCTAACATACTGAAAGCAATTGCAAGGCATTTTAAAAGAAAGGAAAATGCATACATACTGATAACTGTCTGTGTTGTAGAATTTCTGAAGGCCAGAGGTGTGATTTACTACTACTTATTTTTGTTGCTTATGAAAACATTTGAATACATTACTGGTAATAAGTTTGCATTTTTAATTACCATTTACATAATATATGTATAGCTCAGCTTTTGAGTAGTTTTAACAGCACAACTTTTCTTTTTTTTTTTTTTTTTTCCCTATAGTGCTTTTTGCCCTTCCTTTCTCCCAATACACATGCATAGGATCTTTGACATGTTCCAGACTTCCTGCCTTCCACATTTATAGAGGGTAATAATCTGTACTGTTTGTTTTCACCTTGTCACCACAAAACTGACCCAGTAATCTCTCAACCTCTGTTTTCAGCTTATGAGAACCTCACCTGTTGTGGGTTTGTCTGGTAGCTTCCAACTACTAGTCCAGTCTGTCCTTGCACTCATGTAAGTTTATTGTATTTGCAGTATCCCGCCAGCAAGCAGTTAAAAAAACGACTACCCTTTGCGTGAAAAAACATCTCCTTTCCTCTGAGAGGAGGAATACTGATGTATCAGCCATTAAGATTTTGCTTTCTTATCTGTCATTTGAAAAGTTGGTTAGCTTAGAGACATTATCTACTTGCGAAAATAGGCCACATGTGACCTATTTGAGCTGATACATGCGTTCACGTCAGTGCTTGCTTCAAGTAAAAGCCAGAAGGATGACATCTAGACTTGTCAGTCAAATGGGCGTGTGGTAGTCAACGAAGAACTGCTTGGCTTCACATTGGCATGGGGTAATGTTATATATACACATCTTCCCGATCTGTTTTTACTTTTACATTAAGGTCAAAGAGAGTTCTGTCAAAGCATCATTTGATTCCTGGACTTTGCTGTTTGTACTTCCAGCAAAACAATGGCTTAAACTGACCTGTCTGAACCCTCAGTGTTCTAGACTACTTTGCTGGTGCCCTTTGAAGAGCCCACGCACTAATGCGTGCATCACAGGGAACAGACAGGAGGGACTGGATGTCGGTGTACAGCCTGTGCAGTCTGTGCTCAAGTCCAGAAGTATCTTGACTGATTGATAGAAAGTAGTTGAATTAGTTGGGTTTTTATTAGCCTGTTTTTAAAGAAAACAATGCGCAAGCCTTGATCTTTCCTGAAAACTTTGGAATTCACTGTTCATTAAAAAAAAAAAAAAGGCAGAGCAGTAAACATCTCAAGGCACTGAGTTCCTAAGCATTAAGTGAGTGTGACCGTGCTTTGAGTAAGTCAAAACAAAACAGTCAGCTCCTTTCCTTTGTCTGGCAGTGTGCTGGTAGCTCTGAACTAGTCTTGCTGTTGGCTGTTGAAGACATTGAAGGCTCTTGAGTTTCATTGGGTTTATTATAAGGAGGTAAGATACATCTGTAGGAACAGCTTTTTTTTTTTTTTTAGTTCTGCTTGTGGAATGTCTTGTCACGTTTGTAGTAAGGGTCAACTAACTAGTGCTTTGGTTTATTGTCTAGCAAACAATGTTCTCATTTCTTTGTGTCTCAGGAAGGCATCATTGCATCCTGATTGGCCTGTATAACACCTGGAAACAGAGGAGCTAAGGGAAGTAGTTTGAATTTTTGCATCAGGTCTGTACAAAACTGGGAAAACAGCGCGTTCTTTTCTATCGCAGTTTGTAATCCCAGATGGTACTCTGAAAAAGCATCTTCAAGTGATAGGTCTTTTCTGACCAGCTTAGTTTAGAACCCCTTTGCACAACCAACTTAGACAGGTATTGGGCTTTATATGCTGTTTTGACACATCAGATTTGTGTTCATGGTTGCCACAGAGAGGCAACTGTGTTTTTAATCCACACAAAGTCTTCACTATTTTCACATGAAGAGTATATACTGGATATGTTGATTTAGAAAAGTAAAAAGTTGTTTCTAAGGAACTTGAGAAGTGCCACACTGGACTAATAGAGTGCAGTCTAGATTTGTGTTTTGGTTCTGATAATGTGTAGTATTGCATGCATTAGACAAACGGGTCTAAAATCCTAATAATGATTGATTAGTCTGTGTTTAAAGGTGAGTTTACTTAGTAGTTCCTTATTAATGTTAGCTAGAAAGTGGTAGATTTTTATGTCCAGTATTTTGATGCATATAACCTATTGGTTATCTGGTTTTTGTTCGTTTTTTTAAAGTGGGAATCTTATACATATATGTGCACTAGATAGAAGTGGAAAAATATATTCCTGTAAACAACCAGTGGTGTTCAAACCCTGTCAATATTTTACAGGATTACAAAACTCACTGCCCCTAAATATTTTATCTATGAACTTAGTAAGAAGTGTTCCTTCTTCCATGTTTCAGACTTGCCTTTGCAAGTCTCTCCTGCTTTAGTTATATGAATATGGGAAACTACAACTGCTTAGTGAAATGAGTGGCAGGAATTTTGTTTCAAGTGAATGTTGCATTGCGGTAAGAAGACAGGAAGAACAGAAAGATTTCAAAAGAATAATATGTATTTAGGGAATCCTACGGCCAAATTAAAAGACAATGTATGTGTGTGTGTTTTTTTGTCTTTTTTTATAAACTCCACCATTTAGACTTCATTAGTAAAAACAAATTTGTTCAGGTGATAGTGCAATGCTTTACATTCTTTTCCAGAAAGATAACCTCATTCTCACTTTAGGAAATAGGTTGTGTATAATTCATTTTGAATAAGCTGTCTTTACGCTCTTATTTGATAGTAAGCTTAGCCACCATTTTATTTTTTCTTTTTCTAGGAGTGCTTACGTAGAGAAAACACGCTTCCTGTAAGGTACAGGAATAGGTGACATGCTGCTTCATCTTCTGGCAGAGAGCCGGGAGTGCTGGGGGTTGTTCAGTCAGACAGAAGTTCAGAATTCATTTGTTTTGATCTTTCATAGAATTAATTGGAGTAGAAGCTGAAGGTAAACAGGGTTTCATTCACAAGCCAGAGAAGTAGAATAAGAACATCTTGATTTACCTCAAATAGTGTGGTCCCCAGAAATATTTTTAAGAAACATACAAACAAACCCTTATATTACAAGCTGTTTTTAGAATAGATTTTACTTAAATCGTGCTAGGTCTAGAGAGTATAGAGGATTTAAATGCTCTCAGCTATATGCATAAGAGCGAGCACCGTGAAACTGGTATTTCCGAGATAAAAGCAGTTGTCTTCCCCTCCTATCGTTTTCTGTATCTAGGAATTTCTATGAAAATCTCCTATACATGAAAATGGTTTTCAGTTAAATTAATCTGAATTGTAAGCAACCCAAAACTTTATTTATGTTGATGGTAAATTTAACATTCTCAGTGTATGGGATTTGAGCACTCACAACGAATAACTGTCATAGAGATTGTCAGAGAAAGAAACTGCATCTTTGGCTAGTAGGTAAGGGGCTTTTTGTACCTATTAAGATGTGGGAAGACATTTTGGGTTCCACATATGCTGAAAACATTCTGTCGACATGCTTACATGATCAACAAAGAAATGATAAAATATTGACAGGTAGTTACTGTATTTTGATGTGTGTAACCTAGGGGTTATCTGCTGAAAAAAACAAAACTGCAATTCAGCAGCACTGTAGGGATCTGGATATGCACAGATAATACAAGGGGAAGTTTATTCTAGGACCTGTCTCCTTCAGAGCTTCACAGTGTCTGATTTCCCCGTAGCCTGCATCTTTTCCCATAGTTTGCTCTCACCATCCCAGTAGTCCCTCAGCTTCAGAGCTGTATATGTTGTCTGAGGTTCAGATTGTATAAAATAAAAGATAGTATTATCTTTAGCTTCCAGTTAATTGCTCGTTGAAATGAATGAGGCTTTCTTAGTGAAAGAAAATACTGCACTTGGTTTTTGGGTTTTATTTTCAAGTTTTGTGCCCAAAGATGTGATGTAATTCTTCAAGCATAAAAATAAAAGCAAAACTTTCAACATTCATGCCTTATAATCTGAGGAGTTTATATGGTGATATATTCTGCAACATAGCCTTAGGGCTTCAGAAATGTATTTATAAAAAAAAAGAAGTGAGATTTAATCTATAGTATGCAGAAGTTTTTAATGTTCATATTGTCAGGTTAGCACCACGTTTAAATTTGTAGCTACAGTACATAGAGCTTGGAATGTCAGACATTGTTTCTATTATCCTTTGAATAGAAACAGTCAAAGAATGGGTCTGGAAGCCAACAGGAATTTGACATCTGAGCAAAAAATAAGTGTGTTTAGCTGTCTAATTTTTCTTTCTTTGTGAGCAATGGCTAGGATGACTTTTGTGTTTTTATAATTCCAAAGAAATAACCTCTTTGCTTTATTCTTCCAACTTCTATGCAGTAGTGAAATACCATCTTTTTCCACTCTTTCTGATATTTTTACAAGAAAAGTCCGGAAGTGTTTTACTCTCATCAACTTGATTCCTTCAACTAAATAATGTTAAAACGTAACTGTTCTCTATACTAATATTTTGTCACTGTAACTGCCGTCATTACTGCGGAATTATGGCACCTTGAAGCATGGAGTCTTGGCTAACGTACATTCAGATATTTATCCACCCTTCTAGTATTATTTTCTTTCCCTCCCTCAAATTGTACATAACAGCATGTGAAATATTTTTGGCAGAGTTTTTCATTAAATGAAGTGAGCATATCAGAGGAGAAAAGAGTAAGTATAATGAGAATTAGAAATTAATATGTAGCGGGATAACTGTACAAAACCAATGTTTTAATGAGCAAAGCCAGAAAACTGAATTTGACATGGAGTGTAACAGTGTGACAGTGAAGGATTTGGTAACTTTTCTGCCTGTATCTTGTTGCATTTTTGTTTTAATGGAACAAACGAATATGCTTTCTGTTTTGGGGAGCAGAGAGATGTGGGGATAAAAGCAAATCAGAATGACGTAGTGACTTAAGCTAATCAATCTCAGTAATGTTTTTGAAACCCATTTTCTAGAGTATACCAGCATTGTTTTTCATCAAACCTACAATGCCTATGGCTGCTGGAGTATTTTACTGGCTGCTTTAGAAAGCTAAGGATGAGAGGTGTTCTGTTACTGTCTTTAGTAAGACTAGAATTCACAATGCTGAGCTATAGAATCATATAAACAATGGAGAGAACCCCAGTAGATCTTCTGCTGCTTTCTAACCATATAAATCTGAAGTGTTTCTCTTTGCGGGTTCATTTTAGAAAAATCCATGAAGTGGGCCTCGGGCTGAATTCAATGTTTGAATATGATGTGTTTTATGCAGGATGGCATTTTTCAAGTAGGAAGCCTGTGAGATGTGTCTGAAGGTAGATACTAACAATTTACTGAAAGCTAGTAAATTGACCTGTGTTCCACAGTGCCTACTTGTGTGCTTATGCCAGTGGTGCTTAGCAGGTAGCTTACACCTTCTTGTTAAGGAATAAGCCTCCATGCATTTACCACATAGTAAGAGCATGCATGAAGTAGTTACTGCCAAACATCTGATGTGTGATAAATTCATGTCCTCTCGTATTTTGCAGTAACTTATGTCTCTCTATTACAAGGCCCAGCTCACTGTAGGCAGAAGATGGGAAATGTTCTCTTTTTCAGAGGTTGGAAAGGGTTATTTATCTAAAAAATACTAAACATGCTCTAATTGTGCAAGCATAAAGAAAGTTGGTATACTGGCCAGTCTAAATAACTGCAGGTACGTGTTGCGGTCATTGACAGACAAGAAAAGTGATCGCGGTTGACCCAGTATGCATTCCTTGATAATGCTCTAAGAGTTTATTATGGGGTTGTATTGTCTGTATGCATAAGGCTTATCTGGATTCATGTTGGACTTGAGCTAATCACACCACTTGGAGTGCTCGGACACACCCAGCTGGCTCTGTAGCACACTCTGCAATCAAATGTTTCTGCATCTCACAATGTGGTATTAACAAGATTATCTCCCCATTAGTTTGAGTACTGGAGGCTTAACAATAGGTCTGTATTATGCATGTAATTATTACACCTCACAGTTCCTCGATGAACATGTTATTCCTGTTTTAGTGATAAAGAAGCTAAGGTGTTAAGATCAGTGTTTTCAAAGTTTATACAACAGTTTTCAACAAATCGCTGCCAGGAACAGTATAAAAACAGGAATGGTATTACCACTAGACCTGTATTTTTCCCTTTCTTCATCATCTGTATGTCTCTGGATTTACAGAACCATGATAGGCCAAGTGTTGTTTCCAAAACGATGGATGTTTTGCTCCTCTAAAGAGGAGTTGTTGAAGTTCTGTGAGAGTTGGGGATTTTTTGAGTTAACAGACCTTAGCTTTGATATTTTTTTGGCAGGTTCAGAGAAACAGTTGGCATTTTTCTGCCTAGAATTTGAGAGTGTCAAAAATGGCACAAGATGGAAAGAGTGAGATCATTAATCAGACATTGAAAATGTTTATGGGGAAGGAGCCTTTTGACTACGCGCAATGAATTGTCCACCTTAATGCTGGTGAGATGGGAACTGCCTGGATCTCAAGGCCTTGGGCTGCCATTTTGGGAGGCAAGGAGTTAGTTGGGGATGGAAAGACTGGAGTTCGTATTCTTTCTGCTCTGTTACCCATTGCTATCTTCATGGATCTGACACTCTGTTTATCTGACAGTGCACTCAGTACTGCTTCGCCAGGGAAAATTGCACAAAACAAGCCCAGTGCATCAGCATTTTCATTGTGTATTGAGCTGAGCCTCCCTTCACATGGTCACATCCCCTTTTTAATCTGGGATTCCATGTCCCTTTCCCAGTCCAGCCTGTTTCTGTGGTGTCTATTGCTGGTCTCCCCGAGCTTCTGTTTCTGTGGTTTGAGTGTTTTTTGTGTGGCTGAGTGTTAAGACCTGCAGGACTTTTGGAAGTGCGTTGTTTAGGGGTTAGGCAATACACTGAGTTAGTATTAGTAGTTTGTGACAGTCTGAGGTGATGGCTGCGTTTAAGTTGGATTTCCTCCCGGAGATGATGGTGGACCATTGCTCCTTGAATGCTAGCCCTGTGTAAGTAGTCTATCTTCATGTCTAATTTTATAACTGTAGTGAGAGTTGGAATTGCTGTCTCTGAAGCCAATGCTGTCTAATGAATTCCCCTTGCCGTGGGAGGGGGAGGCGGGGGGGGAGAGGGATAGGGGAGTCTGCAATTTGTTTTCGTGAGGAAACCGTACCAGGCATTGGGAGTTGATACTGGATTCTGGACAGAGGAAAAAATTGGTTAATTTTGGGGATGGGGGTAAGGAGGAATAAAGCTATTTGTTTGTACTGTTTACATGTATGCTGTATGCTACGGGTGCTGATGTTCTAAAATCAGTTATTAAAATGAATTGTTGGGAGAACAATTCCAGTTCTTTCCTGTTAATGATTCCAGACTAAACCTTTTAATTAGGAATTAAGGATTCCTTGAAATCCTGTTGAGGTCATGTTAAAAATTGCTCGCTTAACAGGGGGCTGGCAGCGCTCTTGAAACTGTCCATGGGAGAGAAGGCAGGGCTGAAAATTATTACTGGAAAAGGTTAAGTGACTTCCAGTTGTTCTCATTTAGAATGAAAAAGCATGTAGTTTACCTCTTTGTAAGAGGTATTCTTTATGTTGGATATTTGAAGAGATGCTGACTCTTTCGGAGTGGAAAGGTTGAGTAGTGAAAGGATTTATGAGGATAATTCCCTTCCCTTCTAGTAAGAAGCTGTGTGGTTTCTGAGGTCAGTTCATACAGTTATAAAACTTTGGCATCAATTCTTTGTCATACTCTGGACAGCAGCATATTGAGAGGGGAAAAAATAACTAAATGTTACCTGGTTTTGAAATTTTTTCTAAAAAAATTACATTGAGGGAGAAATGTGATTGCCTATAGTAGTGTTCCTTTTGTTGCCTGTAATGTAATAAGCCATTGAAAAAGAATCTTTAAAAAGGGAAAAAGCAGAGATGAAGAGAGCTGACTACTCTGGAAGAAGGCCACTGTATCCCTCAACAATGAGTTTGGGGACTGGCTGGGGAGGGGGGAATCATTGCATGGTTACTGTTCTGGTCCCCATGTTCTTTCTAGATTATGTAGGGGTCAGCCAGCAATTTTAGCCTACTAATCACTGGAGCTGCAATAGGACGTCATTACAGTCTTCCGCAAAGATAGGTCCTGTGGTATACCAGCCTGTGACTGCCAAAAACAAGACCTCACATTGTACTCAGCAAACAGTGAGGAGTCAATACAGAAAGCAGCGTATGGCTTTCAGGTAGCTGGGTGAAGTATAACTGTTTTATTGACAGGCTTTAAGCAAGCGCTTCATACAGCTACATGTAGTGCCTCACATACAGGTTCATGTAGTGCCTTGAAACCTTTTGAAGAACCCCGTAATCAGAACTTCTGTGTTGTTATAATCTAAGAAGTGATTCTCTTTCTGTGTTAGCAACCTACTGTTACACAGCTTGATTTACTCTGAGACTAAGATTGTCCAGGCCCAACCTGTTCATCTGCAGCCTGAGCCTGGTTTTTTTTCCAGATATTGTTCAAAGCTGCCTAGTTTCACAAAGCACTATATCACTGTAAATCTTTAACAAGACTTCTCATTGATTCAATTGTACCTATTTTTCTGTTTTAAGATGTTTTTTCACCCTAGGATATAATTCCAGATAGTCATCTTTAAACATACAAAAAAGTTACCCTCATTTACACTGGTTATTAGTTTAGGTTCCTTCCACTTCCAGTTTCTCCTGTAAAATTTTACAGGATTGAACTAGTGATATTTTTCAGTCATCTCATCAAACATTTCCTGAATCCCAGATGTCTACATTATAAGAGCATACGTTAGGAGAAGTTTTAAACAACTGTGCAGAGTAATTGGTTTCCAAGTATTTGACTTGCCAGTGAATGTGAATAATATTCCTGAATATTCTCTTGCTATGCAGGACTGCAGATGTGCAGGAGTCTCTTTGTTTTAATCGTACATGTTTATATATGTGTTGAAATACATTTTTAACCTCACTATAAGCATGCTGCTTCTAGCTGCAATGAAATCTAGAATCTGTAGGAAGCGATATAACAGAAATTCCTTGTTATCTTTCATAGCTCAAAGAAAATGAATGGCACACTGGATCACCCAGACCAACCTGATCTAGATGCTATCAAGATGTTTGTGGGTCAGGTCCCACGGAGCTGGTGTGAGAAAGATCTAAGAGAACTTTTTGAACAGTATGGTGCTGTCTATGAAATCAATGTCTTGCGGGACAGGAGCCAAAACCCTCCTCAAAGCAAAGGTGAGAACTGTCTTTCTCATGTTAGACTTGGGGTCTCAGCTGCTTTTACACAGTTACAATCTTAACTGTTTGCTTGGGCATGCTTGAAGACTATGGATTATAAATACAGAGCAGAACACCTAATAAATATTATGTTGCTTCAGAGCATTGCTATGATGTTACGATATGGCCAAAATCTTGCTGGAAGCGTCACAGTTTCAGACAAAATACAAAATCAAGGTTTTAGTTTTTTGTATATATCAAATGCTTAGTACCTTAAATCCTAGCTAACTGCTGTAACCTGGGTTTGCAGTTCAGTAATATGCAATAATCTATTTCCTGTAAAAACAGATCTAAGATCTGGATACTACCAAATAATTGAGTTTAACAGTGGAAGTAGCCAAGATTTGTTTGCCAGATATATGTAAATGATTGTTTTAATGATATGTTATAGTATCAAATATATCCTGTTGATGGTATCCTGTTTTATTACACACACGAATCTTTTTCAAGTTATAATCAGTAATACCTACCTATTTCAGTGTCAAACTTCTATTTGTCATGTATTTTGCATTGGAAGGGTGGAAGTGGGGGATTTGTAATTTCTGTACAACATGTCAAGATTCCTAGTGTTCTTCCTTAGCTAGCATTTTGTTTCAATTGCAGGGTGCTGTTTTGTTACGTTTTATACCCGTAAAGCTGCACTAGAAGCACAGAATGCTCTTCACAACATGAAGATTCTCCCAGGGGTAAGAGACGAGGCATTCTTTCTTCTCGGCTCTATCTTGTCTTTCTTTTCTGCTCTGGCACCACAGATGTAAAACATACATTATTTTGCCCTCAAGTCACGTTTAAGAGATACGTTAAAAAGAGCAAGACTGTGAGATTTGTACAATAACAGATCTTAAAGGAAATTTGGAGTGTTTTGAGGAATAATATGGTAGTGAAGTGTGTGGGCATGGCTCCTATAAAAGTACTTTCTCAGGAGGAATGATTATGTATCACTTGGAAAGCTTTTCTTTCTTCCAGAAATTTGTGTATTGTTACATATACCTTTCTGTAGAGACAATTCAAGCGACCATCTCTTTCTTCCACTGTTCTTCTGGGAATATATTTCATGTAGCATAAAGCGAACACATCTGGGATTAAATAATATTTTTGCATTTCAGATGCACCATCCTATCCAGATGAAACCAGCTGACAGTGAAAAGAATAATGGTAAGCTGTGCTAAAGTCTGAGACTTGTGGCATCATTTGTGCTGATAGGGAAATTTCAGCTTGTGTTGAACAGCTTCTGATTAAGTCATATTGAACTGGAGACCTAATTTTTTTAAAAAAAGTGTGTTTTTAGTACAGTGGGTATTGTAAGTGAGCTCTGTAAAATTTCATGACTAAGTATCTTCCACTGTTACTGCTTGCGGGGAAAATCATGGTGTCAGCTGGGGAAACATCCAGTGAGTTCTTGTTTGTACTAAGGTGTTTGAAACCTAGAAATGCTTTTCAGGTGTTTGACCAATCTGAAAGCCTGTTGTGGTTAGGGTGGGAGTCCAAAACTTTACCTTGTAGTATACAAGGAAGAATAAGAATTCAAAAACAGACCAGCAGAGAAAATACTGTGCGTATACTTCTACACATTGGCCATTTCAGATTAAGATGTTTAACATCTAACATTGCTTAAATGATTTATCCGTGCATTTCCATGATGAGTTTGTGTACACACACACATACGTATATATGCACACAGACATATGCACAAATGTGCATGTTTCTTGGAAGAATAGTGGAAAGTGGAAGAAGTATTTAATGAAATTTTAAGGTGACAGTTCTGAGGCTATAATATGAATTTTAGTACAAGGTGAAGGTGAATATATAAATAGGAAAGCATCAGTTAAAGTATTTTAACTTAACGTTAAAAGGAATTCTGGAACTCTTGAACTAAAATGGACTACAAAAAGGATTTGAAGGCAGTTTTAT
Source organism: Anser anser (assembly GCF_964211835.1). Lineage (NCBI taxonomy): Eukaryota > Metazoa > Chordata > Aves > Anseriformes > Anatidae > Anser > Anser anser. Next base: position 13,282,997 of record NC_139725.1, on the reverse strand, counting down.
GCTCCAAGAGCTTGACAGTGAACTGGGTACAACATAAAGATTTAATAGTCAGTTAAAGACTTGTCAGCTGGAAAAGTTTGGAATTTTTCTTGTCAGCTCCAAGGAAGACTCAGCAAATAAATTGATTTCCCCTCACCATGGCACTAAATAGGAGAAGACTTTCTGTCTTGAAGCTTCAAATTGTGCTTCAGGCCTTCGTCATGTTATATTGTGTTGAATGTTTTATTTGCAAACTGTTTTATATGTCCAAATGGCATTCTGATTAATTTGCCTCATCACCTAAAAGTGAGTATCTCAGAGGTAATTAGCATCCTCAGAAAAATAAAATGAGAGGTTTGAAGTTCTGATATTAGTAACCACCAATTGGCAAATTAAGAGAAATGTCTGTTTCTGCACCATTTATTTTAAAATAGTCCACGCACTATAAGTTTTTCTTCAACTCTAATATATCTGGTAGCATCAGCATTTAGAGGGAAGATACAGTAGCAGACAGATCAGACTGGATGTGTCATTTTCTTGCTTTTGGTAGAGATCAGAAGGGATGACTATGAAACAATTAAAACAATAGGTGTTGCTTCTTCTGTTGAGATAGGAGCATGAGGAAATAGGCAGAACTAAATTTACGTGATTGGCCCCCTGTCACACCTATCTAATGAGCTAGAAAGAATCCTTTTGTGACTAACTTGTCTGTTTAGATACAGGTGAGGTATGTTGGCCATCTAAAGATAGTAGAATGGACAGATGAAAGGATGAAAATAGTCCAGTAAAATACACAGAACTCTTCTCTTGCTAACCAGGAACTAAATGTAGGAGATAGGACAAGTGCTGCTGAATCTGATGCATTTTTTGCTTTTGTTTTTTAACATTCTTGTAGCTCACAGGCTTGCAAGGGAGAAACACACAGTAAAATATAAACGTAAAACAATATAAAACAGGCATCCTTCAGATTCATTGAGGTGTCACATATGCATCCTCCTAAAACAAAGAGATTGCATTATTAGGAGTCGGTTTTTAACAAGCACCTACCCCAAAATAGAAGGAAAGTAATTCTACAGTTGATGGAGAAGACTTGACAAAATAAGATGTAGTAAGTACGTTTTTGTTGGTAATACTCTTATCCTTTGATTTCTTAGCAGTAGAAGATAGGAAGTTGTTTATTGGAATGATATCCAAGAAGTGCAATGAAAATGATATCCGAGTGATGTTCTCCCCCTTTGGGCAGATTGAAGAATGCAGGATATTACGGGGTCCCGATGGCCTGAGCCGAGGTAAGCAGGAACTTTTCTGACAGTTCAAGATTCTCCAAAGGATGATGCTATCTTTTGTAGCTCAAGGTTTCAGCTATTTCAGTGATTTTTTTTGAAGACGTGTTCATTTCTGTATTCATCCCAGTAATTGCGGATATAGTGAGTGACTTGTTTCCTTTTGTGTTCTTTCCCCAGGTTGTGCATTTGTGACTTTTACAACAAGAGCCATGGCGCAAACAGCAATCAAAGCAATGCACCAAGCACAAACCATGGAGGTAAAGCAAGTTAGTGAATGTCAGGAGAAAATAGTTACTGTGGAATATGGGGGACTAGAGAGCAGGGAGAGGACCATTGTTTGCTCTGCTCCTAGAGCTCAGAATAGAAACCTCACCTGCAGAGAAAATACCGAAATACAAAATGAAATGGAAATCAAATGAGATTTTGAACCTTTAATAAAACGCGTTGTTTGATTATATATATGTATGGGGAGGGTGTCAGAAATGCTTCTAATGAGTGGGTCTTAATGCAGTAGTTTTTGATAGCTGGAGGATAGCAAGTATGTAATTGTTTGAATTGCTGTTTGCAGGGTTGCTCTTCTCCCATTGTGGTAAAATTTGCAGACACGCAAAAGGACAAAGAGCAAAAACGAATTGCTCAGCAACTCCAGCAACAAATGCAACAGATCAGTGCTGCCTCAGTATGGGGAAACCTGGCTGGTCTCAACACACTTGGACCCCAATACTTAGCAGTGAGTTTCTCGTCTGAGTTCTTTTCATCTCTTCAGGGATTGCAGTGTCTGATTGTTTTGTAATGCTCAATGTATTTGTATTTAGAAGGCTCTTGATAAATAGAAGTAGGGCTTGTAATCCCCATTTTGTGGATGAGGAGGCTGAATTACAGGAAATGAAGTTATGTGCTAACAGTTAGTCAGGATGCATTTAAGTGAGGATTTCTGCCCCAGCCTCCCTAGCACTAAGCACTGAAACATTTTTTTTGTCTTCTGCAGAATGGCTTTGTTCAGGGAAGATTCCCTTCATATGTTACAACTTCAGTGTTTATCCATGTAAACACCTGTTCATGTCTCATGTGGTGACATAGCTCTTGTATTCCTGTTCCATTGTTCCTTAGCCAGCATTTATTTCTTTCACCCCCCTTCCAGTGAGACCTAGTATAGTACTTGGTGTTGGGCAAATAGAAAGAGTGAGCAGGTGGAAGCAGCTCACAGTGTACAGTAAACAAAACAACAACAAAAACACACCAGAAGATAGAAACTACACTTCTCTAGCAAAAATGACTCAAGAAAAGTAGTCTACAGTTTCACTGGTTTCATTTGGTTTTGATGGGTCCCTAAAGGGTTAACTTTCATAAACTGATATGCTCTGGCTCATGTGGATTACCAGATAGCTATGAGAACTGTTTTCATGCAATTTGGGGAATAGAAAAGGAAAACTTCATATCATTCTTGGTATAGTGTACTACTGAAGTGGGGACATTCTTTTACTTCTGCTTTAAGTTTGGTAGATTGGAATATTTTTTAACAACACATGGTTAAGGGAGAAAAGAGTAGGAAATATCTCTAAATAGCTTCCTAGCAGGGGCTTGGAATTTCTCTCATGGCTGCTGTGCTTAAGAAATGTGGAGGAGATCACCTCTCATAGTGGCTCTTTGGTTTTTGGTATGGCATTTGCCATTTGTCCTGTGCTGGCAATGTCAGCTGTGAAGTCTGGCTTGAGGTAGTATATCCTTATGGGTAGCAGTCCTGCCTGAGGTGCTTTGAATAGGTGTTCTCTCTCATTACTGATTCCGTTTTTGTCTTGGTGCATTAGATATAAACTTCACTTAGGCTAGTATACTGACTATCCTGAGTGGGAAAAGCGTTGTGGTGTTGCTTTGGCTGCAATGCGGTGCATGGGCAACATTGATTTTCACTCTGGTGGTGCTCTGGCTGTATTTTCTAAGAGGAATTCTTTTTATGCTTTGCTGTGATGTGGTGCATGGGCAGTGGGAATTCCCTTTGTGACGGCGCTCTGGCTGTGGTGTGATGCAGTTTCTCCCAGAAGCGGAGCCAGCCCTCACTCTCACTCTTGTTTTGTTTTTTGGTGTAATGTCTAGCTTTATTTGCAGCTCCTTCAGCAGACAGCAGCTGCCTCATCTGGAAACCTGAACACATTGAGCAGCCTCCACCCAATGGGAGGTGAGTTTTTTCCACCAGAAGACAAATTCGGTACCCAAAAAAAAAAAGAGGGTAGAAAAAGTAGCCAAAAGGCTTGTAGACACATTGCATTTGTAGTAAGTAGTCCTGAGTTTACCCATTCCTGTGGATTGATAGAAATTCTCTGCTACAAGTGTGCATGTTCCTTCTTAATCTTAGTTAATCATTTTCTCCAAGGTAAGTTGTGGTATCCTGTTTATCTCCTTCTCTGCCTCTGGCATTTAAAATTATCTTCCCTTATGGATACAAAAAACAACAACTGCGTTTATTTTCATCCAAACAGATGCATATTTGAAGCACTGTGGTTTAGAAATAAGCACTAGTGCATGTGTTTGAGTGATAATGGTTTGTTTAGGTCTCATATTTTAAATTATTTATTTTTAAATGCCTCAAAGTTGAAAATGCAGTGTTGCAAGGAATGTGAACCAGTCCTTCATTCTGATTCTTTAATTCCTGCATTTATTTTACAATTGCTTACAATATTGCTGTGATGTGGGAATATCAGCCTAATAGATACGAGCCGAATTCCTTGCTGTTGATTGCTAGTCAGAACGTAAGTGAAGTTATCTGAATTATCCTTTAGGGTTATGGAGATAATGTAAAAGTTTCTGAACTGAGGCTGCAAATTAATTGTACTTACTGTCTTCAGAGGATGGCGAATAATAAAACCCATCTTAGTAACTCTGTTCATCACATTCTCTAAATTTTTCTGCTGGCAGAAAACCTATAGTTTTGGTTTTAATACCGAACACTTAATGCTTTTAAAATTGCCTCTTTGAGTTGTCCAGTAGTTAATAATATTGCGTGCCCTGTCTGTGCAGAGGTTGACCTTAAGGTGTTAAAAAGTAAAGTCTCTTTGTACATCAGACTTGTGCTGGTACACCCACCAGCAACAATTGCAAGCTTTTACAAAGTGTTGTGTTGTCCGTTTTAAAAACTTTGTTTGAGGTTTATTCTAACCTTAGCTTCTTAGGTGTATTTTTTTCATGTTCAACCTCTTCAGAGCTCTTGGATTCTAGAGTCTTGCTAAAAGCAAGTTTAGTTTCACTAATACCTGTTCGATGGTGATGTAAATAGATTTCATGATGTTTTTTCACTTATTGCTTCTGTTTAAAAAAGCAGTCAGTGATAAAGGGGAAAAACAGTATAGCAGTTCGTATTTATTGTCACAACAATAGGGATGTTAGGGTGGCCTAGATAGATGAGGTTGTGTATGGAATTTTCAGTGTAATTCTGACTTCACTATATGTTAAAAAAAAAAAAAAAAAGAGAACCCTGGCATATAAGTAGCATGTTTCATGGTGTTTTGAAAGAATTATTCCAAGTCTATGGCTCTACACAGGAAGAGTTTGGTTCAAAGTCCCATTAATATCTTACTTGATTGCCTTTCATGAAATTCTTAGAAAAATAAGCAGGTAATTAGATCCCACTCTGTATTAGGCTTACAGACAAAATTTAATCTTGACCCTGTTTGAAAGCAGATGGGAAAACAATGTGATGACAAGAAAACAGGTGCAGCATGTACATGCCAAACTGCTTCAGAAAGGAAGCAAGCTGCTCTGTTCTTCACAAGCTCTAATACTTGCAGTTTTAACCCTGTGTAGCACAGTAACAATAACAAAAAACCTTTTTGTTTTTAACTTCATGCTTTTATGTTACAATTGCACCTTAGAGAATATAAACAATATCAGGATCCTCATGTTTTGGGTACTAAATATGATTGAAGATACAGACCCAGTCAGAAAGAGAAAACAATTAGAGGAGGGGGAAAAAAAAAGAGAAGAAAAAACAAACCAAAAAATACTAAAAGCAGTAGAAGCTACTTAGAGAACAAACAGTTTATGCTGCATTGCTGTTTACATTCTTATGTTGTGTTTGCATACTTAAAGTGCAAAACTGAGACTTTAATTGATAGGTGTGCATTGTCACCATGTACTTAGCCTCCAAAAGATGAGGAGCTGGGTCTACGTAAGACATTTGGGTAATGCTGTATGAATGATGAAAATAAAAATTTCTTGTAGAGACGTGAAAGGGAAATAAGGGAAAGGGAAGAGAAGCAGAAATGGAAGATTGGAGCTAGTCTACTGAAGGATGGCTAAAATACAGGAGTGTTCAGAAGATGATCAATATGAAATGATAACCCAATTGCAAGGGAAGAAGGCAAATTACAGTGTCAGTACTGACTGAATGGTTTCATTCAAAAATTAAATTATAACTCAAAATGAAGATGAGTCGGATGAGTAAATGACCAGTAAAAGTTCATCAACTCATCTTCCTCCCACTGGTATTCCTGGCAGTTTACCTACAACCTGCCTGATGTTTGCCATTTTCCTTACCGCTTTTGTTTGACCAGCTGAGTAGCCTGTGCATACAGTAGGTGATTCTGTGGTCAGGAATTTTGCCACTCAACATTGTTTCACAATTTATCATTGCTTCTTGTCTGCCAAGGAGACCAGACAAAGCATGCTGATATTGAGCTGATGGCAGGTTAAAGGTGTGACACTGGCTACTGTGCTGTGTAGGCCTTCTTGAAAGAATTCTGTAGTTGTTGCTGTTGCCCTGTAAAGAGAGTAGAGGGATATGAGACAAGATGAGGTTATTAGCCTGGTGTATAGAAAAGTTCTCTGGCTTGCAAATGAGCTATTATACCCTGTCTTAACTCTCCACAGCAGTTAAAACTGCTATGCTTTTGTGACTGAACATAACACTTCCTGAAAATGTCTGTGCTCTGGAGTCTACATCTGGGATCATGACTGCTTGTTCTTTTAGGGAAATCATCCTTCTGGGCAAAAAATACATTTCATTTTAGTTGTAACAAGGAATCACAGTGTAGAAGAGATCGGTAACTAGTACTGAAGTCTGTTGTTTTTAAGCTCCTGCCCATTACCGCAAATCCCATTATGATGTGCTGAGGTTGCTGGATTTGTTAGTTTTGGATGATGGTGGCTATTGTAGGAGAAACTCTGTGTATTCTTCAATGTGTTGCAGGACTGAATGCGATGCAGTTACAGAACCTGGCTGCATTAGCAGCTGCAGCCAGTGCAGCTCAGAATACACCAAGTGGCACCGCTGCACTCACTTCCTCCAGCAGCCCCCTGAGTGTGCTCACCAGCTCAGGTAAGAGAGTGCCTGTGTTGTAGTGTGTTATGGCATGGGTTGCTCTGAGTCTTTTCAGGATAAATGTCATCTGTTTTGTTCATCTCTGTCCTTTAACAGATAAGGAGTTTTTCCTGTAAATTCCCTGGTGTTTGTTTAGGGTAGATATCTTTGCCACCAGCAAAGTGTTTTTTTTTTTTTTTTTTACTTACTTACTGTATTCCTGGTCACGTTAATTTAGAGTAAAAAGGATTTTTGAGGGTATCGTGAAGCAGAAAGGTAGGTGACCTCTTCCCAGGAATTTTAATACAGTCTCATCACGTCCCTAGTTTCTCTGTGAATTCAGACAGGTATGTAGCAGATGTACCCTCTTCCTGCGGAGATGGAGAACATAAGATGCTTTAAGCAGGAAGTAATGCATTCTGTGCAGTAGGAAAGACCACTTCATGTTCCTCTGTCATTACTGAAAAGGATACTGCAACTGCCTCACAGAAGCAAAATACACAGTTCGCTAGAACATTTATTGGAAAGAGGTTGTCTGGAACTGATTTTATCAGTTGCACATCAAAAATCAGTATTTTGCTCTTCCATTCTATTTGTTTTTTTCTTTAGGTCATGTACATTATTCAGAGAGACTAGGATGTCTGAACAGTGTTCTTTTGCCACCTTATTGTTAAATGTGATTATCAAGTACAACAAATAAAAAAAATTAACTTTGCTTACATCAGACATGATAAACTTTTACCGCAAATGTGGGTCAGTATCCTACTCAATTATATTTCAATCCTGTTTTCAGTTATGTCTAAATCCTGACCTAGGAAGAGAGACCCTGTATTTTTAGGGCGTCAGTTTTCCAGCATGTATAGAGTGATGGGTAGGTTTGTTTCTTCATAAAAATTCAGATTGCTTATCTAGTTCTGAAATACAGTCTACAAAGTTGACAGCCTCACATGTAATTGTGAGACTCCAAAGGAGGTGCTTACGGGGGTGTTTTAGACTGCCCCAGGTAGCTTTTTGTATTACGTAGGAAGACCAAGGAACTAGATGAAGAGATGATAAGGAGATTATAAGGGAAAGCTGTTTAGAAAACCTTAGGTCACATGATCAGGAGTTAAGCTGTGGGTGCTTTGCGCAGTTTTCTACTTAGAGAAATTCCTGAGACAGAATTCAGCTGAGTCTTCTGTTGGTATACAGGCAGGTGGGTGTTTTTGTATTTTTTTTTTGTTTTTTTTTTAATATAAAAACTTAGTGGTCTGCAGTCCTTGAAGATGAAGTTTCAAAATAAAGTTTCAAAATTTATCTTGGGTACCAGCCATGGCCTATTCTAGAATTAAAACAAAACAAAACAAAAAAAAAAACCAAAAAAAACACAGAGTTGAGGCTGTAGAGGAGCTACATTTACAATCCATTACTACTGCTTCATTGTAGAGAAAGCATGGAAGTGAATGTAACTGAGAATTTCTCCCATATCTCTTCATGCAGTAGCAGAGCTGGAATTGCCAGGTTATAATTGGCTATGACTGATATTTAGAACCAAGCTTTCCTTGTTGGCTCTGTCATTTACTGACTGGAGCAAGTTTGTTCTATCTGTTGAGGTGGGCAAGGGGACTGGTAGGCAGGTTGTGAAGTTAGTGTCAGGCATACTAAAAAAGTTAGAGCCAGCATCTTCTTGGAAGTCTACAGTGGAAGGACAAGAACAGTGAACACAAAGTACAGCCAAGAAGAATCTGGCCGTAAAAGAAAAAAAAAACATGGTGAAAGTGATTAAGCACAAGAACCAGTTGCCCGTGTGGCTGTGGAATTTCCACCAGTTCAGAATTCAGTTGGAAAGGTCTTTGAAGAGGTTTACCTAATTGAGAGGTTAGACCAGGTTTGAGCAGACAGTTGGACTATATAATCCACAAAGGTCCCTTTTAAATGAAATTATGCTATAATTTGTGATTCTTTGGGACTGCTTTCCCTTCTGTGGATTTCGGCAGTCACACAGCACTCTGCAGGTGCCATTTCCTTCAGAGAGAGACGTATTAGGACTGGGTTCCCCTTTTGATCACACTGGTGGAGAGTTAGGGGTGGGGAACAGCAGTCCATTTTTAAGTCCATTTTTTGCATCAATAAATGCTTGTGTGTCGTCAGTTGAGTGATCGTGACGTGTCACTTGAATTAATGTCCTATACACATGTAGTAATTTACTCTTCACAGCCTGCTAATGTGAAGCAGTCAGTATTGTATTGCTCTTAAAACATAATTACAAGTATAATTTTAAAAACTAGAGATTGTCTTTGTTCAAAAGAAGTTCCAAAAACAAAATTTGGAGTATATATGGTCTATATGTAGTCAATGAGCAATCAAACTCTTAAACAGTTTCAGGGGCTTTTCATTAAAGCTATGAATATTCTTCACATTTTAAAACTATGTGAATTGAAAAGAAAGTCTCAATGTATATAGACAGCATTCAGTCTCATGATACTTCTCGTAATTACAAAGCATGGTGGCTTTTCACTCTGAATTAGCTATTATCTCTTAAAAAATCAAACAATTATAAATTGTCTTTTGATTAATATTTGTATGTGCATTCACATTGTATTCACATAGAATGTTGTTAAAACTCCACAGAATTCAGAGCATCCCTCTTGAACCATACCTAGACCCACTTTCACAAGATGGTTGATGTTCTTATCCTAGTTTTATCTTTGCCAGCTATTCTTTACTACCTGTTAAAAATTTCTGAAAACCCTTAGTTCCTTCAGTTAACAATCTTACAGTTAGCTTTTTTAGTTAAGCATAATTCAGTAGATTGATCCAAAAAAATATACTCAGCAGTAAGCAAGAAGGAAATAAACGACGACAACAAAATAGAGAAATAATGCTAGGAATAGGAATGGAGTAAAGCGCATATATAAACCTATATTGATTTTCCATTTCCATTGGTGTGGGCTGTTTTCAAATCTAAAATAATATATGAAAACTACAAAAACAGAAAAAGAGAGAGGTTGACTAGAACTGCAGAACTCCTTCCCTATTCAGTGCAACTAGGGAGCCTGAGAAATAGAAGAAACTTTTGTAGGAGTATGGTATGACAGAAGCCTACAAATATATTAGTGGTGTGATAAAGATGAATTGGGAGAGACTGGCCACTAGATCTTCCAAGACAAGAATTACAGGATATCAACTGAAGTTATGAGCTGACAGCTCAAAAATGAAAAGATGTATTTCTTTGCATAATGCATGCACTAAGTGGCAGAAGTCAGTGCCTCAGAATATAGTACAGTAAAAAAAAAAAAAAGTGTTCAAAATGCACTGCAATTAATGAGTGAAAATCATAACTTAAATACAAAGGTGCTGCCCTTGATTGAACAAGTCTTAGAGCCACAGATTGCTGGAACCTATGAGACCATACCTAAGAAGTATTGTTTTGTAATTGCCATGTATTTTTGCTCATCTATTATTTATATACCTTTTGTCATCACTAGAATGTGCTTTGCTGACTCAGTACAGCAATTGGTATATACATGTGATTAAAAAAAATAGAAGTATTAAATTTTCTTGGTGTTTTCAAGCCAAATTATCTCATATTAAAGGTTTTCTTGTTTTGCTTAAACAGATGTCTTTTAAGCTAACTAAACTAAAATAACTGTGTTCAGCTTTTTGCAGTGGTTTAAATGAATTGATTTAAAATCACAACCTTTTTGAAGTTGGGAAAGGATCCATTCTCTTTTACTTTGCTCTCTAGCCTTGGCTCTATTCTTTTTTTCCCATGCTGCTACTTGTTTTTTCCTTTTGAAATAGTGTTCTCATCTGTCAAATGAAGTGTCTGCTTGAATTATGGAGATTAGCAATGAAGTGCTGCAGAAACAAGTGATACTCTAAAATCAAGGCAGCTGTATCATTTCTGAATGTTGGCTTTTATTCAGCCAGCTGTTCTGTTTTTCTACCAACTTGAGAATTACTGTAACTTGTTCTCTGTATTTTTTTTTTTACAACATTTAATATGCTACTGACAGTAAGACAGGAAGTGTTGTCTTTTCTTTGGAGTTAGCATCTTGAAATATAGCTTGTCAATGTCTTATAGACATTGTCTTTCAATTTCTGACTTGTTAAGAGTTTGTCTAGAACTTTTCACAGAGTAGGCTTGTCCTTTCCTCTGTCAGTACAAAAAGTGAACTGTAATACAAAGTGCAGCCCCCTGGGTTCTCGTGCAGTTTTCATTGGGTACAAGAGCACGCTTTTGCTGTGGCTTGTTAGGTAAGTTTGCTGTATTCCATTTAAACAGTTACCACGTTCCACTCCAGAAGAGACATTGTGAAACATATATAAATTGATGTATACGTGGTGTGTGTAAATCTGCTTGAAAGATGCTAACAATTATTTTCAAAGTTTTAATGGATAAATACTGCATACTGAGAATTACAAAAAATGAGAAGGAAACTGAAAATGCTTGAATTTCGATTCTTTTGTTACCTACTTGATATAAGTCATAAGTTTTTATGTTTGACTTGGGAACTTTGACATAAGTTCTGTTACCCACGCAGATATAAATTCCTCTCAAAGGACTATGAGATGCTTTTACTGCACCAGTGTTCAGTTCTAACTCTACCTACTGCAGAATGTGGCAGGCCATGTAAGCCAGCAGTCTGCTAGGGACTGCATCTGTAGACTTCGCTTACTGAGGTAAAAATGGTTGAAGGTGTTAGTGATACAGTCAACAGAGGATTGGCTCTGTATTTTAGGTTTGCGTTCCAAATCTTTTTTTGGCCATAGCCCCAGCTGCTGCAGTAGGATTTTTTAATGGAAAATTATTTAATGTGTCAGAATAATCTGAGCATCTGCTGTTTCTGCTCTGGCAGTATGGGAAAACCATATGTTCAGTCTGACTGGAGTTTTCTTTAATGTTGCTAATATCTGTGTGTCAGGTCTTTTTCACCTTATGTGGTGTGTCAAGGTTTGATGTTAATATATAGCAATTCTTACTCATTTCAGGCAGTAATAAGCATTGCTGCTAGTTACTTTGACTGAGATACAAAGTTTAGCTGATGATCATATTTTGATTGAATGCCTTACACTTGATTAAATTATTACTGTCGCAAAAAGCGGATGTTGTTAGGAAGCAGAATATTTTCCAAAATATAGAAAGGGGTTACATACAAGTGGTGTGATCAATCAAGTTGTGTGGGCTTAGGGTGTCTTTACTGACAGTCTTCTCTTCTGCCTTAGTCTGTTGCATGTTAGCTTTTCTTGCAGAAATGATTTAATGAAGAAGTTGAGTTTTCAGAACCAAAAGGTATTGTTTGGGATTAATTATCTTATTTTAATAGCAGGTTCCTCACCTAGCTCCAGTAGCAGCTCCTCTGTTAATCCCATGGCTTCTCTTGGAGCACTGCAGACACTGGCAGGGGCTACAGCAGGCCTGAATGTTAGCTCTCTAGCAGGTAAGCTGTGTGTTGTGGTGGGCTGGGGGAATAGCTGATTATCATTCCTCAAGTTGTGCTAGTTCTGTTTTTTCCTGTTCCTTTTCTTTTTATAGTAGTGTAGAGTATTGAAAGATAATTGTTCTGACTTGATGGCACTACTTAGTCATCTTTACTTCCTCTTTCTTCTATACAGGAATGGCAGCCTTAAATGGAGGACTTGGCAGCGGTGGTCTCTCAAATGGGACAGGCAGCACAATGGAAGCCCTCACACAGGCTTATTCTGGAATCCAGCAATATGCTGCTGCTGCGTTGCCCACGCTCTATAACCAGAGTCTCTTAACACAACAAAGTATTGGTGCAGCAGGAAGTCAAAAAGAAGGTAGGCAGAAAGTTGTACAACTCGAGAAGACTTTTCAAAAGGGCAAGACCAACCCTTGCAGCTGCCATCATAGAATCATAGAATGGCTTAGGTTGGAAGGAACCTCAAAGATCATCTAATTCCAACTGTGGGCAGGGATGCCACCTGCTAGATCATGTTGCCCAGGGCCTCTCCCATCTTGGTCCTGAAACGCCTTCAGGGATGGGGCATCCAGTACTTCTCTGGGTAACCTGTTCCAGTGCCTCACCACCCTCTGAGTGAAGAATTTCCTCCTAATGTCTAATTAAATCTCCCCTCTCAGTTTAAAACCATTCTTTCCCCCTTGTCCTGTCATTGTCTATCCAAGCAAAAAGTTGCTTTCCGTCTCAATACTTTAATACTTAAAGCACCCTATAAGTATTGAAAAGCTGCAATGAAGTCTCCCCGGTGACTTACCCTATGTGCAGAGTTTTAATTTCATGGCATTGCTTAGAATAATAGTTATTGGGGAAAAAAACGAAGGAAAACCTGTGAGGTCCCTCTAAGGACTGTCCAAAGTAGTTTTTATACAGGCAGTGTTTAGTATTTAGTAGTATTTAACTAGTCTTAAATGCTTAGTAATAGTACCCATCAGTTTTCTTGGGGAAGGGTGTGGGTCCTCAGCCTGACAAATCCTATTCTCAGAGAATCAGTTGTTTTGTTTTTTTTTAATTTTTTTTTAATTTATTTTCTTGGTATTTCTAAATGTGAACTCCATTGTCTTTGTTCTTCATCTCTTCCCTGAGATCCTTATTGCTGATCTCTTAACTCTTCAATTTCTGAATCAATTTAACACGTAGTGTAAAATAAAGAAGAATATATGAGTAAATTTTCAGCAGAATGTCGGATGATGATTAGAAAAGAATGTGAGATAACTTATAATCTGATTACTTTGTTTCTGTTGATCTACGTAGTTCCTTTTGGCAACAAAATAAGTTCAAGTTTATTGTTCAGCTTTTGTTACAACTAGGATCTGTGAACCAGTTTTCGTACGATGTGGAAATTACGAGCAAAAATGGTGGAGAAAGAGCTAGAATTACATGAATGATCAATCCCAGCAAAGGATCAGGTTGATTTATTCTGGAATCAAGTACTCTGTAGAAGTGCATACAGCAATGTCATTGTATTCTCTAGATGATTTGGCTTGAATGGCTCTTTTACTTTTTTTTTGTGAAGTAGGCCTATGTTATCTATTCTTTTTCTGAGTTTATATTCCTACTTGTTGTTTAAAGGTCCAGAGGGAGCCAATCTGTTTATCTACCATCTCCCCCAGGAGTTTGGGGATCAGGATCTGCTTCAGATGTTCATGCCATTTGGAAATGTCGTCTCTGCCAAGGTTTTCATTGATAAGCAGACCAATCTAAGCAAGTGTTTTGGTACGTTGGGTCTATCTGTAGAGGAGTGGCTTCTTTCTAGTAATCTTTTCTAGTATATTGTACAGTCTAGCTTTTAAGTAAAGAAATAAATCTTTTTCCGTATCCCTAAAATTAAATAAATCTGAACTCTTCCAGTCATGAACTGGATTTTCCTGATTTTCTTCGCAACTTTTCTCATTTTATAATTTCATGCTATTACGCCTTAAAATATATCATTAGGGCCCTAGATAATTCACCATTGTGTAATCATGGTACAGCTCCTTTTCTCCCTCCTTTCTCTTTTCAAGAACTGTTTATGTTGCTATGTATGTTACTACATAATCATTACGAATTATTTCTATTTATATGAAGGCTACCATACATTATGGGAGCACTGAACTTTCATGCTCTGTAAATGTTTTGAAGGCATTTTTAAAGCTTCCTCCTAATACTTGAAACCTTTGTAACTGAAGAACCATTTCAGCTGTTATGTACTACCTAACTTTGGTTGCATTCCTTATCCTAATTTTGTTCTAATTATTGTGTGTTCAGATTGGAGATGCATCATGGCAAGAAATTTAAACAAAAAATATAGATCAACATGTCATGCTATTTTTATTATCCAAATAGATTATTTTCAGTGAACTGCTAAAGTCTGTGTTGTGAGCAAAGGACGTATTCTTCTTTAGCTTGTGTAGCAGAAGACTGTGCATGTGGACTGCACAACTCAATGGTTTCATTTTTCACCACTTTGAAAACAACAGAGAGAGAGCAATTGTAGCATTTTTGTAGTGCTGTAAGCTCTCCTGACTGTGAAAAGGAGAGATGAGTCTTCATGGTTTCCATAGTATCGTGCCTTCATAATACCATGTGGTTTTTTAGTATTTCGATGGTCTAAAAGATGTGGACAAGCTTTTGCCTTGTGAAAACAAAACAAAGAAGACAGCAAAAAATATGCTGAGCATCAGGCTGTAACACCTGCATATGGAATGATCTCTCCAGACAGTGATACCAACCATTGACTAGAGTTATTTAAAGTAGTAGGTTTCTTCAAAAACCTTGGGAACTTAATTTTGGGGATACTGTTCTCCTGGAATGATACGCAACTTTTCATAAGACAAAAACTTAATCTTTGGTACAAGTACCATGCTGCCTTAACAGCTACTTCACTCCAAACAAACCTACGCTTATAATGCCAAGATCATAGAATCATTTAGGTTGGAAAAGATCCTTAAGATCAAGTCCAGCCATGGCCTTAATACTACCAAGTCCACCACTAAACCATGTCCCTTAAGTTCCGCTTGCATGTGACAGTGCTTTCAGTCTTGTATCTTTACTGAACTTTCGTATATAGATTAACATTTTCCAGGTTTGGTTTTCTCACAGCTGTAAGATATTACAGGACAAACATCAGCACTCTTTTTTCCTGTTGGAAGACAAAAAGTATTATTTCAATTTCCTGAGTTGTGTTTATCTTTTGATCGAAGTTCCATACATCAGAAAACAAAGCTTTGTCTGAGAGCCCTTAGAGTATTCATAAAAACTTCTTACTAAACAGTTGTGAGCTCTTGTAAATTGCATTTCATGCAAGCTTCTCATACCTTGCAAGTAGCTGTTCTACAGCTTTGGCATGCTATAATAATGTATTTCCTTTTCTTCAGGTTTTGTAAGTTACGACAATCCTGTCTCTGCACAGGCTGCCATTCAGTCAATGAACGGCTTTCAGATTGGCATGAAGCGTCTGAAAGTACAGCTCAAGCGCTCTAAGAATGACAGCAAGCCATACTGAGCGCCCCTCCCCTCCGGGACTGGAGTGAGAAGGATCTTCTGGTAAGTTGGAGAAGAGCGCACTTAGTGATTCGAAGCCCTAAGGCTGTGTTTTTACAGTCCTGGAAGCTGATCCATGCCGTTCTATCTGGCACATCTTCCCCTGAAGACTCGGCTGCAGCCTCTGCTGAGAATCCTGCTTCGAATGGAGGACAAGTTTGTGCTTTTGTTTCCAGTGTTTTACTTTGGAGTTTAGGTGCCATATCGCTGAGGTTTTTTTTTTTGTTTTTTTTTCCTTATTTGAAGTTTGCTGTGTTTGTAACCAGTGTGTGTTGAGAAGGACCAATGCCAGCTCCTTGGGGGTCGGGAGGTAAGGTTAAAGGGAGCCGTGGAAACTGACACCGCACTGCCTTGGGGTAGAGAGGAGAAGGGGAAGCAGAACTGACACCACACTGCCATAGGGAGAGGAGAGGGGAAAGCAGAAATAACACTGAACAGCTGACGGAAACAAAGATGGGGAAGGAGAACTTAGTCCATCCAAGTTTGGGTGAGCAAAGAACCAACTCCAAATAGCCTCTGTCATGCCACACCCACTCTTTTATGCTTCCTTAACTGTATGCCATGGTGGGGAATTAATAAATCATCTCTAAAGCAGGAGACAGGTTGGAAGGGTGAACACATTAATAAGCCAAAGGAAAACTGCAGTGTTTTTTGTTTGTTTTGTTGTATATAAAGTAGTGTGTATGTAGCACTGTGAATGTACACAGCACTTTATAAAATTATTAGTTAATGTCTCTGCCCAGAAAACTTCACTATTTACAGTTGAATACTAATGAGATGCAGTGAATTTCTCCATATTTAAGAAAACTTATCCTTTATAATTAGCTAAGTTTAGAGCGACATAGGTTAGAGAGTCTAGATAAATACATCTGGGGCTGGAAACAGGAAACTTTTAATCCCTGATAACCTGCAGATTTTTTTGCCATTTTTTTTCCTAACAGTTCATTGCATTCTCCATTTCTGTGGAGTAATGTCCTTTTTGCAGAATATTACTTGGAATTCATTCTGATAAGCGTAATACGTGCTGTTTGTTTCTCTATTAAAATGACTGTTAAATTGAGATACAAAGCCCGGAGTGTTACCCTGAAACAACTCTTGAGGCTCCTGCTTCATACGTGTTCTTACAGGATTTGCTTTCTCAGTCTTTCTGTTGCAAAGATAATTGCCTATTTAAAAGAAAAAGCAACTAATTTGTGCAGTGAATTAGTCTAGTAATTAGGTATTTCTTTATACTGCAGTTTTCCTTTAAGGTGGTGTGTACCAGTGCTAAACAGGGCTAATACCCAGGCTGTGGAACCAGAGCAGAGCATTGAGACATTGTCTTATTCTGCATTTTGGTACTGTTATCTTTTATACTGAAGGAAAATTGAACACAACCCTTCAATTAACACACTTTTTTTTTGCACACTTCTGAAATTCTTAGTGCATTGCTAAGGGCCTTATACACTGGTTTTAGGGGACTCAGAGGACTTTTGACACTCTGGCCTGAGTTGTTTTAAGAAATCAGTAGAGTCCCATGTTATAACCATTAAAATCCACCTCTGTCACAAGAGGAAGTTTACAATTTCTGTGTGTCTAACAGAATTTCAATTTACCTCATATTTTCTCCTCTTCCTTGTTTCCTTTGTATTCCCAGTTGTTGATGCTGTTTCCCAGGGCATAAGCTAACAAACACTGCTGTCTGGGAGCCAGCTGCTAAATAATGTGTGTGGAGTCAGACATAGGGTTTGGATTGTCTGTTCTGCTCCAGCAGGAGGAGCACTAAACCCATCAAACCTGACTGAGATCATGTTCAGAATCTGTGCACCCACGCGTGGTCGTCTGTTGGGAATGTCATGCATTCCCAGGGATCTCAAACCTCAGAAGTAGAAGGCCTGACCCATAGCATCCAAGAAGAGCCCTTTCCATTGTTAAATTGAAAATCAAACAGTTGATACCTGTCCATATTGATGGCAGACAGGTAAATCTGTCAGTATTAACACAGATCATTTTGTGGTGGCAAAGGTTCAAAGGCCAGATTGCCAAATTTCCCAGTTATGCTGGCATGTGGTACCCTTCAATGTTAATTATTTGGATCTCTCTAGAAACGTAAACACTTACGTGAACCATGTACACTTGAATTCTGCACGACGGGAAAGATGTGTCCTGGTTTTCTGAGAAGAGTGTTGGAGTGTGAAGGCCTCCAGGGTGATAATGGGATTTTTTATAAATAATATACTTTTCAAAAAAAAAGAAAAAAAAATAGAAAAAAATAGTTGGGAGCAGCTGCTCCAGGTGCAACCTGCTGTAACCAAGAATGTTGTTTCTATTTTTATAGAAGTTTTATACCGCTCCAGGGTGGAGAATATTTATTACCTAAATTATTTCACTGGAAAAAAAAAAGGCCAGGGTTTTGTAGAATCCTGAATGTGATTGTTTTACACACATAATGATGTGCATGATTGAAACTACTGATTTTCAGTGGCCTGTTTGCAGCCCAACAACTGCCAAATGGGGAAGATGAACGCTGTGAACCAGTGGAGGAGAGCACTGTGCTCTGGGGTCTCTACAGTCACTCTTACCTTCTTTGCGCCCTACCCCACTGTGCTGAGAACTTTTTCCTGTTTTTCTTTTAACCTGATGCTCTGACCTCTTTAGTAGTCATTTCAGTTGTCCAAAATTAGACATTTTAGCTTCTGCATCCTATAGCGTGTCCTCAGTACTGTGACTTACAGATCAAGCTTGGCATTGTTGCAAATCGGTGCAACTCCTGTTGACTTCAGGAGATTCACCAGTTGACGATGTGGCTTAGTTTGGTCAGTGACTCCTCCCAGACATAACCACCTTAGACACCTAACTTGGGCTAGCTCTTGTGCCTTACTGGCGTAACTGTATTATAAGTATTGCCAAAAAGAAAAGAAACAAAATATCTATGCAGCTTAAATTCTAAAAGATGTGATCCTCAGATGGTTTGAATCAGTGCAGTTCTGCTTTCTTCAGTAGAGCTGCATCAATTTTCACCAGCTGAAGATGTTGCCCTTTTTCTGTATTTGTTTGAGATTTCCCTTTTTTTGGTGTATCAATGTATATGTTGCCAAAGTTAATAAATGTATCAAGTTTGTGATTTGGGCAGATTTTTTCTGTTAACAACTGATCAGATAAAGTCAACATTCCTGTGTCTGTTTGGTGGCTGCTGCTGACTATAGAGATTTATGTTCCTCTTGGCTTCCAGTTTTCTTTCTCATTGATTGTCAGGAAAGTCTAGGATTTGGGGGGGCTTGAGGATTCATTTTATTTTTTTTCCTATTTTTAATTCCTTCATGCTCTTATTCAAGCACAAAGCAAATCAGTCAGCTCTTGGGACCTCATGGGGTAAACTGCCCAAAACAAATGAGTTGGTTCTGATGAGCAGCTGGTGTAAAAGAATCTACCAAAATTCTTTGAGTAATGCTTAGAAATAATCCTGATGAGGAAATTGCCTGCAGAACAACAATGTAATAATAACTTTAAAAGTGTGCTAGTATAGGTTAGGAACCATGAGACTGGAAGGAATGTTATAAAGGAACAAGAAACGGAAGTAGCAAAACCATTTGAGGCAAACTTGACTCTCCCCTCAGTATTTTAATATTGGAAATTATAATCAGATAGGTTTCTGTATTATAATCTGTTCTTGTGCCAAATGCTTTATTTCCTGGATTGTACAAAAGGAGTTGGGTGAGTTCAAATAAATTGCAGAGGGATTGGCTTAACTAGCCCCCTGGGCAAAACATTCTGTAAACTCAAACCAAAGAATCTGAATTTGCTACAACAAAAGCTAGTAAGATGTCTGATAAAATAGAATTACGTGTTATGTGTGTGACAAGGAAGTACTTAAGTATTTTCTAGAAGCAAGATGGAAATGCTGGTATATTTCATAGATTTGTCTCAGAAGACCTTTGATTTTACTAGATATACCGTAATAAGATGAAAGTATTATGAACAATTGAAATCTTAGTCTAATGTCGCTTAGTATCCATCTGGTACTATAGCAAACGAACTCATAGATTCTTCAGCCCCCTAGATAATCAACAGTCCAAAATTAGATATCTCCCTCTAACTTTTTTTCCCACTCAATTGTACAAAACTTGCATTTCTAGAAAATGCCTTTGATACATAGTCATAAAATTTAAAGCCTAAGCAGAATGAGAATTAGAATTTCTCAGAAGTATGAGATGTTGATGAATTTATTCTTGTATTTTAGTGATGAAAGAGTTTACTAGCTGTGGGCTCTATTATCTGGAAAACAGATGCCTCAAAAATTCCTAGCAACACAGAATTCTACAAGGAAGAAGCTTTACACCTAAATAAGAAGTTAGGAGTGATAGGTTCTTCTTGTATCATACAATTAACTAAAATGTTTCTTGTTAATAGTTGAAATTTAGGGAAGGACAGCCAAGCAAAATCCATCTAATTATAGAACTGTTCTAGCTGTTTCATTTGGAAACACCTAAAAGCAACTTGAATAAAGCAAATTGCAGTTGAAGGGTGCAGCTATGAACAAGTAAAATGCTTTGAGAGCTGCTTGTTGCAAACACTTAAACGTAAGGATACATCCCTGAGCAGACTTACCACGAAGTATAACATACAGAATGCTGAGTAGTTGCATTACATTATCACAATTGTGAGAATAAAACAAGGACAAAATTAAATAACTTTCCCTAAGTCATTCAGTTCTCATTCAGCTTCTCATGGCTCTGCTGTTGTAGGCCAGTCCTTCCTAATAGCGTCAGTGAATCTTAGACTTTCCCCTCAAAACTGCTGAGTGAAATACTTAATCTATCCAAAAAGCCTAAATAAATTGCGCACACAATTCCTATGGTGCATGCTAGATGTCACTTGATTTCATGCCTTTTATTTGTTCTCATGCTTCAGAGTTCATGATGCATTTGCCTTTGTGGTTTAGGACTGAAACCTCACAGCTGTCTGCAAATTATCTAGAGTATTTCTAGAACTACAGAAATAACTGCAAGAGCTGCATTGTACTCTGCTGTGGTTGGTTTAAACTCCATACCAAGTCCTTTCTCTAAATTGGAAAGTACAAAGAGAAATTTTATTTTAGCATTTCTGGTAAGTTTTGCAGATTTAGTGGGTGACATGCTACTTTTTGCTCTGGCACTAGAATGCAATGCTTTATATTTTCAATCATGCTATAAATGCTATATGAAAGTCTCATCTTGCATTAGTCTGCAACCTGTAGCTTTGAGGGGTGCTGAAAATATAAGGCAGCAAACAAGAGAGAAAGTGGAGTTCCAGGGACGGGGGTGAAGAAAAACCTTTTCTCTCCCCTGCCTCCCCCATTCTTCCCAAAATGTTTCTTCTGTTTTGCAGTTCAGAGGCTGAGGGGAGGAAACAAAGTTGTATCACATAATATAAGAATTAATGTATTTATAAACTTTGTGAAAGCTTCAGGAAACGCATTTTTCTACTCATCAAACTGGCAACAGTGACTGTAGAGCTTCTCAGAGCCCAGAATCCCCTCCTCACAAAGTCAGGGAGCTGGAGGCTGTATATAAAGGTTGGGAGAGGAAAATCCCTGTGCAGGTCTAATGATATGAAAAGTGCTCAGCTAGGACAAGTCTTAACTTGCAGTCAAGTCTTAAGGAATTCTTTTCTAATATGTAGGGTTTTTGGTTCCACTTATGTCTTGTATAATCTTTTTTTCCCCCTGTTCCAAACCACCTAACCCCAGTTTCATGGGCTCCTAGGGAATGAGAAGGGACTGTAGCTGAAGGAAAGAACGTGGATTTCCTGGGCTACCACTGCCTAAGAACTTCCCATGTTAGGATGCTGGAAAAGTCTCAGCTGTCAAACCACCTGTGAATCCCTTGTGTCCTGTCTTGTCTCTCACAGTCTCAATCTCTGTGGGCAAACGTGAGCCCTGGAGCCATATTTTTGGAGTCAGTCTCCTGGGGAGAGTGCTTGCTCTGTTCTTCTCTTAAACAGAGCTAATAGAGACACTGGGCACGGGACAAGGTGAATGCATGCTAGTCAACATGTCACTTGGCTGTGGAGTGCTCCACAGACTGGATGTTGAGGGAAATCGAGGTCTCTGCTTCCATTTAGTTTCTGGCAGTTTGATGTTTACTTGGTGTCCTTCATGTACTTTGACTTTTACTTGTCCATCGTTGGCATGTGCTGCCCTTCCCTGTCAACTCCCTTCCCCAGGAGGTCTCATTGTACAGTGCCCATTCTTGTTCTCTCTCTCCTCGTTTGGATGTACTGCTCTGTGTAACTCAGTGGGTCTCCCTCTTTCTGGTTTGTTTTTTTTCTAGATTCCTGCCGTTTGTTCATCGTTGTGCCTAAAGCATGTCGATGTGGCGTTCAAGTACATCGTCCAAATCCTTGTCTCTTCAGCTTCTCTGATGCTTGAACTCTCACCTTTGACCTTGTGTTGACTTTTGATGCTGATGTGTATTTTTATTATGTTTGTTTCTTTCTTTGTTTTTTTTTTTTTGTGCTGCCAAATTGGTTTTGCTAGAAAGACTGCTGAAGGGGGAATATTTAAACTTGCATTTGAATATAAAAGAATTTCTATTTTTCTAGACCTTCGTAAGATAACCACTTGATTTTGTGAATCTGATTCTTTGTAATTGTCTTCAGAGCAGCCTTGCTAGCATACCTTGTGGAGTATTTGTATTTCTGTGAACATACAGCCAATCACTTTCTAGGCTTAGTTTTTTCTGTGTGCTTAGTTTTAAAAACACAGTTTTGAAGAAAAAGTCAATTATGTGGTGTGACTCAATCTTTCAGGAGACTTCCTAGTCACATTTTGCTGATCTGGTTTCTGTGCTTGAGGAGACAGCATGTGTTTTTATGAGTTCAAACTTGTGACTTGAGTGGCATCAGCAGAAAACACTTGAAATACATTTTCTTCTGATTGTAGCTACATTTTTGCCCTGGCATTTACTGATTTTTTTTTTTAATTTTATTTTTCCCCCGCTTCCCTGTGTGATTATCAGTCTGCAGTGAAAATTTGATCAAAGTTGATGTTGTATTTTGTTAAGCCCCAGCATGCTTGTTTTTTTCGTAACTACAATCTCCTCAGCAAAATGTGATGTTTTCGTTTTATTCTTTCAAACTGAGATAGTGCCCAGAAATGTTTTGCATGTTTCCTGCTGTTTTCTTCACACCCTCGTATATATCACCTTCACCTCTCTGTTTTCTATAGTTTGTGCAAAAACTGAGCAATTTAATGGGTTTCAAAGGTATCCTTTTAAATTGGTGTTTTTGGTATGGCAAATATCTGATCAGAAGCCACCTGAGGGCATCTACCTGTGCACTTAGACTGTCTGCCTGACAGAGCACCTGGACCTTGTTTCATCTCCAGTGCTGTCACAGATTCCTGAGGGCTTGGTTGAATTGTTCCTGTAGTAGGAGTTTTGGTGGAAGGGGACAGCTGGGAAGCAGGAAGGTGGAGGAACTTCACAGTATTTCTGTTTCTAAAGCTCTCTGAAGCTAGGGCTCCTTTGAAACACTCTTTACTAGCATTTTGTATAAATCAGGGCACATTTTTGTGAAGTCCAGCCCCAGCTTAATACCATCAATCAGACCTTGGTGGCAGGATCCTGGAAGGATCTAGGGTAGCTCTTGAAATAAAGCGTTTGAAATCTTCTAGAGAAAGCATTTTTAAACCTGGTCATACAACTGCTGGCTCTTTTCCCAAGTGACAAGCACAATACAACAGCCTCTGAAGCTGTTACCTGAACAGGGTACCATCCCCAGCTCTCTTCTCAAGGGCCTTAGCTGGGGAATCTCTACGGAGATTTTTTAGTTTTTGTTTAGTTTTTAATTGGGTAATGAGCTAAGCAGTTTTTTCTAGCTTGCAGGATGAAAGAGAACAGGTTACTGCATTTTGTGTGGCAGGCTTCCCCCTACCCTACATACGATCTGCACAGGTAGAAACTGGGACGTAGCTTCTAGATGAAGGCACCTGAAGAGTGTGTGCTGTGATGAAGTTTCAGTCGGAAGGCAAAGTGAGCTAGTTTAGGCATCTTAACAGTATAAAATAATGTGAAGTGAAATCCCAGGAGAAAGGGGTTTGCTGAGAAAATGAATTATGTTTGATTGTATAGAAATCTTACTTTTGTCCAGTGTTTGGGATAATGAAGATGCGAAAGGATTTCTCCTCCTACCCTACTCCTGAGTTGGGTGAGGATACTCTATATTCTCAATAGATACTGGTTAGATTTGTGTAGAAAGTCCTTAATCTGCTTGAGACAGAACAATTTTTGGATATGGTACATATACCTGGGAGTGAAGTGTGAGGCTGGGTGAGAAAAGGATAGAGGCTTGTTTATTTTGGAGGTAGGGTTGTGGGCTGGCTGCTGTCATTCCCACAGTCTGATTGCACAGGGCTGGGTGTCACTGGGGGGCACTGATACCCTGCAGTGTATTGAGTAACTGCCAATACATTTCTGTACGTGCGCATTTGGTTCCATAAGGAACTCTGGGGAAACCTGTGGAAAAATATCCGAAGAAAACCAAAATGCCAAACGTTGGATGTTTCTTTCCTTTCTTATTTCCTTTTCTTCCTTTGGTTGTTTTAATTGTTCTGTGGTGGTTTTAATGGATTTGAGACAGTGGAGCAGCAGCTGCCTTTCTGATTTTTGGCTGCTTTTTGTGAATAATTTAAAAAGAAAATTTACATTTTGGAGACAAACCTGTGGGCTTTTTTATTGGTACAAACATTGTATTTAACACTAGGGGTTTTGTACAGTTTTTTGCCTTTTCTACTAGAAAACAATGTAAAGTGATTCACAATGTGATGAGAAAACAAATTGCCACTATGACCAAATGTAGAGTCTGTTCTGCAGTAACGGAATTTAATCAACTCGAAGTTGTGGTTCAGTCGTAGAAATGCTTTTCTTTACCTTGTTTGAGCTGTTCCTTTTTTCTTGTTTTGATTTGCAAAACAAAATGTCTTTTTGTGTGAAATTGTGTTGTACTCTGTAGAGAATTACGGATTTTACTTTAATGGTTTCAAAAGTAGAGGAGCACATGTTGCTTTTCTGATCTGATCGCAGAGTTTGTGTAGTGGATTTAAAATGAAAAGATTTGTTACAAGTTTGGAACGAGCGAGTATGTGTTAAAGGAATTTTCTTCCTTTTGTGTGTGTGTTTTTTTTTCTTTTTGTCCCAAAGGGCAACTTAAAGCTGTTTTAATTGCACAGACACACCGACAACAAGTCATTTTGTATATGCCAAGTGTGGTACCTTCCTTTGTTTATTTGCTATTAAACTGTTTGAGAAGAGTCCTTGTGTGTTGTGTTTGTGTCTTGAACTTGAGGTTCTTTTTGGGTACAGGTGTGGGAAGCTGAAGAGAGATGAGAGAACTGTCTTCCAGTTTTGTAGCCGTGAGCTGCAAAAATTTTCATGATCCAATGTTACCTATTCTAGATGCACAAAATAGCCTTCCATGTAGATCAGCTACCTTGAGTATAAATGAAAAAGGTTTTGTTTGTGTAGCCTCAATTTGTATCATTTTCTAGTCAAGTCCTAAAAATCTTGGATAATGCAAACGTGATACACTGGGGAGTGGCCTGTAGATATATCTGCGGCCTCACAGAAGTGGTGCTGGGTAGCCATTTGCCTGTGCATGCAGTGTGCTTCATGATGTTTCAAGGGCTGATGAACTTCAGCATAACACCAAACTTGAGCTATATAAGAACAGCATGGGCGTGTGGTGGTAGGTGGGATTAGATAAGCACTCTTGGAGAAATCATCTCATACCTCTCCTACAAGCACCATACCTTCCACTCCCACTGCCTCCTTACTCCAAACAAGACCCAGCTTGCTGAGCCTATCTTGGTTCTGCAAGGTGAAGGTATCTGCAGTTCCCAGTGCTCGTGGTCCTGGAAATAATACACAGAGAAATCCAAAGTGATTGGAATTTTCATAAAACCTGTTGGGTTTTTTTTTTTTAACACCTCAGGACTTACTAGCTCAGGTTTTGTGATAAGCTCAAGTTAACCTGCTTTGCTCTTAGAACTAAGGTACATTAATTTTTTGACTTGTCTAAAGATAAATAATTGCTGTAGTCAGAGTATAATTCACTTAAAAACTTGACTGAGTTTGATGTTAATATTGCCCCTCTGAGAGGGAAAGTACCACATTGGCTATGACTCTGCCACATTTGTGAAAAATCCTACAATTCAATAATGCTTTTCCTTCTGGCTTCCATCTCAGACTGCAAGCACTTTCAGGTCAGCTATGTTCCTCTTCCGTGTCCTTTTTCTCTGTTATCTGGTAGACTCTGTTTCACCCCATTACTTCCTACATGATAATAAATCTGAGAGCACTTGCAAGCATCAGGATTCAGTGCTGCATTCCGTTCTCTGCAGTGCACCAATTGCGAAGCAAGGCGCTGAGCCACCTGTTGCATAGTGTGCTGGGATCACTCATTTTAATTTGCAGCTGTTGAGAAGGGGGTTGGAGAGATTTCAGTTCAGATATGTCTGAGGTGAAAGATGGAAACAAACAATTGAATTGGAGAAGTGGTTTGCTTAGCTGGGATGGAAGATTCCTGCTTGTGCAACGAAATTGGCTAGCGTCGTCTCACACCATCAGTTAGCAACTTTGTCCGTTATATCTTATGAAACTGAGACTAGATCCATCAATACTTAGATGTATTAAACTACAAATAAGAGCCAGTGTATTAATTTCTGAAAATCACTAGCATTTCACATGGGTTCTTAAGTTCATCAACATGAAAACACAAACCTGTAGATTAAGTCCTGATGTTGAATGTTTAGGCAAAATTGTTTTCCTCTCACATCCTCCTCCAGCTTTCACTACTTGTTTTAACTCCAGGCTCCAATCTTCCTGACTTTACCAGCCATGTTCTGCTGTCTTCATATGGCCAGGAGCCACAGGGGATACATTATGAAGAGCAGTGGGGAAGGAGACGAGCAGCTCAGTGTGGTCACTCTGAGGAAGTGACCGTGTGTATGACTATAGCTCCACAGCGTGACAGGTGAGATTCCCCGACTTAGCGTTTCCTTGCACCTCACAGGCTTACCTATTTGTAGTTCCCGAGGAAAACTGTTGATCGTTTAATGTAGAAGCTGTACTTGTATCACTTATAAACTAGACTAATCTTGAGCCACAGACTGACCACTGCTGTTAGTTTCTCAGTTAGTGTCTTGGTGATGCTACCCATTTATCCCTCCATACTTAGGCAGCCTCATTGGGCTCAAAGTGGTACATTCCATATCAGAGTATGTTTCTGTTTTTTGAAAGTGACCAGTTTGAGCTTGACAGTTCTAGCCCTTATTTTACTAGGTTAAATTTTCATCTTGGCAGACTAGTTGTGAGTGGATTCTTAAGAAACTAAGCAGCGTTTCAGAGGAGAATAGCATGCAACTCAAAAGCAAGGAAGTACAGTGCAATCAAGAAAACGCAGGACAGATCATCTACCTGCTAGAATGGCTTTGGCAGACTGCAAGGCATCTCCTTTCCACTTTGACCTTTCCTCATCGGATATAAGAGCAGCGTTATGGATGAAGTGAAGTGTTCCAAAGGCATCAGGATGAGTTAAGGTACAGACAGGCTACTTGTGGAAGGTAATTTTACAAAATGGTCTGCTCCAGCAAAGAATTGTGACTTCTTTTTTATTTCCCTCTTCTTGAGTCCTGCCTGGCTTCATTCTTTCATGCTGTCAACTGCAATGTCTCCTGTCTCTGGCCCTCTTAACTTCAGTTACTCCAAGTCCCGAAAACTGATGGCCTCATCGTTATCACTGCTTTCCATAGGGATCAACCTTCTGTATCATGTGTCCATCCTGCCACTCACCTCCAGATAGGCATATAAAAATCACTGCTGGAAAGAGGGTTTTTTATTTTCCAAATCAGACTTCTAATGAAGTCCTAAAATATATGGGGAATAGATATTCTGACAGTGCTGCTGAAGTGATCTTGGCACATGAGCCAGCTCTGTGTCAGCTTTATTTTCCTTCAGTCTTCTATAGGTTTTTCCATAGTTTCTACTTTCTAGAATTTGAGAGCACACAGTCTATGCTGAAGCTTCACCAAGCACATTACATCCCTGAAAAACAATGAAAAATTAAATAATGTGAATATCAAAAGTTCCCAGAAGAGAATCAGCCTGGTTGTAGCAAGAGTCCTCTACCATTTAAAATACTTTTTAAAATACTTTTCTGAGAAAATTTTGGATAAAGGTGTTGATGTCATCTCTCAAGAAGATGACTGCTATGGTGTAAAACCTCTGCAGGCTGTGACTCGTTATTATTGTGTGTCCTACTTTCCTTAAAGATATTGTATCAGGAAGGCTCCCTTGGCTGTTTTTGTTTCCTTAGGCAGCCATGATCTAGACCAAGATGGTCCAACTGGGATTCCATCAGTCATTACCTTTGCTTGGGGCGCCGTATTCATGTAGGTGCAGGGAGGTAGCTGGAGACATGCCTGCTTCAGCATGTGGGTCTGTTGTTAAAACTTTGAATTGCCATTTCTTCTATTTGGCCTGTAAAAGGATCCCAAACAGGTGTCTGGGACTTCTGTATCTGAAAAATGTTAAACTTCTCTGATGCATCTCCCCACTCCCCAAGTTAGGTATCTCTTCTTCTGAAGGGCAGAGTAAATCTATACATAACAAAGACTAAGCCCACTAAAATTGCACCAGATCAATAGGGGTATGAAACTTGATTCCTAGAGTAACCAGTCTAACTTTACTCTTTCAAAGATGTGTAGGCGAGTTAAAAGCTATCTTATAATTGGGCTGACAATCTTCTTATGTGCTTGCATCTTTCTTATGCAGAAATGTATTGCTTTCAGTTGTTATTATCAGTCATCGTTAAAGATCAGAAAGTTCTGGAAGCAGAACTTCAACAGCGCCTTCGAGAACTTCTATTGAAAACTCCTGGAGGACTGTTGCAGGTGTCTGATGGCAGTGAGTAACAGTCACGAACAGTTTTTCAGTGTGGTTAGCTACATGTTCTCCTGGAGAGGTTAACAAGTCAGTGGCATATTTGCAGCAAATCAGTGACAGAGCTGACCCTTGGCCGCAGAAACTGTCTCCATTCCCAGCTTAGGTCCTTGAGAGGGGGGGCAGAATTTTGAGCCTGGCAAAGCACCAGGCACATTGTTGCAAGCATAATGTGTATGCTGAAACTTTTAAAATCATACCCAACTTCTTCAGACACGTATTGTTACTAAAGCTACATTCCTAGATGAGGCTGCTACCTCCTAGGCTAGCCCGCCCCTCCAGTGCTTGCAAAAGAGGAGGACAAGGGAGAAAGGCAAGAGAACTGAGACATCCCTGTGACTTCAGCTGATTGTCTCTCCCTGGGGTATTTATAAGCCGCATACTGGCGGGCTGGGGTGGGCAGTTGGCTCACCCTGACCTTGGGAGCTGGGAAGCCTGACTAGCATTCCTGGGAGCCACGTGAGCCGGACTGGCAGGCGCAGCTGTAGCCAATGGGGGGGCCCAGCAGTGGCTGCTCAGATTGAGTTTCACTCCCGTCGCTTGAGATTATTCTCTTTCTCTCCCTGTTGTGTTTTTCCTCTTTGTTTATGGGATTGGACAGCCGAATGCATTGACAGTTTTAGCAAGCAAGACGTTTGCCTAATGGATTTGGGATTCTGCCTTCAGTGCTGAACAACCACTTCTTGCCATTGCTTACCATAGCTCCAGCCCCGTTACATGGCTGGGCTTTTATGGCTCCAAGCTTTCTGAGCGCACAACCCGCCCTCCTGTATTAGGGCATTTTATGTTGTGTTCTCTCTCGGGTACTTCCTTTTTGCTCTCCTTAGAGGTTAGTATATGAGGCTTTTTAATGCATGGGAGATGGGTCAGGACCAGACAAAGCAACAGATAGAAAAAGGACTCCATCTTTACCAGTCTAATCAGACCGAAAAGGCCCTGCAAGTCTGGATGAGGGTTTTGGAGAAGTCTGCGGATCCTGCTGGCAGGTTTCGGGTTTTGGGTTGCCTCATCACTGCTCATGCAGAGATGGGCAGATACAAAGATATGCTGAAGGTAAGGCAAACTGGAGATGAATGCATGCCATTGTGTCGCATCCACTATGGAGAGTGGCTGGAGATTAGAATATAAAATCAGGGCTTTTATTTTGCATATAGTCAGATGTACCAGCTACTGGGTGCATATCGTGGGCTGCCTTATTCACTGTGTTGACCAATAGCTCTAGCCCACAAGGTACGCAGAGTACTGCTTTTCATTGGGTCTGGTCCCTCAGGATTCCCAGATTAATGAGGTTCTACAGATAATCATGGGGACCTTTCTTGATTTATTCGTCATTTACAGGCACACCGTATGATCAGGCTTCACAAAAAGGCATGAAAACATGGCCTTTATTTTTCTTTTACTGTAAAAAATGTTTATAGCGCATGCATTAGTGTAAAAAGAGAATCTCCAAATAGATTCTATAGAATAAGTGTCAGTCTTGAGAAGAGGTGTCTGTTATCTTGTTCAGCTGCTGTTTGATATCTGACACAGATCTTACACTGTTTTTTATTGTAACTGTTTGCATGGGGACTGATTAAGAGGGGAATGGAGATGCTTTTTTTGATGGGGGGTTGAAGGGTGATGAGAAACGTTCCAGGAGGGGTCTGACAGTTGAGGTCAGAGAGGTGTGCCCTATTGTCAGGATAGCATTGAAGAAAGAAGGACATAGGGCTTGATGAAAGGTTGGCAAAAAGAAGCTGAAGCTTCACTTAAAGAACATGAGGATAAAGCTTCTGAATAAGTGAACAAAAGGAAGCTGACAAGTGGATCTGAGAAGTCACAGGATGCACATATAGTAGCAGGCAGCGTTTGGGAGAGTGACTCGGGAATCTAAAGACAAGAGGATGTTGTAATAGTCTTAAGAAACTATCCCAGCCTGAAATAGGGTCTTGCTAAAGGGCTTTGATATTCTTGTCCTGATGGTTTTGGCTGCCTCTTAAGAGACTGGTAATCATTCAACATTTAGCATAAAAAGTGAAGAGGGTGCTCATATCTCATTGAAAAGTTTTCGGTAGCTCTGTTTAGAAAGTGTGTGTGTGTGGTGGGGCTCTTACTAGTAAACCTGTGCACATATCAAAGCCTTATCTACAAAGCAGATGCTTAGCATGAAGAAGAAAGAGGGGTATTAATACACTTGGAAAACATTTGAAGAAAAAACAAGAAATTCTGAGAAGCAATGTGGGATTAAGTGGTGGCAGAAACAATGGACTGAGAAAAGAGAATCGAAAAGGTAAGATGTGGCTACCTGAAGAAAATACTGGAGGCTTCACAGAAACAAGAAACAGGGAAATGAGTGGGCCCACAACACTCGAGCTGTAACTTCTTGCCTGAGAAGAGAACAGGAAACAGGATCAGAGTAGGTGAATTCTAGTTCTTCCCAGTGTTAGGAAAGAAAATGGCTTCAGTTGAACTGAAGATTTTACACTGCAAACAATCAAAGATAGAGGATGGAGAACTTTAGCAATAAATCACTGGGAGAGGAAATAACAGGAAAAAAGGGGATCTGTGAATTAAACACATGAAATTAACTGGGATTTAAGAAGAGTTATGATGCTCAATCTCTTGGAGAGAGAAATTGCTTCACACCAAGGAATGAGGCTGTGACTATCAGGAAGTAATGAAGAACTGATACAAAGGTAAGGGAATCCAGGAAAGCATAAGCTGGTGCACATTGCTGGATACATACAACAACCTTCCTAAAGCGCTACGGAAGGGGTGAACACACATACCCAAGCATAAACAATTTGATTGTTTTTTATTTTGTGGAATATGTAATATATTCTAGTGGCTTAAATTATCAACTGTTGCCAGTGTGCAAAAGTGAAGCAATTGGTGCCTTTGGGAGTTACCTGTAAATCTAACTGCTAATCTCTAATGCAAACACATATGGAGAAAATTGCTAAATATTTACCTTTGCTACGGGCATTAATTCCAGCCAGCAGTGTGCTTGGTTCATCACAAAACATACAAGAGAGTCCCTGCTCAGAAGAGCTTGTGGTCTAAAAGAAAAAGACTTCAAATCATTTGTGAGAACTGTATGCAATGAATCCTGAGGGTTATAGAACAAAAATGATTAATACAACTCGACCGTAATTTGATTGTATAAAACTGATGAATGAAGAAGCTTGCTTAGTTTCTTTGAGTACCTTAATAGCTTAAGCATTCCAGAGAAAGCAGAATAAATAAACCGAGTGAAAGAAAAATGAGCTGCATTGTCAGATGTTTTCTGTCTTACCTGCTTCTCTTCAGGGCCGTTTAACTTTTTTTTTTTCCCCACTTATTGCCATTCCAGTTCATCTTCCTTGTCCGAGAGGCAGTGTGGAGAGAGGTTTCTTCAGACTGCTCCCATGCCTTGTAAACCTCTGGATAACTGCTCAGTTTATACAGTGCAGCTCAGTCCATGCTGTGCTGCTCAAGAGATGAGCCACTTCTCCAGTGCAGGATGCTACTCTGTGGGTCTTTGAGCTGTATTTATTTAAATTATATGCCTTTTATAAACACTGACTTTTCTACTTGAAGTTTGCAGTGGTACAGATTGACACAGCACGGGAGCTGGAAGACCCAGATTACCTTACAGAGGGCTACCTAAACCTGGCTCGCAGCAATGAGAAACTCTGTGAATTCCAGAAAACAATATCTTACTGTAAGACATGCTTGAACATGCAGGGTACCACTGTGAGCCTGCAGCTGAACGGCCAGGTGAGCCTCAGCATGGGCAATGCATTCCTGGGCCTCAGTGTTTTCCAGAAGGCTTTGGAGTGCTTTGAGAAAGCTTTACGCTATGCACACAACAACGATGACAAGATGCTGGAGTGTCGAGTCTGCTGTAGCCTCGGGAACTTCTATGCCCAGATAAAGGTGCAGTAACCTAAGGGATGGGAGGATGGGGTGGTGGTTGACTCATAATGGAAAGAATTGGAAATTGTGTGAATTTCAGCTTATATGTTTGCTACAGAAAGTGAAGCACTGGGAGAGCGTTTCAAGTTAAAATCTCTACTTTGTAAAATCATCAGTGAGAATTCCCCTTTGCAGTAAGGATGGGAGGATTAGTGGAATGCTTATGTAGCACAGCAGAAGCAGCTGTGAGTTGAAAAGATCAAACTTAGCTTCAAAGAAGAT
Organism: Anser anser; assembly: GCF_964211835.1. Classification (NCBI taxonomy): domain Eukaryota; kingdom Metazoa; phylum Chordata; class Aves; order Anseriformes; family Anatidae; genus Anser; species Anser anser. The sequence continues at coordinate 13,250,341 of NC_139725.1, read as the reverse complement.
CACATCAGAGGAGGCACTGTCTGCACACAGGGCTGGCAACCAGAACTCATGGATTCTCTTTCTAGCTCTACCACTATTGCAGGCAAATAGCTATTTATATGTACAAAACCAGGCAGGAACTGCGGGTGGGGTGATTTGCTAGTTCTAACTAATATCACAAACTCAACAAATAGTTTCACAAAAGTCTTGATTTTTTATCACTAATGGAAGACTCACCAACTAAAGTGTTGAAAACTCTCATTAAACTTCCCTCATAGTACCAAAAATAAAGAGGCAAATATTATACTGTGTACTTTTGAGGTATGAAATAAAAAGAGAACAGAAACTAAAATGTTGAGGTTGCCTTTGTGCATCTTGGAGAATAAAAAACAAACAAACAAAAAAGCTTTTCATTTTTCAGCTTCGTATATCTCATTTGAGAATGGTTTAGATATCTTTAATAGTTTTATGTACTTATTGTAAAATAAGATTTCTTTCTAAAAAGTTTTTAATGCAGAAAGATGCTTAAAATATTTTTATTAGTTATTGTCAATTTGGTAGGGCTGTGAATTTTTTGTTCCTGTTTCCTGCAATGCTGAATAACCAGCCTCTCAGAGATCCTGACTCACCATATGGAGAACATGAGGGCTCCATGTACATGCTGAAAGTGGAGCTGATGCAAGAACAGAGTTTTCAGCCTTCAGTTATAGAAGATGGTAAATGATTCTGGCAGTGTAAGGCTGATAGTGCAATATATAAAATTCATTTGCTGTGTCGTTTCTCCAGTGTCCTGAACACATGGAGTAATATGAATTCAGCATATGGCAATTCCACCTTCCGCAGTTTGATATCCATGTCAATTTAGAAAACCAGGCGTGTAGAAGAGGACAGGCAGGGGAAGAAAGGCGTACAAAAACCAGCTAGCTGTTGCAGCATTAGTAAATCAAAAATGGTTGCTTTTTTTCTCCTTATTTTTTTCTTTACTTTTGCTGTACCTACTTCTGTCTGCTTGTCTGCCTTACAGGACTACGAGAAAGCTTTATTCTTCCCATGTAAAGCAGCGGAGCTGGTGAATGATTATGGGACAGGCTGGAGCTTGAAGTACCGTGCAATGAGCCAGTACCACATGGCAGTGGCCTATCGGAAGCTGGGGCGCTTGGCAGATGCCATGGACTGCTGTGAGGTATAGGGTGCAGGCAGATGCAGAGCATCAGAGGTCTCAGCAAGGGTATTTTGCCTACAGGACAGGACCGAGAGGAAGAAATGTAATGGCATTCACACCTGACTAGATACTGATGTTGCCTCTATGTCTTAGAGTTGTGGTGTCAGTGCCCTGGGTGCCTCCAAGTTTGGGCCTATGAATGTCCCCCTAGTTGGGAGTGTGAATGCGATTGTAGTTCCTTTAAAAAGGTTGTGCCATTTCTCTGGAGCTGACCCTTCAATGGCTGGAGCACAGCCCAGCCCTGTTCTGAACCAGAAGCAAGCTCTCTTGCTGACTAAAGACTGTTTCTTTCAGGAGTCCATGAAGATTGCCCTTCAGCATGGTGACCGGCCTCTGCAAGCGCTGTGTCTGCTGTGCTTTGCTGATATCCATCTCAGTCGCAAAGATGTGCAGGTACGGCTCTTTCCTGCCAGGAAGGACAATAGGGGATGGCAAGAGGGTGTAAAAAGCAGGCCAAAGCACAACGTGCATTTTCCTCCCCGCTTCTGCAGACAGCCTTTCCTCGGTATGATTCTGCCATGAGCATCATGACAGAGATTGGAAACCGCCTGGGACAGATCCAGGTGCTGCTAGGAGTGGCTAAGTGCTGGATGATCCAGAAGGAGCTGGACAAGGTCAGTTACAAGCTTGTTTTTACACAAGTTTTTTAGACGAGATAAGAGCAGTCATTTTCTGAGCTGAATGCCCATCAACGTGCAGTAGAGCTGTTGCTTGTACAGTTGCATTTCTCCGAATGGTCCCTCTCAGCCAGGAATTTGTTGCTAACAGTATGAACATCCGTTCTGAGTCAGCTTGGTGTCTTACAGAACTGTCTCATTAGTCAGTCCTGATGACTTTAAACACTACTCTGAGAAACTGTTACTGGGGGAAGGAAGTCTTCTGCCGTTGTAGGCAATCAGCTTATCCTTATGCTCTGAAATAGATTCCACTGCCTACTTTTTAGCAATATGACTAAGCTCCTTATTGTTAGTGGCGATTTTTAGACAGCTCTACAGCTCCACCATGTGCTCTGCAGATAAATGTGGCATCAAATTCCTGGAGGAAATTTGAAGGTATATAAACCGTGATGTGAAACAGAAATGAGAGCAGAAAATGATTTGGGAATAGACAGCAGGTCAACATAGTACAAGGAGGTGAAGTTACTTATTTTGAAAATACTCAGGCAGTGTATGTGTCTTAAATACCAGACTGTATTAAATGCTGCAGATTGCACTGCAGGAACGTTAGTGGGCTGCAGAGGGAGTTGCTCAGAAGTTGGTCTTGAACTAGTGATGAACAACCTGCTGTGCCTCTACAGTGACACATCAAGATGCCGTTTTGGATGTAGATGTGTGGTGGTTTTACTTGGGTGGGCGGCCAAGCTCAACCACAACCGCGCTCTCGCTCCCCCTCCTGAAAGAGGAACGGGGAGAAAATACGATGAAAAGGGCTCAAGGGTTGAGATAAGGACGAGGAGATCGCACAGTAATTATTGTGACGGGCAAAACAGACTCAGCATAGGGAGATAGTAAGATTTATTGCCTGTTACTAACAAGCTGGAGAAGCGAGAAACAAAGGAAAGAAACCAAAAGCACCTTCCCCCCCATCCACCCTCTTCCACTTCCTCCCCCCGTGCCGTGCGGGGGAATGGGGGCTACGGTCAGTCTATAGCGCTTCTTCTCCGCTGCTCCTTCTCGGTCACTCTCGTCCCCTGTGCTGTGGGGTCCCTCCCACGGGATGCAGTCCTTGCTGAACTGATCCGGCGTGGGCTGCCCACAGGCAGCAGCTCTTCAAGAACTGCTCCAGATACGGGTCCATACCACGGGGTCCATACCTCAGGAGCAAACTGCTCCAACCTGGATCCCCCACGGGCAGCAGCTCCTGCCAGGTCACCTGCTCCTGCGTGGGCTCCTCTCCACGGGCTGCAGGTCTGGCCCGGAATCTGCTCCGGCAGGGGTCTTCCACAGGCCGCGGCCTCCGTCGGTGCAGGTCCACCTGCTCCACCGTGGTCTCTTCCACAGGCTGCAGCATGGAACCCTGCTCCACTGTGGGACCCATGGGCTGCAGGGGGACAGCCTGCTTCACCGTGGTCCTCACCACAGGCCGCAGGGGACTTCTGCTCCGGCGCCTGGAGCACCTCTCCCCCTCCTTCTTCACTGACCTTGGTGCCTCCAAGGCTGTTCCTCACTCCTCTCACTCTCCCAGCTGCTGTGTGTGGCGCAGCGTTTTTTTTTTCCCCCGTCTTAAATATGCTCTCACAGAGGCGCAAAACAACATCACTTATTGGCTCCGCTCTGGTCAGCAGTGGGGTCCTTACCAAACATGGGGCAGCTTCTAGATCCTTCTCACAGAAGCCACCCCTATGGCCCCCTGCTACTAAAACCTTGCCACGTAAACCCACTACAAGGTGTGCTGAAGTTTCGCTCTTATTAGTCATGAGAGACACAAAGTATATGAGGTAAAATGAAGCATCTCAGAAGGAAAGCAGTATGTGTCTGTCAGAAAAGACAACTTCAAGGTGCTGTCAGCATCCAAGTTCCCTGCAGTAGGAAATCAGCTGGGTGAGATACACCTTGCAATGTCAAAAACTAAATGCTACGTTTGCATTGGAAGAAGAAACTGGACATAACTGCCTAGTGTAATCCCTTCCAAGCCTCACATCTCATATGTGTCCTGTGATACAGGATGCAGCAAGTAGGCCTGTAAAGAAGTGAATATTCAGCACACTCATCTATCCCTACATCCCCTGGTCTCACCTTTAGCCATTGCCACCCTCTGCTATCACAAACAGTTCTCACCTGTGAGACCCTGATGACGGCTTTGCAGAGCCCTGATCTCACCAAACCCATAAAAGAATGGAATGAAGCTTGGATTCTGCTCCAGGTGTTAGAGGCAAGTCTGCCCTGGTGGTCAGGGACCTTATGCCCATTTGCCCCAAACGTGACCTCCTCAAATGTTACAGCACTGAATATTCTCCCAAGCCTGTTCCTCAGTTTTACCAGTCCCAGTTTCCATTTTTCATGCTACTCATTCCAATATGAGAATTAAGTATGGCAATGCTTAAGTATTTCCACTTTCAGATTCCCTTTTCTTGTCCCAGTCTTCTTTGGCCTCCCAATCTTCTCAGTCAGTCCCAGTTTCCTGTCATTGCATGTAGTCAATACTATGCCAATTCCTCCCCTGCTGTTGGCACAGCCTGCTTGCCCAAACTCTTGTGCAGTCTTCATTTTCCTGTCTCAGACAAACAGTCCCCTGGACTTCTCAGCACCTCTTCCTCCACCTCATGTGCTTCACTTTATTTCTTGGTCCCGGTCATTAATTCCAGGTTTTCCATTACACAGTCACTCTGCCTGGGCACAGCTCTCAGTTATGTTCTCGCTGCTGCTCTTCAGTTCCTCCCTCCCTCCTTTGTGAGTTCCTTACCCTAGGCTGTTGCTGCCACCACAGGTCTAATGCCATCTCCTCTGCATTCTAGGTGCATTCTTTCATCTCAGCTGGTCCTCATCTCCTAGAATAGTGGTGATACCAAATTATAGGGTGCAAATTTGATAATGTTCCTCATTACCAATATTATGTCTCAGGGGAGGTCTCTTCTTCCTCTTGGACCTAAAGCAGGTCTTGATAGTTCTGGGAAACAGTGACTGATTATCAAAACAGTGGGGATCACTGTGGCATCTAGGGGAAAGTAGGGACTCATTTGGTATAACAGCTGCTATGCTAAACGTTTTGCTTCAGACTGAAAAAGAGTGCTAGCAGTACACTCCTACACTGCACTATGTGTAAGTAGGACAAAGCAGATATATGAAGAGCAGGAAAAAAATGGAGGAGCATGGTATATTGATAGTGCTGATCCCTTCTTCTCCCTCAGGTACAGATGAAATTGGAGTTGCCCAAAGATTATTGAGCCTGTAGGGCAGGATGGGGAAAAGGCTTGCTTTGCTTGTGCTTCATCCCAATCCTGAAGACAGTGTGATTGAGCTTAAATAAGTCTGTTCTCTCTGCTTACAAACACCAGCCTCTGCCACCACCATACCCCTTCTTTGTGTGGTTTATGGCTGGAACAGAAATGTAGCTCTTCAATTATTTGTGGTCTTTCAGAAATCATAAGCTTTTCTTATGGATAAACTTTTTTTTTTTTTGGGGGGGGGGGTGGTATATCTGTCAGGCAGCCATCCTATGTCTCCAGAGTTGCAGGAATGCTTGTTTATCCAAATTCTGCTCTGTACCTCTTTACCTCTTTCTTTTAATAATTCCTGGCAGGGTATTTATAGAAGTCTGTTTCTGATATATCAGACTGAGAACTGATGATGCATGCTCTCTGTTCACAGGCTCTGGAAAGCATTGAAAAGGCACAGGAGCTGGCAGAGGGACTAGGGAACAAGGTAGGATACTGTAGCTTCTCTTCAGCGCTATCTGTAGTCTTCTGTCAGGCAGTTTAAGAAGCCTAGCGTTCAAGTATCCAGACTTGTTTTTGCTTGTTAATGTCTCCGTATTAATGATTAAGCATCGTTAATTAATGATTAAGTATCATTAATTGATGCTTGACTTGTTTTGTTGTCAAGTGTTCAGTTGTGGGCATTAGCACAGATTGTCATCAATGTGCAAGTCTGTAAAGAGAGGGAGGAATAACAGTGGGATAAACAGGGGAATGGGAAGCAGTAAAAATGGAGTGTGAAACAACCATAGAGCTGGAGGATTAGAGTTCTCTTCTTGGAAAATATTGTTGGCTGAGCAAGAGCTGAACAGCGTGCTGGTTGGAGGCAGAGGAAAGTGAAATGCAGCGTATGTCATGTATAGTTCAGGAACACCATCTTGATGAAAAAGCTGCAGAGTGCCTCAAACCTGCTCTCCCCTTTCGTGATGCGGGGATACGGTTAATGTCAAGAAGTGCTGAGAGACCAAATGTCCTTATTACTGATCCTATCCCTTGGACAACTTGCTATGCTGATGTTTTCTCTAGCTGGACAATGGGGCTGTAGTAGCCTCATGTCCTTCTGCTACCGCTCTGTCTTCATCTTGTTCACTTTTCTTGTTTCTACCCTTCATGTGCAGCTTGGCCTGCTGAAGCTCCACTGCCTGTGTGAAAGGATCTATCGCACAAAGGGGCAGCAGCGAGAATTGCGTGACCATGTAGTGAAGTTCCATGAATGCGTGGAGGAGATGGAGCTGTACTGTGGCATGTGCGGAGAGTCTATTGGGGAGAAGAACAACCAGCTCCAGGCCCTGCCTTGCTCCCACTTCTTCCACTTGAAGTAATGAGCTGGAACTACTACACATCCTTGCCGTGACATTAGTCAGAGGCTGTTTGTGCCCAGAGTAGGACACTTCTATGTATGTTGTTCCTTAGGCTCTGTCATGCTTAACTGTGTCCCACAGGATCCCATTGAATATCATGGCCTTAAAGGATGAGATTTAGCCCTAATGTCCATCCCCCTTCCATCTTCTAAATGATTGTTCACTCACATCCTTGCCTTGTAGGCACTTAGCCTAATTCCCAGATTATTTCATTTAATTTCCCCTGGGCAATTGACTTTTGGGCAGTTTGGCTTTTTGCCCTAAGTACCCCCCTTTTCTTTCAGGTAGATTTTGTACGGAGCTGAATAAGGCATTCAGTCTGTTACTGCGATGGTGGCACCAAAGAACCATTAGCCGTGCATACTTTTATTTTTAGAACTATAACACAGGTGACAGAAACTTAGTTCTAAAAATCAACAATTTAAAAATACACTACACGCACTGAACTCAGGATCACAGTCGAGGGGTGGCAGCGGGCTCTGCTGTCCCCAGCAGCCCAGGAAAGCAGCGCTGCTCCCCCTTGTGGGGGGGGGAAGGGGAAGTGGGGAGGGGGTCGGGGCTCTGCCCCCTGCCGTGTTACACGCCCCGTGGTGGCTGCAGAGCCCGCTGCCAACCGCCCCTTCCCTTGCAGGTGCTTGCAGACCAACGGGACCCGCGGCTGCCCCAACTGCCGCCGCCTCTCGGTGAAGCCGGGCTACGTCTGAGCGCCGCCGGGACACGGCCGGGGCCCCCCCCGGGCTCCCCCTCAGCGTCGCCGCGCCAGGGCCGCGCTCCCTCCGCTCTGTCTGTACCGGCCCTGCCCGCAATAAAGCCGCAGCTCCGCCAGCCGCCCGCTGCCGCCCGCGGGGGGACGGGGGCGGGGACGGGTCCGGGTCTGGAGCCGGGGAGGGGCAGCGCGGGGCCGGCTCCGCCCCGAGATGGCGGCGGGGCCATCACGCAGCACTTTTGGGACGGCGCCGCCCCGCCCGCAGATTCGCCACGGCCGGCCGCGCGGCGGGGGGCGGCTCTGAGGCAGGGCAAGGGGGCGCGGGGACCCCGGACGGAGCCCGAAGGGCCGCCGCCGATTTTCGCCTCGCTGTTTGCGGTGGGAGCGCGGAGTCTGCCGCGAGGAACCGGCCGTGAGGAATCTGCGGCGAGGAATCGCCGCCGGCCGAGGGGAAGATGGCGTCGGTGTGGGACGAGTCTGAGGTGCGGGGCCGGGGCCGGGGCGCGGGGCGGGGGCGAGGCGCGGGGCCCGGGGCCCGGGGTGACGGTGCAGTTGTGCCCCGCAGGATGGCGTCGGCGAGGAGGTGCTGAAGATGTCCACGGAGGAGATCGTGCAGCGCGCCCGCCTGCTCGACAGCGAGATCAAGGTAGCGCGGCGCGGCCTGGCCGGGGAGCGGGGAGCGGGGCCGGGCCGCCCTGAGGTGGTCGCCGGTCACGGCGCGGGTGTGGGAGCTGAGGCGGGGGCCGCCAGCGAGGCGGCGAGAGCGGGGTGGGGAACAGGCCCTGACCGCTGAGGGGGGAAAACAAGGGAAAGAGGAGGGCCTGGGGAGGCTGGCGGGGCCGTGCCGCCCGGCCCGGGCAGGGAGCTGGAGCTGAAGGGACACAAATCCTGCTCCCAGGCTCCGGGAAGGGGAGAGCCTTGTCTGTGGCAGGGTCCCACAGGGTAATCGGGCTGCGCGGGTTGAGAGGGCCTTCAGAAAGTCCCTGGTCCTGCTCAGAGCAGGACAAGCCATCGCCAGGTTGCTCGGGGCTTTTCCGGTTGGATCTGGAAAGCCTCCCAGGACAGAGGTTGCACCACTCGCAGGACAGCCCGGGCCCAGGGTGTGATAGACCTCGTGAGGGCAGAGATTGGCTTTGTGTGCAGGCTGTGCACCCCTCTTGTTTCAGTCTTCGTTGCTGTTCATCCTCCCACCGTGCACTGCCCCAAACCGTCTGGTTCTGATCTCTTGATTTCTTCCCCAGCAGTTCCCTCCTCTGGCAGAACAAGCCCAGTTCCCTCAGTTCCTTCTCACGGGGCCTTCTCACGGTGGCCCTGTGCTGAACTCAGTCCAGGTTATCAATGTCTTTGCTGTATGGGGGGGCCTCAAACTGGACACTAGCAAGGGTCTAACAGCTGTTGAGTGCAGGGGGATAATTGCATTCCTCCATCTGCTGGCTGCACTCCTGTTACTACAGCCCACGATGGTGTTTTCCACTTTTGCTGCCATGGCACATTGGGGGCTCACGCTGAGCCTATTGTCCCAGGTCTCTTTCAGCAAAGCTGCTCCCCAGTGTGTATCACCGCAGGGTACGCTCAGTTCCCATGTGCAGGGCTTTGCTTTTGTCCTTGATGGATTTGTGTGGTTCCTGCACACCTGTTCCTCCAGTCCCTCATGGTTCCTCTGAGTGGCAGCTCTGCCCTTGCGTGCACAGACCGTTCTCCCAAATTTACTGTCATCTGCAAATGTGATGAGATTGTGCTCCATCCCCTCATCTGGGTCACTGATAAAAAGGTTAAAAATGACCAGTCCTGGGGTAGACCTGTCCCAAGCCCCATAGGGTGGTATGGGACCCGTCCCATGTACAAGAGCATTTAAAGCTTTCAGCTCGTCTCTACTACTTGAGGCTAGCAATATTGAGATAAATTATTTCATAAATTCTACAGGGCAACTTTATCCTACTGCTTCAGGCTCTGCAAGTGTTTCTAACTTCTTAACTTAAAACACCAAAGATAAATTTGTGTCTTGTTTTTAAACTGCGGAATAAAGTGCACAGTATAAGCAGCCTCCATTTTGTATTAAGAGCATCATTGTCATGGTAGCAGAAATATTTATTGGCACCCTCCCTTCATGCGGTTTTCCTTGAACGTTTCCAATACTATATTGAATCAAATTTCTAAATTTTTACATTTTTATATAATGCTTTCTTTATCAGTGCCTGTAATGGTTCTGCCCTGTGGGTCATTGTGTGTTACACTTAAGTTTTTAGAGAAGAATGGATTTTCCATTAAACAAGGTTACGTGAACCAATTCAGGCGCAGTGAGTTCTGAGACCGTTTGGTGTTACAGTCAGTGGGGCTCACGCTGTGTTTCAAACTGCGTGACGGTGACCAGGAAAGGGAGCAAAGTGCGTGTGGGTGTCCACCAGGTGGCACTGAGCACCACCTGTGTTAGGTACGTTAGGCTTGGATATAAACGTGCTTGTTGTTGGATGGTGATTACAGAACTTTCTAATCTTTCAGCAGTTTTTCCTTCCAGTTAGTAGCAAAATCCACAGTCAAATTAAAATTATATAAAGATGTAAGAAATTTAAGTTCTCTATTGTGCTCCCAACGTTGGGTTTGTGTGGTTTGTTGTTGTCTTTTTTTTTTTTTTTCTTATAGAAAGGTTTTATATCTTATTGAAGCCTAGGCCTAGGTCCTAGAATGTGGTTTGAGTAAATTCTAGAAGGTGTTTTGAGCAAATCTGCTGATGATACTAAACTTGAAGGAGTTGTTGACTGTTTTGAGGGTGGGAAGGCCTTGCAGAGAGACCTGGACAGACTGGAGAGCTGGGTGATCACCAACCGCGTGAAGTTTAACAAGAGCAAGCGCCGGGTCCTGCACCTGGGACGGGGCAACCCTGGCTATACGTACAGACTGGGCGACGAGATGCTGGAGAGCATCTGCGCCGCAGAGAGGGGTCTGGGGGTTGTGGTTGACAGCAAGTTGAATGTGAGCCAGCAGTGTGCCCTGGCAGCCAGGAGGGCCAACCGTATCCTGGGGGTGCATCAAGTACGGCATCGCTAGTTGGTCAAGGGAAGTGATTGTCCCTCTGCTCTGCGCTGGTGCGGCCTCACCTCGAGTACTGTGTGCAGTTCTGGGCACCACAGTACAAAAAGGATGTAAAACTGTTGGAGAGTGTCCAGAGGAGGGCGACGAAGATGGTGAAGGGCCTAGAGGGGAAGACATACGAGGAGCGGCTGAGGTCACTGGGCCTGTTCAGCCTGCAGTAGAGGAGGCTGAGGGGGGAACCTCATCACGGTCTGCAGCTTCCTCACGAGGGAGAGTGGAGGGGCAGGCGCCGATCTATTCTCCTTAATCACCAGCGATAGGACCCACAGGAACGGTGTTAAGCTGAGGCAGGGGAGGTTAAGGCTGGACATCAGGAAGAGGTTCTTCACCGAGAGGGTTGTCACACACTGGAACAGGCTCCCCAGGGACGTAGTTACTGCACCAAGCCTGTCGGAGTTTAAGAAGTGTTTGGACTGTTCTCTTAGTCACATGGTCCGAATTTTTGGATAGACCTGTGTGGTGCCAGGAGTTGGACTTGATGATCCTTATGGGTCCCTTCCAACGTGGGATATTCTATGATTCTAGGTTACTTCAAGGCATAAGTTACGGGTCATGAACTGAAAAAACAGCTCATAAATTGAAAGAGGTTCCGCAGGGGCATGAGGATGACCTTTTCGCTGGGAGGGCAGTCAGGCAGTGGAACAGGCTGCCCAGTGAAGTTGCAGCCCCCATTGTGTAGCCCTATCCTTGGAGTTTTTCAAGATTCAGTTGGGCTCAGCCCGGAGCTACCTGGCAGGAGCGCACAGCTGGCCCTGCTCTGAGCAGGAGGTCGGGGCAGAGGCTCCCAGAGGTTCCTCTCAGCCTGAGTTGTCTGATGAGCCCGATGAGGACCTGGCTATCTTCCTTGTGGGAAGTAAGTCATGGATATTACCTTAGTGTTGAATGTTTTGCTTTTAAGGAGAACAAGGAGTTTTTTTCCCTACAGAAGCAAGTGATTAGTTTGTTCCTCGTGTGGTCTTGTAGAACGTAATGGCTTTGTAAAAATGGCACCTGCATTTCTTTGTTCCACTGGGAGCAGCAGCAGCGCATCTCATTGCAAAGGTGCTGCTAGTCCCGCTACTCTCAGTAGACACCAGCCCTAATTCTGCCACTCCCTGTTCATACCTTGTTTGCTTTGATGCTTTATTGTGACACTTTTAAGTTTAGGGAGTTCCTGGCTGTTTGTTCCTATGCTATTGCTTGTGATTGTATAAGTGTTCCAGCACATGATTCTTCTTTAAACCAGCACAAAGTAACTTCTAAATGGATGGATATAGATGTGCACGTGTGTCTATATTTATTTACCTGTGTATCTGTATGTATATATATATATAAAACAAATAATAATAATAATAAATAACAGTTACCTTATCTAGGCCATATTGCAGCCCTGTGAGCTGATGTGTTGATTGCGCCAAATGTATCAAGTGACATTGGGAGCAAATTACTAAGGGGTATTGATTAGAGACCAGAATGGACTGCGTAGCTCTAACTCCTAACCAATTTTGGCTATTTTGCCATCTTCTCTTTTTCTATTATGTTTCCCTTTATCTGCGCTGTCTCCTCAGATTTATGTTTTTAGAATTATTTTACTTCTAGAACAACGTATACATTTTCTATTGCCTTAGACTTCTGACATTATTTCTACCTCTTTCTTCTTCATGCTGAATCCAGATCATGAAGAGTGAAGTGCTCAGAGTGACCCATGAGCTTCAGGCCATGAAAGATAAAATCAAAGAGAACAGTGAGAAGATCAAAGTGAACAAAACCCTGCCGTACCTTGTCTCTAACGTTATTGAGGTGAGAGCGGTGTGCTTTTCTGGAGCAGTGTGAGAAGTGTGCACAACTTATGTCAGGAGGGAGGAGGGCAGGGGAGCTCATTAGTAATTTGAGTCATGGCATATTCTCAAACCACTAATGATCCTGGAATCAGGACTTCAGGTTTTTCTCTTGGTTTCGTTTGTGACCTGGAAGTGCTTATCACTTGCCCATGTCTTGTCTGGGTCATTTCTCAGGGAGGTGTAAGCTACTGGACATCTCTACGTAACACAGCTGTCAGAGGCACCGCCTTGCTTAGCATAGACTTGGATATGTGAGATTTGGCATGTGCTTTCCAAAAGTTGTGGCGTGATGAATGAAAAGTGATGGCTCTGGTAATTAAAAAGCTGTAAACTATGCCCAGCTTTGCATTAAGATAAGTTCTGCAGTTAAACCAACAGTAGCTAAGAGACCCTAATCAGAAAGATTTTTATGAAAGAAGAAAGAAGAGAATGGATTGGAATTTACAATGTTTAGAGAGTTTTATTCTTAACTAATAAGCACCACGGAGCAGTCCCTGCTCATCCAGGGACTTGCTAACCAAGTTGTATGAATGCAAGAGCTTCTTTCCTTCAGCCACTTACACATCCACATCGTCATGTACCTGCTTTGTTCATTGCAAGAGGCTAGTTAAGTTTGCAAAAGCCTGGAGAAGGGCCAGATGCTACATTACATTCTTTTTGTAACTCAGTAATTTTGCCAATCTGATTTAAAAAAAAAAAAAAAAGAAAAAAAAAAAAGGTGTCGGCAGTTCTGCTTTTATAAAGGGTGTTGTTTTGTACTTGCGTTTTCAAACTTAATGAGCTTAAGTCTTAATGTGAGCTGCTGTAATGGGAAAAGAAATCAGTGCCATTAGCTACTGCTTTGTTCTGGGCCTTATAGTGTCTTTCTGTTTGCTGCTTCATGAGGAAAGGAAGAGATGAATTTTTATAGGGTACTTTAAAGCATTTAGGATTCTACTGCTAATGGATAACGGTGAGTTTTTTCCTGCTCCATGTAGTTTAGAAGCATTAAATCTGGGGGCATGCTGCTAGCCTGGTTATGTTACAAATTACAAATTCTCTCGCTCTGGTTTTCAGCTACTGGATGTTGACCCCAACGACCAGGAGGAGGACGGAGCAAACATTGACCTGGACTCCCAGAGAAAGGGCAAGTGTGCTGTCATCAAGACCTCTACGCGCCAGGTAAGAGCCATGTGCCCAGCCAGGTGCGAGGAGCAACTAGGAATAACATCAGTCTGTTACTTGATGAGGTTGGTTGCCTCACCAGTAGGGATGTAAATACAGCAGAGATGTTTAACGCCTTCTTTGCCTCTGTCTTTATCACTGATCACGGGCCCTGGGACCTCTGGAGCCCTGAGCTGGAGGACCGTGGCTGGGGAGATGATAAACTCCCAGCCAACCCTGCACTTGTTTGGGATTTGCTGCTCCAGATGAGTGCACCTAAGTCTATGGGTCAGATGGAATTCATCACAGGGTACTCAGAGAGCTGGCTGACGTCATCATAAGACCTCTCTCAGTTATTTTTCAACAGTCCTGGGAATCTGGGGAGGTCTGAGCCAGCCAAGATGCTGGCTAAATTTGCCCCAGTTTTCAAGAAGGGTAAGAAGTAAGACCCTGGTACCTAACGCAATGGGTGAACAATTGGCTGACGGGTCAGATTCAAAGGGTTCTGGTAAATGGGGTTACATCGGGCTGGTGGCAAGTCACTAGTGGGGTTCCCCAAGGCTCCATTTAGGGCCAGTTCTCTTCAGTGTTTTCATAAATGATCTGGATGCAGGATTTGAATGCATACTAAGTAAGTGTGTGGTAATATTAAATCAGGAGGAGCTGCTGACTCCTTCGAAGGTAGAGAGGCCTTGCTGAGAGATTTTGACAAATTAGTGCTGAGCAATTGTCAACTGTGTGAAATTTAGCACAGCAAGTTCTGGATTCTGCACCTGGGACAGAGTAATCCTGGATATATGTACTGAGAGGCTGGGCAGCTGCCCTCTGGAAAGGGATCTGGGGGTTCTGGTCAATGGCGAATTAAATGAGTCACCAGCGTGCCCTGGCAGCCAAAAGGGACAACCACACCCTGGGGTGCATCAGGCACAGTACAGCTAGCTGGCTGAGGGAAGGGATTGTCCCACTCCGCTCTGTGCTGGTGTGGCCTTACCTCGGGTACTGTGCAGGTTGGGGCGCCACAGTGTAAGGAGGACATAAAACTGTGAGACAGCATCCAAAGGAGGGCTACACAGTGGTGAAGGGTCTGAAAGGCAAGCTGTGTGAGGAGTGGCTGAGGTCACTTGGATTGTCCAGCCCAGAGCAGAGCAGGCTGAGGGGAGGCCTCACGGCGGCCTGCAGCTCCCTCACGAGGGGAGCGGAGGGGCAGGCGCTGAGCTCTGCTCTCTGGGGACAGCGACAGGACCCGAGGGAACGGCATGGAGCTGGGACAGGGGAGGGTCAGGCTGGGGGTTAGGGAAAGGTTCTGCACCCAGAGGTGGTCGGGCACTGGGATGGGCTCCCCAGGGCAGTGGTTAAGTCACTGAGCCTGCCAGAGTCCAAGTGGTTAGACAATGCTCTCAGACACATGGTTTGATTTTTGGGTGCTGGTGTGTGGAGCTAGGAGTTGGACTCGATGATCTTTGGGGGGGGTCCTTTCCAACTTGGTATATCCTGTGGTTCTGTGATTTTACGAGTGCTGAAAAGAATCTTACCATAGTACAGCTGGTTTTGCTTATTTCGATCCCTTTCCTATAGACATATTTCCTGCCTGTTATTGGCTTGGTTGATGCTGAGAAGTTGAAGCCTGGAGACCTAGTGGTGAGTGATGTTGTGACTGTTAGGAATTTCAGAAAATCCCAAGTATCTTGTCCTTTAGAAAGGAAACAGTCTGTGTAGATTATTTTGAGACCATTTCTATACTAAAATTTTAATAAAAATGAAGATTATGGGTTTAGTAATATTTGTAGTATAGAAAAGTAGTGTTGGGGGTTACTTATACAGCTAAGTGCCCAAAATTTAGATATCACCCTAGTAAGCTTTCTATTAACAATCTTTTGTACCATAAGTAAATTGGGCCTCTTCCTTTTAAAACGTGCCAAATTTGCTGCGATGTTGTCCACCATGCCAAGCTGTCGTGATTTGATGGTGTTAAGCTTGTTATCCCTGCATCCTTGGTGTGTAGAGAATCATCTCTGAGTGTGTGTTCATTAATTTCTATCCGAAGGGCCTGTTAAAAGCAAAGAGCTTGTGTTTGCAGGGTGTGAACAAGGACTCGTACTTGATCTTGGAGACTCTACCCACCGAGTATGATTCCCGGGTAAAAGCCATGGAGGTGGATGAGAGGCCCACAGAGCAGTACAGTGACATCGGGGGACTTGATAAACAAATCCAAGAGGTGATACCAGCGTGACCAAGGACAGCAGTCTTTGAACTTCTCGAAACCGGCAGCCTGGATTTGTGGCGTTCGGTTTTATGTCTTAATACTTTTCTTTTGCTGCAGCTTGTGGAGGCCATTGTCCTGCCAATGAATCATAAGGAGAAATTTGAAAACTTGGGTATCCAGCCTCCCAAAGGTGTCCTTATGTACGGGCCTCCAGGAACAGGGAAGACACTTTTAGCTCGAGCGTGTGCTGCCCAGACCAAGGTAAAATGAACCTTGGAAAACTTACGCTGCTGTAGAATAGTAGCTGAAAAAGAGTAAGGACACCTCCAAGGGGAAAGGGATTGTATCTACAGACTGGTGTTACTTGGGAGGGTTGGGACTTTTTGTTTGCTTACTTGCTTGTTTTAATTAAGAGGTTTTGCAGTACTCAGAACTGGCACTACTGAGAAACTAGACATAGGACTGTTTTTCACTTCCCAGGCTACGTTCCTGAAACTTGCTGGGCCGCAGCTTGTGCAGATGTTCATTGGTGACGGAGCTAAGCTGGTACGAGATGCTTTTGCTCTAGCCAAGGAAAAGGCTCCTTCCATCATCTTTATTGATGAACTGGATGCCATTGGAACTAAAAGGTGAGGTACTGGCCATGTTGCAAAGCTCTTGGGAGCTGTCTAGCAGTCCCTTTTGCCTGCATACATCAGGGAAGTCGAGCTTAATGCACAGCCTGTTCAGAAACCGGGTAAAACAAAGCACAGATACAGCGTTTGCCACAATCCTTGGGCTTGAAGTACATGTGCTTGAGTGCAATACATGAGCTTAACCAAGGCTGTGAACTGCAGTCATTCTGCCTTTTTACGTGATTAAACACATAGGGGCAGGGTGGCCAGCTGATCTAGCTGATTTTTTCCCCCTTTGTTTCCTCCTCAGGTTTGACAGTGAGAAGGCTGGTGATAGGGAGGTGCAGAGGACCATGCTCGAGCTGCTCAATCAACTTGATGGTTTCCAGCCTAACACACAAGTCAAGGTTGGTATCTAGCAGAGCACTTCCAGGGGCCAGGGCATGTTAGCAGGGAAAAAAAACCACAACATTAAAACTACGTCCAGGGAATAAGCTTGGTAGATCCCTGGGGAGGAGAGGCCTCAGCCTGATCGCCATACTTCTACCTAGGTGATTGCTGCAACCAACCGAGTTGATATCTTGGACCCAGCTTTGCTCCGCTCTGGACGATTAGATCGCAAGATAGAGTTCCCGATGCCTAACGAGGAGGCCAGAGCCAGAATTATGCAGATCCATTCACGCAAAATGAATGTCAGGTATGGAAGAGGCATGACCTGGGGCTGTGTTTGCCGCTCACGGTGGTGGTATGTCAGGGCTGTGACGGGGTGGTAGGCACTGTACTGTGGTGAGAACTCACTTGGGTCTTAAGGAAGCTCTGTCCCTTGCTTCTGTTTGGGACACGTGCTCAGACTTCTTCCCCCCTGCTCCTATCAGCCCTGACGTGAACTATGAGGAACTGGCGCGCTGCACAGACGATTTCAATGGAGCCCAGTGCAAGGCTGTGTGCGTTGAAGCGGTAAGTACTCTCCTACAGCAGCCAGCACTGGTAAGGGGGAGATGAGAAAGCTAGAGTGGAGTAATTCATTAGAACTGATGTAGCGCTCACGTGCCATCACTAAATACTGTCTTGTTGGGCAGGGGATGATTGCCCTCCGCCGTGGAGCTACAGAGCTCACCCACGAGGACTACATGGAAGGAATTCTAGAGGTTCAAGCAAAGAAAAAAGCCAATCTGCAGTACTATGCCTGATCTCTGCCCAGTCAAGGTTGTTGCCTTGGCAGAGCACAGGACTAGACTGGACTGTACCACTTTGTCTGGAAAAAATAAAGCATTTTTTCCCTCTAAAAAGGGTGATGTGTTGGGGCTGTCGCCCTTGCTTAGTGGTTCTATGTCTACAAAAGAGAAGGGGAGACCTATCTGTCCTCGGTGCCCGTCGTGCTGCCTTTGGAGCCTCCTCCTGCTAGGACTGGATTAAATCCTGCTCTGCTACTTCAGAATGAGGACCAAGAGGTACTGTTGTACTTACTGCAGTAAGTGTACTTGGATATCTGCGGCTCAGACAGCATCCCCCCTTCTTACCTGTGCAGCCAGGGAACAGAGTACAACTCTGTTAGGGTCTTAGAATTCTTTTCAAGAAACACTCATCTTGCAGGGGAGAGGTGAACAGGATTCGCGCTTGAGTGATGTTGTAGCTATAGCATTTAAACTTAGCTCTGGAATCTTTAACACCATACATACGTGAGCTTTCTGATGAGTCAGTCTGGTAATTAGTAGCAAAGAATTCACAATTACATCCACTGAGCAAGTCTTTCAGTACTTTTAATGCCAGTTGAGAATTAAAACTTCCATTTAAAAATTACACTTTTCATAAATACACTGACTTTAGCATTAAGTATCTTACATGCCACTGTATTGTATTTGAAATACAATGTAAACATCTCCAAATGCTGGCCATCTCATCTTTATCTGTGCAGTTTTTGGACACTTGATAGAGGGGCAGGGATGTAAAGGAAGAAAGAATAGGTGAATGAAAGAAAAACGCACCCCAAAGTACTTTGGCTGATGTTCCTGAGTTAGCCCTAGTACTTGCACTGGTTCCAAGGTCCATTTTAGAGGGAGCTTGTTCCAGTGGAGCATGCATGTTCTTGCTGTGCTGTGCTCAGGGGGCATTTGACATTATAAAGGGGTGGGTGGGTGGTGAAGTGAGCAGAAGCCACGTGTTCCTGAGGAAAATACACTGCAGTTCCTTTGGACGTGAATATTGGAGGGGGCTGTACATTCTGCTATTTCAGCAGTACTGCTATTCGAGCTCGGGGAAAATTACTCATCTCCTTTCACAGAACAGGAGTTGCACCCACAAGTTATTTGGGTGGTGTGAAAGTTGATCCCAGCAGCTCAAACTACGACTTACTTTCAGAAATGTACCCTGGCCTCTAGCGGAATAGTTACAAGCTGCATGTTGCATACATCTCCCAATTAAGCAAGGGGATGTTAGACAAATGAGTAACCTTACCTGTGTAAGAAGCTGAGGAAAACCTTCCCCTCCTCGCCTAAAGCCAGTAAGAAATTTTCAGAGGCTTGCTGTTCATTTACAGCAGGCTCCTTTTGGAAACAGCTTTAGTGGTGATTAAATAGCTGATACTACAGCATAAAATAGCACAGATTTCTGCTTTGGATGAATTAATACTAATGATGGGCTAATTCTTTGGCCTAAACCTCGGCTTAGATCAAGGTTCTTTTGGGAAATGATGGCCTGAGCCAACACTAGACAAGTTTGTTGCAAAAGTGTTCAAGCCAACCTCACATAGCTCCTTCCCTAATTTGGGTCTGAATTACACAGACCTGCAGCAATAGAGTTGGTGCGTAAACATCCCTTACAACTGGACAATAACAGGACCATGGAGGTACAGTTCAAAAAACAGCACAAAAGAAGACACAGCCTTGGACTTAATCCCTTGTAAACAGAAGAAAAACAAAACAAAAGAACTGTCCCCCTTTAAACCATCAATGAGCAAATCAGCAATAATTCAAACCTGGAGTTACTTGCAATGTCTGTGTCCACGACGCGTCTGTAGCAGCGTCCCACAGGCTGGTACTTCCCACCGCTATGGCGCTGCTCCCCACGCGCTGATGTGCCACCTCTTCCGGTGTTAACCCACAGCTCTGCCCAGGCTGCGCATCCGAGAGTCTCTCCTCACGCCCTCCGAGGTCACACGGCCCCGTTTTCTTGTCTGGGTTTTTGTACAGATGCCCGCGAAGTGTTGAGTGACGGGGCCAGTGTGCAGAGGAACCCAGCCAGCAGGGTGAGGCCCAGGCCTCCCCAGGCACAGAACATGGACCAGCCATAGCCATGACTGATGTCCTCTGGCAGCCCATAGACGTAGCGAGGATAGCGAGATAACTCAAAATTGATCCCGGCTACGCATGTGCAGAGTGAGATGATACAACACGTACCTGCGGGAGAAAAGCAAGAGGGTTCTACAGTGCTCTCAGGTTAATTATGCTGTTTGTTGTCTTTTCCCCCTAGGTATTTTCAAAGGTGTAAGTTTTTAAGAAACAGGCATTACACTTTTTCTCCTGCCAGTCACTTCTTAGAAAACAGAGGAAGAAGAATTACAAAATATGTAGCATTATAAGATACCTTACTTCCCAAATAACCAATATTCTCCTAGCTAAAAAAAAAAAAAAAAAAAAAAAAAGCCAAAGAACATTTTTAGCATGAGTCAGTCCAGTGCAAGGCCCTGCAGCAGAGGGATGAGTATGCAGGCAGCAACAGTCATTGTTCGCTGGGAAAACATTGACTATACAATCAAAGTGAAATGCTTCAGGAAAAATTGTGACACATTCCCCTTCCAATTTAACTATCTAATCCTTTTAGGTCATCTATCCTTTTAGGTCAGAGCTCACAACTCAAAGATTAGCTGTAGCTTCAAAAAAACAGATACAATTGAGACAGGGTAGAATTTAGCACAATCACATCTACACTAATTGAGCTAATCAACTCACACCAAGCAGCTGAATGGTAGCACCTCTGCCTTTCCATTAAGAAAAAAACATGCATCTACTTAAAAGGTTCCAGTTTATTGCTTCTATTTTTAAGAGTCAGCCTTGCAGCATCTCTGTAGCTCACCGTTTTGGTGCATTTGTTGCTACTATGCCCCTTGCAAGTAAAGAAACACTGGCCTAGTTTTTGAGGGCAGAAACGTAAGCATCTTTGATCAGCAGAAAGGTGCTGTACATTGATTATTTTCTTTAAGATTCCCTAGCGAAAATGATGAGCTGAGCTGCCTGACAGGAGCAGCAGGCTGCACGCAGTCAGGGCAGGCAAGAGGCCTGTGCTCACAGTCCCTGTGGCTACACACCATGCTCCAGAGCAGGAGGCTTGTGTGCCCGCACAGCCAGGGCTACCCACCCAGGCACCTGCAAGCACAGGTCCTGCCTGGTGCCAGACGCGGCAGCCCTGTGCTGTGCCCATGGCTTGCTGCACTAAGGAATTGCTTTGGGTTTGCTGCGGGGCTGACTTGACTTTAAGAGCACCTCCCCAGCCAGCTGTGCTGACTGGTGGCGGCAGGAACAGAACACACACGAAAGGCTCTCACCTCCCATCAGGAAGAGCAGCCCGGCCACGTACTGCATCAGCTCCTGCTGTTTGCAGCAGCCCAGCACGCCGATGATCCACCCGAACAGGATGATGGAGACTGCCATGCCAATGAAGCCAGCTGTCATCCTCCGCAGATCTGAGGAGAGAAAGCAGAAAAGCCAGAAAGAAGAAATGAAGATGACGTCACACAGACACGATGGCAGGGAGAAGAGTCTGGACAGATTTAAACTTGCTGTTGCTAAAGCTTGTACTTGCACCCATGTGCTCCTCCTCCCGTAGCTTCCTTGCGAAAGTTTCAGTGCAATGTGCAAATCATCTATCGGCACCCAGATGGCCTCCCTTCTGCTGGGCGCTACAACTAGAGAGCACTCTTTCGCTGACCAAGAGCAATACTGGCCAAACGCTCCTCAGCGTTGGCCAGAAGGGGCACATCATGAATTCTGCAATGGTTTGTAAATGTCAGTACCGCAAAGGCTTGTGTGCGTGCGTTTCTTTGCGAGTGCTGAAAACAGAAACCAAAGAAGGAAGGGGACGCTGAAGAGAAGTAAAGGAGTAGCACAGGAAGGCAGGCACCATGAGGTAAAGACAGGAATAGTGGGAAGACAAGCAGACAGAATATCAATACAGTATGAAGGGAACAACTACAGTAACAAACTCCAAAAATAAAATGCTTAGACAACCATGATACGAACAGCATCTCATCATCCACAACACAAGCAGTGGTCTTGCCTCCCCGGGGTTCAGTCTGTAGCTGGATTTCCTCAGCACTGTGGCTCACGTGACTGCGGCTATGAAGCATTATGCGAGGCAATGGGACCAAACAAGTACGGGGAGAAGCAGGAGCAGAAGAGCCCGATTAAATCATTGTCAGCAACAGGCTACAGGTCAGTCAGCTGCGTGGGAAGGAAGGACTGAGGCACGAGGCAGCTTGTGGGCTGGGAGCCAGCGACAGGACAAACGGAGATGTTCCCTAAAAGCGCTGGTTGCCAGGGAGCTGCACCAGGTCGCTAGTGTGCACACAGAAAATGCACCGAGCTCTGCACAGACTAGATGGTGACACAGCACCTTTGCTGCAAGCCAGCTAGAAACTGTCCATCCCCAGATCCAGAATAGAGTTATACCTTGCAGCACGCCTTTCTGTATTCCCATTGCACTTGTATAAGCCCCTCCAAATCTTATCTCCCCTTCCACTTACACTGCCAGCTGCTTTCCCATACTCACTAATAAATAGGTATTTATACTTAGAGACCCGTGAAGGGTCTCTGATTTGAAGCCCTCACTTGGCATTACATTAAAGCATTAAGTAATCCAAACAGTCATGGGCATCACTTTGGGTTACTTACGGAGAGCGTGCCACTCGTCCTGCCGGATGGTGTTGGTGATGTTGATGGGTAAGTTGCGAGGCAGAGAGCTGGAGGTGTAGTGGTACTTCACGGCAGTGCAGCGCTGAATAACTCCTGTAAGGGAACACCAGTGTGAAACACAGCAAAATCCCCGTGCCTTGCACTTGCTGCTGAGTTGGCTGGCCCAGCAGAGCTTACACAAGGGAAGTCTTAGTTCAGTACCAGAGCAAATATCAAAAAAGAACCGTTTACTTCAGGACTTTGGGATTAGGAGTGGAGGGAGCCTTGCTATAAGGAAACACTGGCTAAGGGGGAACCCTGCTAACCCAGGCAGGCTGCAGGAGGAAAAGCCTGAAGGTAAACAGCAATGACAGTCACCAAAAATGGATCCAGAAGACCCCTAGAGGAACTGGTACAACCTCTTTGGGATGGCTGAGGAGACGAGAACATGTCAGAATACCAACAGGACTGGTTTGTTTCTTAAGAGTACAGATTTCAATCGCTTTTTGAAAATTTTGAATGAATGCTAAAAAGTGAATTGAAAGGGAGAAAAGTTTAAATTTATTCCAGTAGTCATTTGCTCTTTGCTTTATTTTTGATGGACAATAGTACCCCTGCAGGCTGGTTTCCACTACAGCTTAAAGTAAAGTGTATCCCTGATGCAAACGTGAACCTACATACATGCTCTTCTTGAAGGGAATTTTTAGTTTAGAAAAAAGAGGAAATAAACGGGGATGGTGGGGAGGGAGAGACCAGTCAGAAAGGTAACAGAGCTAAATAGCACAAAAAGTTCCCCTGAAACAATGGCTACAGGGTCATTACTGGTACATGAATGCTGGGGCAGAAGAACCACTCGGAAACAATCAGCTGGCCAGTGAGCTAATTAAGCTGGTGAACACTAGCAGAGAGCTGCAGACCCAGTGACCAGCTTCGCAAAAGATGAAAGAAAACCCAGGAGAAGAAATGAGCTTTGAGCTGCTCCTGTAGCAATGGCAAGCCTTACTTTGTTCTCTAACAGCACTCCCTGGGCCGGCGCTGACAGGTTCCTGCAAGGAGGAAGTCCCCACTTCACAAGGCCGGGAGGAGTGCACACAAGACCCAGCCAACTCCAGCGACCGCGCCAGGGAGGGGGAGGTGATCTGAAGTTCCTCATGTTAATAAAATAGTGACATTTCTTACTGAAGTGGAACAAACAGACATGCAAAGCACGTGCCCCACAGAGGGAAAAGCCCCAAACTAGATTTCCACAAAAAGCAGCAAAGCGCTGTAAGAGGGCTCCCGTCCTCGGCTGCGCTCCCCGCTGCCTCCCGAGCCACGGGGCAGCTGCCCGACCTGCCGCCATGTGCCTCTCCCTGCCGAGCAGGGCACCCACCTGGCGGGTGTTTTGGGACGGGTCTGTAGGGCTGCCTGAGAACGCCTTTGCTCTGCATTGCTACAGCAGTTTACGTATAGAATAAAGTAAAACCTCTCCACCTTCTTATACAAATCTGGTTGTTCAGACATTTTCAAATAGCTGTTCATTCTGCTTCTGGTTTAAAAACTTTCCTCCTCCTAATCCATTCTTCTCCAGAATTCAAAGTGCTGACTTTATGTAGGCAGCACGTAAGCCTGTATTAAAACAGCACGGTTGCAAAGTGAAGAGCGCAGGAGATGGAGAATTCCAGGGCTTATGGTGCCCACTAAGCTCAGCTCTGACCCCTAATCCACAGGCCTGGTGACAGCCTCTGATTACGCCACCATAAGCCATCCTTCCTCTAAGATCCCCACTCTTCTGAGTGTGGGATGGACCTGCTCTGGTGTGAGCCGCAAGCAAAACAAGGGTGGCCGCTCACTGTAGGTCCCTTTTCCATGTGATAAAAAAAGCCGAAATACGTAGGCAAGAGTCAAGAGGATCAGGTAAGTGGTGAGGGTGATCTCACAGCTGAGTGTGACCCACTTTCTCTCACAGAATTGTTGCATGCACCAAGGCAAGCCTCAGTAGCCAGAATTTGCACCTGCAGTGACAAGTTCATGCATCCAGTCTGATCAGGTCTAAATCTGATTAGCAGAGAAACCACGCACTCAGATATACACAGGTACTTCATGGGGCTGCATTTAGCAGTGTAACACCTTGTTCTCTAAGTGCTCACGAAAAAAAGAAAACCACAAAGTAACTACAAAATCAAATGCATTCCAAAGGTACCCTAATTAGTCCTTTGTCTTAAGTCCTTATACAGCTTAAATCATAGGCTATAAAACAGGGAGCGCATCCCGTCCTCCATTTCAGAAACCTGCCAGCAAAGTCATTTTGCTTTTGTTTGTAACACTCAGAAAAGCAGCATAAAAAAGCCTGCCAAAATTAAAAAGTTTGCCTTCAGGCAAAGGCTTGAATAGAACAGAGTAGTGTGGTGAACAAGGAGGACAAAAATTAAGGGAGTGCTGTTGGTTTTGGCACACAAATAATTTGAGAATGCAGGACAGAAGGGGACATGCGCTTGAGAGATTCAATTATCATAATGTGTATGTACAAGTAAAAGGTTACGCGGGCAGCCTGATCCTAGCAGTTCTTAGGGGCATTAACAGAACATTATGAAAGTTGCACTGCATGTGCAATTTTCTTGATTAAAAAATAAACATGAGAAGCAGCGAAGTGCATCTGGCAGTGTCACATTGACACGTTCATGGCCAACCCACACGACTGTAGCCTCCCACACCAACGCTGTTTCTCACACCTTGTCCTCGCATCCTTTTCCCTCAGGGCTGCAGCTGCAGACAGGTTTCCCTCCTGTGACCTCTCACTGCCCTTGGGGCACCACACCTCTGTGTCCCTGGATGCGTTCTTTTTCCCCAGCTGAGCGCTGAGGCTGGGCAAGACTGGAAGATGTTGGCTATGAAGAATTTCTGGACCCCAGAAACCGAGGCAGAGCACAGGCCCCTTGTCCCTTGGCTACCAGATGCCTGGAAAGGGAGATCCAGGCCCACTGTAGCACATTCAGTTTGTAGTCCTGGGCTCTGCACCCTGATTTTTTCTCAGTTTAGTCTCCAGCTCTCTCTGCCTTTGAAATGCGTGTGCCAGTGCTACGAGGGGGAGATGGAGGGCCCTCTCCTCACCATGGGTGAGGCTAGGGGCAGCTACCGCTGAGCTCCCAGCACCAGCTCTGGCCCTCCCCTCTCTCCTGCCCCAGCACTAAGTGGCCTCTGCAGCCCCCTGGCCTATTCCGGCCATTTTTCCCCACGACTGCAGAGAACCTCACAGCTCTGGGATCACTTTGTCCACACCGCTGCCCAAAGCCCTCTAGATCTGGTAAATCAACTTTCTTTTTAAAAAATATAGCTCTTAACAACCATAGTTACTAATAGATCGTACTTACCAATGGCCACTACCAAACAGCTTGAGTTCACTAAATATCCCGCTCTAACACAAGCTCTGTGGAGCTCACAGTCACTCCTGTAACTCTTCCATTTTCTCATCAGCTGGAAAGCACCGGGAATACAGACACTGGGACAGAGCGGTTTTCTTTTAAGGGCCTCCCTCCTGCCACAAACTCAGCGTTCCCCTGCTTAAGCATCCGCTGGTTCTCACCTTCTCAGCTAGGTCGTGGTACTAACAAGTCATTTCTATCCAGCACGTGCAAGACCCACCAATCCCGTCCCTGAGTCTTTTCAGAACAAGCTTGAAAAGCAATAAAAAGAACAGTTTATGAACAGTGATGAATCTTTTTTTGGTTTTCATTCTTTTCAACTTACTCGTGTACAAATGCATGTTGTTCGAAGGAACCTACCACGTTATCCAAAGCAACCTGTTGGAACTGATCTTTCCTAATTAATCATTTTCTACAGTCACCACCTTGCAAACAATATATTTCTCGTATTAATAGACAAGACCACTAAATAGCGTATAATAAGTCCCTGCAGGACCTCGCCACGAGTTCTCCATGCAAAATGATTTTGTTGCAGTCTCCAGTGTGGAAACCACTTAGCCCAGGCATTATTCGATGAAGCACACTGCTCAAGTTCTCATACTCACAGAGACTCCCCCTACGCACAGAGACCCTCTCAGTTTACCCACCACGTGGTTCAGTTCTTTGGCTGCTATCTTGTACTAATTGCTAATCTCCATTTTCCCCTTTTTGTTTATCCATTTTTTTAACCTTCTTAATGGTATTTTTAAAGTAAAACTGTCTATTTTTCCATAGATCCAAAATAGCAATTTCGCTTTTTAAGGAAACACCCACACATTATTTCCCTCTTACACTTAAACTTTTCCCAACTCTTGGTTTTGCTCTGTGTTTTTTGACTCCTGCCTTTTCCTTTTAAGCGTATAAGGCAAATATATATATTACATATGTAAACATATCCATGTATATGCATCACCAGCTAAAATGCTCAAGTATTGAAGTTTCCACATAACTTAATTTGCATTAATAGCAATAGATAAGGACTAGACCAGAAATCTATGGGATTATCTAAACAGAAAAGGACACTTATGGATTTAAGTAATTTATTCAGCGCTCAAGAGAAACCCAGAAAGAAAATAAACCTTACTCCAGAGGTGCTAGAAAATGAAGAATAGAAACCTTAATCAAAATACCACTGGACTTGCACAAAAATTACTCCTCTGTCACTAAAGCCTATAAAAATCTCTACTCTCGGGACTATCGAGAACAGAAGAAGGTATCACGCATCACCAAAGAGACAGCTGAAAACTTACTGCTAATTGAAGAGAAAGTAGGACACTCAGAGGAGCACAGTAGTGAGCTTCAGCTCACACTAGGAAAAAAAGCCCGTTTGCTTCTCTTTGGAAGGCATCTAGTAGCGTTCTTGAAAGAACAGCACAGCAACAGCCACACCTGACCATCGGCTGGAAAAGGCTGCTTAATCATAGCTGTCAGAAAAAAGATAGACACAGTGAGAACAAGGAAAGGCTGCTAGAAAAGCAGGTCAGGGGAGGGGATAAGATGAGAGTCATATCTATTTAAAGACCTGACTCTACAAGAACTATTATTAATAATTTTCCCTCTATAAGATGATACCTAAATCTGTACAGCAGCAACGCAGGCAGAGAATACAAGGGGAGCAAGGTTTGCAGGGAAAGGCAATGTCCTTTATTAGAACAGCTGAAGGAAAAAAGAAAGTAGAAGGAAAACCTTTGGTGTTCAGACTCCCTCCAATTTAACACATCGGGCCCTAAGGAAGATCACTGACCACCCTGTAACGCCCTCATGCATGCAGAACATGGACTCTGGCCTCTGCACCCGACAGCAGTAGTGTTGACAAAATCCCTCAAAAACAGAAGTATTGAGGGCCAAAGTAGTATTCCCATCCCTTCCCCCACCCTTTGCTAATCTCAGTAGAAGCTGAAAGCATTCAGTTTGCTGTGAAGCAGAAAAACAAATAAACATTTTACATCATAGGGACAATTAATAGAATGAAATTAATGAGCTGCCTTTTAGTGAAATGAGATCAATGTGGAAATAAAAATGAAAATGCATAAAATGGATGGTAGGAGATTAAATAGAGGAAGAAGGTAATCGCATAGCACTAGAGTTTCTAAAAGTAAGAGTCACTGCTGTGCATTGGAAAGAACGGACAATGACGAGCTCAGCCTCGCAGTGCCAGTCTATCCATCCTCCGCTGTGCGGGATTGGCGTCACAGTTGGAAGCCTCACTGAAGAACTGCTCCTGCTTTCTTAAGATAGCATTTCCATTTTGTGCCTCAATGGAAGCACTTCTCCCAACTCCTACTCTCCCTGTGCTAGTATGTACCTTCTGGAACATTAAGTTCTGTTATTTATCATTAATCATGCACAGTATTTTTTATCCTAAGCTTGTTTTATATGCCATTTATTTTGACTTGGTGGGTCAGCCCGCTACATTATTTGTGCTACCCAATCCAGGAATTTTATCCATACTCCACAAACTACTGGGCTTTGTACTGCGCCACGATGGCATCAGATCCACAGCTTTCTCTCCTGTCGCACCTGGAGCCCTGGGGGACACAGCCAGACACACGTCAGTCACCGTGAAGGTCTGGCCATCCACTGCAGCAGCGTGAAGCCCCCCACGCTAGAGCAGGAACAACAGGTCCCCATCTCCTTGCTACACACATAACAGAGCTACACACAGCACCGCACGTTTCTCTGCGCCCACCAGCACCCTGCCCGAGTGCCAGGCCACGGAAGGGGCTCTCGCAGGACCGGGTCCCGCCCGGCGCTGCGGCATCGGAGGCAGCCAGGGATGGGGAAACGGGACCCCGGGAGCGGGCCAGGGACACGCAGGGGCGTCGCGTGCCCTGCCGCCGGGCCCTCCGCACCGCGGCAGCCGCGCTCAGCACCACGGACAGCAGCGGGCCCGGGGCCGCCCCCGCTCCCCTCACCTTTCCGTATGAGCTCCTCGCTGTCCGGCTCGTAGCCCGCGCGGTGGCAGCGCCTCCAGAGCCCCGACACGGTGGAGTTGAAGCGGCGGCCGCAGTGCGAGTCCAGCGCGGCGGCGGCGGCGGCGGCCGGGGCGGGGGCCGGGGGCCGCCCGGGCAGCAGGGCCCGCGGGGGCCGGGCGCGGAGCGGCAGGTGCGAGCTGGGCGCCGACATGGAGCCGGGCGGGTCGCTGCGCTTGTGGCCGAAGCCGCGGCAGCGCTCGCGGTGCCGCCGCGCGTCCGTCTCGTACCAGGAGTCGGTGCCGATGGCGACGGCCAGCAGCGCCAGGGCGGCGGCGGCCAGCAGCAGCCCGCAGCCGCTCAGCGCCTGAGCCGCGGCCGCCATCTTACCGCGCCGCGGGCGGCGGGGGCGGGCGCTTCCCTGCGGCCCGCCTGGGGGCCTCCGCCCGCCGCGACGCCCCCGGAAGGGAATCGGGGCCGGCGGACCCCGCTCCGCGCCGCTGGGCTGGGCTCGGCTCCCGGGGCGGCCCCCAGCGCCCCCCGGGCCCGGCCCGACGCCGCTCGCCTCACGGCGCCGCTCGCCTCACGACGCGCGGGGCTGCGCGCGCGGGGTAACGGTCGCGGCCCGGCCGCGCGCTGCTGCCGCCAGGTGAGGAGAGGGGGCGGGGCGGGGCGGGGCGGGGCCGCTCCTCGCCTCAGGCTGGCCGCCACACGGCCCCCAGCCCCCCGGGAGGGGCGGGGGTGTTCCGAGGGCTCTGTTTTCCTCAGCCCTCCGTTAGCACGTAGTGAGACATAAGGGTTCGAGAGCTGAACGGGTCGCTCTGTGTTACACGAGGAGAAGCAGGCGAAATCCAAGCCCTGGGTTAAATGCAGCGCTGCCAAGGGCACCAAGGGAACTTTGGGTCCTGCCCGGTCTGGGGGACTCGCTCCTCCAGCTGCAGCTGTTTGTCCCCAAAGCCAGATTTTAGGGGCATCACCTCTTAAAAGCTGGCCTTCAGCTACAGCAAGTCAAAATTAAAATTTAACGTCCCCTTTTCTGACATCCTTGACCTTGATGTAAATACCTTAAATTGCCTGCCTACAGCAACTGTCCACCTGTAGGAGATTTTGGTCCTGCCCCCACCTCTGGCCCTCCCACACCCTAATTGTCCCCCGCAGCCCAGCTCCCAGGGGCCCTGCTCAGGACAGACACTGCTTTTCTCCCCGGAGAACCATGCCTGGTGGGAACGCACAGCAACCATGCATAAAGCTTGCTTTTGCCACATTTCAGCACGCTTCTCTCTTCAGCAGTGTGTACTGGACAGATGGGATTACCATCCACGCAGCTGCACATTCGTGCCTTGAAGGCAGACAAATTGAAAGCAACTGACAGGGCTGCTGCTGAAAGAATTTTCTTACGCATACCAGCTAGATTACAAGTCTTCCACATCAAGAATGAAAAATAATTTTCAAACAATCGCTGCTCTACATAACACAAGATCCTTCAATTATGACAGCTCCCTTGTGGAAAGATGAGAATATTCATGTCTCCTAAATCTGCCATCCTATTATTTCCCCCTACTCTCCACATCAGTTCCTCAGGCTACAGTTTCAGAAGACTGGCTCTGGCAAGAGCATCACCCTTAAACAGTTCCAGGTGTTGTTCCCCTCTGCCCTGCTGCAATCATGCAAGAGCCACTGAACGAGGCAGCTGACTTACATTACTTTCAAGAAAAAAGGGTTGGGGGAGGGAGGCCCAGAGCACAGCCCCACAGACACAAACAAAGAGAAGGTGAAGCTGGGGACAGAAATAACAAAAGCTACATTGCTGCCCAAGCCCCTGTACCATCAAATCATGCCCTTGATCACCTACCTGTCTACATTCTTCCTGCTCTAGGGTTATCTTCTTCCTTCTTCCTAAAGAAGTCTTCTGTAAGAACCAAGAGTCATTTACTACTATTCAGCATTTATAGCCTGAAAATCTTTAAGCTGAAGAGTGTGTTAAGACCTGCTTTGAACCCGTGTTTTTGAAGGGTAAAGAAAATCCCTTTACTCCCTTCTGGGCTCCTCCTATATATGACATCTGATGCCTTTGTCCCATATGTCAGGTAACCAGCTTAGCTGTAAGTGTTGAGGAGCATAACTACCAGACAGGCTTTGTGTTTTTACATGAAAAAAAGTATCACTAATTACAAAGTATGTTTGCAAAACTCTGGATAGTCAGTTACCATGCAAGCTCTCTGCTCAACTAGGAGTAACTCACCTGGCAATACTTTTCAGGGAATGCAGACTGGCAACCAAGAATTTTGATCAGAACACAGCATTCCTGGCCTACAGTGCCATGGCAGCAGGTACAGCAAACTGGGTTAGAAATTTTTCTTACACTTGCGAAAGTCAGAGGAGTAGAGAAGAGGGTCAGACTCTTGAATTCTCTAGACTAACCCAGAGACATTGTTCTGTAATTCAATGAAATTTGAATTGAATGTGTAATTTTAGTTCAATGAAAAGTAGCAATTTCAACAACAACAACAAAAAAACGCAAACCCACAATGAAAAACCATTTATTTCATCTCTATTGTCTCCATGCAGAGCAGACCAATACAGATGAAGTGGGAAAATGCATAAGAGTAGCTGAAAAAATAGAGCTTAGAAAATACTAGTCTCTCTGCATTTCCAAAAGTGACAAATGTGGTGGAGTGATGCTCCATTTCCTCCCAACGCTCTGCATCCTCAGCCCCAGGGCTGACATTGCATGTAGTGGAAAGCCAGCCCCTCCTGTAAGCCCCGTGGATACCTTCTACAGGGTATCTTCCCAAGAACCGCAGACTCTCTGCGCCTGTGGTATCAGCCAAGAAAAACAACTGAGAAATTCTTTCTTCAGTGTCATCCACTTCACATTCCTGAACGCTGAGCACAAAATCCTGACTGTAGTTTAGTCTTGGCAAGAGTCAGTGCTGATGCAACAACACCAACTCATGGGCACTCACCTGGCAATGCTTCAACTTAAATACCAGCCTCATTTTGAGAAAGACATCTTGGGAAATGGCAGGCACCTCTTTCTCTACAAAATCATCCTCCAGAGCCCTACTACAGGGTCCAGCTAGCTTTAGTCCCCAGGGAGTGGGGGGGAACAACAAAGCCAGAACTAGGGAGGCTAATATATTCCCCCAGTCCCTGCAGGCTAATCATACTAATCTTCCAGCAAAGTGGATGCTAAGTTCAGACTTTCTGACAACTGAATGACAGAGGGAGAAGCTGACAAAGGAAAGCAACTTTGTTTTCCAAAACACTCCCCCTCCCCTAAGAAAAAAAAAAAGGCACTAAGCCTCCCTCACTGTGAAACTACTTACTGTGTGAGCCTGGGGTAAGGAAAGACGAAAAAAAATTAGACAGCAGTTCCTGGGCAGAGAAAGCTGCAAGCATGAGCTCTCCAACTCTCCCTGAAAAGTAGGACAGGAGCTGTCATAAGAAAAGAACTGTGTCTACAGTTCAAGAATCTCTTAGGAAAGTAAATGCCTCTGCTGCGGGCCGCATACCTGCATCACTGCTCCGACCCAAATTACCCCCTCTAGGGACAAGCCCTCTTGATAAGGCTTTGTGCAGACTGGAGAGCTGTGCTCATTTAGAAAAGCTCTTTAAAAACAAAACTGAATTGGTGCAATTCACATCGTGGCACCTGTTTTGTATCCAATGATTCTGCTAGTTCAATTAGACCAGCTTTTAAACAGATTTAAGCAAAGCGAGGATAAGCTCTGCAGAATGGATGATCTAGCAATTGCGCACGTCTCTGTGGCACTAAAACATCCCTGTGGAATGAGGGCTTGGTCAGCCCTGTCTGCTTTGCTCGTCTGGGCAAAGTGCTAGAAATGTCATTCATTTTTATTGGCATAAAATTGCCAAAAATGTTACCCCAAATATCGTACAACAGAAAACTCTTAAAGCATGCTTAATGCCACCCTTTCCTCTCCTTACTACGCACACAACTTTTCCAGACCCATTTTTTTTTTTAATCTTTTAACCATCAGTTTCACCTTTCCCATTTCACCCTCACCTCCCCGCTGCTGTGCCCCTTCCTTTAAGGAATCCCAGTATTATTGCTTATCCATTCATCCCCAACAGACTAACTCCACCATGAGGTAAGGCGGCCAGAAATAAGCTACCATCTATAGCTTTGGTTATAGCATGCCCTTAAACATACCACGTTGAACAGAGGAAAAGCTAACATGGGGTTATATGCTGCTGACCAGGCTGTACTGAATGGTGTCCAACCACTGCCCAAACTGACCTGAGCCATGGCAGTCTAGGACTGCTGTAACGTGCCAGGCAGGGCTGACATGCTAATCCTTCCTCCTCAAGAGGGCTTGGAAACTTGTGGGCAGATG
Source organism: Anser anser (assembly GCF_964211835.1). Taxonomy (NCBI): domain Eukaryota; kingdom Metazoa; phylum Chordata; class Aves; order Anseriformes; family Anatidae; genus Anser; species Anser anser. The sequence goes on along the minus strand of NC_139725.1, from coordinate 13,217,692 downwards.
GTGGGTGAATTGGGTCTCAAGAGCAGGCTCGGCCATGTTCAGCTGATGGTTATGAGGAGAGAAAGGTCAGAAATATCTACACGTGGCTTTCCTTTCACGTGTAGATGAGCTGATAGTCTGGCAAAAGAAGAATCATTTACTCATCATTTTTCAGATTAAAAAAACAGGCTGTGCTGACTGTTGGAGTGGTAAGGGCTGAGGCAAGTAATCTCCAAGCTGAGCCATTTAATTGTAGTGACCTATCCAAAAGTGCCCCAAGTTCTTGGCTCGATTTCAACATAAGTAAATACTAAACAGACCAAAGAAGTGAACTGCCAAGGCTAATACTACCTTTAGGAACAAGTGATGTCAATGAAACGCCAGAGATAAGTTGGAAAGGAGCCTTTCCCCTCTATCTACAATGCAGGTTCTCATAGCACCGTAACTCCTCGTGGATAGGGAGTTCTGGCTAAAGCTGTTGCTTTACTGTTGCTTTGCCATCCCTGTTCTGTCTCCGGCCCTCAGAGTGGGAGAAAAGTTCTTCATCAGCTACAGGGATCGCCTCTGTTGTGTTCACACAAGAGCTTGGGAGGTACAGTTCCATCAGAATGAACCAAATAAAACGTTGTCCATTCTCGGTGGAGCAGTTGTTCAGTTCATTTCTGCTCACTGTATCTTTTGCTCCATAAAAAAATAGAAGCCCTGATGTGTGGGATTTTAGCAGAACAGGGATAGGAGAGCCAGGGAACGAAGTCCTGCACACCCAGACCTCTTTCTCACCTGCTTCTCACACTAGCAGCCAGATCTGCACGCACACACATAGGAAATAACATTAGTGTTCCTTATTGCTTTGTAACAGCTCAGAGTCACTGCAGTGGCTCTGGGAGGCATCATGAAGTCAGCGCAGAGGTCAGTCAGTTGTGAATGAGAGTAGCACCATGACTGTAATGCCTGTACACAGGAGCAGAACTTGCTGCAGGGAGTTCCTGGGAAAGAAACAGCAAAATTAGGAGGGGTGTAGACCAATGCCAACAGGCAGCAATGTACAGGCTCATGACTGTTTTTTTCTTTGCCCCTCCAAATCTATCACGAGGAAAACAGCAGTTGTATGACACCATTACACAGCTGAGAAGACTTGTTCCCAGCACCCCAGACAAAGATGCTGTCTATAAACTGACGTGCATTTGTTCCACTCAGCTGCAAGGCTCAACTTAAGGTTTCAAAAACAATTTAAGCTGATTCTGCTGTGCAACTACCCAACTGCATATTCCTGCCCTTTTACTCACAAGAGAACCAGCACTTCAGCAGCATGTTCAAAGATGGATTAGGAACCTCATTCAACTAATAAATAGCCACAATTTAAAAAAAAGCTGATTAATTTTGCCAGTCTTTAATCAAGCATAAATCTAAGACGGTGGTAAAAGTGACTATATACCTGCTACCTCTGTATACTCTGCAAACAGCTGGGCCAGCACAAGAGATTATCGACCCAAAAGCAAGCTCCCAGCTGGTCATTACCGTTTTGCTACCAAATGTTCCTGCCTCCTCAGATGTAACTGTGGAGCTGGTTTTTGTTTTTTTTTTGAGCACTTCCTGATTTGTTTCAGTGAAAATGAACTAGGTGAGTGAAAGTCTCTCATTTAAACTACAGAAGTTAACCTGTCAATACAACTGAAATATGTGGGAACATTCAGGGGCAGCTCTGCCAGCAGATCTGAGAGGACCTTTACTGTGATACAACTGGATCTGGACCTGCCAGAGCCTCAGTCAGGCTCCGTGAAACTAGAATAATACAAATGGGGAAGGCTATATATATGTATACCAGAATATAAATAGCTGTGTAGAGAAGGGATGATCGACTGAGGTGGGATACAGTGAAACTATGAAATGCAGTGACAGAAAGAAACTTATTTTCTACTCGCACAGCAACACAGTGACATCTAAACAAAATTATTAAGCAAGATGCTAAAAAATAAATAATATAAAGCATCATTTCGTGCAGTGCAGTCAAACTATGGGAGATTGCAGGAGGCCCAGAGTAATGGATAGGGTCAAAAAGAGATGAGAGAAGCGTATGAAAGATATGTTCATGTGCGGTTATCAGACACAAAAGCCTGTATGGGGCCCTGGTTCAGACAGTCCCTAAGCCACTAGGTACAAGAGCTGAGAAGACAAGACTGTGGAAAGGGTCACCTTACTGGACATGTTTCTGAGCAACCTGCTCTAGCTGCTTGGGCTTCATACTGCACTAGCACAATCTTTGAGACTGACCCAGTTGAAGGTTTTCATGTTTTAAAGGGTCTTTGTGGTCCCATAAACTCAATAGCTAGCACATCAGCCTTGTTAATGGGATTTGGAAAGCTGGCATTCATGTGCCCCCAGAACAGGCATGGGGAACTGTCACAGCCCTGCTCCCAGGCAGTAAGAAGGGCTGCAGCACAACAGGAGGGAGCACTTACCAAGGGTTCTTTTCCTCCAGGAGATCAGGCACAACGTTCACCAAAGCAATATACAGAAATCCTCCAGAAGTGAAAGGGAGGATCCAGGCTACTGTTTCCCCTGCACAAGCACAGAAAGCTTTCATTAGTCCTGAGACAAATCCATGGGAGAGAAGATATACACGTGAGGATCATGGACTCCTCACATTCCTACTGAAGTTCCAGGGAGCCTTACCTGCTCCTTTTGGTGACTGAGCGCATATTGCAAAGCAGGCTCCTAGAATCCCCCCGAGAGCTGTGGATAGCTGCATCTTGGCTGCACTCCAGCGGTCAAACCCAGCCCGAAGTAGGATTGCAAAGTCCCCAACCTATGAAAATCAAGAGCCGACAGTTAACGAACATTCTCAGAGGCCACCCTTAACAAGACAAGTGCTTCAGGACTGTTTTTAACTTTCCAGATTTCCAAACTCTCAGGGCGCTATCAAAGGGACAAGAAAACATAACTGGACTCAGCTCTTCTCATTCACACAATAAAGCACCCTTGAAACCCCCCACAAGATACAAAGCCCTCTCACCTCATGTGGGATTTCATGCAGGAGAATGGCCATTGTGGTTAAAAACCCAACCTACAGCAGAGGAAAGAAGGTGGTTAAGAAACGGTCCCCTAGATCTGAGAATGAGACTTGCAGGATTACATCATGGCCCCTTTCTCCAAGTTAAGGTTCTTATTAAAAGCGCAGATGAGCTAACCCTTCCCAAAATGCCAGCAGATGGGGCAAACTGAGGTCTCAGGTTTGAAGAAACTTGGAATCAGAGGGTCAAGACAGGATTACTTTTCAATATAGTCTCCATTTTCTCAGAAACTTCCAGAAAATAGGAGGGAACTCCTCATATCTTTGGTTTTTTTGCATGTTGCATCACACTTGGGAACAGACATCTCCACTTCAGTATACAGCTGGTGACAGAAACCTTACCTTTCTGCTAACCAGGAAGCTGGCTGCTACTGCCAGGCCATGTGTGAAGTTATCAATGGTGTTGGCTAGCAAATTGAGGTATCCACTAATCTGCAAAAAGAGAAAAACAGCCCCTGATAAAGAAAGAGACATACGATAAGAGGAAGCACCAGACATGGCTCTTGCATAGGTTATACAGAACCATGATCAGATGGCAAAGGTCAGGACAATCTTAAAGTATGTCAGGGCTCAAGTACAAATTAAATACTCCATTCAGTTTTAGAGTAAATTCAGCTTTAGTGTAGGCAATACTGTCTGAGATTAGGAAAGACATCTTACTGGAAGAAAGACAGAGAGAGGGCAAATAACAGAGAAGCTTCAGATACAGAGACAGACAGAAAAAAGAATAAACCAGAGTATCTGATTCAAAATTGAGCCGATACTGGGCAACACTAATTTACACAGGTGACTGGCTTCAAATATGACCCGACCTTGTTTTCTAGCCATGTATTTTAATACCTGTTAAATATCTCGTCTTCAAAAGCTGGCAAGAACAATGCAACAGAACAAATGCCGCTGAAACTGCTTTTTATAACCATATAGATCTTGAAACATTGCACTAAAAAAACTTCTGCATGTGGGTTTGCTTTCCCTTAACAAAGAATAAAGAGAAGATAGTGATGACAGTCACCAAAAAAACACCTACTAGAAGGCTGGATAGCACGTATATGCATTTGTATGCTGACAAACAGATTTCTGAACATTAAAAGTGTATGCCAGTTACCTTCTTCAGAACTACATCTCCAGGTTAGACTTCCCTATCATGCTACTATGTTCCTGTCCAGAAAAAATTGTGTACTTGACCGACCCAAAATGATTTATGAGGGTACCACACCATATCATTTGCTCAGAGGTTGTTTTCTTTGTTTCTCATCAGATTTAACAAAAAACTACCACGTGTAGGTCCTGGGCCACTGCAGTTCACTGCAGTGTAAATTATCATCAATCCAGGAGTTAGCTGCATCAGACTGTCTCTGGACTGCAAGAACTGCGGGCATACGTTACCTGCAGATACAGGGCAGCACCCAGTGAGTGAAAAGGAGAGACCATGTAGAAAATGTAAGGCATTAACTTCTTACTTTACCATCAGGTAAGCCAAAGTTTATCTGGAAAGAACACACGCGCTAATGGGTTTCACAGGCCCTTTTCTGTCTTCTCCTCTTCCCTTTTTCTATCAAACTTTCCTTGGGGAATCTTTTCTTCCTGCCATCTGTACGCCACAGCTCAGATAGAGCTTTCTGTCAGGTATCTCTCTCAAAAGCATTTACTTTCTGCAGGTTACTTTCCACTGCACAACCTCCAAACATCTTCACAGGCTTTAAACTTTTCACAGTGCATACATAGTTAAATATGAAAATAAGGAATTAAGCAAAGACTAAGTACCATGTTTAAGTAACAATCTAAGCAACATCTCCACAATGGATGCAGAAGTTCCCTGCATGTTTTTGCAAGAAGGAGAAACACAAAGCAATGTATGCATACAGACCCATGAACACAGCAGTTTTACTTCTCATTCTTTATTTTCAGTCAGATGTGACTGTCTAAAATTTCTCCTTTTCATGTTGGGATTTTATGTGATTGCATTTTCCCCACAGGCTAGTAATAATTATTCAATAAGTTTTATATTAAAATGATTTCCCATACCACTGTATAGGGAAAAAATAGACTTCATGATTAAAACATTATGACTTTTCTTGTCAGTGGCTTGGGCAAAAGCTGTCACTGAAAGAAGCAAAGCCTTGGAGTGTTCAGAAATAAATTGGGTTGATTTGACAGTTATGAGCCTCTGACATTTACATTCTGTGAATACCTAATAGGATGTTCTCGTTGCTCATAAAGAGCGCAGCAAGATGAAGTGTTTATGTTCATGCTTCAGAATTAATGTCACTATGCAATAAAACATACTTCTACAAATCAGCGAGGACCCCTGTGCCATGGGGAAAAAAGAAAAAGAATGAGTACGGAAAAGGTACTCTACAAAGTTCTTACTTGATGAAGGAATAAAGGCTGCAATGCAGGGCAGAACCAATCTATGTTTGGGTGCAAAGGATGCCTCCCACTTGCAGTGTTTAAGCTAGGACAAGTTATTACAGCAGCAGCCAAAGAGTGTAAGTTCTAATATACATGGAGCAAGGATGACTGATTGCAGCTTACTAATCACTGAAGCCTTGAGGCGTGACATCTCTTTTTGTTTAAGTAGTATCTTTCCATTTTGGGGGAAAAAAAACCAAAACTGTTACTGAGTGCATAGGAGAACCAAAGAAGTCTTTGCTATAGATTTCTCTTTTCTTTGTAGGATCCTACCTTGCACACTTCCAGCGACATTTTCTCTGCATGTTCCTTCCCCCCCCCCCCCCCACCGCAGTCCATGACAGCCACTTCTCCACCAGATAAGGCCAGTGAGACTTACCTGTTGATCTTCCAACCAGGCAGAGCTGTCAAGCAGCATGCAACATCTAAGCTCTGCCAGAGTTTTTCAACACAACATTAGTCTGCATTCCTCCTCTACTGCCACACTGATTTTTATGGATCTTGCAGACATCTGATTACCCTTCAGATTTCTACCCTCTCTGAAACTCTAGTAAAATTAATTATGGGTTCAAAAATTATTGAAAAATGAAGGGCAGAACAGATGGACAGGCAGATGGAATGACTGCTTACGTTGTTTCCTAAGGAAACAAGGTAGAAATATCTTGATAATTTTGGTAATCTCCCCCCTACAAGAAAGACTATTAAAATCTTCAGATTAAATGCCCAGAAGGTAGAAAGTTAAAATTATATACATTAACTCCTGAGTTTCTATTTCATGTGTATTCCTAAGAGTCTGCAAGACTAAATAGACATGTTCGGATTTTAAAGCTAGAAGAGGTCTCCATGATCAGCTAAGACCTTCTATATAACACAACTGAAATAGAAACTTCCAGTTTCTGCATAAAGCCCGTTGTTTCTTAAGCTGTAGTGTACTTTGTAGAAAAAAGCTTAAATCACAGCTTAAAGCCCACAAGTGACAAAGAATCTACTATGTCTCTAGGTAAGTCGTCCCACTGGCAAGATACCCTCCATCACAGAGTTGTCTTCTATTTCTAATCTGCTTCTACTTTGTACAGCTTTAGCTTTTCACATATAGTAATGCCTCTTGCATGGGTATTCATATGCCTTAAAGTCACCCCTGATTCATCACATCTATAGAGCTAAAAGCTGAAGAAAAACACTTAAGAAAAACCATGTACTGCAAACCTGAAGTAATTATTTCAGCTCTTTTCTGATCACTTTGCAATTTATTGATACTATTTTGGCTATCATGAATACTACAGAAAAAGCCAAGTAAAGAGTCAGGTCTACAGCTATATGGAAAGGAACACTTGCTTTTGGTCTTACATACTCTTTCCTACTCACTTGGTCATCCTCCTGACTATAGCATCATAACGGAAGAGTGTATTCAAGCAATTTCCTACTATGATTCTCACATCTTTTTCCAAGGCACTGACTTCCTGGAATCTCTCCCTATCTTACAAGTGTCATCTGTATTCTTTCTTAATCTATTACTTGATATTTGCTTCTATCAAAACATGTTAAAAATTCATCTCTTTTGATCAAACTACTCCGTTTAGCAAATGTCAGCGACCTCATGCAGTCACAATATGACATTTAAGTAACAGAGTATCTGCAAATGTAAAGATGTACTTTTTTTTAAACAATCAATTACAAAAATCATAAACCAGTAATGAACAGATCTGAGGGGGGCTGCATTAATCCAGTCCCTGTTTATAACATAGAATAACAGATTTTTTATATTTGTAAGGTTGCTTTCATGCAGTACCAGTTTTATTAGAATTTGGGAGAAAGCTGCCAGTATCATTACCAAACAATCTTATGACTGAACAAAGGTAGGGAAAAATGTCTAGTTGACAAAATTTATCTTCCATAATACCATATCACTTAGCAATAATTACATGATTACTTTTTACATTAGAACAAGGCACTGAGCAATTGTGTCCCTCGTCAGTGTTTCATTTCTACTTGAAATCATTGGAGGACTAACCATCCCCAAAGTCCACAGTTCCTTGTATAAACCTTTCTAAAATAAATGCACAATGTTTCATAACCCAGTAATACTGTCTTCTTCAGCGCTGTCAGCTCCAGAACCACCAATGCAGCACCTGGCACTTTGTCATAGCATTCTGTACAGATTACGTGAATGTGACAGGTATCAAAACCGCCCAGTGATCTCAACATGTCTTTCACATTGCATAGTAATAGCTACAAGGTTACAGCAAAACAACTTTAAAATAGAAAGAGTGAAGAGCCTCTGACTGACCACATGTCCAGGTTTGGGCTAGTTTGCGTAACCACACTTTCTGTTCATAGTCACTCTCCTACAAATCTTTCACATTTTTAAGTGCTTTCAAACTCAAATTATAGGTCCTCCTTGGTCAAAGTGATCTTTTACTCTCTTGCATGTAATGGTCACCCAGGCAGGGTTTCCCACAGTGCAAAGATAGTAACAGAAGCAAGAGCAAAGCCAATCTAAAGGTTAGCACTGGGCAGTGGCTACAGTACTCCTTTTCTGTCCTCCACCTCCAGTCCTGTGAGCTCGCTGATTGATCTCCCTTATCCCAGGGCTACAGGTTTACATGGGAAGCTGATTTAAGATGATAAATTAGGAAAGAAACCTACACGGAAAAAATAATCATCATCATCAAAAAAATGTTTGCCTGTTTAGTTCCCTGAGTAGGCTCACTGTAGGGGTCAGATTAGGTCCAGTGCAAATGAAGCGATGACAAATGCAGGTTTGGAGGCAGGAGTGGAAAGGAGGCTCTTTTGGGCAGCAGATGGCTGCTGTTCAAAAAAACCTGAATTTAAGTTTTACAGCTTCAGCTGTCAAAATACATCCAAAAGGTGCCTTAAAAGGAAGCATGCTGTTCACAATTAATACAGCGTAGGCACTGGAGAAACAATAAAGTCATTACTCAAAAAGTTAAGCAAATAAAGATATATTGAGTATAAGATAAAAGGGTAAATTGAAAAGTACTGACTGAATCCTGAGACCAAAGTACAGAACACCCATCCCCAGGCTTACGCCTTCACAATAGTAATTTTGCCTCTTTTGCATAAGCTGCAGTGCAGATTTTCTCCCAATGAGTATCTTATTTCCTTCCTGCTGTGACTTTGACAGAGCAAAATTTAAGTGTAACTCACTCAAACACTGAGTCCCCCACTCAGGCACAGTTCTCTCCACAGACAACTCTTCCTCCTGACTGAAAGATCTTTGCCCAGAAAACATAGGATGTGAATCATCTAGAAAAGGGCTGCTTGTGGGTCTCTTACCTTGATTCTGTTGTCTGTTGGACACGACTGTGGAGTGGAGCCATTACACTGAGTTGAATCTGTTTCCTCTCTTTGGGATCTGCCTGACACCTTTGACAGGGGGTAGCCACTTCCATTGGGAATCTTTCCAGCTGGTGCTTTGTAATCACAGCCCTAAATTAGCAGAAAACAACTTGTCACTGCCTGTTTGTCCGCAACACAGAGCACGAATCTAGATTAGAAATCCAACCTTCAGCCTTAATAGTTTCATTCTTACAACCCAAATCAGTAGCTTTGGTACCCAAATCTACCCATGACAACGACCAGAAACAAGACAGACTTCAGAGAGTGTCACACCTTGTCACATCTGCACAAGAACAATGAATTCTCCAAGCATCAGGAGAAGGAAAACAGAAAGAAATACAGGGAATCAGAGTCAGGCCCCTTTGACATGAGCAAGGTTCCACTGGGAAGATGAGGGACTCAATCTGTCAGTCCTGCTGGCAGCTACTGCCCAGAGAAATTCAATTCCATCTGGGCTGGGGGTGAAGAGAAAAAGAGTCTTGTTCTCCCCCGTGCGTCAGGATAACTGAATCCTGAAGAGTTATTCTATAGCTGTGATTGTCAGTTTCCAAATAAACTGCTCATCTCAGACTTCAGTCTCTATATATGAGCTGAAGTTCCTTTCAATTTAGTCTCGAGTCAAAACAATAGCTAACTGCTTACCCAGTTCCTGACCTGCTCTTTTCTCTCTCAAAAGGCATGGCACAGAAAGTACTGAACAGCCTATAGGAGAGGTGCTGCTAGGAACCAGGCAGATGGGTTAGGACTAGCCACTATCCTCTGTCTTGGTGTTACCTCCTGGTTCCTGTTTTGTCAGTGTTGCTTCTTTGCTGCTGGGTGACTCTTGTCTGAACCACTGCACAGCATGCTCTGGCCAACTATAAACCCTGTCTGCCACATTAGCAGCTCCATGGAACAAGCGCCTGGTTCAGATCACACCCAGCAGAAGTGGACAGCAAGGAATGTCTTCCAAACAATGCTGGTCTTTACCCTGACTGAGGACGCAGAAGGCGAGTGAGTCCAGATTACTCACTAGAGCATGTGTCAGCAAACTGTCATCCCTCAAAGGTTATCTGAGGTAGTCTCAACTGCAGAGCACTCCAGCTCCCAGTCCATATAGAAGGGGAGCTCTTTTTTCACACAAACCACATCAAGAACAAAACCAGCCCAGAGGCAAGAAATCTCAGCTGAAACCACACAAAGCCTGTAGATGGAACACATTCTAGAACCATATGGCAAAGTGGCAAAAGGCTCCAAAAGGCCTTTGATAAGCTGCTCACAGCTCCAGGATCCTTTGCTGAGCCTGCCAGGTAGGGCAGATGAGGTGTTTAATACAGTGCTACGTGCCTGACTCACCATCTAAACACAACAGCACTCCCTCCCCTCTGGCTACTCACTTACCACACCAGGGCACTCCTTCTCTTCTTTCTCTAGGAAAATCTTCTCTAGAGTCAGGAAGGTCAGGAAACCGATAATCACCCAAAGACCCAGAAGCTTCTGCTGCTGAAAGCTCTGCCCTTCTCCTAAGGGACAACAGAAAAAATCTTCATGTCACTTCCAAGAACACAGTGTCTTCCCACATGGGAACCCCACCTGCCCCAGATAGTTTAATCACCAGTCCCAAGACAAAAACACAAAAGAACAGAAACACCTCCTGCAAGGAGTAGAAAGCAACTATATCTCTCAGAAAATTAAGTTAATCTGCTCGTTGTTGATCTAAGTAAAAGGTGTCCTCATCTCCAGACGCTTAGTGTGAAAGCCCCCCACCCCTTTTACTTCAACAGTGCAATCCAGAATGTTTCTTGACAACACTGGGAACTTCCCGGTGCCCCAGAGGCATGTGAACATCACATCAATAAAAATCCTGCAGCTCTATCTACTGAGCAGCAAGACCCAACATGAAATCTGACATTAGTGGAGCTACAAACTCACCTTCCCCTTTCTGCCACACCTGGGCAAGTTATTAAGCCCAAAGCTATAAACTTTCTTTTTAATTACATCCAAGCTTGTGAGATAATCATCCTTTCAGCCTGGCTGCAGAAATGGAGGTTGCAGTGGAAGAACAGAACGATTCTGCAGTGGGGCATACATGGGTAATGGAAACCTTTATGCTTCAGGACAACGTAAGAAACAAACAAGCTAGAGCAGGAAGAGAGTCATTAGGGAACCACTGTAGGAAGAGGGGAAAAAAGGACAGCAGGTAGTAGGTTCTGCTAACAGAACCAGAGCCATGAAAAGGAAGAGAACCACATGATCGTTAGATCTGTGGAGCATTTGAAATCCCAGGAGGTGGCTATAAGGAAGTCTGGGAAACCTACAGCATCCTTTTCACCGCTCTTTCATTTTTAGCGATGAAAGAATTTCTTAGCTTCTCAACAGGTGGGATGCAGCAGCACTTGCCTGCTCACATCAGTTTGCCAAAGCAGAAAGTTACAACTGCTGCGGGTTTCTGCAAGTCTGGCCATCCGAGGGGTGAAGGATACACACCAATACCACAAGCTGCATCCCAACAGTGTTTAGTTTGCTGACAAACACAGGTTTCTGTCACCTCTATTTGTTTCCCTCCCCACCTCCCCAGACACCACCTTAGTCAATGTCTCTATGGACAATCGTTCAAGGAGAAGTCATGGAAAAAAGATTGAGAGGAGAGCACATTTGGGCTCCAACTGAAGAAGTGGAGGGATCCCAGTTAGTTCCAAGAAAAAGGCTGTAGGAGAAGCACTGTTGTGATAGGGATAGATTTACAGGCAAGATGCACGTGATAGGGCAGAAACCCCCACCTGAGACAGCAGACATGTTCATGTACCCGACCACACACAGATTCATAACTTTCCATCAGGTTAAAGAAGCATTCCCTTTCCTTAGGGAAAGGGCAAAGGAAAATCAGAGGTTTACAAGAGCCCAAAGCAAGGTAGGAAAAGTCGATAGACAAGAAACCTGTTAGAAGTTACTAAACAAAGAAATCATGCTCATCTCAGGAAGTTTCCGATCTTGAAAACTTTGGAGTATAAAGAGAAATTATTACATGTTTTTATTTTTCATATACTTTCCCCTAAGCATTTGCTTTTACACATTGTTCAAAGCAGAGTAACAGCCTGGACCAGTTTTTGGGCCAGGGCTGACACAGTCTGGCTGGTTTTGTGTTTTTGGGATGGAACAGACCCAAAAAATGTAGCAGTAGGCACAGCATGAGCTGCTTCTATGCATATAAGGCTTTCGTACCTGTTGTTGCACTGCACGTGTAGGCCCAGGCTTCGGGAAGCAGGTGCAGAAACACATTCCCCAATAGTCCACCAATTGCAAAGCTCAACAACTGCTTCAAACGACGTGACCCAGCTAAAAAAAGAAACAAAAACCTGATTATAACTCAGCTTGAAGCCAAAACATCTCCAGCTGAGCTTTTGCACAAACAGACCTAAATTAGAAGCATCTGCAAACCAAGCTTTCAAAGGAGAGAGCATGGAAGAAATAGCTGGAGTGCAAAAAGAAGCCCTTGCACTGCAAGGCTGGGACAGCTGTGTGTGGGAGAGTCCTGGACCAAGCAGCTCCCCAGGGTGTACAATAAATGATATTCTGTACAAGTTCCTTCCAGGACTTGCATTTGTTAGAGGATTCCCCATCAAATCGACAGGTATGGCCTAAAGCACTGCAAACGTAATGCCTGCTCTAGGGGACAGTATTGCTGTGACACTGGGATGATACAAGATCCTGTTCATCACAGTCACAACCAAGGACCTCTGTCTCCAGAAAGGCTAACGCAGGTAGCAGGCTTACCTTCTGACCGCAGAGCAGCTCCTGTCTCAAAGGGGATCACGAGCAAGGGGAAGACCCCACTCAGCCCCACCATGAACGAGCCGATGAGGGAACAGACCCAGGCATCCAGCCGCTCACTGCTGAACAGGTTTCCCCAGGACTCTGCTTCCTTCTCGCACAGAGGGCCAGAACTGGCAGCAGCATGACTCCTCGGGAGCTGTTGAGCTTCACAGGCCAGGATCAGAAACAAGGAGAACGTCCCATCAAGCAGAAGCTTTTGTTTTGTCATCGCTAAGTGGTCTCAGCCAGGCTGGCCGATCTCTGGTAAGAATAGAGGAGAACAGTTCTGAGAGCATGCTGGAGGCTCTTTCCTACCACCCAGGAGAAAAGGCCTTGGTCACGCAATCCATCCCTCAGCATCTTACTACAGGTGGGTATCCCCCTTCCCCCATAAGGAAGCATCTGAAATTCTCCCCGATTTCAACACAGTACTAAAGGACACTGTTTATCATCAGATATGTGAAACTGTGCATGAGACACCTTGCGAACAAGTCTTCCTTCCAGAATCTCCCCTCCAGTGGGCTGGACAAGGACTCCCCAGGGCCAGGACCCACAGGTAGCCTTGTCCTTCAGTTTCCCAAGGCTCCAGAAAAAGATCTTGGCCAGAGACGTTACCAGGATCAGTCTTCTCTTTGCCTTTTCAGTGAGCTGCTCTAAGAGCCCTCTCTGGTACTTTTTGTCATGAAATTGGTATGTCAGAATTACAAAACCCAAGAGACACGTGGTTGTGGGAATACTGGGTAGAAAAGACAACTGAAGATACGGAGTAGCATCTAACAAATCAGGATGCAAGACAGGCAACTAAGTGGGAAAGGGAACATAACAGAGGTCCATAAAGTCATGATTGGTGTAAACAGCATAAACGGGGATAGATTATTCACCGTGTCTACAAATGTAAGTACTAACAGCCATCACGTGAAGCCAGTGAGGGTCGGCTTCAAAATGAAAACAAACATGACACCAGCTGGTAACTTGCGTGGCGGCATTTCTCCAAAAACAATGCAAAATTTTACATGGATTCAACAACAGACAGACTAGACAGTAGGAAAATAAATCTATTGATTGTTCATGGTTAGACAGCTCGTGTTAGATGCAGGAAATTCTCTTATTTTAAAGGAGCTGGAGATTGAAAGAGTAGTTGGAAAATATCTTATATACTTGCTCTATTTTTACTCCTTCCTACAAGTCTGCTGGGTTAGATGGACTCTTAGTCAAAGGCAGCACAGCTGTTACTAAGAACTCTTCAGTCGCAAGAGAACTGGAGAGAAAAAGGGCATGTTAGAAGCAGAAAATAAAGATAATTACACACTCACTGGCAAATAGGAAAGGAAAGCAAATGACACAAAGGCAGAAGTACAAATGCCTCCTTCAGTTTCCAGAAGGAGGAGTGAAACGTGGCAAGCAAAATTAATTTGGAAACAGGAGAACACAGTGGGTTAGAAAAGAATGGCATAAGGATTGTTCACAAGGCAGCTGCAAATTGAGAGGAATAACGGCATTCACCTGAAAGCATTTAAGAAACCAGTTACAGTAATCTGAAGCATCTTTGAAATTTACAGGAATATGGGAAGGCCACAGAAGGCTCAAGAAGCATCATGCCTCATCTACCTTCACAAAAAGAAAAAAATAAAAGGCGGGTGCGACTGAAGAAGTTACTGACCGGTAACTTCAATCCTCTGAAAGGTTCTTGATGAATTTAAGTGATCAGTTTGCATTTACCTATAAGATAAGAAAGTGATAAAGACAGCAAAGTATTAAATAACAGCCAAACAGAAAGGGGCCTGAAATTGTCAAGAAAAAAAATCAGGGTGTTGGAACTGATCTAAGGGCTCACTGCAGTGGAAAAGGACAACGTTGACCCTTGTCTCCCCATCCTCTCAGTCAGCCTCCCCTTCCCATGCTCAAACCCGACTCCATGAGTGAGCGGGTTCAGAACAAATCAGCAGAGACTTTTTATCCCCAGAGACTCTTCCAGTTTCGGTCCCCGAACTAGATCACTGCTGGAGGAGGGCCCAGCTGCAGCGAGCAGCCAAGGAGAACAGTAAAAAAACAGGGTCCCACAAAACCTGTGAAGGAGGACACCAAGCTCCAAGCACAGTAACCACAGACATCAGGAGTATGAAGGATGCAAGAAGGAACCATTGAAGATGCTAGCTTGGCTGGCTGCAAAAGAACCACTAAAACTTTTTGTGGAAAGATAACATCTATTGGAATGTAAACTATTGACCCATACAAAACCCATCCCTTGTTTCTGGACAAAGACAAAAATCCTTTAACATCCCAAGTTTAAGCCATCTCAGGTTTTTGTGGCATCTTATTGCAGTGTTATGATCTGGCTGTGAGAACCCTAGACCTACCTACCACATACTGTCAAACCAATCTCAGCAAAGATGAGCACCAAATGCCAGACTAATGAAAAAAAAAATCAAATGGATATGACAAAATACTAACTCCAATGTGCCAGGAGGAAAAAAAAAGGCATACACGATTACATTGATTCAGAAATAAATCTGAGCCAGCAACACAAGCCCTCCACTAAGCAGGGAAATGACATCCCGGGACATACCAACAGCTACATTGTTTTTGTGACACGGAGGTAGTGATTCCATTCTACTCCCCACAAACGAAACTTCGGCCATAAGACTGTACCCACCTCACACACTGTACTTTATAAAACAGATGTAAAAATAAGAGACGTTCCAGTGGACAGAAACAAAAATACGAGTTTAGAAAGTACAACCTGGAAGAAAAGACTGAAGGACCTGGGTGTGTTTAGTCTAGAAAAGATAACATTGAAGGGAACAGAACAGTCTGCATGCATCAGAAGTCACAAGGGGGAAAGTACTCAACTCTTCCACATTGTGGAATCAGCTCAAGTAGTAAACACAATTCAACTTGGATATGAAGAAACTAGTTTAATTAGTGCCAAAATGGTAATATACTGGAACAGGTTACCTATGATGCAGAAACAGAAAAAAAAATAAAAAGAGTAAGCTCCTTATCCAGATGCTCTTTCATTGCAACGACTAGATCCCATCTTGAAGTCCCTCCCACCCCTATGTCCCAGACCCTTGCTCTACTGGCAGGACCCTACTGAAAGTGGCAGCTCTTCAGCTGCCCGTTATTATCAGCACAAGAGAATACAGAAGGTTGAGTAGCAGAAGCAAGGGACATTTTCACCTCACAGCACTCCAGGTACCCATTCATCTCCGCCACTGAAATGAACAGGCACAGGGCTGATGCTTGGATTAGACCTTGAAAATGACTGAGAACAGCTTATTTGTGAGGAGTGAAGCCATTCCAGCAAAAAACATCAGGATTAATACAACTACCATATGTGTGTGAAGATGCGAGGAATACACATAGCAAAACAACTGCTCTCCTGCAGCTTGGCAATGATGGAAAGTGGCATAAACTGGCCCCATCTGTGCCATGGTTGCCACAAAGTTAACAGCTTTTGGGAACCGCTCTGGAAAAGAAATCATAACTGCTGCAACAGGTCCAATTCTTCCATCTAGTTCTCCCCACTCATAGCCCATGTCTTCCCCAAAGGACACCTGGAAGGGTCTCTGAGTGACCAAAATCCTGGATAGAGGCAGTAGCACATAGGGCAAAGGACATGTCCAGGGCTCTGAAAACAGGCTGCATATCTGGCTTCATTTCCTTTTCCCAGCAACAAAAGGGACCAGGGTCCTCCAAAAAGAGATGGTGGTGAACAATAAAGAGTCACAAGGGGTAGAAAACCAATTCCCCTAACTCAGCTGTGTGTCAGTCAACCTTCTGAGGTTGACAGATCTTTTTTCTCTTGTTAATCACACCAGGGAAAAACAGTACATTTCTTCAACCCGTGCTGGCTGACCATCATTACCTTGTAGCTCAAGAACATCCGCAAATCTCAGGCAATGAATTCCTGATGTAAATAGAACATCTATGAGGAACTCGGTGCATCATCCAGGACATACATGCACTGATTTTTGTGCTCAGCTAATTATTTAGAACACATTCCTGCATATGCTTCTTCACAATATACCATAACCACTTGCTCTAAAAAAATGCAGGTTTTATTCCTTAACCCCTTTGCTTTTCTATCGCATTGCTACATGCTCTTCATGAAATGTTAAGTTTACTTCAAGTCTCTGAAATAAAACTGGCCACTCCCGAGACAAATTTTTAAGAGGAAGGAAGGGAGCAATCAGAATGTAGTCCTAGGATAAAAAAAGCTCAAGAGAGAAAATAATACCCTGCCACTACAGTTTAAGAGGATGGAAGATGTCTTTACCTACCCCTAATTTTGGACATCAGCATCTGTTTTAGGAACCCTATAGAGAAATTTCTAAAGAAAGCAGTTGCATGTTCTCAGAGAGATCCACTGCCACTATGAGGCAGAAGCATAACCACGTTTATAAGAGATGTGTTTTTTCTCAAGAAAGGTATATATTTTTAAGAACATGCATAAGAGAAAAATCACCACTGCATCATTTACTCATCGGTTTTGACAAAGACGTCCTTTGGTATCACACCTCCTGGCCATGCCAGGAGCAGAACCTGTTCACCAGTACCACCAGCAGGTCCCAGAGCAGAGCATTCAAGTCAGGTCTGCTCTGACTAGGATTCTGAACTGAAGTAACAGCTAGGTCTTCCCAGCTCAGGAAGAACAAACATGAAAATCTGCCATTTACACACTCCTTAGTGGGAAGAAGGGGGAGACTGAACGCTAACTGAGAAGAGCACATGCCCTCCTCCTGGGAGACTCCCACAGCCTCCGCTACCTCACTGAGCTGGTCTGTGGCAGGCAGTGCCTGAGAAAACAGTCAAAACTCAAAATGCCAAGGTAAAAACCTACTGGAAAACAGAAAATAAAATATTTACACGACAAAGATTCCTGCAGGGACCCACCGCCTCCCTTCCTGGACGCTTTGCCTTTTCAGACCACACAGCTTCAGCTCTGTCTCAGCACAATTGCTCGCTGCCACACAATGACATTTCAGATGTTGTCGAGAGAAGGAAAAAAAAGATCTTTATAACAACTGTTATAAACAACTGTTTTCACTGGAAGCCAGTTGCTTGACCTTAAGAGTTGCAAAAGAGTATTGCATGGAAAAAAAAAAAAAAAAGTTATTTTCCAGGGAGGAAGCATTATTTTCAGCCAAAAAAATTCTCCACAAGCCGCCTCCCTCCATTAGCCCCGTGGAGAGCTCTGAATTCCTCCTGGAAGCCCTGACCCCGGCGGAGGCACAGCAGGCCTGCAGGCTCCCAGGGCACGCCGTCCTCTCTGTCACAAATCACAGCCTGCCTGCAGCGACCCCACCGCTCTGCGGGGACCCTTCCCCTCTTCCCCATTCCTCTCCTACTGAATCACTCATTTCTGCAGACCGGGCACATCGCAGCGCGTGCAGCCGGAGGCTCGCGGGGTTAAGCACGGCGGGGTACGGCGGGGCAGGCAGATGGGGCACCCGGCACAGCTCTGCCCTCACCTCCTCCCGCAGGCACGGCAGGCAGCTGAAGCACCGACTCCGTCCCCATCCCACCCGCCGCCGGCTCGCCGGGAGGAAAGCTGGCAGCCGGCTGGGGCTGCCCCCGGGCCCGGCTCCGCCGCAGCTCCCCGCGGGGGCCGAGCGGCGAGGCGGCCGGAGTTACTTCGCAAACTTTCCGCGCCCCGTCCCCTCAGCGGGCCCGGCGCAGCGAGGCTCACGCGAAATGGCGGCGCGGACCCCCCCGCCCGCCGCCAAACCTCCGGCCCCGCTCCAACCCCGTCCCCCCGCCGGCCCCCTCAGCGCCTCCCGCCCTTACCGTGCGCCGCCGCCGCGCCCCGTGCCGCCGCTGCCATCCAGCCGCAGCACGGCGCCCGCCTGCCCCGCCCGGCCGCCCCCAGTCCCCGCCTCCCCCGGCCGGCCACGTCGGTCCCGGCCTCCTCGGCACCAGCCGCGGACCCGGCGCCGCCGCCAGCGCCGCGCTCGCTTCCGGCCTCCGCCACCGGGGGGCCGGCGTCGGGCCCGCTTCCTGCGGGGACCCGTCTGCCGAGGAGGGGCCTGGGGGGATCTAGGGGGGCTGTGAGCCCCCTGTTGTCACGGGTAAAAGCGTGGCAGCCCTCCGTAGGACTCGCCCTCCGCAAGTTTTTAAAAAGATGAAGTAACTTTTGAAAGTACCTGCCGCTACACAGGTTTCTGTAGCAGGTGGATGTGTTACAGCCTTCCTGATGGCGCTTGGGTGACACCAGAGCTCTGACAATGTAACCCTGACTGTTAATGGTGAAGAGTATCCACGGTTCTTACTGAGGTTTGCAGAAACTTCATGTGCTCAAAAAACTAGGTCAGCAGAGAACAAAGATTTACTTTTATACAAGCTGAACTAGCTCAGAGCTATAGTTTCCAATACACTTTCCAAAATATGCTAACGTACCTTTCGGTTCCATCTCTTACCATTTCCCCTGCGACACAGAACTCTTCCCACTCCAATTTCCAGAACAAACCCCGTTCCCCTAGGAGACGCCGCTGATGCTGACGTTCCTCCTGTCTGCAGTCTCACCCCGGTCTCATTACATCACTCCAATGTCACGCCGCGGAGCAGGAGTTTGGAATTCAGTCAGCCATCAGTAGCCTGCGCTGGCTGGGCTGCTCTTTCCGCAGCCATGTAATGGGAATACAATCCGACACGGACGCACTGCGAAGGCGGTTTAAGAAAAGTTTCATCTTTCTCAGTCAGAAGCAGAAAGTTTATGTTGGGAGCTGAATTCTGAAAGCAAGTTTTGCTTCCGACGTTGTAAGTTTTATCGTTCCTGTGTTCCACGGCCGCCTTCCTATTGCCTGAATAACTGTCATCAGTCCCCAGTGGCGCAGTTCCGTGTGCTGGCAGATCGTGTCTGTGATTATCACAGTTAAAACAGGCAGGCACTTCTTCGGGTAAACCAAGCCACGCTGAGCACCTGGGACTATCGGAATCAAGAGCGGTATCCCGGGCTCAGTGAAGTAAATGGGTTTGCTTTTGACTTCAGTGGTGCAGGATTTCACTCCAAGGCATTGAGTTTTAATTTGTACCCTACTGCAAGCCAAACAGGGAGAATTCCGGATGAAACGTGCACTCAGTACCTTATGCCATCAAGTGGCAGCTGTACCACACTGCATCAAATGGAGCTTTTTCCCAGTGGGTGGCTGAATTCTTAGCTGTAGTGAATTTTCAGCAACAGTCTGGAGATCAGTATGGCTCAGTCATAGTCCAGCAGGCTGGGTCCAAAAGTAAAGGTGTAAAAACGTAAAGATGGATTCTGTTAAAACAGCGACGAGGCAACTGGAGCAGAGCGCAGGGACCTTCTCTTGCCTCCCTTGAGCCATGGCACCTCTTCAGCCTGATTTCTCCAAAAGTGACTTTTAGGTTTCTCTGTTCTTTACTAAATGATGTTTTTAGCTGAGGAGAAAAAAAAAAATCAGGTCACTTGTAATTGCAGACTAACAAAACCAGCCACCATAAATCCACTTCTCCTTCTCCTCCTTTTTGACTTGTAACTGATGTTTTTGCCTCTCTAACACCTTTATGTGGGTGTTTCCAGCATTTACCCTTGCTTAGGAGGTTTGTGGTCCCTTGTGACTTTCTTGCTGGAGTGGGGCACTGTATTGGTGGAAATAAAGCAGTTTTCCAAAAAAAAAAAAAAAAGAAAAAAGAAAGCCACTATAGTTTGTTAGGACAGAGGCATAGGGTGCACATTGTGCAGGGTCCCCAAAGGCTGGCATGTTGTGTATCCACAAAAGTGAAGAGATATCAGCAGAGCTTGATCCATATATTGGGAAATATTTTTATTTACTGAAAAAAAAACAGTTACTGATACATATTAGTGAATTAATGGGCAATGCTGCAAACAATTTGATTCACAAAGTCTTAACTAAAATGCAACTGCTTGACATGTTATTGCACAACCAGAAATAAATGCTAGAATTAGTGTGTCGGGTCAAGAACAAGTTTAATTCAATCAAAAAGATACTTTATTGGTTGGCTCACCAATCTGAAAAAAAATCAGGTTGGAGCACTCAGGATGAAAAATTGGTGGAATAAATATAAAATAAAAAATGGAAAATCAGTTATTCTCACACGTCTAGTTGGTTCTTGAGATTTCTGGATTTTGGCGGCTCGAAATTGCTCGGGAGCAGCTCGATACCATGTTGGGAAAAGAGGAAATACTCTTAAAGCTGTAATTCTGCAGAGACACCGCATGGAGGTGCCGCCTGCCTTCAAAATGAGATGGTTGGGCCCGCACCAACTTCCCGTTTCCCTTTTAGGGTTAGAGTTAAAGCATATTTCGGTGGGGAAAGAAGGAATTTCACCAGCATCAGGGCAGAGAAGAGGATACAAAGCGGTAGATTGTATCAGATCTCTTACAGAGCTACGGGCACAAGAAATTAAACCCGAGGGTGATAATACAAGTGGCCTTCAGAAAATCTCCTGAGGCAGCGGGGAGTCCCATGGCATCATACGGCGAACGCTTGCTAGCAACCTGGCACTGCCATTGCAATTCACTGCTCAGAGCAGGCTTTGTGCACCGTCCGGGCTTGGGAACAAGGCCGATGTGCCTGTACCACCAGTCCCCTCTGATGACAAAGAGGAGATGTTGTAAGCCTCATCCTGGAGCAGCCCCAGCCCAGGGAAGGTGCTCAGCCTCCTCCAGCGCTCTGGGGCTGTGGGAGAATTTCCTTTAGCCAGGCCCAGCCTCAGTGGGAGTAAGGCCCTGCGGGTCTCACGGAGATGTCGCAAACATCTGCTCTTGGTTAAGGAGAGGACTCTCAGGAGGTGCTGGGGGAACAGTTGTCTCTCCTAGGAAGACATTTTAGCCCCTGAACTTCCACCATAAAACTTGCTAATAAAGGGACTGGAGTGCCTTACCAAATTGACACTTCCTCACACCTAATAGCACTCTCTGCACTCTGTACCCAGGACATTTTAAACATTTTTTTCCTGTTGTTCAGTCAGAAGTTCCCTTTTGAAAAAAAAGGGTGGAACCTGAATGGTGTCCTGATAGTGCAAAGGGAAGGTACCAGAGCCTCAGCAAAACCTCTGGAGAGAGCGCGTAAAATATCCGATGGGAACATATGTATAAGACTAGGTGTTAAGTGCTGAGAGATGGGGCATGGGCAAGCAGAGAGACAGGGAGAGACTGTGAATCTGGATGGGGCAGGAAGATTTTTTAAAGTTCTTCCAGTTAAGGGTGGTCAGGCACTGGAAGAGGTGGCCAGGGTTGCTGTGGTGTCTCTTGAAGATTTTCAAAGTTCAGCTGGACATGACCTTGAGCAACCTGATGTAAATGTGAAGCTAGCCCTGCTTTGCGTGGGACACTGGACTAAGAGACCTCCAGAGATCCTTTCCAACCTCATGTTTTCAACAGTCCTCTGAGTCAGAAAAAAAAAAACAGTATCAAGAGGTAACAAGTGATTCAAAGGGAGAGCCCTTTGAGTGTGTGGAAGGACCTGTGAGGCCCTGAGGTCCCAGCAGCAGGCATTTTTGCCTGCTATTTGGTGGGAGCCGAATGCAATAATGCTACTGCCTGGAAGTCCTGCTCTGACTCATCCCAGGACACATTTCTGCAAGGCACAGCAGAAAAGGAGAAGTGACTGCTGAGCCCTGAATGAGGGGGGAGGGGACCTGGCCCCATGGAAGCTCAGAACAGGGAATTTTAGTCTTACTCATCATATTATTTTTATGTTTGGTTTTTCAGATGTAAACCTCAGTGTTTCTGCCAGCATATTAACTCTGTGTGCACCACAAGTTTGTCCACTAGCCCGAGTGACTCCTTTAAGCCTGCTTCCACGTACAGATGCACAACTTCCAGCTGGGAGCTCCATCTGACCCACTGCAGTTTACTATTGCTTGTAAGGAACAGAGGGAGTGACAGATGAGGGCTAGTTAACCTGGGCAGACTTCAGTGTTGTGTTGGAGAAAGAAGGAAAAAGATGGGCCTGCTCTGGGTAAGATACAGCCAGAGCCAGATGAGTGAAATGTGGCAGATGTACCAAAGAGGATTTATGGAAGTTCACTGAGATTCATCCTGAAACAGTACTCTACCTAGTATTAACAAATGTAGGCGAGAAAAGGAAGGGATATCTTGCACATGGCAATGAACGGCAAATAGTGCTGGAAGTCTAGCAGAAGTTAGACTTCCAGCAGAAGACCAGTAAAGGTTGTTCCTCACTAAGGCTTCAGACTTTATTAATAAGGCTGCAATATCACCCTGCCAAGCAGGGTATCAGCATGTGTGTGTTACACAGTCTTTATCTTATGTCTAGAAGTAGTTAATGCTGGGTTCTGACCAAGAGGAGGGGTTTCTTATGTTCTTCAATGTTCAGTAATGAAAATCACTGCACCCTGATTTCTGCAATGTAACACATGTTCTTCGTGAATACAGGGTACAGTCCCAACCATGGTTCCTGCCCTTCAGTTGACAGAGGAGAGGCTGGAGCCCTGTGTAGGTGTTTCAGTATCAGTGTTTCAGATATACAAATACTACATAACCAAGATTCACACTTTCATCCTCTGCATAGAGTGAGATGGACATCCCTCCCTAGTGAGGTCCATATTTTGAATTCCAGTGCCAAGATTCACACTCTCAGCTATTGCAAGTAGTGAGACCTATGCTGTCACTCACCCTGAGTGCTGCCAGCTCCAGAGTGGACAGTGTTACATACCCTTTAAATGGTGTAGCAATTGTTTGTCAGGGTTATAAGATTTGTGCTTACATTCTAAGACATGGCATGCAGAACAGGTTAAATATCAGGGGCCTATAATGAAAAGATGCATGGAGTGCAAAAGGAACCCCAAAGCAGAAATGGTGTGATTCTGGATAATACCCACCTCAAGCCAGCAGAGCCAGAATTAAATTATCCAACTTTTTAAATGCAGGAGGATCCATTATTAGTATTCACCACTCAAATTCTAAGTCCAAGTATTCTTGTCCACTCCAGTTTTCTTCCTATGAGGAGCCCGCAACTATACAGTGGTTTACAGACAGTGGTTTACAGTTTTCTTCCAGACTTTTGGTGAATTTACACAGTCTCCCTTTGGGTACAATACAAAACCTCACAGTAGGCTGGTGCAAACAGTTCTCTAAGAAGATCAAGGAGAACATCTCTTGCTATGTTTGAATTTGACATGCTGCATTATGGAATACATTCTCAAAGGCGGAAGAAAACTTTAAGATCAGGGTTTTTCCATTTCTGTTTGTCTATAGCGGCAGAGGCTGTATAAAGCTGGCAGTAAACTAGGTGCCACTGATAGCAAAGTTCATCCGAGGTACCTGAAAGTAGGTGGGGGAAGCCCTTTTTTTTTTTTTTTCTTCTCCAGCTGGCAAAGAAGCCCAGGACTGGTGCAATAGTGGGAGTGCCACAGGCAAGACTGAAATAGTAGCAGACATTATTATGGAGTAGGATTCAGAACAAGAACAGCAAAGAGAATTGTCACTGAAGCTCAGCTGGCATTCATTGTCACACAGTCATCGGAGAAGCTTGAAGTAGTGTTTAAATACAGCAACTTATATGCAACATCCACCGTAAGCAATCCAATACAGAGCAATGTTTTCCTGGTGCTATGGGTCAGTGATGAAATGTTGCACGGAAAAGTAAATTTAGCAGAGATCTCAAGAGGAATTATTAGAATAAGGAACCAAGTAGCCTGGGGCAAGAAGGGCTATGTAGGGATGGATTCGAAGTAAGTCTTAGGAGGAGACAATGAGGAGTCAACCATGCCTCAAAGATGAGGTCTAGAAAGCTGATCTTAATGTAGTTTGCTGTGGACAGTATCAGATACAATAGTATCAGGTAGAGAAAAGATAGCTGAGGGAAGTTGTGATACAGTACTGCCAATTTTCTTTTTTTCTCACAACTTCACACACTACGTGTTTTGTATTTTATCTTTTGTTTTGTGTTCTCAGAAGCCATAACTCTTGGCGCACTGAGAGCCGCTGTGGAACCTCAGTTTCTCTTTCCTTCATAAGCTTTCTATCTTCATCTTAGGGCAGCTTGAAATATTTGAAAACATAGAACTGGCAAAACCAAAAAATCTGGATAAAGAAAGAGATCCCCATATTAATATTGCAAGGATCTAAAGATGTTTTAATGAACCACAATATTTTTATTTTCATCCTTTATGTTTGAGCTTCACAGATCTTGCACCATCAGAAGTGGGGTATGCTCTGGACAGTAAACAGCACAGCTTTTCCAGCACAAGCGTTTACATACGCTGAGCAAATTCATCTGCTGGCTGGCAGAGCCAGTGGCCCCACGAAGATCACAGATTCTGAGTGTGAAAGCTTTGAAAGCTTATCAACCTCCCTCATTTCTTGCTATTGCCATTATTCTCAGCAGTCTGGGGCTTTGCTCCCCTAATGCTGGGCTTGTCCTACACAGCTGCCCACCCCTGATAACACAGCTGAGGAGCCCAGAGGAAGTTGTACAAGATGCTTTTGTCAACACTCCTTCCCACACAGACCATCTCCTGTCTCCTTTGTTACTGTAAATTGACATCAGAGCTGCTGAATCATGATATGGGAGTCACAAAAATGTTATTTATGCTGAAGAAACAAGGCCCCCTCCCTCTCATTGTTTCCTGCTTGTGTCAAAATGGAGCCACTGATTTTTGTTCTAGCTCCTCCTGTGCTGGTGCTCTGGGTGAAGCAAGATTTGATGCTGTCCTGCATTGGCCTGCTCAAAGACAGCCTTGCTGAGCAGACACTGTCTGGACAGTTCACTGTGAAAAGCCGCTTGGAACCAGTGTCTAAGACATTTGCCTACAGGGTCAGAGCCCCAAGGGAATTTTTCAGATGATACACTGCACATTAGAAAAGCTGGCCTCCCACACAGAGGACTTACTTGCACTGCAAAAATGTTTTGTTAAGGTGCTTAGTTACAACAGGCTTTATTCCTAAGCTTATAGATGGAGATGAAGTGTGGTTTGCCTTTACAATACTGTAACTGGACTCCTAATGAACTGTTTTGAGAGGTTATGTATAAAGGGAAGCATGGGCTAGGATTTGGAAAGCATTCGACAATGTAGAAACAAGAAGAACGTAGGCGAGAGCAGAAAGAGGCAGGGGGAGCCATGGCTATAGTCAGGGAGTCATTGATGGCCAGAGAGAAGAAGTTACAGAAAAATGAAATATTCAGAATACGCAGAGAACAGGGCTAAGTTATGTCGAAGAGGAAGTCTGAGAGGCCTGGCAAAGGACAAGGAAAGAAAGAGATTATTATCAAGCCACCCAAAAACTTCAGCATTTTCTGCATATAAAGTCATAAACATATAACATTGTTATGTGCAGATAAATGCTTTTTGGACTCATATTTCCATACCCCAGTGGGGTATAACTTCCCTACTTTAAACTAATGCATAGACTCCCTATAGGATTGCTAAAGTATGTAGGGAAAACTTCCAGACTTTTACTGCCTAAGTAAATTTATCAAGAAAAACACCTATAGATCTTTTGCATAAATTCAATTTAAAACTGTGACATCACTTTAAAAAATCTAGGAAAAATCACAGATGAAAAGAGCTAAAGTTGTAATCTCTTTCAGTGGAATACTGTTCCTCTGCTATTCTTTTCCAAATTCTTATTTTACAACTAGCCAACAAAAAAGACAAAGCTGTAGTCAAAAAGAAAATGTGGAAAAGCAATAAAGATTTCAGTTCTTCATTAACTGACAGTCTTCCCTACTATGACTCACCCTAGGGTTATCAAAATATGTAATAAATTCAAAATAACAAACCACTCCAGAATTATGAAATGATGTTTTTGACACAACATTGATTTTCAACACATTACCAAATTGTTATTGCTGCTATTGTTGTTTTAGCAATGGTGAGAATAGCTTCAAGATGAAATGATACCTGTGCCAGAAAAATCTTGTAACCTAACTTGAAATCAAATGTAACAGGAAAATGACAGAAACTCTAGAAGAAATTACTGGAGACAAAAAGAAGATAAATTTTAAAAATACAGCTAGTGACTTAATTTAACTGTGTGACCTAAGTCATGTGAAAAATTTCTTTGTTAACAACAAATTAAATCATCTCTTTTGTTCAGTCTGACTGTCATTGTTTGGCTCATAGCACACTAAAATACAGCACAAAATTAAAATACTTATTCATTACTAAATGGTTAGCTAAAACCAGACTTTAAACTCTTCATAAAATTTCTTATCCTGTGCTTTATTTATCATACGGTTGCAAGCATATCCATCCCAGTTCTATTGAGTAAATATTCTTTTGTACTGCTACAATACAAAGGTTATGGAACTGGGTTATAATGTCATAGTCCATTGAACCTCCTTTGGGAATCTTCAGCACATGCTTAGTAAAGACAACACTGCTTTTGGCACTATATTTCCATTAAATGTAGGGGAGATTCAAGAAGGAGTGGGTGATTCATGTCCCCTAACTGATAAAGGATGAGTGACAGCAGTGACAACTGGAGGAAATCTTTCCATGTTTTTTTTTTTTTCCCCAGACATGTATGGATTTTAAGCTCTGCAGCACAGTTTCAACTGACTCTTTGCTTTGTGATAGTAGCATTTTGGGCTTATATTGCATTTTTTATCAACAGACCTCAAAACATTCACTTCTTCTTTAGACACAGTATTTTATTTCAAAAATGGCACTGAACATGTATTCTCACCACCACCATAACCGACAAGGAAAATAAAGACACAGAGAATGCAAGTGACCTATTCATGAGCTGAGGAGCCAGAAAATTAACCCAGTATCCTAGATTCCAAACAAGACCCCAAACAGTGGATCATACTCTTCTCCAAAGTTAGCATTTGTAATTCTATTTTCTTTTATGAAATCTACCTGTCCACAAAATCAATTGAGAGGTGACAGCTAATTAACATGACATTTTTGCAAGCACTGAGGATTGAAAGAGAAACAAATTAAACAGCATGAGAAAGAGGTCGGAGAGGGGACCTCTGGAGAAAGGTGGTCTGGAAAAGCGCACAACAATGTGGCTTTAGCACAAATATAGGTAAAGGCAAAGCAAAACTTGGGGGTTTTGGATGGTGATATTGGAAGCAGCAGATTAGTCACCTTTCATGTTTGGGAGGAGTTATTTATAGCTCTTTGTTTTCCACTTGGTTTGCTGTGGGACTCTGACAGAAAACACATGGTTTTCTGTGTTTGGCAGGATGAGGAAGGTGACAGACTAGGCTTAAGAGCCAGACAAAACTACAGATCTCTTATTTTGCCAATGCAATTAGTAGTTTTCCAGCTAAGGGTCTTCAAAAAAAGGGGGGACAGGGACGGGGGACAACCCACCATCCATCAAGTATCTTTAATAGTTTGCAATAGGATAAAAGTTTTAATTTTGGATAGAACATTTTTGGACA
This sequence comes from Anser anser, assembly GCF_964211835.1. Taxonomy (NCBI): domain Eukaryota; kingdom Metazoa; phylum Chordata; class Aves; order Anseriformes; family Anatidae; genus Anser; species Anser anser. The sequence goes on along the minus strand of NC_139725.1, from coordinate 13,189,729 downwards.
CTGAATGGCCATGAGATTTATTCGTCTATATACGGAATATTTATTTTGGATTTTATCATTGGAAATAATTTGAAATTGGTCAGTTTATCCGCAGGAAATTGGGATGACCCAAGTGCAGGCTTGCCACACAATCTCTAAAATTTGAGCTTGTGTTTCATCAACCATGTAATACTCTCAATTCTTAAGGGACTAAGAGGATAAGCAGATGTACAAAGCAAAACTGTAATATTTGAGGCTTGATGGGAGATCCGCACTTTGGCCAAGAGGCGTGTACGGTCTTGCCTGCTATTTATTTTCTCTAACATTTAAGACACACATCCATCATTCAACAAACTGGCTTCAAAACAGCTGTTCCTAGTCATCACCTGCCCACCCTAGGATGGGCTTTGTCATGCAATTGAACATGTTGTAGAACAACAAAAGAACAACCAGTATTTGGATAATACAGAACGAAATAGTAGTTTGACAAGTTTATCAAATACAGAGCATAGTCCTGTTTCTGTTGCATGATGGACACAAGAAAAGGTGAGGCAGAGACTGATCTCTGAAAAGGCTTTTTCCCTGAGAGGCTATTAAAGAAGCACAAAATCTGAAAATCACTCGTATCTGACACGAAGGAGCTGAGCTGCTTTTGTAAAGTTTTCTAAAGGGGGCTGGCCCTGCTAAGAGGCGAGGAGATGGTCTCAATGCACTAATGGTTCTTTCCATCCAAATTTCCTGTGTGTGTCACAGCTGCTGCTCTGTGCAGCTGTCTCAGTGCGTTGATTTTTTTTTCTTTTTTTTTTGTCTACCCCATCTCATGTGTTTAAATGGCTTTTAATTTTATTTTACAGATCAGGGAGATAAGGAGTAAGAAATACTACTTCAATTTCTGTAACACATTGAGCATGAAACCCTCAACAGGCAAATATCTGTCATGTTGGTTAGTAATTCAACAGTAAACACTAATGCATTCTTACTCAGGTAGACTTTTATCCTCGGGCTTTAAGTTTTCCTTTGTTTCCTGCTTGTTTTTCAGGCACATACAACCAGGGATTTATCTCCTGCCAAAGGCTTTAGAAGGCCTCACTCTTCATGAACTGCAGTAAGCACCACTCTTCCTGCTGTAGAGATGATTTACAGGAAGTGCACAAAAGAGTACAATCAGCTTCCCTACTTATCTGTAGGGTTCAACAAATTTCAAATCAAGAGGAGGGTGATGTGACCTTTTAGTGATGGAGTCTTATGGGAGCTACCACTGCCCTCCAGTTACCATGAATATATCCCCCTGGGGCACAGGGTGGCACTGGTTTTAGTCATGGGTGCCTTCCAGCAGACTGAAGCAGGTGTTATTACCCCGATTTCTTCAGATTTCTCTCATTTCATTCAGTAGTTGTTAGTCACATTCACTGCTCATCACCTACAGGTGAAGGTAACAGCTCAAGACAAAAAGAAAGGGCTGATGAAGAGCCCAGCCACATCATGCCAAAGCTCACAGACAGCAGCATGTAGTGGTTTTGCACTGGTTTGTAGGAGCATTGCTCCATAATTGTCAGTCCTTGTGCTGTCCACCCATCTGGTGTTCATGTCATCTGCTTTTTCCCCTTCCATTCTATGGGCAAATAGACCTCAGCTGCTGAGTGTTGCTTCAATGTAAAATAACACGTGGTGCTTGTGGTGTGGGAAGGAAGCTGGCTGTGAGAGATAAAAGTTGAGGTTAAGAGCAGACCGACTGTTATGCTCCTGGGGCTTTGCTGCTCTTTGTATAACCTTGGTGTGGCTTAGTGATACAAATCAGCACTACCTATTCTGATAAAATCCATCCACCAGAGGCAAGAAGCAGCCCTACCTCCACTTCTTTTTGGAGTTATTGCTGCCCTGATATTCCAAAGGGTCTGGATGGGTCAAAGGTTAGTTTTCCATTGTATTACTTACAGAGAGTGACCAAGTTTGTGTAGGGCTTAGAGACTTAGGAAAGAAACTGGAGAAGAAATATATCAGAGGAGCTGCAAGAAACAAAAGCCTTCTGGGAAATTCCAAGGTTGCCACAGAATAGAAGTGTCACTGAGCATGTTTTTGCAAAACTACCATCTTCTCCTTCCTTCCCTCAAGAACTAGTGCAACTCACTTCGAAAGAGAAAGAATCAGACAGCAATGAGCAGTTCACCCAGCTGTCCTGCTCTGCAAAGCTCCACTGCTTTACTTCACCCAAACCAGTAGGCAGGCAGAAATGCAAAATCATGCCATTTGTGACATACAGAAACAAAGCTCCATGTTTGCATGGGTGGGGGAGAGATACAGTCAAGCTTATCACCAACTGGGACAAATGCAGGGTAGAAATGGTCTGGTTACTTTAACTTTTTCTTTTCCCCTCCAAGCAAGCCTTCTACGATTCTAATTGTTTTTCCTCCTAGGAAATGTAAATCCTAAATTAAGCCCAGCTTCTTTGTGCATAGTCAAAGAGACTGAGACTGATATTTCTGAAGGCTAAAGACTGAAACTAACGGTTCTGGAAGAAGCCTCAACAAAATCAATCTCTAACTCTTCAGTGGCAAATAATAAGAAAAATATAAAAGACAGGAAGGACTGAAAAAAACAGAGAATATCTGAGCTGATCTCCTCAACGTGGTCTTTAACCAATTGTAAAAAAGAGTTTCTACCTGATCTTCTGAAGCTTTATGCAGTAAGGAAAGTTGGGATGTTCCTGAAGGTATAGAATAAGCAAGCGTGGGTTTACCAGGCACCTCTTTGGGAGCTTCAGCCATTTCCTTAGCAATGCCCAGAGCAGAACAAACATTGTCCTTGGGCAACCTTGTCCGATCATTCTGTCATCTGATTCAGACTCAAGCTGTCCGCTCAAAGGGAAAAATTACTGTAAACATCTGCATAATTGAAATCTGGGAACAAGAATAATTTTAAATAGGGCTAAAATTGTTAAAATGTTCACAAAGAAGGGAAACAAATATCTGTTCTTCCTTTGAATTCAGCTCTATCCTGACCATAGCTCTAGCTCTGTCACATAATTCCTGGCATAAGGAAATCATTCCCTTTAAGTAGATTTGGAGGAAACAGAATGGAATTGGTATGTAGAAACCCTCTGTCATTCAAAAGACATAATTTTCAGATTTTAGATACAGATTTTGTTAAGGTAAAGCCAAAACATTTGCTTCAAGCAGTAAAAAGGTAAAGAAAGAAATCAAAACACATTGTTCTGAATTAAGAAATTTATGTTATAGAGTGGCTAGTGGAGAAATGATACTTTCTGTTGCTATGCATTTCTGATCCTTACCTGAGGATCATCTTCTATAGTCTCAGCAGCAAAAGCTGAAAGAAAAGCTAGAGGAGCAAGCTCAGTGACTGCCCAGGCAGAGTCATAGGCAGGAGAGATTATAGCAGCACGGCAGTTTGAAAAAGTTCTCTCTGAAGAAATAGTAGAATCATAGAATCATAGAATATCCCAAACCCATAAGGATCATCAAGTCCAACTCCTGGCACCGCAAAGGTCTACCCAAAATTTTAGACCATGTGACTAAGTGCACAGTAAGTAAGTAGTAAGAAAGAACTGAAAGAAACAGACTCAAATGTAACTAGCTTAGCCTCTTTCAGGGCAGATTTGGGTCTTAAAGAACACTGATTATGTCCACATTTTAAAGACTGCTTTCCATTTTCACAGTTTTACCCACATGACAAAGTTTAGCAAAAGTTATGCCTTTGTTCACAGAGGGAGATTTTTCTATCCTTAAAGCAATTTTGTACCTGCTTAACTTGTAAAGTGTTGTGTTAAATCCAACCAATCAATGCTTTCTCTACTGAGAGGCCCCAAAAAAGTCTGACTACAGCAACCTCATAGCTTCCTAAACACTTAGAAGTCACTAGTCCTGAACACTTTTTGAGTACATTTGCATAAAATGTACCCATTCCCTTCTATTTCTTGCCTAACACATTTGATTATTTTCATACTGCATATTAAACCACTAACAAGGTACAAATTTCAGAGAGCATGATCTAGTCTAACAAGTCTTAAACAAAGTTTGAGAGGACTAAAATCCATGGTGTCCCTCTTCATCTACACTGCATGTGAGTGTAATGAAAATTAATGATAATTTGTGATTTTTTCTTCTCAGAACTTACATTTTTATCTGCTGAAGTTAATAATACTCACTTTGGACAGGCCAAAAAGAGAAAAACAGTCTCCATAAATGTTAAGCTAGGCTAGAAATAGGTTGAGATGAATATCAGGCCTCTGGAAAACATCTGGAAGAAAGTTGGGAGTTGTGGTCAAAGCTTAATGAAGTAACTGGTGAAGAACTGCTGGAATAGTTTATTTTTGAACGTTTCCTTTCCAGAATGGATATTCACATCAACAGGCACAATAAGGATCTCCTCCATGCTCAGGACAGGCTATTTTTTTACATTTACATGGAGCCCCAGAAGTCATGATATGGAGTCCCAGAAGTCCAATTTCAAGTGTATGCACAATATTCCCAAAGGGACAGAATTTGATATAGACCCCAGATTTTAAGTGCGCTAGTTACTTTTCTGTGTGGATGCAGAGTAGTAAGATATATCTTAGAGCTAAAGGATGTGCTAGTTTGTCCACATAAAAATAATTAATTAACACCTCCATGGAAAATTTGTGACAAGTGTGTGAACTGGAAGATTTTACCAAACACAAAAAAAAGTGGTCAGTAATACTGGCTAGGATAAGACATAAATTTTGGCTAGTTTGCCACCAAAAGAAAAAGATAACTGTCCTAGTTATCGGGAGAAAAGAGCACAGCAGTAATATGTCCAGTAAATTTCATGATTTATTAATATTTGTAGAACTGTCAAAATAGCCAACTGACAGCATAACCTTCAGGAAGAGAGATGTTAGACCAAAATGAAGAGAATATGGACATATTAATATTGGAACTAAGCATGTTGCTAATCTCTGTGCATACTTGAAATGAAAATGCATTTCATGGCAGGAAAAAAAAAACAGTTGTGAGCTTTAGAAAAATTCCGAAGCGTGTGCTGTTAAGAGAGCTAACGTAATGAGGGGAGTTACAAGACAAACTGAAGTTGCCCGCTGAATGACTGTGCAAAACGGAAACAATCTGTATACAATGAGTTACTTCAAAATGAAGTATTATGATGTTTTCTCCTCAGATTAAGTATTTTCAAAAGTAAGCTGTGCTAAAAGTAAAAAATTCCATTCTCAAGCAATCTGGAGAGCAGAAATCTAGAAAGAGGAGTCCCCATAGGAACAGAAGCAGGTAAAATATTTAATTTATTTTTGGTACAGCTGCATTTCCATTCACCATAGAATAAGATCAATTAAAATGTGGCAGACAAGAAAGACATTTGGGAGCTAATGCTAACAAAGAGATATAAGCATTTATCCACTCTGCTAAATAGGATATTTGTCTCTAACAAGAAAGCAAGCCTGCTTAAAGATCTGTGTGTAAGTCTGCTGTTTGAGTAAAACCAAGCCAGCTTCCTAGGGATATTTCTCTAATGTTCTGATGACACTGCCTTCAAATCTACATTCACTTTCTGTGTAGGACTTTCAGCACTTCTGCAATGTAGCTCTTAATATTCTTTGTCTTTCAGTACTGCTGAAGACTGGATTTTAGGAATCTGAACTTTTTTCTCTGTTTGGTTAGAATTGTGGGATTAACTGACTTTTCCTGGCTAAATTAAAAAAAAAAAAAAAAAAAAAAGGAAAGAAAGAAAGAAAGAAAGAATAAAGAAAATAACATGAAGTCTGGCAAATTCATTTTCATCCTAAATCATTTAAAAAATTTTCTTACTAAAATTGAAATCCCCCAGTACTTAATTATTAATTGAATGAAACATTTCTTTCAAATCAAAATTAAATACTTTTTTTCACTTCAAATGTTGTTAAATTTTGATTGAACAAAAAATTTCAGCTTTCAACAGCTTCAATCGTTTGGCCTAAAGAATTCAGAGGATTTAACAAGAATTTACAAATACTTTAGTTTCCAGGATCAGATCCCCATTTTCCCATTTATTGGACAAATTAAGCATTTGGCAGAAAAGTAATGTCTACATCTAGTTTCAATAGCTAGCACCATCTTCCATTCCTAACCCTCTCCTGCCATCCATTATTGAACTTATTTTGCAGCAGTTTCTTTAATTTGAAAATTCTGCTTTTTGATTTTAAAAGTTCCCACTAAAATTTGTTTTTCCCATCAACCAGCACAAAAGCTTGCATTTGTTTTTGCAGAAGAAATTTTCAAGATCATTTTTAGAACACTATCACAATAAAAAACCTTCTCAAAATTCAAAATCCTTTCGCGTATCGTATCTCATCTCTTCTGCCTGTTGTGGAATACCCTGTTCTTCTCTTGCAGCCATTTCTGGTTCTGTATTCCATGTAGCACACCCAAGAAATGGTGTTTCCTACTCAGAGCAAATTATTGTGCTCCTCCTTTATATATAGAAGGCCTGTCTATTCTCTGCAATGTTATGGTTCACTCCTTTCTTTGCAACCAGGAGAGTGAGAAACACTTTTTCATATTTAATATGAAAAACATCCGAATCACAAGACATACATACACATCTCCACCCTAAAACACCCTTTCTTCCATGGTACCAAGGAAATGAGTACATAGTTAATCATGATGAACAAAACACGGTCCTCTCCATCTTCTCTATTTCTATCTTTGTCTGTCAGCCCTCCAGACAAGAAGCCTCTTACAGTGCTTCTGTACAAATGTTGGGGATGAAACAAAATAGTTCAGAAGAAATCTTCACATTCTGGTAAGAGCATCCTACTCTACTACAGGGGATTTAAGTTGCTATGACTATCAAACACTGGACATGTTGATGACTGAGTTAAGCTATAGGCCTGAGAAACTGAAGCCAGGAACTGCAGAGGCACCCAAAGGTCAGCAGATTTCTCCTCTCTTTCTCTGTGTACCCTGCAGTGTTCTGTTAACATTTTGCAATAGGTTCAGTAGCTAAGTTTTTTGGGGTGGGTGTAAGAGCGCACCACTTCCTGTGGTGGCCGTTGTGCTTCCTGTTTTCTCAAGGCTGATGGAGACGAGCTGGCGGGGCTGCTGATTTTGAAACAGGGGCAGCTGCATGATTGTCTTGTGAGAGCTCAGAATGAATCACCATCCCATCCTTACAGAAAAATCCCGAATCTTTCCAGAGTTGGAACTCTACATCTGGTGGTGCTGGGCTACCTGCTTGAGCACTACAAAGAGGCTGGGGAATGCCCAGAGCGCCAAACAGTCAGAAGTCAAGAGCCAGACCACAGCAGGTCATGAGACTTGTACAAAAATCGTAAAAGTCTTGGAAAAGACTTTTTTTCTGTTCACTTTATCTTCCATTCTTAGAGAAACAACCCATTCTCTATAATAAGAGCAAGAAATATATATATATATTTAATATGAAAAACATGAAGCATCATGGGGCTTTTAAAAAAAACACAAGTCAGTAACAGTGGATGGACAGGAAGGTTGTTACTGAAACACACAACTGTCTTTACACAGACTTTTGGCCAATAAACATTCAAACCATTGGAGGGTTCAAGGATACTAAATTAAAAAAAAAATAAATCCTCTGATGTAGTATTAAGGATGTAGAATAAATCTATCCTGTTACACCTTTCCTGAAGTGTTATTATTAAAATTTTCATATTGATATGAGACATTGTCTACTCCAATTAGAGAAGAGAAGAGAAGAGAAGAGAAAAGTTAAACTCATACTGCACTGTGACTCCAGACTCACATTGGCCCCTAGATTGTCTAGAAATTTGAGGCTAACACCTGTTAGCTAACACATGCTAATAAATATGCTTGAGAAATCTTGCATAGACAAGGCGGTGTGCATTTTACCATGCACTAAGCTCACTGAATTGAATATTAGGTTTTCCTCTATACTTTAATTTATCCGTCACAGCACTAGACTTTTTTGGCAAACTAACATGACCTTTTTTAGTCCATTTCAATTGAGATCCAAGCTCCCCAGCCTGCTCCAGACAGTTTCACAATTAACACCTCAATTCATTGCTTTGTCTTCATCACCATGCCCCAAAGCAGCCCAGGTCTACATTATGGAAATAATAACTATACAAAATGAAAAGGAGACGGTGAGAAAATAGAAGCCTAAAAGGCCTCTCTCAAGGCTGAAAGGAGCAGTGTCAGAAGGCAGGATGTGTGGGACCCTGCCAGGGAGCTATGTGTGGCCCTGACATTTGGGGCCAGACCAGAGAGGAACAGAGACTACTATTTAAAACAAATCGCTCTGTTACTCCTTGAGCTTACTGTAAATCTCATGCCTCAAAGTGACCATATGTTCAATCCAAATGACTGCCAAATATTTAGGTTGTGCTGGATGCATTTAATACACATAATAGAGAATGCCCTTTGTATTCTACTGCCTGCATGCTAACACCTCTGCTTTTAAAGGTCTAGCTGGACCATATGCTACATCATCTAAAATATTCCCAAACACTTGCACAACATTTTCCACTTCCTGGATTTCCATACCCTCCTGCTCTTGCCTGGTCCTCTGTAATCTTAGACTGTATTTTACACAAATATTTAATGCAGATGAATGTCCCCTTGCTTTCTGAACTCTTCCCATGGGCCTGCCCTGAGTCTTTTCACAGAGAAGTGAATACGAAAGAGCTTGGGTTCCTCTCCCTGCACTGCATTTGTTTCACTTTCTCCTATTTTCACTCACTGATTTAATCTGAAGCTCTCTGAGCTAAAGTGTGGGGATTCTGAGTTCCCAGTCCATAGGATAAAGATGTTGGCTCTGCTGGAAAATGCAAGGAATTAGGACAAACTCTTAGATATCTTCCTTTTCTGGCTCAGTGGCTCTACCTTCATATGCCCATTTCTTTATCCCCATTCTTTTCTGAAAATCTCATCAAGCTTGTTTAGCAGTATCATTACAGGGTTTTGCATCTGAAACGCTAGGATAAGAAAGGGCACATCCCAGTTTCCCTACATAGCACTGAGAAAAAGCCTTCTGAGAATCCGTGTATGATGCATTATAAGATAACTTATTTTTCCTTCCTGGCTTTAAAACTAGAATTACTGCAGACCTCAATCACATACATCTTTGCGTGTCTGGCATACTGCTAATTTTGTAGAACTATGGAGCTACCATTGCTCCTGCAGGGCAATTCCTTCTAACCTCAGCTGAGGTGTTCACAAACTGAAGAAGTAGTGTGGAGAGACAGGTCTTGGAACATGGGAGGAAAAGCAACACTAAAAGACGTGGAGGGTGGTAAAATGCTAGACACACCAGTTTTGGACAACATGGTGAACGACACTAACTTTCGCAAAATGTACAACAGTGTTTACTGGAACCGAAACAGTGTTTTCTGCAACTCAACTGACACAGGGGATCAAATCACATCACTTTGCAGTTACTAATGTCCAGCAGTGGCTCCAAAACTCCTTCATGAGGAAGCAGACCTTCACAGACCTGTGTGATAAGCTTGCCCTGTCCTTTGGAACCACACCCCATGAGCGACAGAGCCCATACTGACCATAGTGGCTGCTGTCTGGCTACCCAAGACTGCTACGAGTCCGTGGCTAACCATCAAGTCAACTGCCAGACTGCTAGGTGGAGGCAGGGAGGGGGGTTGCAATGCTGTTATGAAAGTTGTTTATCCACTGATTATCAGCAGCACGAACATACATGAAATAACAGCAGGCTTTTACAGAAAGAGCCTCTGAATTGCATTATGGTTACAGATGATGCACTGTGTCCATGGTTTGAGCTCTGGCAGAGGACAATGAATAAGTTAACTAAAAGCAATCCTGATCCTCTCTTCTTCAAGGCTTGATAAATACAGACCGATGAACATCAATGTGGACTGCACTAGCAAAGTGTGGGATGTGGGACTTCTAAGGAAATTGTGCATATACAGTCTTGGACAATCTGGCATCTTGTTCTTTCCCATAGAGACAGGCATCATCAGCGTCTGCTCTGGATCTGCAGTCTTGTCCTTTGACATAACACTAGTGTTTTCACTTTAGATGGTCAAGTGGTATGGGCATGAATACAAGCTTGAGCCTGTAGCTATCAGTTAGATATATCTAAAGTCTGTTAAAGAGGAAAAGTTGCGGTGACAGAATTTCCCAGAATTTAACAAATTCATACCACTGTATAAAACAACATATTTGTGAGAAGTTGCAGGGCTGGATGACAACTCAGAAGGAGATAGTTAGGAATTCAGGGTCCAGTTCTCACTTCGCAGATAACCTCTTTGCTCAGGACCAAGACCGTGTGTGAATATTAAATGTGTAAGTTTACAAATATGGATAGAAAGATAGGGAATGTGGAAGAGAAAGAGTTTGTGCTAATGTAGGAGACCCATACAAAGATACTACTACTTTTAAAAATGAAAGTCCTTGTCTTCATCTTGTTTTTGCTCTTTCTCTTCAGGTTTCTTTCCTAATCAAACTGGGAGAACAGGTAATATGATCTGTAAGAAACTATTAAAAAATATAAATCTTTCCTAGCATGGATTAAAACTCTTTGATTCCCTTCTATGAACATATGTGTGAGCATAAGCATATGCTGGAGATAGATATGGCCAAGACCATTGCAAAATATGCAAGAAGTAGCAAAACTCAGCAATAAACTGTTGCAAAGTATTTCTGATTATTTTATGAACGGTTTTATGTGCAATTTGAGGGAACTGGACCAAGGGGAAAAATGACTGAAGAAATACTTCCCTGAAATTCCTTGCACTTCTGGTCCAGTCCAAAGACAGTAAACATGCTCCCCTGAAAAATACACACAAAATGCAGAGATATGTCTTCTCTGGATTTATCAGTGGCCAGAGCAGGAGAGGCTCTGTTTTAAGAAAGAAAGAAAATTCCTCACCTGTGCAAGGCTGGTGAATGCAGATCCTACTTGTGGTGCATGTGTATGTGTGAGAGGCCTTATATTTTTTAATAGATGGTGTTGTGCAGAATGTGTGCCCTTTATCCTCATGCAGCTGGAAGGAAAATAAAGAAAAGTAGAACCTAATCCTAACAGCCACTTTGTTCCACAACAAAGCCAACATCTCACTGGTAAAAGGCATATAACACGTGAAGGAAGAAAGTGGCTTGGAGATCCATGCACACAAAAATTGAAGAATCAGAAACAGCAGAATTACATAGTCACTTTAAAACCACTTCAGATGTTTTGTTGACATTGATTCCAAATAGATTCCATAACGACAAATTAGCAATTTCTGACTGCTAGGAAAATGACCAGTGGAGTCCTCACTACAGACTCTAGAATAAATGTCTCTCAAATCTGGCATTCAATCTGCCTGTCAGGTCACACAGTAATGTAATGCAAATGTAATACTTCTAAGACATGCTGAGAAAACAGTTTTAGCCTCATTGGAGTATGCTAAAACGCTAAAAAAAGAGGGAGGCCCTACTGGCTGACAGGATTTGTGAGAAAAATGCCCTAGGATCAAGACAAATTCTCCGGACGAGGTGTTTCTTTCTGCAGCATGATAATGGCTTCCTAATTTATGGTTTTTACTCCAGTTAAGCATCTTTTACCAGAGATGTTCCCAACACTGGGTTTCCAGGTATAGTGCTTTGGGGTCAAGATGAAAAATTTGTCCTTGTGTCTTTGAAAGCAGATCTATTCCCTTTGATGGGACCCTTTAATGACCATAAAGGTGTTGAGGATCTGTTCACTAGTCTTGTCTCAGGAATCATGGTTTTATGACTAACTACAATAGCTGCATCCAGTTTGATCTATGAATTGATTAGATCATGAGAATAAACAGAAAAATACTTAGGAAACTTTCTTTCCATGATAGCAGAAACTAAGTGGGAGTGATCCCTCACTTGTGCACGCTGCAAAAGAACTAAGTGTATTTGTTGGATGGAAAAGGAGCTACACAGTGTCTCTCCACAGCTACACATGGTGACCATGAGGAAAATGCTTGTCTTCTCTGACCTCATGCAAAATTGGAATGGGAAGAAATGGGGAATGTTCTCTGACAGAGATTCTGAGGAAGAATACATATTGATTAGGCCATCCTTTCATTGTCAGGAGATAACTTGTGAAGAGAAATAATTTTCGCCTTGTCTCTCTTGAAGATTTGATGTTCACATATTTCAGAGAGAGAAGAAAAAAAAAAAAAAGCACTGCAGATCCCACTCATTGCTATTTGCTAAATGTAAATGGCTCGTACAACAGAACTGAAAATACCTTGGTATATACAACTATCTTAGGCACTACAAAAAAAATGTGCTAGTAGGTTTGGCACCAAAAAGTCAATGATAAAAGGTAATAAATGATTATTATAAAGTTTGGTACTTAGACAACCCTTTATAATTGTGATCAGCATTCTAGCTGCCAGGGAAGTCACAGGATTCATGTGTTCTGCTACTGCCCTTTGCTGCCCACATGCAGAGGAGGCTTGGCTAGTGTTGTGACCCATACTGCAACAATGTGGGTTTAATGGTACAGCCAGGGCAGATTAAACATCACCTCAGTTTATCCTCAAGGATCATGCCCAATTCTTCTAGGGTGTGCCCCTGGCAGCCTTGTTCCGGGGATTAGCAGAGCTACTGAAACACTTTGTGGCACCTTTGTTTGGTTTTCATTGTCATTCTCTGTGTTCAGATTCAGAGCAACGAACCTGCAAGAGGATCTCTACCAGGTCCTTCTTTCAGGGAGCCAACTATAAAATGCAACACAAGATTAACCTGTGGAATCCCAAAGGTCTTTTCCTCTGCAGTGTTTTCTTCTTCCTAAATTCTTCTGACTAGATCTACAAAAAGTTAATGCATCTCAGCTAAAATACAATGAATCAAAGCTGCGACACAAAGTAAAGGAATCTCTAATCCAGCTAATTTTAATCATCGGCTTCTCTCACATTATTTTCCTCTCTGCTTCCTGGGTTCAGCTATCCAGTTACACCCTCCCTCTGGTGCAGCATATCTTCTATTGCCTGGCTTAGCACTTGTAATACGACCCAAGTTATAACCTAACAGGAGGCTTGCCTTCTGGATAGAGAACCTCTGATCAGCTAGACCTCCTTCCCAATGTGAAAGCAGTCACTCTGTGCCCCCGTCCGTAGCTGAACTCTTCAAGAGCACCTTCCCATAGTCCTAACGCCCAATACAAGATGATTCAGTCAATAGTGCCTCAGATGATTTCCTGCTACTGGTAGTTTGAGGATGAGAAGCAATATTTCACTTTTCCTAGGTCAAGAGGAATAAAGTGAAATCCACAGCCTGAAGTGGACGGCAACAACAGGAAACAAGCTCAAGAAGCTAGCTCATCATACTGTGCAAAGGAGGAGTAAAATGCCAGAAGCTGTTCTAGTAAACTCCTATTTACTGGCATGTTATTGAGCAATAGCTTTGGTAACGTGGTGTATAATATTCATACTTATATTCATACACAAATTCTCACATGTATGCATAAAAATACACAGAAGTCCCTTAGAACTGGGAGCCAATTTGCAGGTGGTGTTCAGAAAGGGATAAATATTGTTGGGCTCTCAGTTTGTGAGGTTATCACTGTTCTTCACAGCACTATCACCAGCAACTTAGAGCCAAATCTATTTAAAAACAGTAAAGGCAGAGAAGTGAAGTTGCCTTTGGTTGTGCTTTTTTTTCTCTTTCCCGTTGCAGCTTCCTCTTTCTCTTCACCAGCTCAGCACTGCTGGCAGCTTTTTATAAACCACGATTCCTACTGCTGTCAGCTTGTTTGGAAACTACATGGTGAGCTCAGTCCAGCAGCTACTGCTGTGGGTTTCTGTTTAATTGCACACCGGATTTGCTTTAAATTCTGTACCCACCGCCATCATTTCCATTCCAAAGCACTCAAAGAGCTCTGCATATTCACAAGTATTCAGTACAAAGCAGAATTTTGCTCTCAACATATATAGTTAAGTAGCATAAACTACAATGCATTCCCATAAACCAGTAGTAAAGAAATCCTCTGCAACCTCTGGAAGGTTGAACCATAGCAGGGCAGTCAGCAATGCAGTTATTCTAAGTTGACAGTAATCTGCACTGTGCGTATAAAGTGATATCATGACCAGAACATTTGCTGTGAAGCAAAACCAATACTGAGAAGATCTTCATTTGTAGAGGAATTTTCTATGAGACCTCAGACATCTTTAACACCAGAGACAGGGTGGATGGGTGAGTAGAGTGCTGTCTAGAAACTTTATGGTTGCATTAAAAAAGAGTGAAAAAAAATCATCTAGCCATAAGATCAAGGAGGAATTACTAGGAAAGCAACCATGGGGAGGAATACAAGCAGGGCTGGGGAAACACTGAGGTTGGGAAAGTGAGTTGAATAACACCAGCACTCCTGAGGTCTTCGTCCTCTACCTGCTGCACCAAAAGCAAATTTTGCCATTGGTTTGGTGGAGAAAAATGTGGGTACTAACTTTGGACAGATGCTTTTTACTTCTTCTCAAAACAGCGGAAATCTTACAGCCAGATAGGGACTGGGGAATGATGACAACATCTTGGCTGGAGGCAAATGGTACTTATAAGAAAAGCTATACAAAGAAAATCAGTAGGTTCCTCTATGTCACAGAGTTCATAAACTCTTTTACTTGCAGATCTCTAAAAAGTTTCCATGTAGATGCAAACATACATTTTCAATTTAAGCCCACTGATAACTTTTTGTTATTTTTCTCTGGTCCTTCAGAAATATTTCATGGTCTTGCTGAGGCCTACAGACTATAAGCTGAAAAGTCACTAAATCATGACTGGAAAATATAGATCTAAACATAGTACTTGTGTTAGTTAAACTAAATTGCAGTATTACTGAACTGAACAAAACCAACAACATTGGTAATAATATGCTACAACTATCAACTATATAAAATGTAGTCCCTCTCTTAAATAAACAATCCAGTATTTCAGTGGGAATAAGGTGACTACAGAAGAGATGAAGCTCCATTTATCAGCAGAGCACTTTTGTCACCAGTTTTACCTATATGTGTCCATGCTGTAAGTAACTGCACATAGGATTCCTAACAGAACTGTAACTATCTAAATCCATTGTGTTAGAAGTCAGCCATTAGTAAAAAAAAAACACCCTTTTTCAACAGACAAAGCCATTGGGAAAGTCTGTCCTCTTCTCAGCTGGCAGTAATCCTGCAATGTGGGGACAGAGTCAGCTGAATTATAAATACTCAGCCATGACTCTGTTTTGGTGTCTACTCCTCTGTCTCCTACCATCTCCTACTCAGAAAAGAACCATTTCCCTTTTCTTAATGACCACTGAAATCATTTAGGGAATTTCCAGCACACGGTGTGCAGATTCTGATTCACTTTAACCCCAGAAAATGTTTAACTCCTTCTGGGAATTATTGTGAATTGATCCAGTCGTACACACTAATATACCCCAAGTTCCTCTTTCCCTTTTTTTCCTTTCAGCCATACACAAGCATTTAACATCCAGAGCATTCTGCTGCTTTGCACTCCCACAATGCACATCTTGTTCTGGAACGAAATCTTCCTAGTCACGAGACCTTAGAGTCTCCACAATGTTAGTTTGGACTAATCTGTGGAGGTCTCTTCTCCTAAAATGGGAAGATAGTTTCATTTTCTGACATGCAGCTACACTTCTTGGTATATTCTTCTGCAACATTCTTTAAAATGTTTCACTGCTTCCACTAGTATAACATAGCAAAACAAAACCTCTCATTTTTCCTTCCCTTCTACCTCCTCCTTTGAGCAAAGCTGTTCTTCCTACTCTCACTCTAACGCGGGTGTTGTCTCTGACACAATGCCAATCTACACAAGCAGGCTTTATCAAGGATGTGCAGCTTCCTCTTGCAGGACACCTGTAAGATCAAACTTTTTCACTTTCCTTTCATTGCTTTAACTCTCACCCACCAGTAGCCTGAATGATGGCAGTCTCTTCTCCCAGGGCTTTCTGTCTTCAGACTCATTTTTTCCCTTTCTCTCCTTCTTCTAGCATAAGGGGGAATACTGTTCAAATGCTCTCTTTCATATTTCTACACTAAATTCCTCTGAATTACCACATCAAAAACATGTTTTGAAGTCCTTTTAAGACCCTTCACAAATCTGGTCCTCTCTAGTCTTTGTTGTACTGTTATATAATACTTCTGGCACAACAAGAAGTAGACTTAAATACAGTTAAGTACAGTTAAATACTGAAGTGGAGTTACAGAAAACTATTTGCATTAAAAACAAACAAACAAACAAATTAGAAGATCAGTAGTTGTAGCTATGAGAACAGTGGCAGGGAGGAAATATACTGTCAATCTAGATATTGCTAGCAGAACAACTTAATAAAAAATATAGTTGCAAAATACAGAGCTAAACAACTGCAACCAAACAGCAACAACAAAAAGGTCAGCTCCTTCAGCAGGCCTGCAGTCTTTATATGGCTGATGTAACCTTTGTCAAAGCAGTAAGCAAACTGTTGTTCTGCAAAACTGAACAGCTTAAGATGGAGCTACTTACCTCGAAACTGTTAACTTTTTCTATCAGAAGATTAGTGAAAAATGTCAGATTTTTACCTTACCCTGAAGGTTTCAAGGCTGAAAAGTTCCACAGGCAAGAAAGCAAAACTGAAGACTAAATAATCTAACTGCATGTCTTAATTTCTTATAGTAAAAGTGGCTTAGCATTACAATAAATAAATAAATATATTCAAACATAATTTTTCTTATCAGTAACTACTTCTGTAAGAAAAATGTCTCTAGATAATATGCTACAGAGTTTGTCATATACAAGTCATACACACCTGTCCTAGTCACACAAATGTCACATAAAGCTGTAGCATGGGGCTTTTATGCACGTTTCAGTTCTTATACAGCCAAATGCTTCCCGTGAGGATGTACAGAGAGCACTGGCTTCTTGTGCTTCAGTTCTTCTGTTTATGCAAAATTCCGGACACAAAGTCCTTGTGAAAGTGATGGCAGAGAACAGGAAGTGCAGGTGTAACCCATCTACCTAAAGAATTGGGGATCTGTGAATAGTGCTCTTCTCTTCTGAATTCTGGGACATAACTCCCAGAGATACAAACCTAATAAAATGCAAGTGTGGAAACCCATCTTCCTAGATACAGCTGCATTCTCAAAACAGAACTGTTAACTAAATATCCAAATCACATTTCACATAGCAGAGATATTTCTGATACAGCTTGTGGAGGTCCTTTACCGCCTTCAGTGATAGAATCCTAATAGTGGGTCTAGATCAGCAATTTAGTCAAGACCATAAGTGCACTTCCAAAATGAATCTCCTGATCCTTTCCACTTACTACAATTTTTAGAAATTTGCACGAGAAAGCACTTTGAGAGCTCACAAACTGGATTCATTCATATGACAGTGAACTGGAAGATGCAGCTCAGGACTGCAACTACAAATGGAGGACTTCAGTCCACGTAATCAGACTGGAGCCAGTCTGAAGAGATGTCGCCCCAAAGCAGATACAGGGTGGTTGTTAAGTTTTCAGCAACTACAGATATGCCCTTATTGAGCCACACCACAGATGAACCTCATATTTATAGTTTAATTTTGACTAGCAAAGTATCTGATTCTGCAGGGGACTCAGGAAAACTGACATTCATTTAAATGGAAATGAGATTGGACAGGAGGTTCAAGGCATAACTCTGTGAAGGGATATTAAACATTACTGCTTGCATCTTACTGATTCAACTGACTCTGGAATGTAGAGTAGATGGCATTAGAACACTGCTACATTTGAATTGTTTGAAATGATAAAAAAGTCTTGAGAGATTGGATGACTATAAATGAGCAGGAACGTGTGAATTGAAAATCTGCTGCCTTCAGAATGCAGAAGACCATTAAAAACTAACACAAAATGTTTTACCTGTCTGAACATGCCTGAAAGCCAAAACAAGTTTTTCTGTGTAAAGAAAATAACCAAATGTAGCAGGGATGCCAACATCTTGAATCTGTATAAATTGCCAGTGGGATATTTCTACTTTGCTGAATTCTACTTTATGGACATCTTGAAAGTTTCTAATAAAATGATAAATTAAGTGCTTTTCATTAGTGCAAGTGATTGTGTATCATATTTCCTAAAGAAACAAACAAACAAAAAACTATGAAAGTTTTTGGATTAATACACACCCAAATTATTCCTCTTTCTCTCGAAGAAAATGGTTATCTTCATTCTGATTTGGATTTAGTTGATTCTGATTTGGATTATCTCCAGTATACACTTGAAAGTCTTTGTCAACATAGTGAAGTCAGTTAACACTGTGATATTTTAATGACATTTTTATGACATTTCCCACTTGCAAAAGTGGACAGATGCAGTTACATACAGGAATTCATGAAAGCTCAACTGTCAAAAGCACCTTTTTGCCACTACAAACTGCATCAGTTCTAGGAGAGGATGCCCATATAGCCAGGAAAAGTCTTTGTTCAACTGTATTCATCCTAATAAACCCACGGGTCTCACAAAGGAACATCACAGAGAGATCGATCACATTGGAACAGGGAGCACATATTTCAGTGGAGTCTACATTCAGACTGTTAAGGATCCAAAGGTGAAGCTCCACACGAGAAAAAGTGGTAACAAATTTTTTCTCATCCAGCAATTTGCAGCAGGCGTTTTCTTGCTACTACCCTTTCATAATGGAAAAATGCAACAAAGACTTCAGCTCAGTATCTTCATCTCAGTAATGGTATGTGTAACGAAGAGTTAAATGGAGAGGATTGTACCCCATAGCCCTAATCTCAACACCTTCTACAGTCAGAAAGACTCAAAAGCTCTTTTAAGAGAAGAAGGCAAACCCTTCATGTTATCTGTATGGATATTCAGTCTTGGAAGACTCACAAGGTACATCAACTCTAGATACAAGTTCAATGGAAAACATAGCCCTGGGAAGAATAAGGAAGATAGAAGGGAATCTCTTGTTTAGAGGTCTTGTCCTTACTCTTACAAGCAAACTCGGTAGCAGAATCTATGTAAACACCTGCTTCTGATTAAAAGGCTTCAGGATGAGTGATGTTGTATGTGGTTTTAGCAGGGAGAAAAATTACCTTCTGAGCACCGAGCAAGGTTTGAGGTAAAGGGACCTCTCTGTGATGTGGCTGCAAGTTGAAAACCTTTTGCTTTGGCAGCTTGTGGTTAGAAATAGCTTGAAGAATAAATAGGTAGAGATAGGAGAGGAACTGCTTCAAGAAGCTGCACATGGTGAGGTGATGCTGACAGGGAAAATATCTCAGATTAATATAAATATTAAGTGTTTTCAGAAACTTAATCTTTCAGCTCAGCAGTTTCATCTCCAGTCCTCCAAATTCCCATCATGGAGAAGGATCCCTACCCTACTTCAAAAGCCTTCTTGAAGCAGTTCGCATCATATATCCCTAGAAATCAATTTTCTACTACACAACTGCTTGATAACTTCATCTGTTCTTCTGCATCTAAATCACCTAATAAATTGTTGCAAGGATCTGGGCCAAAAGCACTTCCTCTAGTAGGCCTTCCTTTAGGAGTGAGAAGATTCTGTGATGACAAACATAGGATAAAATACCAGTTATATCCAACAGTGAGAAAATCATCTACGTTGAATTTTAGCAAGATTGGTACTGGTGATGTTTCTAAATAGCTATAATAGTGTAAATGAGCATTTTGTTTAACTTTTAGCATTTCCATTTATAGAGATTCTTTCCTTCCTAGGAAGCTTATTCAACTTCTGGACTTTCTGCTCTTCCCCAAGCTTTATGGCCAATTGTTTTACTCTAATTCATTATATAAAGAATAAATTTGAAGATTTATATTGATAAGCTTCATGTGTTTATGATCGCTCATATGTTAGACACAGTTGTTAATGCTGATAATGTTGGTAATCCAGCTTTCCCTGAGTGCAGTAAGGCTGGTACAAAATATCTATCCTTATTAGGCAATCTCCTGTGCTAAGGGACAGTGCTGAAATATCCTCCAGTGTATTAAACACAGTTACATTCCACCTTAATAGAAGACCCTCTCTGCAAAACATTTTTAAACCTTCCAGTAGCTGCTTAAGGTACCTTTCAGCATACTGAGAATCAGATTGCATATCATCTTTGTTCAGAACAGTCTTTTTAATACACATACCATTTCCACAATTACTTTTATCACCTATTATCCAATGACCCACTTTAAGATTGTGTATGCTATTGTTCACTCCCTTCTGTTCTGTTTTCACCAAATTTTACCATCAGGATTGTACTTTGTCTTCTCTCCTGTTCCCCCACATGGATCTTATCACTTCCAAGCTTTTATCCAAAAGGAGACTCAAGAATCATCATTCAAGACAGAATTGGACTGTTCATCAGCTTGCTTATTTCTAGCTTAATGTCAAGATTTCATGGTACCAGTAAAATAAGAATGGAATGCCTATGGATCAACTGATGCTAGTAAAATTCAGTCTGGGGCTTCAAGAGTTAATCTTTCATCATGATCTTGATCTTATCCAATTGTTAATATGGTTTGCTTGTTGGGTTCCTTAGGGTGGGGAACGAGAGGAACTTGTGAGTGGCCTCTGGTTTTACCAGTGTATGAGGGAGGAAGTTTGTAGTGGCTGAAATTCCCCCTCACACATAGACCCAGGTGAGTGGTGAACAGGCTACTTTCAAAAGCAGAACCTGTGGCACATGGGCATAGATTGAAGGGGAACAACCCAGACAAAGAAACTTCACTTTTCCAAGATACTAGTAACTAAATGCAAAGCAAGAAGACATTTTGCAGAATGAGAGAGTTCTCCCCTTGCAGCAAGGGCCCACCCTCTGCATCCTGAATGGTGACCCACTCGCCCCTGCCACTGCTCCTGCCCAAACCTTGGTAAAAAGGACACACATTCAGTGTAGCCAAAGCAGTAGCAAGTATAAGTGGGATAAAGAGAAGGGAAAAAACGTGGAATGCACTGAATCAAAATCTCTACATGAAGTTTCAGCATCTGACTGTTCAGATACAAGTTTACAAATCTCGTTCTCTACTCACTGTTAAAGGTACTTTTCTATGAGAAATAAATCCATTATTTGGGGCATGTAACTCTTTCTCCTTTCTCCCACTTGCTTTCTCCTTGCAGTACCTAGAAAAGAAGAGAAATCACAAGAAACAAATAAGAGGACTCAGTATCTTTCACTGAATAATCTTGTTCTATAGCCAAGTTTATGAAGAAAGTCTCATGGGCTTGGTTTCTATAAAACACTGGTTTTGTAGAAAAAAAGAAGTGTTTTGTAGAAACTTAAGACTGTGCACTTGATACTGCATACTTTTTTTTTTCTTTCATTCTAAGTTCTGCCACCTAATTCCAACACAGGACTGTTATTAAAGCAAGGCTATGCCACTGCACTGTCCTCACAGAAGTTGTCAGGCTTTATGATCGTTAAACCAGAGAGCAGCACCATCATTACGGTTCCTCCACAGTGGGAAACACATAGGCTTCCACAGCACACTGTACCCGTATGCTTGTTTATTGGTAGCAGGCACAGGCTCTGGGTTGCTGATTATACAGTAAGCACCTGCCCATGGCAGATCTGGCTCGGGGCAGACTTCCTGTTACACTGCCGCAGCTCCCTGAAATGAGATTTATGCAAACTGGCTAAAAGCTGTGATGTCACAGCGCACTGATAGACCCAAGGGCTATCTCCCTTTTACAGACATTTGATAAAATCAGGAACTTCAAATACAACTCGGGAAGAAGTTCACCTCAGAACCTATTAGGGCAAACTATGAAAACTTGTTAGGGTCTTTCTCATATCTTGAGATCCACCACTGCGAAGGGACTTCACGGAGTCCAAGGATCTCACTTCTGTTCTTTTTTTCTTTTTTTTTTTTTCTTTGTTGTTGTTTTTTAATTTTGTTTGTTTCATGTGATTTTTCAAGTCAGATATTCTGGATGTTTGAAAACTGAATTAAGAAAAATTCACTCAGAAGTTGGCTGAATGTTGCAAGCTTGCAAAATGGAAGGATTTCCCCTCATTCCCCCTGTGAGTATATGGGCTTTATTCCTAATATGGATCACTGGGCTCAGTAGCAAAAGACAGAGTAAACCAGATTTTATTATTTGAGAATATCCTCCTTTGGTCTGTATTTGTTATGCCAGGAAGTTGGGCTCCAGTCAATATATAAAGCTAGGGACGACGTTACAATGAATGGGAAATTAACATTTCCTCCCTATACTTGTATCTGATCTTGATCTCCATTTGTTTTCAAAGATTAAATGTATGGTAGTTTTGTATGGTATGCGCATAGCAAGTCAGTGAATTTTTTTTCTTCAGCACCAGCTTTGTGGTAAAAGGCCGAGTCTTGCTTCAGATTGTAATTTTTAATGATCTAAAGACTGACATAGTTTACGTATATTTAACTTTCTACCAATCTGTGAGAGAAGAGTTGCTGAATACAGGTTTTACGTATTGCAAAGTTTAGGACTCTGTGCTCTTTGTAATTATGGCATTTTAGTCTCTAGCTTCGGCTTCTTTTGAACTAATTCTCTTGAATTCACTTGCTCAAAAAAGCAATTGGTAAATGAGGGGAAAATCACGCAGCTCTTAATTGGGTCTTTCAATATTTTCTGTTAGACACAAGTTCTTCTGTATGATTATGAGGCTGGTTCTATCCTTTCTTTAACTCTGAAGTATTGGTAACGCTACTCTTATGTATCCCATCATGAGTTCGGAGATAGTCTTTATGAAGAACATAATGGCACTAACCTGTTGTTGAGAAAAAAAAAAGGAAACTTCTAAGCAAAATGGGTAAAAGAGGCCCTAACAAGATTTTATAAAGCCTGTAGAAGCTGAAGAGATGCCAGATAAGGTGATTTATGTGGCTGATGACTTATAGTACTTGGTATATGTGTCCAGAAAAGAGAAAAAAAGACATTGTAGATCCAATAGTCCTTCTAACAAAATTCATATCATGTTTTCTTTGTCCCATTCATGTCATGTTTTCATTGTCCCATCTACTGAAGGCTAAAGCCATGTTTCTTTATCTTCCCCTAAGAAAGATCGCCCTTTGAATTCTCCTCCTGACTGGTATCCATACTGATTGAAAAAATACTTTTTCTTATTTTGGGGAGGTCCTGTATTCTAGCAGTTTATCAGTGGTGCCCCTGAAATCCACTATCTACCCAAAGAGTGAGAAGACCCTAAAATAACTTTTCTTTTCTTTCTTTCTTTCTTTCTGTCTTTCTTTTTTTTTTTTTTTTTTGAACAAACCAAGTTGCCCAGTGCACCTATTGTAAGTATGTCAGGATAGGAATCCAAAAAGAAATTGAGAAAATGAAAAAATAACACATAGATTTCTCAATATGTTACTTGGGGAGCTTAAAAAAAATCCCCCCAAAACCACCCAAACCTTGTCCTCAACTACCCCAGAAACCAGCATCTCGTTTTTGTTATTATTATTGTAGATTTTCTGTCCACACATTCACTCATAGCTAACTTTTCTTTTATTTCAGTATTGAATTCTAGTGCATAAAATGAATAAATGGAGTTAAACTCTAACAGTCTCGCACATATGCTAATTTGTGTTGCAATTAATATTCTGGCTGAACCATGTTCAGGTAAATGATACAAGAGGCAGTGACAATGTGATTACATCTTACAGGAATACTTGGCAGGCAATTTGGTTTTGATTGCTGCGATTAATACATTCAAAAATCAATACTTTTGTGTTTTTTACTTTCGGAATTGTTTTAAGCGCACTTTGAACACTGTCAGTTTGAACCCCGCATGGCATCACTACAAATGTCTGTGCCCCTTGGGACTTTTTCTGAGGGGAGGCATTAGCCAGTTTCTAGACAGGGCTTCCTGTGAAGCAACACTTCCCTCCTCTGCCCCTCCCCTTTCAGTTGAGGGTGGGTCAGTAACTGCCTTCCTCTCGACTTTGGTAGGAAACTCTTACCCCTCATTTGGAAAATGCTGCTTAAATGGTTTAGGAGTACCGCATCTTTCTCCGAAGACTTTGAATCTTTGTATGGAAGAGTTCCGCAACGTGGGCCCAAGCCTTCCAATGCATGAGAGAATCTAGTTGTGCTACTGGGCAGAAAATTGATAAACCAAATACATCTTTACATAAAGAGGGCCCCAGTTACATGTGAATCCCTAAGTAGCCACCGGTAGAAATCACATCTCTGAAGGCAAAAAAGTCCCTCAGAAGTGCTCTGTTCCATATAACTGCTTTAGCACAGCAGTCCAGTGAGGCTGGCCCAACGAGTGTGTTAGTATATTTACTCATCTTTTCTAAAATATACTGTAAATTTTTTCCCAAGGAAATATGGTTAGTCTTGGCCTTAAAACTAGTCTCAGAAGCACATCATTGGAAACTGTGTGGAGTATTTCTGAATCACATGCCAGTGAATAGTTGTGTCAGGATAACAAAAAAAGATCAGCATTCAGTGAATTTATGATTACCTGGAATCATCTGACAAGGTCCTGGTAAATAACAAGAATGTTCAGGTAGTTCAGTTGAGTCTCTTGTATCACTCTTAACTGATGCCAACCAAGCTTTCTCCAAGTAGTTTTGTGGCTTTTCCCTTGGTTTTCAGACCAAAGAAGGAAGATGGAAGCAACTCTCCATTTACCAAAGTCTGTGACAGACAGAATACTGTTTGTTGACATCTTTCTTGATGCTGGAATATGGTCTTAGGTAACTCCCTGCACTTCAGGGCATATAGGAAAGAAGATCAACTTCAGGAACAGCTATGAGTTACTAACAAAGCTTTCTCTCAGTATTTACAGGAAAACACTTGATAGAACAAATGCCCATTGAGAGCAGTTAAAAATGGCACTGTAAAATAAGCCATTCTTTGCCTTTTGTCTGGGCAAACAAAACAGTTCAGTGTCATGGCAGTGCTGTTAGTAAGTAAGATGGTGAAATGTGTGGGTGGGTGGGGAGGTTCCAGAGAAGGACAGAATAAGTGGTAATGATTGGTGCAAGAGGCAACAGCAGCATATGGCGAAACCTCTTCTTTCTAAATAGAGAAAAATGAGCTTTTAATAAATCTTACAGAAGAAAAGTTAGAGAGAGATTAAAACAGGTTCTTGGAAACAGTTTCTCGAATTAATAAAGCAAAGTATCACACCTTCCCATAGGATAAGGATAATCAAGAAAAATATGATACACAAACTTAAATAATATTTGATATAAATCTTCCCATATTAGTTTCTGTACCCTCAAAGATCAGACACCAAGATGGACAATGGTGCCATTTCAAGTCCTTTGTGGTGATGGATTGGTCTAGGTTGCACGAATTAATACAGACAGACATACACATATTTATCCAATGGACCTTTAAGCAAAAAAAAAAAATCAAGGAAGAAAATTCCTACAATCCATAGGAAAAAGATTTTAAGTTCCAGACTTTCAACACAGAGTATATAAAACTGATCAGTGTAAAAGCAGACTGTTTTTAATATGCTGAGTATCTGCAACTCTCTCTGCAGTCAGCAAGATCTGTAAATATTAGGGAAATCACTTTTTTTAGAGAGTCTAACTATTTAACACACCTTCCCTTGGCTCTGGTCATTGAATGCATCTGAACATATGCATCTGAACTTGAAAAACTAGCTGACAGTTGAAATACTTCATTCTTAGCTCTCAGACTGTGAAAGACTATTGACTGTTACTGGGTATGTTGGACTGAAATGTGGGAGTTTGAGAAATCTTAGGGAAGAAGATTAGGAAAATCTTAAGGAAGAAGATAGCTAAGGAAGAATGCAACTAGGCAAGTCAAGCGTTCTTTGCCATGCCTAAAATTCATACTATTTATCTATTTTTGGACTGTTGCTTGGGCTTCCTGCCAAGCTATGGCTTTGTAAAAGTGTGACTGATAGAGCTTTTGTTGTAAGCAGTGAAAATTTTATACCTAGCAATTTAAGCTTAAACTGACTGCACACTGATTTCTTTGGAAGTTTCTTTACTTTTTGCTAAATATCTATCAGAGTTACAACTTTTGATGAATCTAGATATGGAAAATTTGCATACTTTCAGTCGGTTTCTCATATTTGAGTTGAAAGGAAACAAAGATTTTTCTTTCAAATGATATATATTTATATGACTTTTTTAACCTAGATTTCTCCCACTGAGTATGTTGTTATTTTCTATTTGGATGTTGAGGTCTCTCTGTTCACAGAATATGACTGCTTTCCTCTGAGTTATGACAAATTAACATTTCTGAATATGAAGGCTGTTATCCCATAAAGGCAGAAACTTAATGCTGGTATTCTTTAGGCTGACACAATTTTAACAGAAAGCATATATTTATGGAAATGGGGGCATAGGGTGAATTACTTTACGAAGATAATGAAAACTAGAAATTCCTTTCAGAACTTCATCCCCCTGTTTTGTCTATGAAGAAAGCAAAACACAGCCTCATTAATTCCATTGGAATCGTATTGATTTGGAGCGGGAGACTGGACCTATTACCTAGAGACTAGAAATAAAAGGAGTCTCTTCAATGTTATCCCTGCTGTGGATACAATTAAATCATGATTTACTCCCTTTACTTCAACTTTTCCTTACGTTGTCTTTATTGTGGGCTATCATTTTCTCAAGATGTCCCCAAAACATCTATCTACCACTATATATTATAGATTATATTGGGAGCTGACAAGTAAGCAACTGATTTGCTCACAAGGCTTTGAGCATTCAATGGATCTGATGACCAGACAGGTTGTATTTTGGAAGTCATAATATTTTAGGCAATCTTACCAGCACATTCTAATATGATACATTGATAAAGTACACAGCTGCCATTAAGGATCTAACAAGGTCCAAAGTACTTTCTAAAAGTATTTTCTATCCTTTTCTGTTCTAACATCTTAACCCTCTGGGAGCAACTCCCTGTTTTTCTTGATCTATTTTCCTCATAGAAATCTTAGAAATCACATCCCTAGAAAATGGACAATTTTTTAATACAGAATTCCAGCAGAATGAAACAATGGAGTTAACTAGAAGAATTAAAGACAGGAGCTAATGAGAAATGGCAACTCTGATCTAGTTTTCACCAGAAAGAAATATTTTCCTTTTGCCAGCTGCTTATCTCTGTCTGGATTTTAATGGCAGATGCTGCCACAGGTTTCATTTTGTGAGCAATCTAAAGGAGCAAGAAAAAGAGAAGCTTGCATGTGTTTTTGGCATGCTGTCACCATTGCCTAAGCTTACAAAATACTGGTGAATATATGAAGGAATAAACATATGCACATATAATATATGTCTATCATGTGAGTTACCATATTGTTCTTAATGTTTGTCCTTTTCTTTAAAGTTAGTTATGCTAAAGACATTAACAGAAGAAAAATGGTTCTATTAGTACCTCGTAGAATTAGTCTCCTTTCAGAGCACATAGCAAGAAGGTTTTTTTGAGTTCTACATTGCTGTTGACATCATAGAACACTTTTCAGAGGGGATGAAATTATTGTAGTGAACTTAACTCGCTCTAATTCTTCATTCTGGAAAAAAAAAAAAAGTAAATGTTAAATGAAGCAAAAGAATTGTGCACAAATAACAGACCACCTTTACTGAAACAACATAAGAAGTTAAACAGTATTCACATTGGACTATTCAGAGTGGTAAGCAAGACAAGCAGGGAAGTTGCCCTACGTCACCTGTTCTAAGAAGTTAGGGAGAACTTCAATTCTGCAGCAAAGCGTCTAATACAACTCAATGTATGCCCCACATTTAGACTTTCTAAGTCTTCTCTGTGCATAACAAACAGCCCTATACAAATGATTTGAACCAGCAAACGTTTAGACTTAATCTTGGACAAAAACTGAGAAGGAAAACATTTTCATTTTCCTCTGTTGACATTGTTACCCTCCTACAAATTGTCACCATTTAGTGTCACCTCCTAGAAACACCCCAAGTAAGATGCTTAGGCAAGTCAAGTTTCTGCTTTCTCTGTTGTGTACAAGATGAAAAAGAATAAATGTCTGTCACTACCAAATAAAAGTTTTCTCTTCTGTGCTTGTGTAGTGGTATTTTGTCCTTATGTCCCAGATAGTTGGACAGAAGGTTGGAAGGTGGGATATCAAGAACTTATAGAATGCCACAGGACAAATTCTGTTACACAGACAGCAGGAAGCTCTCACTGGGTCTAAAGAGATGGATTTCTCTCTTTTTTCTGTTTTTTTTTTTTTTTTTTTTTTTGGCAAAACAGTGTTTGGTGTTGAGCATTTTATTTCTGCTGGTTCAATAAGAACTTGAAGCCTCCCCTTCTTTCTCTAGGCAATATAAAATGTGTTGGCATCTCCTCTTCGCTAACTGATATGAATAAATTTTGAATGGATTTGTCTAAGCTTACAGTTCTAAAAATTTCTTTTCTCGTTACAGCCCTCTGAAGATATGGTACCCTATGAGTCAGACCTCTACCGACAGCCCCATGACTATTACCAGTATCTCAACAGTGATGGAGAGAGTCATGGTGGTAAGTTAAAAAATATCTCCTTGGAGCATAAAGTCTCATGGTATACCACAGGAAAAAGATTTTAGGACATTCAGGAAAAGAACAAATATGCTGCTGTGATCTATAATGTACAGGCACATACTTTTAGATCAGAAACCAACAACAATCTATTCTGCTTAATGGCACTGTTCCAATCCAGCAATTGCAACATAGATTTCTCTGAAATAGAATTTTAGAAAACACTGAATGGTCTAAGGAGCTTCCAGGACATTCAGTGTATTACCAGGAAGGTGGGACCTCATGATCTCTATCCTTCATTATCTTCACTGTGTTTTAACTTTCCTCTACAGATCAAAACCACTCTGCTTGTTTCAGAAATCTCCGAGGACATGAATTTGCAATACTGTACTTCTTGCATTCTTGTCTCCAATTCCTATTTGACTTAGGTCCCAAATACTCTGTTAGTGCCTTCATTTTAATTCTGTTTCTCTGGCATTTGGCTTTTTTCAACTCCATGTATTTCTCTCTTTCTTTTGATCTCTTTTGCATGCTGCCACATGTAGCTGAAACTTTCACTCTTCCTCCAGTACACCCAAGTACTTCCTCTCTCTAAATCTAAGTAAAACTTCCTTGTAGCTGTTTGTACATAAATCTAGCTTAAAGTAAAATAAATTATTGTTAACATTATACATGTGATTTAAAGGTTTGGTGTCTTATATATTTTCACATCTTGTGGGGACTGGGCTCTAAATCAACGTAGAAGGGATAGTCCAGCCCTGTGAATTTTGTCTCCTGTGCAATACAATGGTCCAGCAACACCACCCTGGAAATATCAGGGTCAATATTGACTCAAGAAGGAAAAGCACCGTTCTACTGTATCACTTGTGGCAGTCCCTTCTGATCCTGGAGTTTCCCTAAAAGACTCCTATTGATATAGCAACTAGACCCATCACTACTCAATTTAAGACATCTAACAGCTTCACAGCATAGCACTGTTTTATCTGTGGCAACAGAAACTACCTGAAGGGACAGCAAGTTACAGAATAGGATTGTTCTGCGCATTTACCTGGAAAAGACTCCTACCTAAATTTGTTCAGTACATTGCATTTAAGAAACACCAATGATATTCTTAAGGCCTGGAAACAAAGAACCGATTCATTTTTTATAAGTTATCTCATGGCCTTTGTCAAGTCACATTAATCAAACCCAGCAAATTCCACATGGAAATTCAGGGTTTTTACAATACAAACTGTACCTGTTTACACACCCATAAAATGAGGATAAAATTTATTATCTCAAAAGGCAATTGTGACAATTAAACAATAAATACAAAAGATGTCATGTAGGAAAAAGCACTGGGAAAGATCTTTTCTGTCATTAAATCTAGGTTACCTCAAGCAACAACACCCCTTTATCTTTCATAAACTTATCATCTCACCTGTTTTACTGCCCATTTTTTCTGTTGGAAGGCTGTGTCTAAGCTACAGTGTTCAGATCATTAGAATGTTTTTACTCATAATAATGAACACTACAATAACTCAAAGTCGTCTATATGAGTTATGGCCTAAGCAGTACCAGTACTGGCCCAAAAGACTCCAAAAAAACCTGCTTAATGTTTTAACTCCTACAGTAAGTGGTTATGCAAGAGGCAACTTTATCCCAGCCTGAATATTTCAATCCATTTTTTATTTATGAAAGTGCCTGCAATGTAGTTGCTTGTGTCCAAATATCTAATGTGCCTTATCCTCTCCTGAATTGCTCACAGTCTAAGACAACAATGAGCAACCACAGCATACAGAGGGGAGTGAAACACACAAATTAACTCATTTTTCTTCTTTTCTATAAACATTGACAAACCCAACTTTGGCTTTTTTTTTTTTTTTTTAACATGACAAAGGTAGTAGGTCTTGAGAAAAGCCACGCAGAAGTGCAGGAAAGGGATATTACAAACTACTAAATGTTCAGAATAATGAGGGTAAAAGTGTAATGATTAACAAATGATGGGGAAAATTAATAAATAAGGTGCTGCAGTGATAGTGTTGAAGTGAAAGAGGTGAGAACATAATTAGGTAAGAAAAAGAAGAAATATGTAAGACAGAATTGAGGAAAGAGTGTTCAGGTTGGGGTACAGTGAGATCATTGGGAATATATAAAATATAATTTTGCAGGTCTACTCAGTAACACTGTGGACCTCCAAGAAAAACTGCCAGATAAAACAAATAGATACTACAAGACAGAGCAATTCTTCTGACTGCGCAGATATGTGACTACTAAAGAAACAAAGTCTTGCTCAAGAGTCAGACTACCTCTCTCTCACTGTTAGCAAATTAATTTTGTGAAAGAGGTATGGCAACAGGTTAATTTGTTGATCTATGCTACACACGTTACTGTCACTTTTCTAAAAGATAATGCTGAAGACAACCCTTATGCCTTGTTTACTTGAGTTGGCAGCAAAGTGCACACAACACTAGTTTAATATGTAGGAGATCATTGCCAGTAAGTGAACACTAAATCAGACACACAAAAATACACCACAGAAAATCCCTATGTTCAATCACATCATGCATTGTTTGCATTTATTTTACATAATGCAGTTTAATTATTTTGTAAATACTGTAATAAACACAGGGACAGTCATACAAGGCAGAAACTACTTTGAGTGATTATGTATTAGTCCATCACCCTACCCTGAGCTTGTAGGCTAGTAAGTCTGTAAATGTAATATAGCGTATTTTGTAACACTACTGCAATCTTAGTAATTACAAAATTCAGAAATTCAACTGCAGTTTTGTCTCTAAGTTCACTAAATGTCATTGGTTAAATAAAAATATTTTTTGTGTGAAGCTGAATTTTGACCACTGTTCATTTTGCTGCTAGACTCGTGGAACTTACCAGATTTTGTAGGCTGGGATTTTATTTTCTTCCCACCTCCTGAAGTAATATGCTAATTTAAGAAACTCTGCTTTGATTTTTTTTTAGGATTTTAGCCCATGTAGCAGTGGAGGAAAGTCCAAACATGTGAACCTTAGTCGGAAATAATATAAGGCAAATAGAAAGAATTCCAGACTTCATTAAAAAAATCCCCTCACTTTGAAGCCATTCTCGTGACGTGCTGGGGCCTGACTCATGGATTTTCAAACATTAGGCATTATTAAAATCATGAAGTTTGTTAATTTGTAAAGTGAGAGCTAATGTGATTCTGTTGTCATTAGAGATTATACTGCCGCATTGCCACGGCGTTTCACTCAACAGAGGGCGGTTCTGCAGGGAATCAAGGCACGCATTTTTCAGTGTCCTTCAATGTTTTTCTCATTTCCTCTGCTGTTTTTTTTTTTTCTTGGCTTGTTTTTTTCAGATGAGTGAAACACAGTAGAAACATTTAAACTGTACATTGTGGTGATGTGTGAGAAACACTCTCCTAGCTCAAAATGAGTTGGACTATCTATGCAGCACAGAGCAGAACTGGCTGCTCAGAGATACTGGCTCGGAGCTCTCAAGCAGAGCCATGTCAACAGAGTCGTCATCTTAGATCGGGCAGAGGGCTGTGCTGACAGAGCTATCGTGCTTCCGGTTCGAGAACTGGCTCATGAATTTCTGCGAGGTTTTACACCGCATGATGCAGATTTAGCCTGTTACCCCACTTTATAATAAATACTTTTCCTAAGCCTATTTCACCTTCTAGCTCCTGGTCCTGATGTTATTCTATTAAAATAGGAGCAAAGAAATTTACATTGGGCATAGGATAACCCAGAAAGTTCAGTTCTGTTTCTTACTTGTAGAGTGTGAATCTACCTCCACAGCGAATATTGGCATAATGCCTTTAGGTCCAGTATTGCTTCCCAACATGGGAGGGAGTTTAGAACTCATGACTGTCCTTCCTCTAACCTTTCATTACATACAACACCAAAACAAACATGATCTCCATGTCTCTATAAGTGAGAATTTTTTTCACATCCTCTTTCACTTCACATGAAATTTCTCATAATGACTCCATTGTATACCTATAGCTTGGTTTTTAATAACATTTTCCTTGACCCAAAGAATAGACACTTTCCATTTCTAGAATCTTTCTCTCCTTTCTTTTTTCTTTGCTCCACCTTTATGTTTTTGTGAAAAGATCAGAATTACTGTGCATTGCTAACGTAACAGTAACAAGAACACAGAAGGAAATAGCTGCAGTGCAGCTGATAACTCTAATACCTGCAGATACTGATATTTAGATTTTTTTTAATCTTTTAATGTGCAATAACTTAGCCAAGAAGGGTAACTGCAAAGGAGTTTGTGGACACAGAATTTGGAATTTCATTTTCAGTGCAACTAAAACTATATATTTTTTCCTAAGTATCACTGTGAAACTATCGATAACTAAAACAGAAATAAGGACTTTTGTCCAGTCACAATTTTGGACATAAATTTGTGTTGAAGTAGTTTCTGACAGATTCATTTGGTAACTTGTTAGTATTATGTGGTCACTGTAAGTCCTCAAATGCTGTGCTATTAGTATTATTCATAGTAGTACTTTTACAGCAGGACATAATTCAATAAAAAATGACTTCAATAATGAGTAGGCTTAATGTTACATAGTGTTTAACACTAGTATGCATAAACAGTGTTATACAGGTTAATTTATTTGCCAAGAAAGAGTACAAAAGAACAGTTCTGGAGGCAGCAGAAACCTTGTTATAGGCTCCAATAGACTAAAACTTATCTTGAAGTACAAAAACATCACTGCTGATAAAAGCATTTAAAAAGAATCAGAAGTGTACCACTTGGAGCTTGCACAAATACTCATGGCTATGCATGTTGGAAATGTACTGTCTTGACTCCTGACCACCACAGCTACTCATAGTAAGACATTCCACACCTGAAGACTTACTGTTGACAGCCTCAGAGAGTTTTGCCTGGGCTTTGTCATGCTCATGATTACACACTGATCTCATTTGCTGTATTAGATCGTCAAAGACAAGAGGTCTTTGACAGATATGTTCACATCTGAGAGAGGACCTTCTGCACCAGGAGTAAAGCCAGATTATTCTAAGGAACATGAGTATAGATTACTCCTGTGATGTATTCTTAACAATTTATTATATGGGTTACCAGAGGTATATCGGGCCTCCATGGTTGGCTCTAAGTAGAGAAATCTTCCATAATTTAGCCCAGTAAAAACATGAGTTAGGGTGTATCTGTCTTCCAACTACACAAATAAGTTTCAGACTGAAAGTGCCCAAAGCCTCCTACCAGGAGGATAACCTGTGATAACCTGTGCAGTCAGACTCACAGTGAGTGAAACACAGTGGGAACATTTAAACTGTACATTGTGGTGATGTATTTTATATATTTCTATATATTTCTACCTTTCTACAGGCCTGAGCCATAAAGGCAGCTACAAGGGCTTACAGCTTCCCAAGTATAACTATGTTGTAATGATATATGTACAAGTATTTTGTAATGTTATAAATGCAGATATGTAATAAACATATCACCAGGTTCCCTCCAAAGGAAGTCACATTCAAAGTCACTATCCTGGTTTTCAAATCCTCAGTGATGCTACACCTAATTGCTTGAAACATAAGTGAGGAAGAATGAGGAGATAGAAGCTGAGAGAAAGAACAAAACTGGTACTGAAGAAATAATATTCTCAGGACATTAGATAATGTCATACACAATAGCGTCATATTGCAGAATGAGACAATTGCTCCTCTCTATTCCTTCAGTACAACTACCCTTGGAACAATATGTTCAGCTCTGTCCCTCATATTATCAGAACATTGTCAACAGCTGTGAGGGAGCTTGGAGGAGTGCACAAGCATGATTAGGGGGCTGAATATACTGATTTATGTTGAAAGATTGAGAGCTAAATACATGCAGCTGGGCTAAGTGATAATTAGAAATAGATTGTAAGTGTACATGGTAACAACCTGAAAATAATGAAGGGTAGGAAAGAAATTATTTATAATAACACAAAGGAAGAAAACTTGGAACAAGAGATATAAATTATAAATGTTACACTGAATCATAAAGAAATTTTCACTGTGCACAAAACGATGCATGAGAAGTTAAAGTACGGAGGGCTAGTTCCAAGCTCAGTCAGAGCAGAGGACGTGATGCTGACTGATTTTTAAAAAAGAGCACAAACAGATACGTGCATAATTGCAAATACGTGCAGCTACAGTATGTGAGACAGAAATAGAGTTTGCAGTGCTTCAAATTTGCTCTAGCAGATTTTAAATTCTGAGCAGCAAATTTGAAAATTTTGAAAATTTTGGAGAGGCTTATATTGAACAACAATCTCAAACTGAGAACTGTATAGAATTTAATCGAATCATAACAGTAAATAAATCAAGTAGCAGTATATTCATTATCTGAGTACTTTTTAAATTTTTGAAAAAAAAAAGGAAATTGTCACAGAAATTTCTAGCTTAATAGAGAGATTAAAAACCTAGAGAAAGGGGCTACATTAGAATTTGCTTCAACAATTAGAATTCAATTAGAATTGCATAATACCGTACACAAAACTGTTTATTCTTTTATTCTCTGGTATTGCTACTGAAAAATATGGTGCATACCAACACATGATTACAGGAGATAAGTCCCATGCTTTTTCTGTAGCGTTCCTGAAGTTTTGCTAGCAGATGAAAATAAAGATTGAAGATTAGTGTAGAATGATAAGATCATCTTCATCTGCTCATTTCCATACCATGAAAAAAACTATAATGACAATCTGACAATATGTAAATCAGTATAATTTGTTGCCTCAAGAATGAAAATATAAGATTGTTAGAGTCTCTTCTTGAGAAAGGTGCCAGCATTAATGTCTTTTGCATGTTCTGCTATATTATCATTGAAATCCATCACTCCATCTACGAGTATTGTCCTAATTAAAGTGGCCTAAGAATTACTTTCCAGCCACAGGCACCTTGGAGATTAGGAAGAGAAACATTACAGGAATCTATATAGATTGTCACCAGAGATAGACAGGTCTACAGGGATGGCATGGAGTGGGCAGAAGGGACAGTGGTGGGAGTAGGAACCAGTAAAAGGCTGGTAAGTGCTATGTTTCTTACTTTTGTAATGACAGACAAGCTGCTGTTTTCTTTAGATCATTACTGGGAATATCATCCACACCACATGCACAGTGAGTTTGAGACCTTTGGAGACAACCACTTCACAGAACTGCAGAGTGTACAGCCTCCCCAGCTGCAGCAGCTCTACAGGCACATGGAGATTGAACAAATGCATGTCTTGGATTCTGCAATCCCAACTACACATATTGGACTCAACCATCAGGTATGGTTACCAACCCTTATGCAGAATTTAGATGATAGTTAAGGGCAAGAAACAGAATGTGTCAGGGAATGCATACAAGAGATTGCTGAAACAAATTATATGAATTTTTGCTGTCCAACACTTGACATAAAACTCTTCATTCTCAGGACAAATGTGGTTCAAGCTTTCTTTCTATCTGGACGACGAGAAGCCAAGTTCCTCAAACAGTGCATAAAAAGATAGTTTCAGAATTGTGTTTAATTTGGAATGAAAATCAACTGCTTTGAAATCCTGCAGAGGAACTGGGCCTGAGAAGCTGTGCACTGCCATAGCAAAGGTGTCCATGCCTCCTGGGAAACATTCTGAGCCCCACTGTGGTAGGAATATTTTAAAAATTTCCAAGCATCCCTGGCAATTTTACCTGCCCTGTGCAACAAATAATAACAAAGAAAAGTCATCAGTAATGTTACCACAGAGAAACACATTAGGGCCAACCTACTCATGATTTTATCTAAAAGAAGCTAAATCATGACCTGAAGCACAGTATCTCGTCTCTTCTCAGATTTTACAAAAAGACAGTCATCTGCCCATGAAAATAGGCATTCCAATGTGCAGCAGTCACCAAAGTGTCAGTGAATGATCACTAAAGCTGAAATTATAAGGAGTTCCACGGTACTGCCAAGACACCAGAGTGAAGTGGGCATTGAGATCCTACAGACTATGCTGCATGTCATTATTGGAAGCAATCAGAAAGCTGGGATATTTTGTGCCAAGGAGTCTCCCAGGGCAGGCAAGATACAGATAATATGCTGAATACAAGACAGAGTAGGAATGAGATCAGAGACAGAACTGTTTGCTGATTACCCTGCTGCATATAATGGTGCCATTGCTAAGATTTTGTGAGAAAAACTGCATGCATCTAATTGTTATTTTAGGTTTCTTGTTCAAAGCAAACTGAAATTATAAGCAAATACTGTATTAATTAAACACAAGGAAACAAAGAGTGATTAAGTTAACACTATCAACAGGAAACTGACTTACTGCAAGCCATCAAACTTCTTACCTACAACACAAAAAAAAAATCAGGAATAGAATATAAGATGTAGCTACAAACAAAGAATTAGGAACAGAAAGTTACAAATATAAAAAAACGCTTCATGGAACAGAAGCCTGTGGGAAGCTTCAAGTCGTTTCAGTTGCTCAGTGCAACTGCTAACACATAACAACCAACTGTTACACCCAACCAAAGGCAAAGAAGAAAAGTTAGATATGTTATGAGTGTCCTTGGAAGCACCACCAAAAATCAAGAGAGGGTGCTTCTGCTTAACCTACTTCAGTCTACTCAATTTCCATCTTTCATTTCAGGAGTACAGACACAGAACTAATTTTGTTGTAACTTTCAATAGAGTGTTGTGTTCTCTCTCCCCCACCCCATGCCAAGCTGCAGGAGATAGTCACCATTACCCTCCTCTTCCTTACCAGCTGGGGATCTTTTTTTTTTTTTTTTTCTTTTACTTTAACCTACTGTAGCTTATGCAAGTGGTATTCAGCATGCTCTGAGGTTCAGACTCTGGTGTGTCTCAGCCACAGACTTAGGTGGCATATACTATATTATTCAAGGCATTTCCACGGAAAGAGAAGCAGGAAGCAAAGTTTATTCATCAGCTGAATTTGCCAGTTACTAGCTGCACCCATGGCTCTCATGCAATGTCATAGTTACAGTTTGCAAATAAAAGAAGAACATGAAAAGATACTTCTCTGATTTTCTGTTGATACCACATTATTTTGTGAAATCAAATTCAAAGCTCAAACTATTCTTGGACAACAGGACCTTCAAACAGGTGGTCTCTTCAAGTACTAAATGAAGAAGAGAATACTTGCTCTGAAGGGAGAATGAAAGGAAAGGTTGGAAAATTGTGAAGAGTTTTAGAAAGAGGAAAACCACAAGTGGATGCCACAGGTCTTGAGACAACACCAGAATATGGAAAGCAGCTAGCAGTTTAAGTTTTCTCTCTCTGAGTTGTATTAATGAGCTGTTTTCTTCAAACACACTAGTGGGACCTCTGCAACTCTGTATGTATTGACCTACATTGAGTTTCAGGCATTGCTAAAGTGGGTGTAAGCAAAAATACAGCAAATAGAGAAAGGAGGGGTGGTGCAGGGGAAGCTTAGGATAGTCCTCAGGTTAGTCTGAGCAACCTCCTTTGCTTGAGACCCTGTTCCTCCCTCACAGCATGTTCCCACCTTCCCCCTCCAGCCCCAGAGGAACTCACTCCCACTCCTCCTCAATACACTGTAGCTTTCCACAGCCTTTGCCTTTCCAGATGCACCAATCTGTTTTCCTCCCCTGAAAGACACTGTCCCACCTTTTCATTCCCCTTCCCCCATGACCCTCTCTCCCTTCCCTCCCACCCCTGAGGCCGCAGCTTTCTTAACCGTAAAAAAGCTAAAGGTGACTCTGTGGTGAGGGCTGAAGTTTCGCTCTTGGGGATCTGACAGGAAGCTTACACACACTCTTACCCAATCCTGGCCTTCCTGCCACGTTTGGCTCCAGCCAATCTGCCAACTCACTAACCGCCAGCTGCTGCACCCCAAAACCAGTGCTCGGCACGCTCCTTATTGGGACATTTTCGACTGGTGCAAAACTCATCTGAAAAGCACCACTCGGCCAAGCCTGACACGGGGTGGGTGGTGTGACTCACAAAGTGAACACCCACTCCCTGCTTCAGCGTGTGAGCTTGTACAAAGGGAATCAGGCTCAAAATGCCCTGTTCGGTGGAAGGAATGAAAGGCAACTCAAAAGGAGCTCACCTTACAGGAGTAGCAATCTGGCTCATTTCATGAGAAACACGTTTTATTTGCTGCTGAATTTGGGGGATTTTTAAAACTTTTTTTAAATGTTGAAATTGAGTTCTTACTCCACACCCCTCAGCCTGATTTATTTCTCCTGCTTCAGTAAGGAGCTGCAATAATTCTTGGCAACTGGTCTCAATCCCTAGCAAACTAGACAGCAACCGAGAATTTGCAGAGCTGAGGTATATTCCATACTGCTTGTGACAAGACCTCTATATAAGGGCAAGGGAATTCAGCACAGAAAACAGCTTGCCAGCTTTGCAGATGAGAAATCCCCATTGATGAGGAATTTTCAGATAACCACGTAGGAAAAGAGAACATGATCCAATATGATATATCCCCAGCAGTAAGGCTATTCCTCTCTTCAAGGGGGAGATTCAGGACAAGAAGCTGACAAACCTGTGTAACCCTGGCTCCAGAGATGGATGCAGTCCTTCAGCGATTCAGTGTTGTCAGAAGGTACTATGCCTGAGAAAGGAAGAGAACAACAGAGCCAAAGGCAGTCAAAGTGGCTATGCCAAGACAAAACTGACCAGATCTGCAAAATCTGAAAGAGTGGTTCCAGAAAGGCCATGTTAGAAAAAAAGTTCATTTCAAAAGCAGTTTTATACTAGGGATAAGCAGCACAGATCAGAAACTCATTAGGAAGAATGTTATCTTGGTTTATAATCGCTACACAGAAGGAATGTTGCGATGTTTCAAAAGCAGTTAAAGTATTTTCAAAGCAATTAGTACCAACAGAGCATTTTCTATACAGAAGGCTTGAGCATAAAATGTAATTTTTGAAAAATGTTCACATAATTATCAATGTGTTAGGAAGAGGCATCTGTTATATGAATATATTGTCTTCAACCAGAAAAAACAAAAACAAAACAACAACAACAACAAAACACAAAACAAAACAAAAAAACGCAGTGGGTTCTTAGCCCATTAGGAAACCTGGTACCATGTGCGACTTTTTCCACCTTCTTAAGTAGGGTTCTCCTACTTAAGCAGTACAGCTTTATCTACCCCCAGCAAGAAGAAATGTGTCTAAATTAGAAAGAGAAGGTTACTGAACTGGGGAGATATGGGAGAAGGGGGACAGTACCACTTGCATAGGATATAACCTATGGGAAAGTTCTGACTTTCACAACTTCGTTCCTCCTTCTCTCCTATTTGAGATGCATTTTTACACATGTGTAAGTGTTGACTGTTACGTGTTTTTTTTTAGCTGCATAGTATTTATTTTTAATGTCAATGACTAAGTCACTCACTCTAAACAATCTCATATACCTTTTGCTTTCTCTCCCCTTCCTCTGTAACTCTCTCCATGATATCTCCTTTTTCTCTTGATGTCCCACCCTCTATCACTACTTCCTCCCTCTGCTATTCTTTTCTCCCAAAGGTTTCCTATTTGCCCCGGATGTGCCTACAGTACTCCTCTCCACCGCAGCCCAGTTCTGATGAGGAGGACATAGAGAGGCAGAGCCCCCCACTGGAGGTATCAGATGGGGAGACCGATGGTGTGGACCCTGGGCCTGGAATTATGCATGGTGAAACAGGTCAGTGAAAACAGAGGGACTTTACCGTGCTATGTGCTGAGCAGCTGTTACATTACCATGACAATAATGAATAAACTAATAGAACTGCTGTGCTAGTATTTTACCCCACTGCCCTGTCTCCTTGCACTCTCCTGTCTTCTGAATCTTTTGTGACCATAACCGCGTCTGTATCTCAAATACCATTTCTTCTTGTACTCCTGCTTTCTCCTGCCCTGCTTATTCAGGCTTCTTCCCAGCTTTTGACATTTCTATCCCAATTTCCATTAGCAGATGGGAAAACCAAGGCAAGAAGCTCAAGGAACTGATTTTTAAAAATACCGAGCTGCGTTTGCTCAGCACCTAAAAGTTTGGTTTTGTATAACCTGCCCAAATTAGCTTCAGATTAGTTTCAAATTAACAATGTTTTTAATTATCTTCAAGTTAGAAAATTAATTTCAAAACTCATTTGGAATTCCTTATTCTCATTTTTTAATTCTCAGAACAGCCATCCATGTTATGTCCTCACAGGATAACTCTTTCTATGGCTATAAAGGCTGCAAACTGAAGAACCTATGTGACTGACAAGCTAGCTGAAACAGTTATATGAACTATATAATTTCTTCTGTTTCATCAAGGACTACGCAATAATACTAATGCTCCACTGCTTTTCTTCTCTGTTTCTCACACAGGCAGCAAGAAAAAGATACGTCTGTATCAGTTCCTTCTGGACCTTCTTCGCAGTGGAGACATGAAGGACAGCATCTGGTGGGTGGACAAGGAAAAAGGTACTTTCCAGTTCTCCTCCAAACACAAAGAAGCATTGGCGCACCGCTGGGGCATCCAGAAAGGCAATCGCAAGAAAATGACTTACCAGAAGATGGCACGGGCTTTGAGAAACTATGGCAAGACAGGGGAGGTCAAGAAGGTCAAGAAGAAGCTGACCTACCAGTTTAGTGGAGAGGTGATGGGAAGGGGGGTCACTGATAGGAAGCATTATCCTCATTGAGGCCATGGGACCCTAAGCAAGAAAAATATTAAGACCTCCAGGCTGGATACCAGCAGAGTAGATGGACGCATCTTTCTCTTTGCTTCCTGTGCCCCCTTCTCTGCCTTTAAAGGGCCTTTGCCGTCAGATGTTTCTGGTACGAATTCCCTTCTTCAGCATCTGAGAATCCTAAACGTGACAGAATTCTTTGCTTCCATCCTACAAGTTGGACAGAGTTGGGAAATTTAAACAATGTACAAATACGTTACTGTCAGGAAAGATTTTTTGATTGTATTGTAACTAAAGAATACAGCTGATGAAGTTTTGCCTTCAAAGGTGGTGCTGTGTCATTCACAGTGACACTGCATTAGCTTACAGCTTTGAAACTAGCATTAATACAGGCTCTGCCGCAGCTCTCAAGGCTAGAGAGAAGTTTGCAGATCTTGGAATGATACTCATTCTTTTAAATAGTAATAACATGTACATATTTAATAAAATTTGATATAATGAAGTCCTAGTGTTTGCATAATAAATGATTACTTCACAAACAAATCTCACGTGCATTCAATTATGCAGATATAGCTCTCCTGTGGTACTTGAACAAAAGGCATGTTGGGCTACAGGGCTTTATCCATCTATCCCTACTTAGAAACATATCAATGCTGTCAAGCTAAGTACCAGAGATAATCAGTGAAATACATTACTGTGAAAGAGGCTATAGTACTAAAGTCAATTTTAAAATATATTTATATATCATCATTATTTTTTCCTGTGCCAATGAAGCCCTGCCAATTGAATAACTTCTATTCGCTTATCCCAAGAGTGCCTTTTATAGCTCTATCCGGTTCAGAACATAACAATTAACCATGTTCTTCTGTGGTTTCACTCATTTTCCTGCTCCTGTTCTTTCCTGTTGCTTGCTTACTCCACCGTGGTATCTTGATTTTAGCTTATGAACCTTTATGGGAAATGAGTTGTCTTTAATCGTGTTTTTGCAGAATTCTAGTTCAACAGGTTTTTAAGCTTCTAATTGTGGAATTTAGTCCCTACTGTAAAACAATAGTAACTAATAACAACTGCATTGTAAAAATTACACTCAAAATGCAAAATAAAAGAGAATTCAACACCTGAGATACAATGGTAAAGTTACCCCGTGCAACGGTAAAGTTACCCCCGTACCATGGGGTACAGTTACCCCGTGAAAACACATAAGAAAACCTACATCAACCGACACTGAGAAAATCAGCACTTTAACATTTAACATTATTTAACATATCTTGACTGTGGTTAAGCACTCAGAAATCAGGAGATGTCATAATGACTGAAATGAACAAAGCATTCTTTTGCCATTTCTACATGCCATTTCTACATTCTAATAGTTTAGTTACACGGTTACAGAACTTCAAACAAAGCTACAAAATATTCACCCCAACTCCAGTACATACCTGAAGTACTGGAAAAATAATTCATGAGTTATTTATACTCATAATCGCTGCTATATCTTCATAGCCTGTGACCATCACCAATAGAAAAATACGTATTTTGGGATGTTATAACAAAAACAGTAAACTAGGTGGGAGAAATTAAATTCCAAAATAGATGAGGTGAAAAGAGAAAGGTCTGAAATAAAGGGAAGGGTTTTATTTAACAATGTTAAGCAGTAGCAGAACTTGCAAAACATAACAATTTGGAAGACTCTACTAAACCTGGAGCTTTTCAGAACTTCTTCCTCGTTGAAACCAGAAAGAGTTGAAAGTGATGAACTTCTTACAGACCTGAGTTGGGTAAGTTACATCTAAACATGGTCACTTTTATCTACACTAACAGTCTCACTGTGGAAATGAAAAGTCTGGTGACATCACTGGCTATAGTGAATCTTTGCAGCCAAAGAGAAAGAAGCTTTTGTTTTAAAAAGTTCATGGTGCAGCACTTCCCAAATCTTGTTCCCAGTTGATGAACACAATAAATATGTCAGTCAGTGCCAGAGATCAACTGAGGGTTAAAAGTAAGTAAGGGCTTCAAGGACTATCACTATCAAAGGCAATAATAATAGAAATTTTATTTCCATTTTACAAAAAATCTTGCAACCTAACTTTTCGTTACTGTTCTTTTAGACTCA
The DNA here is from genome assembly GCF_964211835.1 of Anser anser. Lineage (NCBI taxonomy): Eukaryota > Metazoa > Chordata > Aves > Anseriformes > Anatidae > Anser > Anser anser. Next base: position 13,146,644 of record NC_139725.1, on the reverse strand, counting down.
TGTATGTTCTCCTATTCAAGCATTTTATATTAAATTAGGGTTAGGATATGTCAAAAGCTATGAAAAAATTTAAGAGATTTTGTTTCTAAAATTATATTGTAACAATTTACTTCCTACAGGACATAATGTAAAACTCATTAAATAAGACTTGTACAAACTCAATCTGCATCCATATTGTAATTGTATGTTGGAAGCTCAAGACACTGTAGCTCTCAGAGGACTAGAGCAGCACTTGACACTGACATAATCAGGGTTTCTTCAGTCCTGAGCTAGAAACTCAGGACTTTTCTGCTTGGTAGTTATGATGACTGTACACCATTGACTTGCTACTAGAAAGAGATAAAAGACATTTGCCCTTATCAGACTTGCAGGTTTGATGTTCAAGAAAACAGGAGGATTAATTCCTCTCTTCATAAAAATATCTTAATCAAAAACACAGCTGAAAAGCAGAACTGATCATTTTCTGACACTGTAGTTTGGAGAAGAAGGATCATTTCCTCTTGCAGGAAAACTGATAACTGAAAACTAGTAAGCTAATTGTGAAGATGTTTAGGATATCACTAAACATATTTCAAGCTTGTAAAAAGCTTTCTTAGATCTCAGAGACCAGGTTTTCTGTTTTTCTAGCAAGTCTCACATAGAAAACAATTACATGTTGGAAAAATAATGCAAAATTAAAATAATCAGAAAAGACAAGAAGATTTAAATGAGTGATTTGAGGTCTGTGCATTAGTTTAAAATATTATTTTAGAATAGCTGGTTGTGCTTGAATTGAAAAATTTGCATTTTACACTGGTTCTGTCCACAAGTGACATGGAAATGGAAACTGAAAAATCTGAGGAAAAGTATTTCTGGGGATGTTATTATTTATAATTAAAATATTTTTTTAAAAATATTATTGAATATAGTTTAACAAGCAGGCTTACAATTTTGTTTCTCTCCAAAGTTGAAATCTTTTTCTCTTCCTCTTGTTAATACTTTGAAGTACTGTTTCTAAAAATATTCAATCCCCATCTGTTTCTGGTTAGGTTTTTCATCTGTGGCATAAAGAGTCTGAATAATCATGTGTTGCAGCTGTGAAGGAGACCAAATGATGATGCTTCTCCACCACAGTACCGTTTGTATCTCATCCAATCAAACTGCTCTGGATAGTAGGCTGTCTAATCAAGCTGAATTAACACCATTTGGTTGCATATGCAAACAAGAAACTCTTTGGCTGTTTTAGAGAAAAATAAAAATAAATGTAACAAAATCACTGGTTCAGAAAATTTACATAGAAGCAAGCATACTTTTCTCTTAAAGTGTCCAACTGACAGACAGGCAGAGGTGCTGGAAAAATGTAGATTGGGTCATTATCTGTACGGATGACCTACGATTAGCACAAATTTTACTGGAACATTTTGCAGCCCACTGCTGTTAGAGATCAACAATCCTTCTTTCATAGCAAGCATTCAAAATACAGCTAGATATTCAATTTACATATCATCTTTGCAGCCTACTTTAAAGAAATCTAGCAGTTTTATTAGCTGCAGACTAATCAATTCTGGTGGAACAATATTATTCAAAAAGTTATTACTAAGCTAAATCCAAAATTCGGAACCTCCTACAATATATTAGACTCCCTCCAACCATATACCAGAGTTGTACAAGGTAGAAAATTTGCAATGTTTGTACTGAGGAATAATCTGCTTATAACAATAAACAGAGATACCATATCCTTTTTAGCTCTATCCAGCCCAAGAGAGTTTTAGACTTCTCTAGTTCTCAGCTGCTACTCATCTACAGCAGGGAGAACTGCAGTTAAAGGTGCTATCATTTGTTTTCCACCTGACAGTTCACATTTATCACATCCCACAGATTTCCTGAAAAATACATATATTCATATCCTAACACATTTACTGTTTTATTGTCTCCTCCTTTATTACCTTTTATCTTCACAGCCTCACTTCCAGACTCATACACTGCTAGAGACTTATAATCTGTTTGTCTTCATTTCCTATTTCAATGGGGTTTGTGCTCTGTGCTTGCCAATTTTTTTCCTCAGTAAACCTGCTGCCTCAGTTCAGTTTTATTACTTGTACCCTTGTATCTCTTTTTCTTTCTGCCATCTTCCTATGTTTTTGTTCCCTCATTCAAATCTCACAACAAAAGCCAATTCACAATCATCAAGTTTAATTCATATTACAGTGCCAACCTCATAACAAATATATGTATCACATGACAACTCATTTCAGTTTAGTACTCTGTTCCCCTAATTCACTCTCATTGCATATTGTAAATTAATAGCAGAGACCATTGCATATTATAAATTAACAGCAGAGACTTTACCACAGATAACAATACAATTAATCAGCATTTTTCTTTGACAAAGCCCAGAGCAGCATCTTCTCCACGGGAATCCCACTCTTAAGTGTTCAAAATAGATGGCTTACTGGTATTGAAGACTGGGATATCACATACACTACAGCAATCTGGGCACAAATTCCAAGAATTTGCATTTATTTCTTACTTGTGTGTTGACTTGCTATCTCACCATCTTTCCTTGTTCTAAGCAATAATCAAAAGAGATTCACATAATTTCACATATCCATATACCTAAACCACTAAAAATGTAAAGCTTTTAATAACCAAAGATACCCTAATGAACCCACAAATTTCATCCTACAATCAAGTAGACAAAGAGCTTTGCTCTTTGAGGCGATTTTAGCATAGCTAGAACTTCACTAAGTTTCACCTTTCCTCTCCAACAAATTTGCCTGTTGCAATTCAGTTGCCCAGCTCAGCCTGGGCATTAGGGAGGCCTGTATACAGCTAAAGTCATCAGAGTCCTATTCCAAGAGCTGGGGAATGTGAACTTCTTCCAGAGAAGATGAAAACAGCAGTAGGCTGCAGATAGCCTTTTTCGCATTCTCTTTCCTAACTCACGTGTGTCTGCTTTAGCCCCATTTATTTCCCTCACAACATCTCACATCACCACACAGAAGCACAGAGAAACTTAGGCTGGAAGGGACCTCTGGAGCTGACCTCATCCGTGCCCCTACTCAAAGCAGGCCAATTCGATAGGTTTCTCCGGACGACTTTCTTTTCGTTCTGTTTCTTTCCATTCTCTCGGCTCATACAGCCACATCCCCCTTCTTTATGCCTTCTGTCCTCCTCGGCGTTACTTTTTACTATTGGGGACCCAAAGCAGTACGTGAGAATGAGCAGAGCAGTCTATGGACAGAAGGAGAATGAGGATGTGGTAGAGCAGATAAGGTGTAGCAGGAGGTGGTGGAGGAGAAGGAAGGGTGGGAGGAGGTGCTGGGGAGACCAAGGTTATGCAAAGGATTGGGGAAGCGGCTTTGTGGTAGGAAGGAATGCAGTTTCTGTGCTTTAAGGCTCCCTCTGAGCTTTTGTTTTAACTCCCCAGCAGCAGAGCAGCAGCGCTCTTCCTATGAGAAGCCCTTTGACCACTGGTGCCTTTGTGCAGAATGCTCTGATGCCTCTGTTTTATGCAAAGCAAAGAAAGTTTGGGTGCTGAGCTGGCCATTTGCATATACAAATTAGTCTGGGTTTCTTTTAGGTTTAACTAACTAATTTTCTGGGTTTTGAGTGTTTGCTTTAGAAATATAATTCTAGAATTCTTCTTCAGATGTGCCCTCTTCCACTTTTTCCTACCCACCAACACTGTACCCTGTTCCTTTCTCAGCCAGTCCCAGTTATCCACTCCCAGCTCTTCTTTCAGGTTTTCTCCTTCTCTAGCCCCAGTCACCAGATGCTTCCATATTTATTGGAACCCAGTGGCTTTATTCTTAATGTCCAGCTAGTCTGGCCTCTTCCTCAGACCAACTTTTCTCACATGCACCAGAGTCATCTTCTCATTATGCGAATGGTTCTCAGTTCCAATATATTTGTTCAGCCATTTATAGTTTTGCCATCCCACATCCTCTTACAGTTTCACTCTTATCACCTACGGACTCCCAGTTCTCTTCCCTCTCCACTTGTACACCAGCTCCCCATTCAATATTCCTGTCCTTTGAGAATCTATTTCAAACCCCTCCCACAACCTCTAGCCTCAGTTTTCTTCTCTCCACCCATCCCCTTCATCACACATTTTTATTTCCTTGTCCCACTCTACTTGGTCTTTCCCCTTCTCTCTCCGAAGGTCCAATCCTTTGCCCCCCACGTTTAGATGAGGCAGCTTTCCCCTCTGTTTTGCATGCGCTGGAGAGAGATGTTATCTGGAACACAAGACATACCTTCTGGTTGCTCTTAGTTCAAGTATGTGGATTCAGCCCAAGACCCATAACACACCAGAGACAAATGCAGAGAAAATTCTCCTGAACGCTACCTGGACCACAACTAATACAGTCAAAACTCTTTCAGAGGATAAAATCTACGTTGTTCTCACTGAGCAAGTGTAAACTGCATTTCTTTTCTCTAATCTAGAATATGGAGCAACTCCAGTTAATTAGCAGGCAACCAGTCAAAATTGCACCCCTGCAATGAAAGCCACTTAGCTGTCAAATCTCCAGAAAGATCCAAAACACGGGACATAAAGTGCAGGGATATGAAATGGTTGTGCAGAGGCAAGCTCAGACAAGCAGGGTCAGCACTACCCAGACCTAGCAAGCCCCGGTAGACTCCAGTTCTGTCAGGGAGGTGAAGTGCCTTCGCACAGTACACCTCAAAGATCTGCGTGTCAAAAGCACAAAGGAAACACCCTGACTGGTTTCATGGGTTGCAGCACTTCAGGGAGTGGATTCTGCTGGACCTGTGCTCTGCACGCAGCCAGCTCAGCTGTGCCTGCAAATCCACAGCCCCTGGAGCTGCGAATATAACTACCTTGTCCTCAGAAACTGCTGAGGTCGTATTTTCACAAAACAAAACTAAGACAGAGAGACAAATAAACAGAGACGGAGCAAGAAATCAAACAAAATGACAGAAGCTAAATGCAGAAAAAGACCCCAGAAGACAGGCAATATATGTATTTTCTGCCTCAAGAGCTAAATTTGGGCAAAGTTGTAACAATCTAAAAATAGTCTTTTAATGGGAAGTTGGTTAGTCTGATTAACAGGAGGTGCTGCTAAATTTGTCTACAAATAACAAATCCTTGAGTGTTTTATATAAGCCATGCTGCCACTATCCAAAATCAGGAAGATGCATCACATGGTCTGTCAGTGCAGGCCATCTCTTACTGTTGTTTTTAAACTTGACTTTGAAATACGTGAGTACAGCCACTGTCGGCAGCAGAGAACAGGAATTTCAGACTCGCAAGCTAATTCCCCTGACAAGGAAGGACAGCCTTTTCCCTCTCGTTCCCTTCAAATAGCAAAGCCCAGAAGACATTTATTATGCATTTCTTCACTATGCTTCTCCATCAGTTCCATTTGAATATAGGATGAAACTTCACGCACTTTCTAAAAAGTCATCTAGTGTTGTGGTACGCTGATAAGTAGCTATCATAATCTGCTATACAAATGCATCTATTTTGGGCCAGTGTCGCAACCGCTACCATATATTTCATTTGCATAGTAGTTTTGTTATTAACAGCAGTTATATAAATAAATAAATATAATGTAGAAAATGCTAGAAAAAAAAGAATTATCGCTACAATGCTGCCACCTGGTAACCAGAAGTGTAATAGCAGGGAAGACATTTCTTTTGCCCTGCCTTGGACAACCTGACAATATTTTAAATAATATATTTAAAATCACAAAAATTGCAAAGTTTTAACTGTGGAAGAGGATCATTTCCCTGTATCAGCTGAAATAATTCTCCTGGCTCTGTTTCACTGTGGGGAAGAAGTAAGTCATACCCTCCCAACATTAAACTCAATTTTGAATCCTGGAAAGTATCTATGGAGAATGACCAGCTAAGGGACTGACTCACTGCAGCACTCATTATATATGCCACTTTTAAGGACAGAAATATTCAGAATTAAGTCCATGTTTAAATGTATTTATGTCTTTCAGTACCTTGCTGAACTATACCACTAAATGTTTACAAAAAGAAACATACCTACAGTAAGAAAGATATGGAATAGATAAATTAAATCCTGATCAAAGAGATCCAAATAAAATAATATATCAGGTGTTTTCAGAGGTGGAAAATCCATTCATGAAAAGGAAAATGCTACAATCACATTAAATATGGAATATTTATTTAAACAGAGAAAAAAAAAATATATATATATATATAAAATGTTTGGGAAACATGAAAAGCATCAGGAAACAGTTCCCAGACACTTATGAAAACCCATAGTACCTCAAATCTAAAAAATTTCTAACTGGCTGTGATAAATAAGAGGCATGACAACAAAACAGTATGAGCCTATTTACGTGATCCTAGCAAGCACCACTGGGATGAACTCCTGCATGTTCCGCTCCCAGCATTAATAAACACAGTCCATTGCCTAGCATTCCTTTGTAATACACAGTGGGAATGCTACATCAGCTGGTTATATATTTGGTAGTGACCTAATATCCAATCATATTTTATTTTTCAGATTAGCTTTTTTTTTTTTTTTTTCCAATTTCCTAGGAAACAACAGCTCATAGACAGCTTCTGGGATACTATCCACAAATAACATACCCTTAGAATTCTTCGAGAATTATCTACCCTTAGAGAGAAATTTCCAGAGAAACACGCAAACGCAATTCTTCTGCCAGCCATACGATGGCAGGATTAACTCCCCATCTCCCTGGAGGAAGCAGGACCTTTCCATCACTGTCACAGTGGTGGATGTGAACACTTACATACACACCGTCGTCAGACACACGGCTGAGAATTTTACAGACAAATATATTATGAGAAAAAAGCAGCAAATAAAGAACAATGTTTCCATACCTAATGTCAGGTTTAAAAGTGTTTTAATATAGATTTGCACAGTTGTATTTTTTGTTTTAAGAAAATTGGAGGTGCTCTGACGAAAGTGTAGAGAGCATTCAACACTCAGACATTGAAGGACAATTTCTGTTCTCCCAGAACAAGAGGATATTCTAATTAGAAACTGGAAAATTCAAAATCAAAATGGAATTCCTATTTTTAAAATGTCTACTTCAACAGTGGAATCACCATTATTGGAAAACATTGAGTCCAAGGACTTAACGTCATTTTAGAAATAAAGGAGTATTTAGGTGACACAACACTATTGAGAGTTCCAAGAACTTAAAAGAAATATTGAAGATGTATTTAAGCCAATATCTGTTAGCATTCAGAAAGACATCTATGTTAGATATGAATTACCCCACATTCAACTCCTCCAAGGCTCTCAGCTCTTGCTTTGAAGCACCTCTTACTGGACACTCACGGAGAACAAATACAGCCCTAGAGAATACGATAAATACTACAGGCCTGCATTTTAAAGAGGTTCTAAATCAGCACACATTTCCTTTAAACCTATGCAAATCGGTTTATTTCCACTTACACCATTTTAGTTCATGTTAATAAAGGCCTATGACGCTAACTGTAAAAAATGATGATGACTTGAACAGACTTCTGAATCCAGATCTAAGAAAACACTTCAGCATGCTGTGGTTTGTATCGTATCAAGTACTTCAGAACATACCGTAGAGACTTTCAATAAAAGTAACTCTTTGCTAATAGGTGAGGGAGAAAGGATGAAGTAGTGAAACTAACTTCTCGAAGCAAAGTGATTCCTGAGGAAGTGAAGCATATTCTGATGGCGATTACAAGAGTTTCATGTTTTAAGTATTGCAGAAGTGACTTCTAGTCAGCTGATTTCCCCTGTAAACATTATTTCAAGGACACTTGCCAGAGAGGCAAATAGGTTGGAAAGAAATGTGCATAATGTGGATAATCTGCTTATTTTTTTTCTTTCTCCCAACTTCTATGTTAGTTCTGCCTCCTGTAGCCTTCCTTGTCTAAGGTTGCAAGGAGACAACCCTCTTTCCAGAAGGGATTTTGATGTTGTTCCCATGTGTGCTGGGATCAGCTCTGGAGAGAATAACAGGTTAAAGGCAGTTCTTTAATAGAGAGAAATATTTAACAAAAGAATAATGATCTTCACTAGTCGAGTGGCTGATTTTTCATACTGTGGGACCCAAGCCCTTTGAAAGACTCCAAGCCAAAGCTGACAGCCTAGACCTCCTGATTCCCAATGAAATGCCACAGGCACAAGACAGTGTATCGAAAACATATCATGCTAATTTCTGCTCCATTATAAACAGAGGCAATGGGAGATATATACAGGTCACATCATGATCAAAATCATGAGAGGAATAGCAGCAGTCATTCTTGCATTTTCTTATTTGTCAGACTACCCAGAGAGTCAGATGTGAGGGACAGATAGGAAATAGAGTGAATGATGTGCTGCATGCACGTTTGTCTTTTCTGAGCTCCCTACCAAAAGCTGAGATCCTTTAGACTGAGATTTTTACAAGTTAGTACAAGTGGAGAAACTAAAAACCAAGTATTTTTTAAATTCTCTCTTTTTTTTTTTAATACTAGTGGCAGCTGACATATGCTAAATATTTGGCCTACAGAGTTTCTCTGGCAAAGCTTGAAATTAAAAATGAGACAGTCAAAAGTTACAGAAAATGGGTGCACCAACAAGTTGATAATGCAATGACCGGAGCATGAAATGGCAATGTGAGAGCTATTTCCTGGTGAGATTTCCCCCAGATCTCTTTTGTTGTTGTTTTGTTTTTGCCAGCAAAATTAAAACTTTTAGAGGTATCTAATAGAACCCTGGAACCATTTTTGAAATGGTGCTTTAAAAAAAAAAAAAAAAAAAAGAGGGTTGCTAGTTTTCAAGTAATGTATGCTGCAGATCAAGTGGGTGGATGGGGAGGCAGGACTGAAACTATTTAAGTAGTGTCATGCTTTATAGTTGTGACTGCAAAGGTCAGTAAAGTATAAGTGTCTGAAAAAGAAAGTTATTTCAAGAAGTTTTGCATTTAGTTCTACAAACACCGTCTTCAGTAGAGGAGAAAACTGAAAAAGAAAAAAAGCTCTGTGAGGGTCTGTTTGTTTCTGACACGATTATAACAATAGCAAAGTAGCGAGAATGCAAGCAGATACATACTTGTAGTAAGTACAGAACAAACATACAAGATACGTAATTATGAGATCCAGTTTACAGAATGTGCTATAAGCACGGCAGTGTAGGAATTCTTAATACAATACATATGTGAGGCTCGAAAATGTACTGTATGCATGTGCAACATCTAATTGTGCTCCGGTTTGCACCAACAGCTCAGCAGTAGCCAGTATTGGATGGTTTGAGCTCTCTGGCTGCTGGAACTTGGCTATATTTATCCTGGCTGATGTAGCCTGTCAAGTGTGTCCTGCTGTTGATAAGGTGCCGTAGTTGACAACAGAGGGGGCTCAAGGGGGAGGAGCAGGATGGGGGCTTCCACCAAGTGTTTCTTTAGGGGGTCTCAAAAGCCCTGCAGACTCATTCCTGTTTAGCTCAGACCCTGCTTCCTAGATACAGCTGGGAGCTTCATCAGAAACAAAGTGAAGATGCCAGAGGCTGTAAAGAAAACAGGTAAGGATCATAACTGCCAAACAAAGGCTGAGAATGGCTTGACAGAGAAAAATGGAAGTAGCTTTCCTATGCCAGAAAAAAAATAGATGCCTCAGGGAAAAAAAATAGAGAGGAAAAAGAGATGATATTTTATAAAGTTATAAATGTGATCTTGCAGAGAAAACAGTGACAGGATTATCTCAAGAGACTTTGGATGAGGAGAGAATAGAGGTTTAATTCTTAGATTCCTTTCTTATCTCATTTCTTCTCACAGTCACCTTTAGGGCTGTGAAAAAAAGCTTGTAATCTCTCTCTTGGGCAGTTGGGCAGTATAAAAGTCTCCCAAGTTGTTTTTGTGGTGTTTTTTTTTGTTTGGTTGGTTTTTGATCCTGATGCTTTTCAGGAAGTGTAAGTGGCAAACTTTGATGTTATTTGCTGGTAGTGAAATCTCTGTGAAAATGAAAGCAAATGGCACCTGGCTCAGAGCTTACTCTTTCTAGTTCTTCCATCCAGTGACAGTAGAGCTCTAGGAAAAAAAAGGAGACACTGTACTATAAAGAATGTATGCATATTTCCTTTCATTCACCCTCCTCCATCCTCTCCTGTTGAGCCAGAAGATCTTCTTATAATAACATGCAGTTCGCAGAGTTAGTCAATAGTAACTGCTGATACTTATTAAAGTAGGCCTTTGTACTTTAAACAGGCATCAGTCGCCAGTTAGGCTGGTCAATGGGAAAATCTGCTGTGCTCAACACTACAAAAGAGCCTACAGCTGTTAAGAAGAACTTTCATTTTGGCCAAAGTATTTGGAATCAGACACTGCAAGAGACAGAAAACAAATCCAACCTATATCTCCCATTAAGAACTGCAAAGCGCTTAAGCATGATTAGCTTCAAGAACCTTCTTTATACAATAACTCTGAAATGACAGGGGTGTCACCAATACCTCAATTTTATCACTTGATGTTCCTCAAGCTACAATTTCTGAAATCTGATGGAAGTAGAATCTTATATAAAAATAAGTATAAACCAGACCTTGTAATTGTAGAGAAAACCTTGAAAATGTAAGTTGTAAAGGTTCAGCAATCACCAAAAAAAGATGTTCATAATCATATTCTATTTTTAAACTCACTTGATTTTTGAGATTCATTGAAATATCTAATGCTTGTGATTGGCAATGCTAGTAAAAATAAATATGACAGAGTAGGGAAAACTTGACAGTGTGATCTCCTAGGCATTGTGACTTGATTTGTTATGGTTTAACAGCCTTTAAATTAACATTTTCAACCTCTGGGGATGGGAGGCAACTTCTTCTCTGACTGTGAAGACGTCCAGCTTTGCTAGCTAATGGTGAAGATAAATTCTGTTCCAGTTTATTTCTCCAGAGGAAAGAAATCTAACAGGTGTCTAACAACACTAGTCCTACGCAATCCTTATGAACAAACCAGCCCAAACACTGTGATTATCGCAGCAGGGGGAGGAAAAGCTCTTATTACCCACTCTAACTGAGACAGAACCAGTCACATGCCCCATAACTTGGGAGGGATCTTCTCTTTCTCCCAAGAGACATTAATCCCTCTGGTTTTCTATTTCATGTTGTTTATACAATTCAAGTCACTTCACGACAGGATAATATTCAGCATAATCTCAGGAGGGCTGAATAAGCACCTTATAGTTCATACCTGGACAAGTCATGATTTCTGCCTTTCACATACCATATAGTTAGAATACTGAAGAACACTGAGAGATCTTCAGCCTTTATTACTGAAATTAGGGCACCTGGTGTACAGGTAAGGGAAAATGCTTCATGCCAGAGAATGATCAGAGATATTCTGCTGTTGTAACAAACCTTTCAACATATATAAATAATTAAATAAACTAAAACAGTGAAATAGACTTCCCAACAGTCATTCTTTTACTTTAAATTGTCCAGCTGAAACCCTTCAGGATGAGTCTCCGTCCCATTTCTTTACACAACACCAAAAGAACTGGCATGGCTTTCCGGAAAGTTGATACATTCCTGAAGACCAACAGCATTTAGAAGACCTGCAGCAATTCATTTTTAGAGCAAACTATCAAACATTGAAAAGCATTATTTTTTGCAGACTTCCATAACAGAAGTATTATATTCTTTCCTTTGTGTCTTATACATTTCACAGTTGACCTCTGCTCAAAGGTTGGCTTTTTAAAAAGTTTTAATCTTTTTTTGTTGTTGTTGTTGTGAAAACTCAAGAAGGTTAAAAAAAAAACCAACCATTTCCTTAACATTATTTTGTAACATTAAAAGGAAACAGCTGACCTTTTAATACCAAATTTAGTAGATAAATGGGACTTAATGGGAAATGTATGCATTCCTAAATTGGGAAAAAGAGAAGTCTGGCATTACTCACCTTCTCTGAAAATCAGTAAAATTTTTATTCATGTATTTTATATATTGAGGAGTCTGGATTTTGCAGTTCAGATTAAGAATTTTTATCAAGGGTTTATAAATAATCTGGCTATAAGTACAGAGAAATTTTTGGCATTCCTTAATAATACGCAATATTGCATAATGAAGGATAGCTTCTAGAATTTTAGCTGGAATATAAGCTCCTCGTTTAATGTTTGTAAGCACCTAGCACAGTAAAGTACTGCTCAGTGTCCATGATAATGAACTTTTGTGCACTACAGGAGTACAAAAATTAATGATAATTTTTATAGATATATTTTCCTTTTTCTTTTTTTTTCTTTTTCTTTTTCTTTTTTTCTTTTCTTTTCTTTTTTCTTTTCTTTTTCTTTTTTTTTTTTTTTGGTAATTGAAGGTTCAAAGTAAGCTGAATATTACCATCCCCATTTTACAGCAAGTATGATGGGTGCATAGAGAGAGAGGTGACAGGTTACTGAAACTATTCCTCGCCTGTTGCTCATGTTACAGGAATTTACAATCTCAGCTGCTGAAGTAGGCAAGGAATGATAAGATTGAGTAGCTCAACAGCTTTTGGATCAAGGAATGATTAAGCTTGTAATTGCAAGAAGCCACTTAGGTCCTGAACGAGGAACGCACAGAATCTTTATATAGTTCCTCACCAAGGAATTTACAAGCTCCATTACTGAAGTCTGTTTATCCACAGTTTGGCTTTTAACTCAATGGAAGAGCAAATGGTAGAAGAGGAGAACTTAATGCCAAGTATAAGTACTAAAGCAAAGACAAATTTTCAACATGAAGCCTTAAAAAATTAAGGAACTACAAAAGCTAACACTACTTTTTAAAATTTTAATTCAATATGGTGGCCATGTACATATTTCAATACAGAATGTGAAGTAAGCTAACTCAGCCCTATGGGAGAAAACTGCTGACTGTTTTTTCTAGTTATAATCATCACAAGTTTCTGCTGGAGCTTGTAGCCTGTGCGTTCAACCAGATTGATTAGATTCTCCTAAAACACTTACACCTTTTACGGTTTTTATTTCAGAAAGGTAGAAATAATATTTGAAATGCTTATTCTAACACAAATTCTCCTTAAGTGCTTATCTCTCTCCCCTGCAAGGACTTATCACAAATAATGAGTGATGAAGAGCTAAAGTCAGAGCCACCGCTCTGAAAAGCGAGATGAAATTTAGAAACAAAAACCACAACAGGATGGCTCTCCTCTATCACTCTATCTATTTAAAACCACTATTGTGGAATCAACACCTCTTTGATTTCAGGTACTTCACACATACTTTGAATTCAGCGATTTTAGGGAACTTTTCCATCTAATGCTTGTGATTCTTAACAAGCCAAATCAGTTACAGGATGTGGCTAGGAAGTGAAATGATTCCAGTTAATTAAACATTATTTTAATACATATCTTATCTTCATTTTTTCTGGCAATCACCAAATAAGCATTTCTCCTCTAGCATTTAACACTAGCTTTTATTCTTATTCGAGATACAACAGCACTTAGTTGCTATTTATTAGCTATTTGATGCTGTACAAAGAAACACAAAAATAGTCCCTGGCTCTAAAGAGTTACAAAATGAAAGTCCAGTAAATGGACAGACAACTCAACAAGAGAGCAAAGAAAACAGTCCAATAGGTAGCGACCTGGGTAGGAGCTTAGCCATTTTGTTGTTTTTTGCATAGGAGAATATGAAAAAGCTTTGTAGCAGAATAGTAAACTAGGTTGATGTAAGCATTAGAAGATTAATTCAAAGCAGGTCAGAAAGTAAGGGAGAAAGCATGAAGGCGCTAGAATGAAGATTTAACAAATGGCAGCTGTAGGAAAGCAGAATGCTAATTTCATGATTTTACTTAGGAGAAAAGCAAAGGTAGTTGGTTTTGGAACTTAAATGATATAATTCTAGTTTAATTTGGCCAAAAGCATATGTATTTTGTATTTCTTCAACCTGCTGATTGAAAGACTTATTAATAAATTATTATCAAAATGCAATCTGATTGTGGAGCTCCAAAAAGAGACAGTTTTTTATTACTAATTAATGAAGTTGTAAGTCATGTAACATATACAACTGTATAGCTGATGTTTCCAGACCCATCTTCAGTTGTTATAAGACTCTTAGAGGACTGCTGTCACATGCAAGTTCAAGCAGGGACAAAATTAGGCACAGAAAGCTTTCTGCAAGACTACTTCAGACCACATGGAGCCTGCTTCCCATTTTGTCACAGGTAGAAATTTGCTCTTTTACATTACTCAGAAGTTATGTGAGGTTCTTATGGGTGCTGGAATTGGTAGGAAAGTCTGGGATATGAGAAGTGGGTGCTGAAAAATGGGTTAGGATAAAGTGGCTCTAGACTCGTTTCCTTTCATTAGCTCCGCATCCCTCGTCTCACCCCATGTTAACTCGCCAAAGCAATTGCAGCTCCTTTCCCCCAACAAACACACACAGCACACTTATCATTCAGCTTCCCTTCAACAACAATTCCTGTCATCACCAGCACTGACAATTCATAAATATGTGCCTCTTCCCTTTCCCCCGAATTGTACACGTTGTTAGCATTACTGACTGGTCTCTCTCCCTTTTTGCTGGGTGGGTTAGACTTTAACGGCAAGCAGAGAGTTAAAAAAATGGGAGGCAGTTCGTCATCAGGTGCTCCAGCCCAATGGCTCCTCAGCTCACATTTGACTGGAATCTGGATAAACATGTGATAGTGCCTGAGATCTGTCAGGGCCTGACAGGCACAAGAGGTGTAGCCATTCCACAACATCACATGAGAAGTGTCACAGTTGCTGGGTTTTCCACAGCCTGATGGTGATGGTAGTGTCAAAGAGCGTTTTGAGCAAAGGATGGATACATGAAACTCAGAGGGACATAGCTGGGTAGAAGCCAAATCAAATGTTGAAGTGAGAGAGATCTCTAAGTGGGGAATGTGTTTCTGACAAAAGCAGGAAAAGTCGAGGCTCTCAGAATTGACAATAAGTTTTGAATGGTGATAGTTTGGGACATTCCTGTTGAGGAAATAGTTGGATTAGATTGGTATGACTACATGAAAAAAATAAATCTGGTGAACTCGGATACATTTGTTACCTAAAGTAGGACCCACAATGAAGGAGAGGAGACTGGGAACAGCTGATCTCTCACTTCTCTTTCTTCTGTTAAGCTGTCCACTTTTCCCCCGCAAGGGAAAATGACAGGATTCTCATCAAATGCTTGTTCAGCAATCACTCTTCTGCAACAAAGTAATTTCTTATAAAACCTCCAGCTTACATCCCCACTTTTCCTTTGCATGCAAATATTAACAGTGGAAGATAAAAGGGAATATAAACGGATATACAAAGAGACACCACTTTGAACATTGTCATCCACTGACTCTGAAACTCTGGTGCAAGAAAATGACTCTCAGAATCTCCTTGCCTGTGAAAAAGTGGGTTCTCAGGAATGGTTCTTGCAGGTCTTTATTCTCATGGAAATTTTGGCCTGTTCCAATTACATGTTTTAATGGAAATATTCACAAACATTTTAAGTAGCAATTTAAATAAATTAATCTTTTGGCAGGAAAGGGAGAGAGGAAAAGAGAAAAGACAGGGAAACTTACTTGTAAACTTCTACATATGTATTTAGATTTTCCACAAGTCAGAAATATGATGTGATGGTGGAGATTTCTCACTGTGAATGTAGTTCTGTCCAACAATCTGTTTCTGTTGAGTCATCTAAAGTAAATGTAAGAAACCTTACCACTTTACAGGATGTGCAGCAGAACACAAAGTTATTTCTAAATACACATCTTGAAACGCTGACATTCAAAGGATGGAACCTTTGCAGGTGACATTACTGTTAAGTAATTAGTGTATTTATAGACTCTTTTATGCTTAAATAGAAGAGTGATGATGATAGTACTCAGAGAAAAAGCATGCTCACTTTCCACCACATCTCTACAGTCACAGGGAGAGGAGCCAGCTGGTAGGTATTTCAAGAAGTGACCTGGCCCCACACTCTGTGGTAGTCTGGCCAACTCTAATTATCTTTTGAATTTTTTACATTAAAGTTGCTGTCTATAGTAACTCTCATGCAACTAGTCACAATGATACACTGCATCAAAGATACCCTGCTGTGTTACATACTGAAGTGCAATACTGTGCCAAAAGACATGCAGCTGGTAACAAGCATTTGACTACTACACTAAATTACAGAGCATTATATTCTATAAAATACCATATTCTGTGTAAGAACAATTATATCTTACAGCCCTAAGGTTAGAAAAAAAAAATAATCACATAAAAACATCCAGGCACATTCCAGTGTCAGGAAATTTCATATACACGTAGAAGAAGACAAAAGGAGCTCATTGAAGGCTACTTTAAACTTAGTGCAAAACAAATTTGTTTTCTCACCAAATTATAAAGTGTGAGGAAAAAAAAAAAAAGAAAAACATATTTTAGGAATCTATATAAAAAAAGAGAGGCAAAATGCAATGCATCCTAAATTATAGAATTATTTGTAAGTCACTTTATTTGATGCTTGAGCAAACTGAATTTGATGCTTTGCAAAACAATGCAAGAAGAGAGTTCTGTTTCATGACTACAGTCCAAAGGCCATCAGACAAAATCTTTGCAGGTGTAACTCCACTGTGGTCGATTAAATTATGCAGTCTGAGCAAATGATACAGGAATGGAGATTTAGTGCAGATGGCATTATTAGTACTGTAGCATTTATACTAGCTAAAGCACCTGTTTGAACATGAGTATGAGCTATTTCTTTTAGAATATTTCCTTCCATATCACGTTCCCTTCATTTTTATAAATAAGGGACAAAAGCTTATGCTAATTATAACCATTGTTCTGGTGTTTAGGAAAGTTGCTGTTGTCCAAGTAGAAAAGCCACGGATACTTTGCAGCAGAGGTGACTGATGTAATCAAATGTGACAGAATTACTAGTATTATATAAAAGTATGGTTATGAAAGGGCAAGTCAATAAAAAGATGACATAATGACACACAAAAAACATTTAATGTATGAATCAGAATGTAAATTACTGGTATTTTTATACACGAACATGGCTCAGGGCAATTAGCAGAAAGGTAACAGATTTAGTGAAGTCCAAAACACGAACATGAAAAACTTGGTTCAAAATAAAGTTAAAAGATAAAAATAAATAATTCAGAGCAAAGGAAATGGTAAAGCAAGCAGTTTCATTAAAATCTAATCTTGAGAAAGATTAAGATACCCATGGGCTGAAAGCACAATACATGGCTTGCTTTCCAAATTCACATCTGTTGTGCTACTTTGATTACACATGAGCCAAAACAGGTCATTTGGTTTATGCTTGTTCATCCCATATTTTGAGAATTTAATTATTTCTCATCATTAGGATCATAAGTGCTCCTTAACATACAGAGAAAATATTTTGATCCATCTTGTAATTCATTAGAAAACTAGCTGTCATAGGTAAGCACTTTAATTTTTAATACTAAATTTGGTATGTTCAGAATAATGATTTGAATGCAAACAACACTTGATAATATTTTAGCTGGGATACAATTACAAAAGCCATCATAGGAACATGCATCCCTTTCTACTATAGCCTTGATTGGTCAAAACAGAAGGACTGAAGATGAACCATTAATTTATTGTGGTATATTAGGACACAGGTTGCTGCAGTAACTGTAGTTTTGTTGGAGGAACAGATCCTGCTCCTTTTTAACACCAGCATTAAGCAACTGTTAGGATAGAATTAAGAAGGTATTCCTATTTCTAAACAAAACTGCATGGCAAATTAACACAGAAAGCTTTATATGTGAGAATATATATCATATCAACTTGTCATAGATCAAAACACTCACTGATGAAAAATCAGAGCTCAGTACAGGAGACAGGAAGAGGAAGATGGACAGTGAGACAAGTTTGCTATCCCTTACATTTTATCTCATGACAATATGGAGAAGACACGACATCTCAGTCAGAAACAGAACTTGGTAAATACAAAGACAATTCCACAACTTCTCTGTGGAAAGTGTAATTTATATCTTGCATGGGCAGATGGGAGAGAAAGGAGACAGCTGTTGCAGCCACAACAGCTGACTACACCAGATATCCCACAACTGCAAAACAGATTTTAGTGAGTCCTCTCTCTTTTTTTAGTTTCTGCATTTACCAAGAAGCCGAAGACAACAGAGGTGACAGCCGGAAGTACAGCTGTGTTTGAAGCAGAGACAGAAAAAGCCGGCATCAAGGTGAAGTGGCAGCGAGCTGGCACAGAAATTACTGAAAGTGAGAAATATGTCATCAAGGCAGAAGGAAACAAGCATTCGCTGACAATCAATAATGTAGTAAAAGAAGATGATGTGACATATGCTGTAATAGCTGGAAGTTCCAAGGTCAAATTTGAACTCAAGGTCAAAGAACCAGGTACAGTGCTTCCTAAACAATTCTAATTTCAACAGTATTTCCAATCACATGTTCAAAATTCATGAATGGGGCCCATGGAAATTAGCCTAATTTAAAATTGTGAAATTTCTTTACTGGCAATATATCTTTTTTGCCATATGATTTGAAACTGTAGTAAGGTTTATAAAAGATACTCTTTAATATTAACCTGAGGAACACATTTCCTGTGGGTAAGGCCCCCATTTCCAGACAACAGAAGTCCACACAGTGGAGAACACAGAGGAAATTTCAATGTACTTCTTTAGAATTCATGCTCAAGCTTTTCTCTATAACTATTAGTGAAGTTGAAAAGGAAAGCAAAGCAAAGCTAGTCTAACCTGAACTAACCTTGCATCTTAGGCCTGGTATTTAAAAAAAATAAATAAAAAAAAAAATCTATTTAAATACAAAACTGTAACAATTGACAAAAATTTCCAAGTTATGCTGTTATGTTTTTTAGGAGTTCATATGTTCCTACAAAATGTCTCAAAATCACCTGCTAACAAAAGCTCATATTTCTTGAAGAACTTGAATACAAAGAGTAACCTTTATATTATTTGTGTATCACCTATCATTACTATCTGTGTGTGCATTAAAGCAACTGCTGGATGGGAAATGGAGACACCTTCCCCAGGCTTTCTTGGAAAAAACATTTTGACCTTCCTGATCCCTTTTTTTTTCCTCCAAAAGTTTTGGTCCCCATTCAGCACTTTTTGTATCTTAATATTCGATATTTTCCCTTTTTATTTTGGTAAAAAGCCTTTAACTAACACTGTTTATATCACCTCCTTTCCTTTGCTATCACTGTTTGTTCTAGCCATAATGTACCATGATGTTAATGAGATATTCTGGTTAGCTGAAAGATACTCCTGAATATTTAACAGGAGGCAAGACATTCTGTTCCAGATGAAGTGACAGTGCATGACAGATTATGAGGAAGGGGTAATCCTAATATGGTTTAGAAAAATTTAATAGCTGTCAGAGCATGTAACAGTATGTTCTTGCTGGCTTTCTCATCCACAAAGTAAAAAGGTACATATTATACTAGTTCTATCTTCCTTGCCTTTAAGGTTAGTTTCAGGTAGAACCTGTTACATGTAGACAGCCTACAAACAGCTGAGTTATTAAATCTGGAAACATAATTGTGGACTAAAAGCTATCTGCCTCTGACAAACACACATTGTTGATGGGGATATCAGGATGCTAGACAATTTTCCTGTATACATTTTACACTGATGCCTCAAAATAAGCCTTTTCTAAACAGCTACGCATCTAAGTTATGGGAGCATCCACAGTAGCTCCACAGTTAGGATAACTCTTGGTTCCTTCCAGTAAAATTTGAGTTGAAATTTATTTGGACTAGATCCAATGGGATACTTTCTAACAATAAAAGTTAAAATCGTACTGTTTTCTCTTAAGACATAAATACATTTTAGGGTAAAAGGCATAAATTTTCTGAAAGTGGGGTTGATTCATGATCGTATCTTCACGGCTACTGTCTTGTTTTTCAGATCTTACAAAGATTAGGCTGTTAAAGTATAACTGGATTACCCACTATTATTATTATCACAAACAATAATCTTTTCAGCTTTTTATTATCAAAACAATAGAAACTGTCTCCTTGCCTACCCAGACACAGCCACTTCCCTTTGTTACAGAGGAGCCACACAAATTACTCACCTCATGGCACAATATGTCCAGAAATCTCTGGTGCAAAAGACGCTGCAATAGCTGGGAAACAGCACGTGGGACTTGATTGTGAAGTAGGCAAGGCCCTTTGGAAGCGTCTCTGCTACCTAAGGGAAAAAAAAATACGTCAGCAGCTGATCTGCTTCAAGAAATTTTACCTCCCTCCTTCTGGTTCAGTTGCTCACTCCTACTCCCTTTTTATACATTTCTATCTTCTCTAGTGTGCCAAATGAATTTGTCTGAATTTGTCTGTGAGGCCACAGTTTAACTAAGAGGGCATAAACTTCCATGAGCCAGGGGAGCAAACGATAGTGAGATTTTTAAAATACTTTCTCCATACTGATTGCTAGTAATGTCTAGCATTTCTCCCAAACCACAGACAGCTGCAGCATTTAGAACATTACATTCCAACCACAGAGTTAAACAAAATCTCATGAAAAAGCAAATTTTTTTAAAAAATCATAACTGCATCATTTTCACTACTTTTCCTACTTTTTTCTCTAACTGAGGTTAACAGCTAACAACAGTGCTATCATCAGCTGACAAGATTTTACACATCAAAAACATAGAATCTGAAATTTCAGGCATCAGCTCCTTCCTAGCCCAGAAGAGAGCCTTGTCATCCAGCAGCCAGTAGGCCCCTTCTCCTTACAGCACACCTTCTAAGTTCTAGAAAACCACAGTTGTTTTGTTTTGGTTTTTTTGCATTTCCTAAATATATCAAAGACTGTTCCTTTGCAAAATTTCTTCAGAAAGTAGAAACACAGCTTTCTCTAATCTTGGTTAACATTCATTTCCAGAAAAGAGTGAGACGGTCACTCCTGCGGAAGCTGCTCCTGCCCCAGCTGCCTCAGAGCTGCCTACTCCGCCAGTAGAAAGCAGCCAAAACACAGAAGGTAATAAAGAACTACTGCTCTTATTAAGTCTGGTACATTAACAGAAGGGAAAAATTGGAACAGTGAACCTTTACAGTAAACAAGGTAGAAACAGTAGCTGAAAGGTGACTGATGGTGATAAATGACAGAGAATAAAGAATAATCTCAGAGACAGGAGAAACATACTGCGATATTTTGAAATGACTTAACAAATTTACTACATAGGCTGTAAGAGAAGCTGATGCAGAAAGTCCTAACTAGGAGTTCTTGTGTTTGATTCAGTTCCATCTGCTGGGACTCAACCAGAAGAGCCTGTGGACCCTATTGGGCTCTTTGTGACACGACCTCAGGATGGAGAAGTTACTGCTGGTGGGTACAAAATCTGAGTCAAGCGGTGTTTGTCGACTGCACCTGCTGCCTGACTGCTTAGCTCTCCACATACAGGAGGACAGCGGTCATCTAACAGATATATTAAACACTACTCATAATCTTATTTTAACCTACTTGCCTTACAAGGTGGAAATATCACGTTCACTGCCAAAGTTGCAGGTGAGAGCCTGCTGAAGAAACCATCAGTGAAATGGTTCAAAGGAAAGTGGATGGACCTAGCAAGCAAAGTGGGGAAGCATCTCCAGCTGCATGACAGTTATGATCGAAACAACAAGGTACAGCTGGCAGAGTAAGATTCTCAGTCTTCTAGATTCTAATCTTTAATCTGGGGAAAATACAAGCGAATATAGGAATGTTTTGAGGTACCAAAACTATATAGTATGTAATATTTATGCAGACACATCTATGTTTTGACCATGCAGACAAGAGACGAGCACTACATGCAGAGTCTTGTACATTTTGTTTATGGTGAAATGAGAAAATATCTGGTGGACTGGGGAAGCAGTTTTACACTACCTACTGCAGAATGCTCTACCTTCCTCCCAAGTAATAGATACTGGTTATATTTAAGAGAAAACAAAGTCAGGCAGATAGTTACATATAATCTATCTTCTTTTCATACAGATCAATTGTTCAGCTATTAGTGTTGGAATTTACTTTTCTCTTGCATTGGCTAGACTACTCTAAATAGCTCAGTAGATCCATTTCTACCACAAAAGTGTCCAAGGATACACAAACAGGAACACAAGAGAGTCTGTACCATGGCTTCTCATCCCATGTGGGATATGAAGCACTAACACCCTCTCCTGGATGGAACAGAACAGACTTGCTCATGAGTGAATTAGCCACTCTTGCTGAATTCTAGGTAGAGGCTATGTTTATTTAATGAAAGTTCTATTCCTGTTTCCAATGAACATGCAGTTGCTATATGTGATGGCTATGTACACCAGTACATCAGTACAGTTTCCTAATATAACATTGAATGCTCTGGTAGACCTGTACTGATCATACCCTTTAGCTGTTCCCACTGAATTGGGGATATGTAATTTTTATGACGGTAATGAGTTATACATTCAGGAGGTTCTTAATTCTAAAAGGAAACAACTGTATTTCATCCCTCATCTTTTTCTTTACGCCTTAATACGCTGTTTTCTAAATCTCTCTTAGCATTTAATTTTCTAACTTACAAAGTGTATCACTGGTCTCTGTTCTAGGTGTACACCTTTGAAATGGAAATCATAGAAGCAAATATGACTTTTGCAGGAGGGTACAGATGTGAGGTGTCTACTAAGGACAAGTTTGATAGTTCTAATTTCAACCTGACTGTCAATGGTAAAATGAACTACTGCCACCTTGCTTCTTCCTGTTTTGTTTTGTTTTCTTCCTATACATATGCCCACCGATTCTTTCTGGTATACAGCAGCTACTAGACAAGGATAGATCTGAAGTATAGACCTGCAGAGCTACAGGTGCACTTAGAGAAGCCTGCAGATGGAGATTGGGATGAGTTGGCAGAGATAGACAGCATTAGAAGAAACAGTTGGATGTCACTCAAGTCAGAACTGTGATGCTCTTTAAGGCAGCACACAGAAAGATGCAGAGCAGCCCAACTGTTCTCTGGCTTTATTCTGACTTCAGAAGTTTAGAACAGAGTAATCCAAGTTCTGTCTATGCAACATCCTAGGTGGAGTTCCTGTACATTACTACATATTTCCAAGAATTTACCTTTGCTTTCAAAGGACTGATTGCAATTTAGAATGAATAACATTAGACAGTTGTTATCCAGTGGTTTTCTCATTATGGTTTCAATATACCCTGTGAAGCCAGTAATCGAAACTAAAATTTACCAGCAGAGGAATTAAAAAGAAGAGATAAGACAATTTGTCACGCTGCTGACTATTATGAAGCATGAGACTGAGCTAAGTTATACATTAAACACTGGATGTTGAAAGCCAGTTAGTGAGGGTTACCTTTTTAAAGATACTGCTTCAGTCCTCCAATATATGACTGATCACAATTTACAACATACAAACTTTAGAACAAAAATGACTGTAACTGAAAAGCTTTATAAATAGCACTGTAGGTTTGCATTATTTTGATGTGCCACCTCATTCTTGTTTGTTGCTCTTTGTCACATCAGAAGCGCCACTAAGTGGAGACTTGGATATTCGTGCTGCCTTCCGACGCACGTGAGTATGCACAGTAGAAACTTACGTAGATCAGATTATACTTCCACGCAGAATTCATTACTTTCCTAGTAAAAGCAAAGACATGGTACCAACAAGTACAGAGACAGGGATGTCTACTAAGAAAATATTTCTACTGTTAAAATACTAAATAACATCTAGGAATCATCTAAGAGAATTTTGACTTTGTACTAGCATAACAATCATGCTTGTCTTCAATTATGCAATTGATAATGCATATCTTTTTATGAAGAACTTCAGCATTTTTTTTTCCAGTGCTGTAGAGCACTCCAGATATAAACCAATAGAGAGGGAAAAGATTCTGTGTAGTGCTTAGCCTCGATTTAGCGTGGCTTGAGGAGCTACATGCATCTTAAGACAAACATTTGCTAAACAAATTCCTAAACTGGAATTTGATGTGAGCCCTGTAAGCAGCATAACACCAATAACATTAATGCAAGCATTTTGATTGTATTTGTTTTCATGTTTTATATTAATTGAAAGAAGACAATGGTACTATAAATGTCTGTGTAAAAACCCCAATATATGCAGGTCCTAGATATCAAAGACTGCAAGGTGTTGCAATTGTACTGAAAAGACTATTCTCCCCAGCTCTGTAATATCATTTAAATTTATACATCACTTCACTAAATAAGATTTCCCTTCTGTTAGTAAAATTTGTGAATTTGTAACATCTTTTTTATTTCGACGTTAACATCTGTTTTTTATTAAGTATCTCTTCTTCCTTTAAGTAAATCAGTTTCTGTTTTAATTTCTATATATTTTTGCAAAGTTATTAGATCAAGAACATTCCAACAGGCATTAATTTCTCTAACATAGGAGAAAATTTAGCTCTGTAAACTGCTTGAATTTTTCCATACAAGTGCTATTTCTGTATGAGATTTGGATTTTGCATTCTATTATAAAGAGGTCTTGAAGAATTTATTTACAGTCAAATCCATCTGTAAGTAGCTGACCAGCCTGCTCTGATGCCTAATAAAGGACATTCAGTGCATAGGTGCATTGTGTTATTTCACTGCAGTGGAATTAGGCTCTAAGGGGTTCTCTTCTTGCTAGCAGAATTAAAAGAATTATTTTAGAATCAGCCGAGAGTAAGAACAATGTTAGCAGCTTCAGGTTGTTCATATTTTCAGCTCTTTCTATAAGAAAGAAGCCAGATTTTAAAATGAACTGTTTAAATCTGAAGCTCTGTGTTTGATACCCTCACTCAGGAGCCTGGCAGGAGGGGGGAGACGGATGACTTCAGCCTTTCTCAGGTAGTGTCTGCCTGTGTCAGCGAACAAATTCAAGTCCAACAATGAACTGTCTCTCTCTGATCAGGAAAATAAAATAAAAACAGACAGAATTAGCTCCACTTTCTATTATAAGCATTTAAATTCCCAATAAATCATGGTTATAGTATTTAGTGCTTATACAAGACTAGAATTTATACCAGTAAGTAGTAATATGAGTGTAAGATAATGAAAAGAGTAGTTTGACAGTTCAGTGAGAGGCAGATTCATCTACAGAAAAGGCATGTGCTTGGAGAGAGCTATCTTCACACAACCTTCAAAATTTTATGCATGCCTACCCCTCTGTTTTATACTCTTTCCTCTATACTGAGCACATCCTGACTAAAATGGTCACTTTTCTCACAGAAGTTTTTCAACACACGTGCATATGAAAATCTAATTTCCTGCCACACTCCTAATCCTACTATCATTAACTTTCCCGTCACATCCCTTTTGCTCCCAATGTCTTCTACCATAATTAAAATAGGAAGTCTGAGATTAGATTTAACTAATCTAATGTTAAAGCATGTTAAAGCAATTATTAAGGTCTTACTCTGCAGAAAAGCCAAACACTGTTTGGTGGGCTTTCCTGAAAAGCTGATTGTAATTACCACCTGGGAAGCAATAATGTGACTAATTCTCCTCCCACCTGTAGATTCTGATTACCTGAATATTTGATCACAAGAAGCCCTTTTCAAATTTAGTATAATAGTCATCTCTCTCTATATATGATGCCTGTAGCTATTGAAAATCTTCTTAAAGCAAGGATAAAGAGGCCAAAAATACACTTTCTTGCTTGAGCGTCACACCAAGAAAACCATCCATTCCAGTACTGTACTACCTTGAAAGTAATCACAAAAGTAAATATGGTGCTTTCTTAATAAACAGATCTCTTCTCACAACTTATTCAAAATAGTACTGATTCAAAATAAAAATGGTTTTGAATTATTTTTTCTCACCAACCTTGCATTGTCAAACAGCACAAAAAGTCTGGCACTTAATTCCCTTCCATTTTTATCACCAGTACTGGCAAAATGCCCATCCTTTATCTGTTGAAGCTGTTTTCTTACATATTTTTATATTTGTTCCTGCCGTATAGAATTTTCCTTACTTTCTGGTTTACACTCCTACAGACAGACTGACTGAAGTAACTAGCACTGTGTTGCCAGAGACAGCATTTTGTGCTACTGCTACCCCTGGTACACGTGAAAATAGTAATTTCTGTGTATGAAACACCGATTAAGGATAAGGTGTTGCTGCTGGAGGAATCTGAATGCTGTTTGTTGGTATCACCTGATTCTTACTCTCAAAACAGAGGTGTAAAGGAGCCTCTGAACATTGATGATGGGAGACCAACTGAGGTGAAGAAAATTCATTTTGACTTTCTAAACCCTGCCTGAATGCACAAAAAGATTTTTTTTTTTTTTTTGTAAATTGAACGATAAATAATCAGGAAATAGATTTAATTCCCAGTCAGCTTAGTACTTCCAAAACACATCTCCGGAGTGATTTTTTTCTAGGAACTAAGCCCAAATAAGTGATTTTAGAGACTTTGTACTAAGTTTTCATAGTAGATCTGTACTTCAAACATTCAGAATCACAGCTAAAACACATTTGACTCAGAACACCAAAAATTACATTGTGTGCTCCATCTGAGTTTAGCATATGACAATTATCATTACGTATCAAAAAATTCCTGCTGGTTGCTTCTTGTTCTCATCAATCAATTTATCACAATTGCTTGCCATGATGCTTTTTGAACAATTGTATGTTGAACCTCATCTCAGGTTCTATGTCAGATCACAGGATTCCTCCTTTTGCTCTCCCAAGCACCAGCAATGTGATACTTGTTTCATGGTAATGAACTCTGGAATCGCAAAGAGCCCTAAAAAATTGCAGCTGGGTATATTAGATAAAATACTACGAAAAAATAAAAAAGCGATTTTGGACTTGAGGATGTCCCTCAAAAAGGTTGGTTTAGTACTGCCCCCACTACAAACAATATCCATACTCCTGAAACTACAGCTTCCTAAAAGCACTAAAGATTCTAAATGAGAGCTTCTGCAACATCTACATGATAACCAATATATTCCAGATCAATATTACGACCAAATTAATAACCTCTACAGTTTTCTTCTTAATCAGTACAGAAAAAATGCAAGTTCATTGAACAAATTCCTTAAACCTGTATCTAGACCAATATGGAAAAAGAGCCTAATTACGTCACGTCCCATGTCAGAGCACATTCTAAGTCATTCTAAACCCATCCACTACTCCCCTGCAGAAATCTATCACCTATGTCATGATATAGTTTCATTTCCATTTCCTTCTAAAACTAATTACATTTTTCTGTTACTACACAGTACTGAGGGACATGACGAAGCTGGAGAGTTGAATTTCAGTGCCCTACTGAAAAAGAGGTGAGTAAAATCCACTAATCTTAGAGAAATAAAATTACCTTCTGTAGAATAACTCTGAAAACACTAGAAGTAGAGCAAGTAGGAGTTTAATAAGTTCAGAATCCTTGCAATTTTTCTAAAGCAGCTCTGAATGGAAAAAGGATAACAAGTACTTATGGCAACTTCCCCAAATAGTCAAGACTTCCTGCATTCTTGCTGGGTTTATACTGGAGCAAATAAATAAATTATTATTTTTTTTATTTTCCCAAGAAAGAAAAGACTGGGACCAGTGCAATTAGTTGCTTCCACCAAAACTTTCCACTAAAATAAATAAATAAATAAACTACAATACTTGTTTATAATGCTGTTTACTAAGAAATTTTTACCCTAAGTTTTCACAACACATGGCATGAGAGAACTAGGAAGAGAAGCATTTTTAGATATCCAAACATTACTATTATTATTACAGTATAAAACTATATATACTACATACAACATTTTTTTACAATAATATTCTGTGTTGTATAAATATTATATAATATATTTTAATGTTTTTTCTCTAACTCTTCTTTCTTGCTTTTACTTGCACTTTTTTTTTGGTGGAATTTCTTCTTCCCATTGTCTGTCCTTGACACATCTGTTTCATAATCTCTCTACATATGTTTTTTTCTTTTTACTACCATTGTAATCTGGATGTTTTGGATTCCACTGTTGACAACAGAGAGTAAGGTTTCTACTTTGATTGATTATAAATGCATGGGTCAGACTGAATATAAGAACCATTTGGTTTGAAATAATGCATGCATTTTTATCTTAGATGTAGAGCATGACAAACAATTATATAGTATGAAAATTATCAACTGCCAATTTCTGATACAGAAATGCTCTTAAGCAGTTAGAAATTAAGGACGAACTATCCCATACAAATCAATATGTTTTTTTCTGCATGTCCTTTGTTTTTCACCATTGCTTTCTTTGAGTAGCGGCTTTAAATAGTGCTTGAATTATCAAATTTTCTCAATAATCTGTTAGTTTAAATTCCTATTGTTTTAGAAAGCAGAAATGGGAACCTCTTCTTTGATCACAGATAATTTGCATAATTTGTATGCTGGTGCCTATCAAATATGCTCTCAAGGTTTGTTCCATACACCCATAAACATGTTTAGCAAACATATTACCAAAATCACCTATTCCATAAATGTACAGATTTCCCTGTTACAAAATATTTAATTTTGGGTAAGGTTTCCATTGATCGTTATCATCCCATTACTCTGGGCATGCTTCTGATTACTGCCCATGGTCACTCCCTCGTTTTCTGGCTCCTGAAGTTACTATAAACATTCATCACTAGACTCACATTCTAATCTCTATAGGCAAAAAAAATATATTTTTTTAATATTTAATTTTTTTCTTTTAAAATTTTGAGTAAGTGGAGGTTAAGGAAGGTAAAAAAAAATTGCTTAATTTTGTGCACAGTTGGAAGCCTTTTCTTAGAGGCATAGAAAGTGAGATTTTTTCTTCTGTTTCAGAACTCAGTTCAACCTGAACGATAACCTTTAACTTTCAATACCATTTTGTTATGTACATGTGACTTACTTTCCTGTGACTTCAACACAGGTTGAAGACCACTCCTATACTAATGAGAACTGAAAGGCATAAAAACTTACCATGGAATGAAAGTATTTTTCATTAGAATAGGACCGAAAAAAAGGACCTCATGCTGAGGAACTCTCAAGAGCTATGTAGATTCAAATAGAATTGAAGATTATTCTTTCACCACTTCTGCTTTGTCCCACCTAATTTACAAGTGCCCTCAATCCAGAGGTAATGAACATTACCACTGTAATAGAAACAGCTTCATTTAATACTGTATCTCCTATTGCTGTAATTTAATTAACTGGTGTTGACATACAGATGTCATGGGCCAAGGAGAGGTCATTGGGAAGAGGAAGGGAACAGCTGTCACAGAACTATTAAATGGGAAAGTTAGCGGAGACCTTGAAGGAGGTGACAGCTGACAGGGTCCAATCAGTTGACAGTAATGGGATAGGAAGGAACCATCTCTGGGATGTACGAAACTATTTTTAACCCCTCCACACATGTTTAAAACATATCAGCTGCATATTCCATTTACAGCAGATTCACTAAGCTGCATCTTAATGCCCCCAAGTGCATATTTAACCTATGAGGTGATCGCTCTGGATAAGGATCCCCAGTGTCACGGAGAGTAGTGTAAGGGTGGGAGAAACTCCAGGAGTGCAAGCTCTCATACGTTGCTTAGTTCCTGTTGGCAGTGGAAGAGTACAGTCTCACTGTGGCTTTATGTAATCAAAAAGAATATTTTAGCAAATATAAAATGGTGAAAAGGACTAGTGGGATGGGGAAACTTTTTCTTAGAGGCATAGAAAGTTTTTCTTCTGTTTCAGAACTCAATTCAACACTATAAGAAGGATAACCTTTAACTTTTAGTACAATTTTGTTATGTAAATGTGACTTAAAGCTTTCTCCTGTAACTAGAAAATACTAGTATTTAGGAGGAAGAAAATACATTCTGAGCATAAGGGCTCAAATTTATTTTATTTCTGCTTGCATGCAAACAGCATTGAAACAGCACTGAAATGGTATTGCCAGATCTAAAAATGGGATGACGCTGACGAATGGAAAAGCTAAAACAAAAATTCAGGAAGTCTTCTCAATTGTGAGATATATTAGGCTGTGGAATTGCTTCCAAATTGGAAGATTTAGATCATGATGCATTTAAAGATAGCTCACACAAAATACTTTAGAAAACTTCATGAATAATGATACCCACAAATTTTCAGGTAAAGGGGTGTAGATAGATGAGCACATAATTAGGCAGATATACAGAGAAGACCACCAATATTTATATAATGACTCACGGAAAATGAGAATATCTGAACCTGTTAAGCCTTTCTTATCTCCTATGATTTTATATTTTTTTTTGAGATACAATTTGCCCTGCAGATCGTTAATTGTGCTACTACAGATTTTATTAGAAATATTATATATTCCTACTTTTATGTACGTATATATCTATTCCAATTCATGTGTATTTGGAAATATTTTAATGTTCATTGGTATGATCAGAGCAACTTGTCCAAGAACTGGTTATGTTAAAAGATCTTGGTCTATCTGACAAATCAGCTGACAAATCAGTTCATTTGTCCTCCCTTCTGCTTTGCAGAATGACAGACTATTTGTAATCCTGAAGCAAATGGGAGATAGATAGAGAAAAGCAATTTGGATTAAATTCGTGGGTAACGTGGATGCACTGCTATGACAAAGCAAATACTCAGTAGACTGCACTTACTGCATAGAGTCCAGACTTCAGATACACCTATCAATCCAGTGAGCGCTAGTGAATGAGGGCTTAGTGCTTAGCGAGTGCTATGCCACTCCAAAGACAGGAGATATTGCATGCCGTATTTCAACTTGCATTCACTGGGTTTTTCCTTCTGTTCAAGAGCTACAATGATGCTGGAAATCCAAAGTACTTTAATAAACATAACTCTCTTGTTCTTTACGGGAAATCACAGGAGTGTTAGAAATATTTGCTTACACCTGCTGTCTAGACTGACTACAGTCATGCTTTTTCAAGTAACAGTATTTCTCACAGACTAATGGGACTGTTCTTTTCCTGAAAAAAAAATGAAAACACACACACCATAATCCTCCACTTTTCTTTGCACTGCCTGCTGCATAAGTGATCTGTTTGTTGGGGTTTACCACTGTACACGACTTCATTATATGAGAGTGTTCTGCTGCACTGGAAGTTTGCTTGGTCTTGGTGATAACAGAAACAGCAACCACAGGAAGTTTAGGTAAACTACAGAAAGTTTTAAGAAAGTTTTATCCTTACTCTGTTTATCAAAATGCAAGCAGTGACAGGCAACAACTCCAAGAAGACAGCGCTAAGTAAAGCTACTTATTTCCCTGTAAATCCATCTGTCATAATTAGGAACAAGTAGAAGCGTTTACACTTATCATTTAGATTGCAGAGTGGAACTGTACAAACTGCGTGAGTTTGATTTTACTAGGGAACAGCATTTTTCTTAAGCCTATTTCAGAGCTTTTGCACGAGTTCCTTCGTTTCCCTGCTACTGAAGCACAGGCTTATTCTGCTAAAGGTGAAGATGACATTCATGGCTCTCTTGTATTAACACATGATGCCCTCTTTCTTGCCTATTGGGATGCTGCATGCTTTTCCAAACGCTTCTGTGCATCGTTCTTGAGTTCAGCAGCTTCTTGCGCTCTGTAAATCGGTAAGATTACACCAATTTCTTTCTTAATTTGTGAACTTTTAACTTAAAATATGATGACGGGAAAAGAATGACTTTCCCAAAGCCAGACACCCGAATTTTCGCTTGGTTTTGCTAAAGCAAACATTAATGCTTCTGAAATCACTAGTTCTTTGGTTAAACCATAAAATAAGTCATCCATTGTAAATATTGTCTCATTTGCTAATACTCATCAGTGTAAGTGCCTTTGTGTTTCATAGATGACCAAAGCCAACAACTGCCTTTATAAATGATGATAGATATTTTAGTAATCCGCGATTCATTTTAGAATGCAGGAAAAATGTCCTGAGTAGAAAAGGACTCGTTTCTTGTTAACATAATGCAACTACCTTGTTTTTAAATATTCTCAAGATATCAGTTCTGTTCCTTGCTTTGCCATGTTTTGCATATGATCATCACAGGACAGTACATCCCCCTGTGTTTACATTACCTAAAGTTACAATTTTTTAACTTTGGCTATTAGATAGTTAATCCTTTAGAACAGTGTTTGGATTTTAATCATCATATATACAAATTTGAATAAAACTAGTCTGCTGTTTAATTTCATTATTTTGGGTAATAATATAGTAAAAAGTTAGACTGCTAAATTCTTTATTAAGAAATGGTTTCATCAAACCTATATATAGCTTGCCAAGCCTATGGCTGTTTTAAAATTCTCTCAGTAGTGGCATTCAAATATTCTAATATCTTTCTGCAGAGGTGATGGAAAAACTGAATCACAACCTGAGGTAGATGTCTGGGAAATTCTGAGGAAAGCTCCTCCTTCTGAATATGAGAAAATCGCTTTTCAGTATGGTATCACAGATCTGCGTGGGATGCTGAAACGCCTCAAACGCATAAAGAAGGAAGAGAAAAAAAGTACAGGTTGGAAAGCTTTATTTCTTCCAAATACATTTGTATGTATATTCTTGTTTGGGAGTTCTTCAAATATTAACATTAACTGGACAGCAGCCAGGCACAAGAGCATGGGAAGTATGAGTGTGATACAGTTTCCTTTTCCAATTTTTGCATGATCTTTACATTTCATTTCCATTATTAAGGTTTCTTAAAAACACTTGAAGCATGACGCATTTGGGTTTCTTGAGCCTCTTCTAGTCTTGTCGAGTATAAATTACCTACTTTTAACTAATTTGTATTAAAAGTCAGAAGCAGAGACGGTAAATTGCCTTTCATTAGTACTGAGAAGATAAGTATCATTTTCCTGTGGTCACACTTAGCTGTAAATCTATTTAGTACTCTATTGAAATACATATTTGTGTCTGATTTAGAATATTCTACTTTGCTCATTTTAGTTAATATCACATGCCTTTCATTCCATGTTAATGAATAACATATCAATTATATGTCTTGAATAACAACACAGCATGGGATGAAGAACAGACAAAAAGAAATGGCAAAAATGCAAACAGGGATGCAGAAGGTGCAGAAGGTTTAAGACGGTATTAAACAAGAGGAAAGAGAATGAAGATTTACTTTCTTGACAGAGAATGTCAAGAAAAAAAAAGGAAAGAAAGAAAGAAAAATAATTAAGATTCTCTTTTTAAAAATCATTCTTCATCACAGCATTCCTCAAGAAACTGGATCCAGCTTACCAAGTGGACAAAGGACAAAAGATTAAATTAGTGGTTGAAGTTGCCAATCCAGATGCTGACGTGAAATGGCTGAAGAACGGACAGGAGATCCAAGTGAGCGGCAGGTAAACTAGAAGTATGAGAACCTAAACAGAATGGCCTGAAGCATGGACAAAGTAGAAAAGCTAGCTATACTTAGAAAGAAACAAGTAAATTAGGGAGAAATAGGAGCCATGAAAGAATCTACATAGCATATTGAGTTGTGGCCAGTTTACTGTTCTCATGGCTGTTCCTTTTTCTTCCCTGTGCTCTGTATATCTACATGTGGAACGGGATGCTCACATCTACCTACTTAGCAAGTAAGTCCTCTGATTATGCTCTGTTGTTTATGTATATATCCAGGGTTCAAAATTCTTTCTTATATGGGATATACTTTGCTGTAGCATGCTTGTAAAACCAAAATTTCATTGTAAAACCAAAATTTCTGTGATTTGGTTCTGGAGCCTTGATGAGGAATTTTGATGGTAAGTAGTCATGTTTGTGTCTGTGTTAGAAAAGCATCTACAGTCACCAGCATTCCAACACCATTCACAGGAGTTTGTATGCCTCAGTTTAGTATGGAGTGATCTCCATAATCCCCTGTGCTTGTTTTTAAAACACTGTTTCTGCCCACTGCAGTTCAGTGGGTGGAATCTTAACAGACCTTGCCACTGATGTCAGAAAAGAAGTGGGGAGCTTTCTTCTCTGCCTGGCAGGGTAAGACGGGGTCCAAAGGAGAGAGTCTCAGATAATTACACTTAGATTCTCTTTTCAGATATATTTTTGAAGCTGTTGGGAATAAGAGAATTCTGACCATAAACCACTGCTCTCTGGCTGACGATGCAGCATATGAATGTGTGGTAGGTGAGGAGAAGAGCTTCACAGAATTATTTGTAAAAGGTGAGCAATGGCAGAAAAACCTACCCCCTAACATTTAGCATCAAATTAGTTAAATCCTTATTTACTCTCAAATTAGTTATCTCAAAGCAAATTCTCAAACATATGAACAAAATCTGAGATCTGTCAAAGTAGGTATTTTTCTTACAGTTAAAGGAAGACACTTTCCCTATAGTTGCAACTGAGAAAGCACAGGAAGATAGCTCAGTAACAATTATTAATTCTCATTTGGAAAATGCTTTGTTTTCCAAGAATAGGGCTAAAAACTTACTTTAGAAATTAGATTCTGTTCAAGATAAATACGTACCTCAAGCTTTACAAGCAGATCAAGTAGTACAGAAAAATAATGCCTCTGTCTGAGAATTTTGGAATTTATATGAAAACAGATTAATCTTATGTTTGTATTCTCTCTCATGAAGTAAATACCAAAAGGTCATCTGATAACCTTGGTAATGTGATCCAGCATAGTAAATCTTAAGTTCCAACTCAGAGAGCATCACCATGTATTTTGCCAGGGGTTCTTCCTGTAGAGCGCTGACTGAGACCTACCACTGACATTCAGCCTTTCAGAATATTGTTTTAATAAAGGCCTCTTCATTTCCAGAGCCTCCAATCCTGATCACTCACCCACTGGAGGACCAGATGGTGATGGTTGGAGAGAGAGTGGAGTTTGAGTGTGAAGTGTCTGAGGAAGGAGCTACTGTAAAATGGTAAGGGAATAGAAAAAGGGAAAAAAAAACACAACACAGCAAATAAGAAACAGGCCATATTCCTCCATGGGACATTCTAGAACCAGTGCTTGTGGAGAAGAGCTGTGGACTAAAAAGGATGAAGGCATCCTACATCAGTGCTTTCAGAAAAAAAGTATTTATCCTCCTTCTATATATCAAATATTGAGTAGAAACTGAGAGGCCAGAACATTATAGAAAACAAATGAAATCTAGCTATTTTATAAGTGTCTCTAGAATTTCTTGTTCTGCAGCTACAGGATGCTACTGACTCTACTAAGCTGTTAATGTTAAAGTTTTCTAAATGCTTGACAGCAACGCATAACTATTACACAGACTAATCAGATCCACATTGTGATGAGCTCTGCTCTTCTCAATTGCAGTGAGTTTTTTTTTTTTCCTTAGGTAAAAAGTCAGTGTCTGCTGAGACAGAGGGAAGGCCATTGACTTATTTTAACGCATCTGTTGTGGTGATCCTGCAAAGCCAGTCATTATGTATATGCAGCAAGAGGGATTAAGATGACAAACGTTGTGCCAATAGAGTCCATTTTGCTGGGCATTCCAGCTGAGGGGAAGCTGGAAGGTTCATACTGCCTGGGCAGGCACAGCAGACAGTGCTCACATACCAGGCCTTAGGCACACTGTTCTCACTTCATTTCTCTACCAGATGAAATTCTCTTGTGCTTGTTAACAGCTTCAGGCACATGGTTATCAACTGTTCCCACAATGCCCATTACATTCTTGGAAAGTGCTATCACTCATCTGCTCTCCCAAAGGAAGGAACTGAGAATTTAAATAGAGCCCAAGAGCTGGTACAGCATATGCATTACACTATTAAAACCACATGCACAGGCACACACGCGCTATTGTTCAGGAACTGCTTACAGATGCCTGGTCACAAGAGATGGGGACAACCATATCTGTCCCTCTCAGGGCACATTGCAGCTGCCACACTTTGATCCTATGCCTTTGAACGACTCCCATACATCTTGCAGAGCTGTTATCTGTGGGATGGGCATTTGCTGTGACAAGGGCAAAATGGCAGCTGTCTCTGCCTGAAATGCAGCAAGTGGTCAGAGAAACTCTTCAGTGCATAGCAACAGAAAACTGAGCAGCTAGATATTTACACTACACATATCTACAAAACATAACTGTTTTTATGGGAGACTCAGTCAGTGCTCTTTGGCTATAAGGACACAGGAAAGAAATGTCCAGGAAAAAACATGAAATATGGTATGGAGAAACAGTTCTGGTTTTATGTCCTTTTAGGTTAAATGATCTACAGTTTAAGCTAAGTAACAGGCACTAGCTAAAGGCACCTGTTACAGTTCTCGCACCTTTTAAACCTAGGAGATGAAGTCACAAGCACATGAAAAGAAGCAAATATGTGACTTGCACAAGACAGATAAGGCCTCCAGCCTCTTAAGCGTGGCCATCAGACTAGTGCTTGGAGAATTCATCATGTGGGACTCTTCATAGTGATCAGGAAAGACTGTCCTCTCAATCACCTAGAAAGATCTCATGTTATTCTTACACAGTACTAAGGAATAGTCATTTCTAAGCTTCAGATGGCCTTGGAAATAATACAATTATTGAAGAAAAAGATGTAATAAAATATGTAGTTTTGACTTGATTTTTCTATCTCTGAATGCTGGATGTATCATCCAAATGATAAAGTTCCAAACAGCTCCAAATGAAAACAAACTGTAGTAATGTAATAATAACAATAAATCTGTGTCCCCCCACTATTACACAGTTCCCATGTCACTAGTATCTGTGAGTTTGGATGAGATGACCTAGAGTGGTCCTTAAACTAACGCTTCCAGGGTTCTATTAAATCCTCTTCTTACAATTTAGTATCAGTTGATATTTCTGCTTCATCGCTCTAGTTACCAAGGGAGGGGCTATAATATTTCTTTATATAAAGTTTTTCCCTTTTCACCGCAGCAGTAGAGTATTTTAAGTCAGGCGATGCCTGGGAGGTCTCTTTTGCGGTTTATAATTTTATCATTATACCATTTGTCAGTACACCCGTCTGCAAACACTCTGCTCATACTCATCAGCAATCTGATAGTCACTAAATCAAACAAAAGATAAATATACTATTCCCTTCCTGGGGTTTTAAGACACTGCTCATTGCAAATAGTCTATTTTCATTATTTAGACAAGATTTCAAGAGATCTCTATCTTAACCAAGGGCTGAAGAGAATATTGAAATATCTTTGACAATTCACATGTCAAAATACATCGCCAAAATAAATTAGAAGTTCATCTTTGGAACAGTAGCCACGGCATGTGTGTGCCTGTTTTTGTCACAGCAGCGTGTTGAATTTCTAGATTATAGTCCATTCTCAGCAGTTCAACAAAGGTTTGTGCATTGGATTGTAGCAGTTGCTCCAGAACTAAGTGCATACATGAGAGCATCAGCCTAGGAGAACATCTTGCACCTGACATCAGACTCCTGCCACTCAGCAAGCAGAGGAAACATTATCCTGGCGTAACACTAAGCACTGTGTTTCATGTGGTGTTGCAAGCATTCTGCTTCCTCCCTCACTATTGTTGTAGCCCTGTGATTTGGACGGTAGGCCAGGGTTTTTCTAATCCAACTGTAAATTCCAATAAGCTGTACTCTAAAGAACAGTTAGGAGGGGATAAACTGGAGCTATTTTGAAGTGAAGTTGCAGCAGGTACATCTAAATCACAAACTAGGATGCATGTCTCTGCTTAAAGCTTTAATCTGTGATTTACATCAGCAGACTCTGACACAGGCAAAAGGTTTCTTTGCACGTATCTACTTTGAGATTAGAAATAGAGCATTCTAATGAGTCCCTAAGCAGCACTGCCATTTCCTAGCCTGTAAGCACATTTGTTAAGCTGAATAGTCACTAGCAACAAAGAAGGAAAATAACACTAGATAGAAAGCAACCTCTTACTTTACTAAAAGCATTACATTTTTTCTACTTTTCTTCACATAAATATCAAATAGAAAAAAAAAAGTCTACTAACTGCAGTGGTATTCAGATAATACATTCTAATAATAAAAAATATAAAAGGCTACAAAAGGAGGTCAAGCTGAAGAAATTCCAAGTTATTTTCTTGGATCTTGTTTATGTTCTTTAGGATTAAGGACAGGAAAGCTATAAAAAGTCTTACATATTTTTGTGTGACCTTGACTAAACAGATTGAATCCTCTCTGCTCGCTTCCTTTCACGATGATTGGAAATTACAATAATTAAATTTCCTCTCAGGCTGCATGGTGAAGCTTAATTTAGTAATGTCTTAACTATACTGTGGCATCCTTGAATAGAAAGGACTAAAAAATCCAAAATACATTTTCATTCAAATCCATCCTAAATTTTTCTTCTTTTACTGATGTCCACAAACCATGAAATTATAATGACTACAATTCACATCAAGAAAATGAAGACTTAAGTCATTATTCAGCAAGTCCTTACTACCTTATGGCAACTTTTAAGATAGTACCTTCACTGCTGGTGAGGTATTTCTTCATCCCTGTATCTTCTACAACATGTATTACACTGTCATGTGTATCTATAGTATATAAGTAATAACAATTAAGAAATTCCTTGTGAAAGAACAACCTTGAACCAAAAGTCAAATATGCAGTAAAAAATCATGGTCAAGCTAGTAAGATTCCGGTCCCTAGCAGTTCTGGTCCTGATAGCATTTGTGAAATAGCCTCGCTTTTGTTAACTTGAAATGCTACTAAGATTGGATTTGTGTCTTTCAATCTCTAGTAACACTGAGCTGACTCTTACTTACCTCTTCCACCCATAGAAAAATAACTCAACACCATTTGGCATTGCAGGGAGAAGGATGGAGTTGAGCTGACACGGGAAGAAACATTCAAATACCGATTTAAGAAAGATGGAAAAAAGCAGTATCTAATTATTAATGAGTCAACCAAGGAGGACAGTGGACACTATACCGTGAAAACCAATGGTGGGGTATCAGTCGCCGAACTAATTGTACAAGGTAAGCACAGGTAATATTATGAAACTGGAGAATCTGAAAACATGAAAACAGGCTGAAGGTAACTTTCTCCAGGATAGTGCAGAGGGGTAGCATCATCCTTGTGCCAGGGAAAAAGAATATTTCATAGGTGGCATTAGGTTTGATAACAGAGGCCTCAAGGAGAACTCACACCTGTGTGCCGGATGTAACAGATACCCTGATAGTAACAGGTGCTTAGCTATCAGTCTTGTTAAAGCCCTGCATGCTGTGGATTTTCCTTCATATTTCACCTTTCCACAAACAGCTTGCTCAGCCCTAGCCTTTTCTACTCAGTAAAGCCACACCAACTGTTTATTAACAGATCTATGCTGATTTGTTGATTTCTGTACTGACTATTCTCGCAATATCAGAGAAAAAGCTGGAAGTTTATCAGAGCATTGCGGACCTGACAGTGAAGGCACGTGACCAGGCTGTCTTCAAGTGTGAAGTTTCTGATGAAAATGTGAAAGGAATCTGGTTGAAAAATGGCAAGGAGGTGGTACCAGATGAAAGGATAAAGATCTCCCACATTGGCAGGTTAGTCTTGTTTCCAAAAGCATGTACAAGTTTGGGTATTATGTTACAACCCACAGGAATTGTTATCTCAGGGGGACAGGAATATAAAACAAGATTTTGTCCTGGCTCCAGCTAAAATGCAAAAGTTAAAACCTTCTCATCCACAATCAGCACATAGTCACAGGCATGCTTTGGTATGTGATTTGGCATTTTGCACGTATGGAATCAGTGGTGCATCAGCAGAATTTGTTTTCAGTTTTCATTTGGATTTCATGTTTTGTTGGTATTCAAATAATCTAGAAAACACATTTTTGGTAACTTTAAAACTAACAGTAGTGTTTAGACAGATTAATATAGCATTTATGTACAAGACCCTTCAGAAAAACTACTGATTTAAGTATAAATATTAACCCATATACCACTGCAGCATTCTGTGCTCAAGTTTCTCAGTAGCCTAACTCTTACTGGCAATCAAGACCAGGAAACTTCCTAAGATACATGAGTACTACATGTTAGGTAAATTCTTTCTTGGTACTCCCTTTCTCTACTCTGTTATGAATTTACAGTAATAGAGGGATAGAACATCAATTTTTAGCTTGTTTTCCACACAGTTTACTATATTTACAGTCTGATCAAATTAAGTCAGCAATGTTACAATTGCCCTTTTTAAGGGTAAATGACCAGATGAACAGAAGCAGAGAAACAGCTTCCTCTATTCAGAGTAGACTACACATTTACCTTGACAAGAAAAATCCACTCACAGACATCATGCTGAGATGGATTTACTCAAATACTGAAAGCAGAGCAGCCTATAGCCCTAGAGGTTGTTGACTTGATGTTAGGGAAAGGGGAAAATAAATAGCAATGTTTGTTAATATCCTATAGCCTGCACCTCATCTCTTGAAATAGCCTTGTTTCTCCTGGAAAGGTAAGGTAAGGGAGTGGAACATATTTGTTCATGTTTCCAGAATCCATAAGCTAACTATTGAGGACGTTACGCCAGGTGACGAGGCTGACTATTCGTTCATCCCTCAGGGATTTGCTTACAACCTTTCTGCCAAGCTTCAGTTTTTGGGTAAGTTATCTTAGAATATACAACGGGATTTCCACGGGATAAAAGGATGGAACTAATCCTGGTCATAGCAGGAAAGACTATGGAGAATCTCTTTCCAGATCCCTCAAGACAGGTGCATTACATTACTTTTGCCCGTTATTTTGCTATCATTGCTACATTGTTTTCCAGTTTATTGCATTAATCTAAAGATGTATATGCCTTAAGAAGATTTAATGATTAATAAGTTGTAAATTACTTTTTGAATACAAATTATATGAAAATTTGGTTTTCAGATCTATTTATCCTAACTCCCCCCACCTCTTTTTTTTTTTTCCAGAGGTCAAGATTGATTTTGTACCAAGAGAAGGTAAGAATATTCGTTATTTATATGCAAGTAAACATGTTTTCAATAGCAAAGGAAACTGTATCTTCATTTTTAATGAGGAGTTGACATAAGTAGTCACCTCTTTTTCATACAGAACACTCAAACCATATTTTAAACTTATTTCTTTGCCTTTGCTATAGAGCCTCCCAAAATCCACCTTGACTGTCTGGGCCAGTCCCCTGACACTATTGTCGTGGTGGCTGGGAACAAACTGAGATTGGATGTTCCCATATCAGGAGATCCAACACCCACTGTCATCTGGCAGAAAGTGAACAAGGTAATGTGTAATCTGACACAATAGCTGAGGCAAGAAATTCACACCAGGAAATTTATATTCTTTCTCAAATCTGTCTGTGATTAAAACTTTTTATTTAAAAGTATGTTCATGTTCCTTTTTTAATTATTTTATTTTTTAACTCAAGAAGAAAAATTAAATAGCTGCAATGTAGTTCACTGGGATTTATCTGTTTTTGTAGGAGTCACCCTGAACTGTGTTTTTTTACGAACTTGCCTTTTTTTTTCCTCCAAAAGTGGAGGCTGTATCTATATGAGTAGACATACATACATGCAGATGGTCGGATACCATATAGGTTTATTCTCCTAATACTTCAGAGAAAAAGAAATTAATGATCAGTCATCTCCATGATCTCACCTGATAGTATGGACAAGTTCTGGCGGTGGCAGTTTCTTTTTACCATCTTTCTCAATAATTCTTCTACAGTTTGTGAAGAAGATGTGTTCTCAGCAGATCAGTGGGGTAAAGCTGTATTTGGTATAACGAAAAGAGAGGACGCTAGCTATTTGCCTAATCAGAGCAACTGCAAAACATCAAAGAAAAAATTTAGAACCTAGACACAAAAGTGTTTAAGTGAGCTTCCTTCCTGGCTATGTCAGAACATCCACACCCCTCACCATCTGTGTGCTCTTGAGCTATAACTAGCACAAAACACAGACATAATTTGCATAAGATTCTACAGCATCATTACACTTTCCATAGGTAGTACAAAAATAAATAGATATAGACAAAATAATATTGTCAATTATATTCATTTTCCCAGTCTCATTTCTTCACAATTTTGCAGCATTCTTTGTTCAGGTGGACATATTTAGTAACATTTATGACTTCTTTCTGCAACGCAGAATTAGTATGGAACCTAACAAAAAAGCCATTCATCTCTTCTTAAAGAACCAGAAGCAGTTTTTCTGACTGTCTCATACAAATATTCCAACACCTTATTATTTCTATGGTTTGAGGTCTGAAGATGAGTAAAAGGAGCCAAGATTGATCTGAAGGATGTATAGCACATACTAACCTCTGAAATCCTAAGCAAACAATAGCAAAGTTTCAGAATACATTGTTTTATGTATGTTACAGACTTGACTATATTTCTGACTATTAAAACACATATATTGACTTACTATCCCATTGTTAAAAAGTAATCCTTATTTTTGTAGCTATACAGAGTAACTGTTACCACAGGATGCACACAGACTCAGAAGCAATTACTGTTCTACTGCAGGAATGCATCTTTGTTTATGAAGCTGTAGATTCAGTTTTGCTGACTTATCCTTCCTTTAATTCACTACAGTCCAATACATCTATTTCCATTTCTGCTTTTTACTTTCATATCTGTTGTTTCCTTCCCAGCACTGTTTGCTCTCTCACTTTGCTTTTCACTTTTCTCACACCTCCATGTTCAAGCACCTCAGCACACCTATGGATT
The DNA here is from genome assembly GCF_964211835.1 of Anser anser. NCBI lineage: Eukaryota > Metazoa > Chordata > Aves > Anseriformes > Anatidae > Anser > Anser anser. The sequence goes on along the minus strand of NC_139725.1, from coordinate 13,104,255 downwards.
CTTCTGTCTTGCAGAAACACCTTTACTGTTCTGCTCAGAAAATTCAGCTTTCTGTGGTTTCTTTGTTTATCTAGAAAAGCGACCTGCTTCGAAGCAATGATGACTCCATGACTCCCTCAGAAAACAGCAGTGATTTAAACACTGATAGTAAGGTAAGTTCCTTATTATTTATGCTGAAACACAAATATGCTCAGTGTTTTCCATACAAATGGTCCTACTCAGAAGAACATAATATTCAAGTCAGTAGATATTAAAACTGGCGAAGCAGATAGCACAGCAAGCCCAACATCCTGCCTCACAACAGCAATTACCAATGACTTTAAAAGGGCAAAACAGATCTGGAGAGTGAATTTCGAGTAAGGTATTGGTCAAGAAAATCTCTTTCTAACCACCGTTACATGGTGGCTGGATTACAAGGAATCAAAGTTGTTTAAAACACACTTGAATGTATTTGTGAATGTTTATCCCCCACTTTTTTTTTTTTCCACTAAGCTTAAATAATATCTAGAGGAAGAAAACCAGGACAAAATCTTGCAAGACACAAAGAAAGATAACAATGAGTCAAAAGAGTAAGCAAAGTATGTACGAAACAGTCAAAAGAAGACTTATTTTCCAACAACTTTCCTTTTTTGTAATAGACAACTTTTTGATTTTGGTAGATACAAAATATTTTACATTTGCTATGCAACAATACACCTTTCTCAGGGTTAAGATTCTGCTGTGCTAGTCACTAGACGGGCACAAATGCTTCGTAATGCTTCTTCCAAGTCTGAAGATATGTGGGCACATAAAGAATAGAGCATGTTATAAATGCACAGCAAAGTTCCTGTGGTTATGTTTAGACCTCACAGTCGAGAGAAGAATCATAGAATCATAGAATATCCTGAGTTGGAAGGGACCCATAAGGACCATCGAGTCCAACTCCTGGCACCATACAGGTCTACCCAAGAGTAGAAAGTTATCCCATATCACATTCTTGAGTGACAGAAATCACACTGATGCCATTAACAAATAAATACGTTAACTTTTTTAGAAGGAAATTGATCAGATCTGTTATCTGATGCCAGATGTAGATATTGTTGAACAGGAATGTTTGCTCAAATATCTGAATTTGAATCTGTAACCTCCCTTGAATTTACAATCTACACAACTGTTATCCACGAAACTTTACATTGATACTAGCAGTTATCCCAATTAGGAATCTGTAGTACCGGGTGTGTGAAACTAGCAATGAATCATAACAACCTGGGGACTTTCAGAACCAATTTTTCTCAAAATTATTTGCTTTACACATGCAATTTAGTTGATATTTTCTATTTTCTCCATACAAATGTGGAGAAACACAAACATTCATAGCTTTTGAGTAATTTCTCCATACGAATATGGAACATAGTTTTTGAATAATGTTGATAATATTCAAAATGAAGCTTTTCACCAGCTTACATACAGGCTCATTAGGCTGTCTCTGGCACAACTCACACTGACTTTTTCTGTTACTTTCACTGCCCACAGCTTCTGTTTGAGTCTGAAGGCAGAGTTCGTGTGGAAAAGCATGAAGACCACTGTGTCTTCATCATTGAAGGAGCTGAAAAGGAGGATGAGGGAGTATACAGAGTTATAGTTAAGAATCCAGTGGGAGAAGACAAGGCTGATATCACAGTCAAAGTTATTGGTAAGTGAAGGAAGGAAATAACCAGAGCATGAAAGTGTATTGAGTTCACTGAAACTCACTCAACTCTGAAATTGACGCAGGTTCTGAGTTTAAGCTTAAAAAAGAGACAGAAAATGATCATAAAGGCAGCAATGCTATCAATTACAAAATTTGGCAGAAGTATTTTTCATAGGTAGTTGCCTGCCATGTGCAAAAGAAAGAGAACAACTCCCAGTGGAAATCCATGTGTTTTCTTTTTATGTTTCCAGTTTCAGATGATCCTAACATTTTACAGATTACATTCCCTTCTAAAGAACACACTTCAGGCTAGTATGAGATGAGAAAAACCTCCTGTCATTGTGTTGTGTTTTACATTTTTAAACAAAGATGACTTCCTTCTGTAATGAGTAAGCAGCTAATGGAATAAGGAGAGGCAGCGTATCAGATACAAGATAGACTGACACTGTGCGTTGCAGAAGAGCTGGGGGAAATACGTTTTTGAGTCTGTAATTTTTATCAATTTTCTCATGTTTAACTTGTTTATACCCTACCATGTATATGACAAATGCTCAGGTCATAAGCAAACCTTGAATTGATAAACAGGAATTATTTTCATCTGCAGTATTGAAAGTTAGAATTAACTGCTTTTCATCTTTTATATCTCCAAAATAACAAAATATGTGAGACATGCAGCCTTTATATTCTAGATAAAGTTTATTCTAGACAGAATAAGAAACCCTGGAGCAAGTCTCTTGTTACAGGATTGAGAACAAACTACTACTAGGTTTGGATTGCTGGCTCTCATTTGAGTGGAGGACTGGTGAAGCTGTTTGCTAAAACACCTAGCAGAGTTCTATCCAGTGGTTTGAGGTAAAAGAGCCAACAAATGAGCACGTCTAATTTTATTTCCTTATGGACAAAATAAAGGCAAGAGGCATTCTCTGTCTACAAGAGATTTCACTACATACCAAACAAGAAAATACCAATGTTGCCTCCCACTAAAAAGTGGGTTCTGTGTGTTTTCTTTTTCCTGGTTCATAGCATAAATCTATGTCAGTCGCGGATGACTACATGCAGTTTATCGCAGTTAGTACACAGCTAATTACCCAAAACCTTGCGTTTTGCAAAAAGGTAATTATGCCTGAAAAGAACAAGATAGCTGAATAATTAAACAGTATTTAAAAGAAAACCAAACTAACCTGGAAGCATCAAAAAGTAGGGTTCACTCTGGACTAAGACCATGCATTCTATGTTGTATCTACTGTTGCAATCTGACAAATTTCTATCATCGCCTTTGTAGTGCCATGATGAATACCACTACTACTAGGAAATTCCTCAGGATGTCTGATTTTTTTTTTTTTTTTTTAAGATTTATATATATGTATGATATGCAGAAAAAAAAAAAAAAAGAAAGAAACATTAAAGAAAATTATTTCATTGATTTGTGGACAGTAAGTGAAACAGTAACAACCCCCACTCATTCTCACGTTTTCTTCAGATGTTCCTGACCCTCCAGAAGCTCCCAAGATCAGCAACATTGGAGAAGACTACTGCACTGTGCAATGGCAACCACCTAAATATGATGGTGGGCAACCAGTACTTGGTAAGAAGTGCTGAAACACAAAGTTGCCAGCAACATCACCTATGTTATTGCTGCTCATTTACAAGGATGCCAAAAGATTTCGTAAGTGTATTCACTCTAGGAAGGCTGACGCCGAGACACTAACTAAAGTTGCAAATTTTCAAATAGGTCAATTCTGGCCCTTCAATATTAGGGAGATGGTGCCCCCTGCCTGTGCTATCTGAATCCAAGAAATATTTCACCAAGTTAGCAAAGCAGAAGATACTAACGCTAAGTATTCCCATTCAAGACAGAAATTTTAGGTCAGTATACACACCTTTGACCTTGCTTAGGAATAACAAAACAGAGCTGTGATCATGTCAGACATCAACTCCAGACTTCTGCAATCTCAAACACTCATGCAATACATTTTATTTCTTTTTAGAAAGCTAGTTCATAATTCTCCTTCACATACAACCACACACCATGAGTCACAAAACATATTTCAAACTCTTTAATGACTTTAAAATCTGTACTAAAACTGGAGGCCAAAATCATCGTGTGATACAGGAAACAAGCTGAATGAAGCAAGAGTATCACCCATACCATGGTAGGTTCTCTGCAGAGCATGCTGTTTGTTAGATAGAACTCCCTGTGACCCTCAGAAGGAAAAGGAAGTAACGCAGAATCTTGGCCAATTTTAGAAAAAAAAATCCTCTGGACTCCAAATCTAGGAATTTGTTTAATAAAGATCACTGGAATTTGAGTTTCTTTTTAAAAATGCACTGAAACCTCTATGGAAGTCCCATGGAGATGCCAGAGTTAGAAATGTTCTACAATTCTTTTAATCTCTTATACAATACCTGGAAGAGAGGAGTTTGTATTTGCTTTTGAATATTTTGACCCCATTCACTCACGCCTCATTTAATTCAATAGAAGTTACCTATGCAGGAATAAAAAAGGTACTACTGGGCCAGTCCGTTGTTTGAGAGGAAGCAAGCAAGAATTCAAAGTATTTGGTGCAAAGATACCTAGTAATAGCTGTCATGTTACCACTACCAGCCCCCCTGCCCTTGACTGGGCAAAGCCCGTGACTTTGGTTTGTATAGTTGTCAGGATATACATTTCATAAAGTTATTTGGTTTGTTTTCACTGTCAAAGGAAAAATTTTGTTAACGTTCCACCAGCAACTCTTAGCACTACAGGAGGAAGTAGTCTTATGCAATTAGCATAAGACTGTGCTAATAATTGAGCTAGACTAAAATACCTGAATGAAAGCCAAAAAGCAGCACCATACATTCAAAAATGGTTGCAAAAGCAAGTTTAAAGACCGGAGAAAAAGGTGCGTGTGTTCTTGTCTGTCTTTATACTGTTACAGACACAGGCATTCTACTACAGCCTTTATTATCTGTATCTAACAGATACAGAAAAGAAATTCACACCCCATCTTCACTCTTACATCCTTTCATGGGGCTCAACAAGTATAATTGTTCAGGTAAGAATGTCAGACAGAAAGTAATACAAAAGAAAAGTTGTGGAAAATACTGAAGCCTCACAGAACTCAGGCGCAGTAATTCTGGATCACATATGGCTCTTTATGTCACAGAAAAAAAAGGTGCTTTTCTTGTTTCCTGCATGTGAAACCATAACTTGCAGTTCCTTTACATCATAAGAGATATCCTTCCAGGCTATATTTTAGAGAGAAAGAAGAAGAAGAGCTACCGATGGATGAGACTGAACTTTGACCTTTTAAAAGAGCTAACCTATGAAGCCAAGCGAATGATTGAAGGAGTAGTTTACGAGATGCGGATTTATGCTGTGAATTCTATTGGCATGTCCCGGCCAAGCCCTGCCTCTCAACCCTTCATGCCAATTGGTGAGTTCTACCCCACTCCGTATTATTTCTAGGACATATCCAAGAACAGGACAATTTTCACCTCTTCAGCTGTCCTTATACCTAAAAAGAACATGTTAGGAAAGAGGCTATGCTATATTTAACCAGCCTTTTCCTTTGTCATCTCGTCATCTTCCTCTTCTCTATCTCTCATTCCCCTTCCTGCGAAGCACAGAGGTTCCAGTTTCATGAAATTGCTGATGAATTTTTAGTTGTTATAATTAGAAGTGTGAGAGTCAAGATGGATCTGGAAAGGGGGAGAACTAATTGACAGAAATTTCCCTGTCCCTCTCAGTTTCCCCCATTGCCTTATGGGTGCAAATATCACAGTATCCCACCCAGCACTCCATTAATCCTGGCCTCTCCACAGCTAAAAGGATAGCTGATTAAAAAAATATTTAAGGAATGATTTCCTATAAATAATCCTTCCCATCGCACCAGTACAGTATCTCCTGCAGTCTCTGAGCTGGAGCAGAGAGTCCCCAGGAAGCCTATCTGCTAAGAGCTCTGGAACAAAGAGAGACAAAAATACAACTAGCTGGAGATTACTATGACTAGAGTTGCTACATCTACAAATATCAGTGAAGGGGGACAACCTGCTGAAGGAGATAATGTAAAAGATGATGCACTGAAGGGGTCAGAAGGAGCGGATGAACTGAAAGAAGGGTCTCGTAATTGTGGATTTCAAACACAAAACAGCTGGTCTGCAACAAAAGAGGGCAAACGAAAACCATCAGGCGGAGCTACTGAAAAAAAAGGTCCAAGGTTTTCATGAGATGGGGAGTTTTGCTTGATTAAGGATAACATTCTCACTTACTGCTTGAGAGAAGAGGTTTGGGGTTTTGATCGTGTACTGTGCAGTTATGTATGCTCCCAAATGCTTTTGTCTCATTTGCAGTTCACTGTTCTTGATCCCATTTGAATATGAAAAATTTTGACATAGCTATAGAAAGGAAAGTGGGTGACGTACTTTTTGTAATAACTTCAGGAACTAAGATCAATTTCAATTGCTTTTATGCCATGCATAATTAATATTACATTCCAGTAATTCCAAATGTAATTTTGAACAAGTTATCTTTGTTTGCTATTTTACAGGAGCATTTGTGCGTATTCACAATTTGGGATTCTTCAGTTAAGGCTTTTCTTGTTTGTTTCCTTTTTGATTAGTAGACAGGAGTTGTGCTTAAGAAGACTGAATCTAGCTAATTGTCCTCCTGAACGATGGATTTAAAAAGAGCCATGAGACTCCTGTTCTGAAAAGATATGAAATAGCTATATGTAACTGAAGAGAAAATTTTTCGGCCCCAAAATATTTCTCTCTGATATGTCTCCGTTACAAATGAGCCAAACAGAACTAATGTTTCAGTAAACTGAGTCAAAGCTTGTAGACATTTTCTTCACTGTTTGAGGAAAATGCATTACGTCAAATTTAGCCACTAACGATTTTTGTCTAACTACAATCAGGGTGTAAATACAGCATACAAATTGTATGCATTTTTTATTTTTAAACTTTTCTGCAGACTTCTGCTGTCTCACTCACCTACAACTTCTTTTTTCATTGGCTTTTACATATTAAGGGAGCATATGTGAATAGGAACTACTGCCTTAACCTCTTATCTTCCACCCACCTCCCTCAAACCCCCAAATATAGGAATCTTACACCACACTTCTATTAAAATGAAGTATTAGGTATTAAATTTTACAACTGGGCTTCAGCTAAATCCATTTTATTAAAACAGAGAGTGATATATAATTCAGATACTAATCACAACTTGTACAGCCGTTGAATTCTCACAGTTATATTGCCGTTTCTCAGAATTTACTTCTACATATTTCCTTACAGCTCCTCCAAGTGAACCAACCCACTTTACAGTGGAAGATGTCTCTGACAGCACTGTTGCCTTGAAGTGGAGACCCCCTGAACGGATCGGAGCAGGGGGATTAGATGGCTACATTGTGGAATACTGCAAAGAGGGATGTAAGTAAGCACAAGTACTAGGCAGCAGCAACTGAACATTATTAAAATACTACAGTTGCAATAGTTTCACTGAAATATCACAATAAATAACCTTATCCAGTACCTCTGAATTTGAACTCTAATCTATGGCTAACATCCTTGCCATCCATCACTAGCCTTACTCCGACATGACAGTCAAACCATGACAGTCACGTCAACCATAACCTCATATTCACAATCATAAACGTCAACAGAGGAAAGTATTAAAAAATACCAGTACTGTTCTATAGTCACTGTTACACTTTTGTAGTATTCAAAAATTGTGTATTCTCTAAAAACCAATATAATACCATGACTGTAAGAATATCAGTCAAAGTTGCAAGTAACTGCTACCTCATCTCATTTAATACTCGTGGTCTCATAATAAGAATAGCTGCACCATATCTACAACATTCAATTTACTGTGATGCTTATTGTTTTTGTATATGATGCAAATGTTATTGTATATAACTTTTATGTTATAAAATCAAATAATCATTTCAGCCATGGGATTTTCTCTGATGCTAAACTTGTCACATGACCTAGACTAGCATTTTTACAGGGTATAATTTATCCAGAACTCATTTCTAGTCTTTAGCGAGGTATCGTCATGAAATTACCAGAACCCCTAAGTCACTGTCACAGAAGAATAATTTTATCAGTAGTACTTCTGTGCTATTAGAGTAACTAAGGAAGCCCTAGGAACTCTATTCTACCACATCAAACAAGAAAGTAAGAATAAATTCCAAAAGTTATGCGCTCTATTATTATTTTCAGTATATACGGCTCTCACCATTCTGTTTGGATACCCACAGAAGATATACTTCAAGAAAAAATGAAATTGAGGCTTCGTTTTCTAGCTAAAAATGCTTCCACAATTCTCCCCTCCATCTTCTGCTAAAGAAAATAAATGTAGAGAAACCCCACCAGTCTAAGCTCCATAAAACAGAATGTCAAAGAAAGCACCCAAAGATGATTCCTGTACCCTTTAACTATTTTGAGTAAAATAAAGTGTATGCATTCCTGAAGTGCATGTGTAAATACACCTTCTAGATTAAGAGTTCTTTTCCAGCTCAGTTTATTCCATTTTAAGCACGGTATTGCATGTTAAATTCATTTTACCTTAATACAAATTTACTTTCAATTGTAGACAAGGCATCAGTTTGGAAAAATAATATGTTATTACAATATGAAAATCCTGTACTTGCAGCTACAGAATGGATTCCAGCTCTTCCCGGCCTAACTGAGCGTACATCTGCACTGATTAAAGACCTGGTGACAGGGGACAAACTTAATTTCCGTATAAAGGCTATAAACTTGGCTGGTGAGAGCGGAGCAGCAATAATCAAGGAGCCCATTACTGTTCAAGAGATCCTGCGTGAGTACCTAGATTGAATAAATCTCACTTATCTATTTCCTCTGGTCAAATATCTAATCAAGTACACAATGCAGAAAAGATCTGGGACTGACAAGCCCGTGCCTTCTTCTGAGGATAACATCCAAACAGCTCTTTCAGTCTGACTACGAGCCAAATATCTTCTGCAAACATTACCTTACTGTCCAGGTCTTCTATTTCTAAAGCATAGCTTTTAAAACAAAATCCTACTTTGTACTTTCAGACTACATGCGCTTCACCTCATAACAATAATGGCATTGTCTGTATTTAAGTGGCACATTATTTAACATATAGGGCTCTGCTGGAAAAGCTGCTATACTACTGCAAAAGGACTGCTTGGACTGGGGCAAGAGACCTCTTAACATAAAAGCAGTTATCTGCACCTGATTGTCCTCGATTATTTATTAACACTCTGTTTATCACCCAATAGCAATAGATCATAATTCATTCAGCTGGAGTCCAAAAGATATCATCAGCTGCTAAGAGTGGATCCCTCAACCTTTACTCACACGAAGTATCTGCCAGAGTCTCACTAACAGTAAAACAACTCTGTGTAAATGAGAGTTGTAATGCATCTCAAAATCAAATGGATATGATGACATATACCCTAACTGTAGGTTAATAAATCCTTTCTATAAGTGACTGTGAAAAGAACAAGGGACACAGGGAGAACAAAAAAAGCTTTCCAGTGAGGTAGAGGAAAGCAGGGAATGGAAGAAAGAACAAGAGCTATGGTCCTAAGGTTAGTGAAAAGTAAGCTGCTGCCCTGTTACTCCACTCCTTCAATCTCAAAAAAGAACTATAATTGAATGACTATAGAGAGGTAAAGGAAATTCATTGAGTGCTCTACTTTCTAAGTTCACACACATACCCAAATGACAATTTGCAAAGAGCTGTAGTAACAATAGAGCAATAGATTAATCATTGTCTGTAGTTATTCTTTCACTCCAAGAGTCCTGTCCTCAGTCCTGTTTTGGGACAGGATACCCAACCGGTCCAATGGGGCTTTGAGCAACCTGATTTAGGGGGAGGTGTCCCGGCCCATGGCAGCAGGGTTGGAACTGGATGATATTTAAGATCCCTTCTGACCAAAACCATTCAGCGATTCTACTGAACTGAACTCCGAAGAAATGAAGCCCACACAGAGGGCTTATATCCAACAGAAGTCAGCCAAATCTAGCATTCTGAATGCAACACAATTTCAGAAGTCCTGCTGTCAATGCAACCTCTGAAGCTGTAAATACGTAACACAGATTTGCTACTAAAATTGTATCTGGTACCCAAATGCATTTGAAAGTATTCAGAGAACGATCTGCTCTGCAACTGTATAAACAGTCTTTGCACAATTTTCTTATGCTTACATGTATCCAAGCCCCTCCTCTTTAGTGTTTTGCCTTATTTGTCCTATAAGTAATATTTCAAGTAATCTAAAGCCCAATATTTAACGTATTACTAATGCTTAACTACAGAGCGTCCTAAAATCTGGCTGCCACGCCATCTCAGACAGACTCTGGTGAAGAAAGTGGGTGAGACAATCAATATTGTGATCCCTTTTCAGGTAAGTACTGGCTTCTATTTTGTCATAGCTATTTATCATTACTTACCTAAAGTAGTTTCCCTTATGCGAGTTCCTGCTGCTTCACTCATTGAAAAGTATTAAACAAAATATGGCTGGTGATAGAAAAACAAAACAAAACAAAAAAACTCCCAAACATTAGAAACAAAACAAAAAACTCTGGTTTCAGTCAGTTTTTCTCACTGTCCCAGTTTCTTCCAAAATCCCTCCTTTTGGTGAAGAACGTAACTGCTCTAACTCTACAGCCTTTTCTTGTTAATTGACCATAGCATGCATCTTACACACACGCAAAAAATACACACACACTCAAAAAATAAAAATAAAAAATTCAAGCAACTACACTTCTGAAGCCAGGTTATATTATATTACTGGGCCATTTCTTACACAGAAGTGTGTAAATTCATTTCTGTAAGTCTGCTTACAAAAAATTGAGTTTGTATGCAAATAGAATATGACAACTAGCCATATACAGAATCTGTGTGTACAATAAGAATATCTTAGGTTTTCTTAATAATAAGGTATTAATATACATGAGCTCAAGGTGTTAAAAATAAAAAAAAAAGCATAGCATGGCAAGTATTGTCAAGAGTAGCTACATGTAGCTACGTTTTGTTATGGCAGGCACAAAATAGCTAGTATATTCACACAGGCTGACCTAGGAGAAACCTACCCAGCTACTCTGACTGTTTTTTTCTACAGCTGTATAAGCAATTTTAATGGCTATTCATAAAACACCACGTGCATTTTTTCGAGTACCATAGTCTCAATAAAGCACAAGAATTAGTGTATGAAAGTAAAAGGTCTTCTGAGTGAGACACGGGAACAGAAATTATAAACTGCAGATAAACTGCAGTTCAGAGAGAGATCTGCTATAACAGTCAACATATCATTTAGTCTATTCCTCAGACATAATTTGAAAATACTAAAATTTCTTTGCTGTCCACGATTATCTTTATGATAATTTAATCACTATTATTATTGAAGAGTTTTGAAATTCTCTTGTAATAAATGCTAGAGGTATGCAAAAGATTTCTTCAGTGAGGGAGACATACATTCACGTTACCTACATTAATTTGTTTGGAAAGTATCAGCAGAGAAAAAAAATATATAAGACCAAAATCCATATAAAATATCACAAATATTTTGCTTTGTGGTTAATGGGTTACATGAAGAGTTGCTTTTGCACAGAGATATATCTAATCAGTAAACAGTTGCAAACCAGCGCATGGAGTAACTGCTTTGAATTGCATGCTTGCACTACTTTGACATTATTGTGTTTATTTTTTCCTTTCATGTTTGTTACCTCCAAAATTGCTAAAACATCCCCTTCACTGAGGTTTAGCCACATGCAAAGTTCAATATTTTACATATATTTTTCAGTTACATAAATATTTTAAAACTTACGAAAAATAATTAAACTGATATTTTTGCTGCTTTAATGTCCAAGCTGAAGAAAACTTACACGAAATTGACAGGCTGTTCCCTAAGCAGAGGGATAAAGTTTATGGGTTTATCCATTTGTGTCGTATGTCCCCTATACCTCCAACTTCCTAGCATAATAACCCTCTCGCTGAGGACAGCCTCATTGCAATATTCCCCAGGAACTAACAGTTCTTTGCCCTCCTTCCCTAAGTAGGCCTAACTCACGTGTCCTCAGTTCCCTGGGCCAGAGAAAGCACACACTGCAACTAATCCAGGGCTTCACTTACCTTGACTGATCATTCAGCTGTTGCCAAACAAAATACATAAAGACAAAGTCTTCCCTGACTTTTCCTCAGTGGGGACATTGAACTTTCTGTTCACCACCCTGTCATCAGTTTTCACACAACTGTAATACACTAATCTTAGGAGATTTCTAGTCCGCTGCAAGATTTAGCTGAAATAAACCAAGTAATTCAAAAGTTATTTCAGTGGCTGATTGACAGACAAATCATGCAGTGGTATAAACTTCTGTCTCCTAAAAAAGTAAGGCTAACAAAAAATTCTAATACCTATCCATCAACACTAAATTTTAGCCAGAGAGCAAAACCAGAGGATTTTAATTCAAGAGATTTTTTAAAAACAAGTGAAATAAATTTGTAGCTCTTCTTAAGCAATTATGAATTATTAAGCAATTCTTAATACCTTAAAAGCTTCTTAAGAGTACTCAAAACTGAGCATCTTTCAAAAAAAGCAAAGCAAAAAGTTATTTAATTGTCTCTATTTTGAAAAAGTTTTAGTTACTGACAGTTTTTACTGAGGAAAAAGGCCCTAAACAGGTATGATAGCAACCTTCAAATTACAAAGAGGACATAGTAGTAAATACAGAAATACCGGAATTGCTATGAAACCACGAGGCACTGAGCACAAGCAGGAAGAATACTATCTAGCCGAAGAGTAGCTTAGTCTTCTATTATTTACAGTTTTTGTGCAACCTGTCAAAATTGTCTGGCTTCTGTGGTCACTACTTTGTCATTTAAAACTGAATTTCTATTAAATATTTTGCCAAGGTATCACGAGCTAAACTCTATTTGCAAATCTATTCAAATCTTTAAATAAAAATGTTCAGAGAAAGACATGTACAACATTATTATTAATCAATGTATTTTTCTGTTGAGTGCATTAGAAAGGTGGGATGTTCTGCTGAAAAGAGGGGAATCAACACATTCTTGTTTCAAAATCAGCTACATGGGCACATGATTGAAGGGGTATTACATGCTACTAGTGGGTAAGAGTCACAGTATTACTCAGCAATATTCTTGTCTATCATGTATGTGTAAATATAAACATCTAAAAGCACATAAATTTATTATTCCCTTACAGTAAACTCCCTGAGGATACTTTGGCATGCTATTTACCAACTCTGTCACTCACTGCTCTCTCTCATATTACCTATTACACATTACAGAAATCCAATCCTCTGTGATGTGTATTAGGAACGTGCTTTCTATCTGTTTATGCTTCTCACAGCCTATAAATATAAGACCATATGAAAACCAACACTGTGAACACTTGCAATCTTTCACTGTCACTCACAGCACCTCAAAAAGACCTATAATGAAAGCATCCGATCAACCACACTAGAGCAACAGCAGTTGCAAAGCTTGATTTATAGGCAATACATTTCTTACAACAAAATAATGAAAAAGGATACTTTGTAATGTAATCATTTCAAATAACCATTTTTACCAAGAAATTTAGTGCCAGATCCTCTGTTCACCTTATAATATCAATCAAGAACTATTTGATCTTGTAATCGGTCGGAGAAATTGCCAAGTATTTATCAAATTAGAAATTTAAACAAACAAAAACCCTCTCTTCCATATAGTCATACCACTGTAAGTAGACTTTCTACTTTGAAAGCATTCTCCTAGTCAATGTTTTTAAAAAGATTCCTCATATAATTTTAAAGTATATACATATGCTGAACCTAAAATAAATTACTTGTCAGTGTCACCAAAAATCAGATATGGCTAGGGAAACAGACATTTCCTTTTCCTTGTTCAAGAATTTCTACTATAGCTTCCAGCTGAAGAAGAGAAGCCACCTCTTCCCCTAATAGGTTTTTGTAAGAATGTTCTAAGTCAAGGGTGAAGGTACACCAGAACAGGACAGAACAACCTTATACCTAATATTTCAGAGCTACAGGCCAGATGGAAATATAATCCCTGACAGAAAACAGCAAGAAAATCAGTTACCAAATGGGGAAAATGGAAGACCAAAAAACATTCAAGGTTTATTATTAACCCCGATGCAAAATGAATCATGATACAGCATCAGATGATTCAGACTCCAGAGAAGAGAGCGTCCATTAAGGAACAGCATTTTTTAGGTGGTTTAGAATCCCTTTAAGTGCAATTTTGGACAGATCTCAGTTTTTTTTTCTTTTTTTTTCATATAAAAGAAGGGTGGGTTTTTTTCTAATACTACTGAAAAATGAAATGATGTTGCACAGACTTTCTGAGCAAGTAGCAGACAAGCCTAGAACAAAGGGGCAGCAGCAAAACACAAGGATTTATTTTTGTTCTGCCTACATTTAAGTACCTAACCCAAGTGTCCAAGTATCCTAAACTCCCTTGGTAGCCTCAGGAAAAAGACAGCCTTACAAAGTATGTTCCAAACACCCAGTGAACTGAAGACACTTCTAAAGGTGCTTTCTCTTCCTGTTTTCTAGAGATGGTGACCAATACATGTCCTAACCTCAGTGCTTCGGGCTTCAGTTCCAGGGCAGCCTAAGCTGATCTAACTGCTGGCTTGGATGGTCTCGCTTTCCCTCCCCATTCATTTGAGCTGCTTCTGGCATTTGTAGCCCTGTGCTGCACCTTTTCACCATGCCAATCTGGCAAAAACTTTAAAAAATATATATATATATATATTTAATAATATTTTTTTTAATAAAAAATATTTTCTCCTAGATTGACTATAAATACAGTTAATGAATATGGTATGCCCCATTTCTGTTTTATTGGGATTCTTGTTGTGGAAACATACTACAGAAGTAGCACTCAAAACTTTTGAAGAACTGACTACTATCTACCAGTTTTCCCAGAAGTGGCTGACAGTGCTGTAAACCACAGATAGCTGTCTGCTTACACAACACCATCTTTCATAGGTATGGCAACACTGTCTGTCTATACTGACAGTCATAAAAAGAATTTTGCTATGCAGGAGCAATTATACAGTAAGTTTTACACCCCAAGACTTCAAAATTATAGCAACATTTTGAAAGATATTGAAAATGCCAGGGGAAAAAGAATCAAATGTTTTATGGGAGAGCGAGGAAAGGAACAAACAACTAATTAACTCCTCAAATATTAAAGACTTCACTTCCTTAACAATCATCAGAGTGAGACAGAGCAACTGTTGGCTTCAGAGATGCCTGGGAAAGAATACAAAGACCAGCACAGATATTTTTTTTTTTTCCTGGGTGTGCTCTCAATATGATTTCAGTCTCTTCTCTAAATACATGGCATCCTCAGGTCACTGTGTCACTAAATCCCACAGATGAGAGCAGATATTTGTATGCAAGAAAACAGAAACTAGAAAGTGTTTAGAGACTCTACTATCTCAGCTTTGCATATTAAGTTAGGCTTCCTAAACTTACAGAACACTAAAAAACAGAAGAGTGAAAAATAACAACCTATTACAGTCTAAAAATATCCTTTTTTCTCTTCAGGGGAAACCTAGACCCAAAATAATTTGGACAAAAGATGGTCAAAGTCTAGACGCCAAAGATGTGGGCATTCGGAACAGCAACACGGACACAATCCTTTTCATCAGAAAGGCAGAGCTTCATCACTCAGGAGCATATGAAGTCACTCTTCAAATAGAAAACATGACCGATAAAGTTGCAATAACAATACAAATCATAGGTAAGCACATGACTTCATCAAAATTAAGCATATCATACAAAATAGTTGCCATACTGATGCAATCCAAAGAGCCGTCTACCTCTGGACCCCTTCTCTGACAATGGTTGATAGCAGGTGGCTGTGACAAAGCTCAGAGCAGGGCTAGCATGTCAGCTGATTTTCCTACGTTTTTCCAGCTTGGAGTGATCTGTGTTCTAGAGACTTCCTGCCTGAGGGAGGATTATCTCCAAGAGCTCCTCAGGGAAATTTTCTTACATGATTTTAGCCAGTCAGCTTTTGAACCTGTGTCTAGTTTCAGAATCCAATTATGCTTTTGTAAGGAATTTCACAATTTAAGTGCATGTACAACTACCTGGTTTGGTTCAGTTCGAGTCTCTCTTCTGAAAATCTCATTCGACGTCCACACAGTTTTGCACGAGAAAGACCACACGTAATCATTTATTCACCTTTTTTACTACTACTCATTTGCGTTGTGTAAGCAACCCTTTAAAACAAAAATCTGTCGTGTAGATGCATCTGTATGTAAGTTAGCAGGAAGAATGCTTGTAAAACTAGCCAGATACTGTGGAGGGTTATAACAGTAGGACAACTTGACAATAATTAACAAAAAGCTAAAGTCATAACATCTATCTATTAATACATTATAATACACTTTTTTAGGGCTTGCAGAACTTTGCTGGCTGTAGTTACCAGTTTTCATACCCACATAGATATTCATACGTAGTATCCAAAATTCTTAACTTCAAATCAGAATAATTGATTTCTGCAAAATGAAGATACGCATCTAGAAATAGATCAAGATTTTTTTTTTTTTTATAAGTGTGATTCAAGATAAGATCAGATACATTTCCACATTTTCATAGGCAATGTTGTTCATTTGACAATGCGGGTTACCATTCCCTCTTCCAGAAACAGGGAAGAAAAAGAAAGAGGGCTTCATCTGAAGTTGGTAGCAGTTAAGCAACACAGAAGGCAGCAACTTTTTCTGACAGATTAGTGTAAACTAAAGAAAGGAAGAGGACAATAAATGGAACAAGAGCAATGCATTCTATGTTCCTCATTTAATTCCATGCTTGAAGCTAGTTGGCTTCAATATTTAGCAGTTTGGAGGAAGACAAAAAGGATTACAGCTAATTATAGTCTTTGATTCCAAAACATGTCAGTGAAAAGAGAATTATGTCATGCTTTAACACAGAAAGTGACAGTTCACCTATTAACAGCCAAAGGCTAGATTATTGCTGTTTTACATATCCTTCTTTATGGAATTAAATTAAAAGCAATCTATAATTGCATTCCTTTGATCATCTGTCATTTTTTTGGCTTTGATTAATTTACAGCTTAGCTACAGGAAGAGGAGACAGTTTTCATTCAGATATCTAGAATTATCCCTAACTGTCCCTCACTTTTTCACAATACCATCTAAGCCTAATAATCATCTCTCCAGTAGACCCTGCAATTGTGAGCACCAATTTAGCATACCAAAAGGGAGAACTAACATCTCCAAATTAAAACAGACTGCCTAAACAAAATTGGTTTAAATATGAATGGTCCTAAAAAGAAGGGAAAAAGAAAATTATTATACTATTCTATTTATTTCCACATATCTTAACAGATACAGCATTCTGTACTTCTTTGAGTGGTTTCTCTTTTACTAGTTGTTAGAAATGTCATTAGCAGGCAAGCTAACAAGCACTGAAACAAAAGGAAAAAGCCAGATATACTAGTGTAAGTACTGCTTATGCTATGATATATTGTTCATAACAATTGTGCATACATATTAAAAAGATGGGTCAGAAAATCAATTAGTCTGAACATTTTTTCAGACAAAGAAGCAGATTTGCGTGCCCATTAACAGTGCAAATTGTGAAAGGATTTGGAAAATCTTCAAGGACTCCAAAGCTGATTTGTGTCCTGTCTCTTAGGCAGTATAGTCAAAATCAGCAGTATCAAGTAACACAGATCCAAAAATCCCACCATGAACTTTCCGCTTCTACAGAAAAAATTATTCCATGCCACCAGTGGGACCACTTTGGTCACAATACTTGGGATGAAATCCAAGTAGAAATGTTCAACAGCATAGCTGATGGAGTTGTGGCTTGGTGTCAACCCACACCTAGATTTTTGACTGTCTTCTGAAAAAAATCAGACCAACTGACAAGACATACTTGTAGCAAAGTGCATACAACAGTTTTTGTGAGAATCTTATGAACTTTTAATACATGTTAAAAAGGTTAGTAGATCCTTCAAAATAGTACAGGTTTTTGTTGCCAGGTTCCCTCCTGATTGGTTTTCAAACCAATCCAATGATAGGAACATGTTAGGCTGCTTGTGACAGATTTCTAAGTCAGTTTCTTCTTTCAAAATGAGTTATATTCCACACAGAAGACATGTTATTGCAGATTTAATTTCAGTTCAGAAATTATTTTTATGTATGAAACAAGAACTTCAGTACCTGCTGTGGTACTCCATAGCTGTCCTTGTTTATAGGTTGCAGGATTATTATAGTGCGTAGGATTGGAAAAGATCACCTGGCTACTGAGTTGAGATCCCTGCAACTGTTGCCACCAGAGAACTAGCTTAAAAGCATCTGCAGAGAATTTAAACATCATGGACCTCAAACCACTTCACGGTCCTTCACCATTAGGAATTTACATGCATGAAAAGTTCACTACTGGGACAGTAAGGAGGAATTTGGAGTTAATGAAGTAATTCAAGGGTTAGGAAAACTTTGGATTATAGCAGTGTTACATAAAATTGCATCTCTTTAATAAGTTGTATTAAAGAATATCTGACTAGAACTAGATGACAGTTTTTATTAGTATCCCATTTCTTTGTGCTGCATCCTATCAGTAAACTAAAAACTCTACTGTGCAGAGAAATTAAATGATATTAACACATTCTCAACACATTCTAAAACTTGACAAGAAGGTTGTCAAGTTTTGTCTTAGGTACAAGCTATCATCCTGGCTTTCATCCCACCATCAAAATCCAGCCAAGCATATTTCTTCAGAAAGCTTTGTTTTGCTTTCCTTGTTAATTTCAAAATATGCATGACAACGATCTAGTATATGGATTTCAAAAAGGTATAGATAGCCACTGATAATCACAGCAAAAAGAGTTTTAACGTATTTTCTTCAGAAAATCTTATATTATGTGCTGCTATTAAACAAGTCTACCAGTCTTATCTGCATGAAACCCCCAAAAGGTGGACAGATATTTTTAGTACTGGACTAGATTCAATATTCTAAACACTTCTCTTTGTTGAAACCACTTCATCCTACTTAGCATGCCAGCAAGTTGGCTAGAACCCTCTGCCTCTGCAACTTTGGGAAACAGAGGTGACAGCCACAGTAACTGCTGACAGAAATGAGCAGAGGTGAGCATTCTTCTCAATCTGACAGTGTTAGAAGACCTGCCTGCACACCACAGCATTCCCCCAGCTTCACACAGGAATTGCCAGCAACCAGGCAGGCATAATATGAACTGTGGCAGTGTTTAGTCTGATAAAACCCCTCAGCTGCACGTCTCTGGAGAAGAACAAAAGCCATTATTAGTAGCGATTTTATAAGGAAAAGAATATCTAGTACAGTCATTCTGCCATGTCTCAACAGGTTCTCTTGTCTTGTCAATGCACTGACTAATCAGTAGTACACAGCAACAGAGCACCTTCTTTCAAAAAGGGTATCTGTTTGTTGCCCCGAAATGCTATGATCAACTCTAAAACATCAGTTGGTGAAACCTAAGGATTTTAAGGCCTTTCATCTAGCTTTCAGTGATGGCTCAGAAGAGGTCATTTAAAAGCTGGGCAAGACACAAGGCCTGCAGTTCTGTTTCTCCAAACGTACTGTAGACCTGTTCTTTTTTTAATGCTATTTCCCAATTAAAAGTCACAAATGAATTGTCCAGACAGTCCCAAGTGACTGGCCTTCCTTTGTTAAGAGGAATATGGACCCAGGTGTTTTGTTGTTACTATTCTCAGTGAACCTAAATGACTGCAAAATTGCACTTAGGTTAAAACGCAAGTAATAAAACCGTAGTAAGTGATCACGCCCATCCAAACACCACAAACTTCTTTTTCAATTTTTATGAAGAGTTTGTCTCATTCCTACGTCCACTGTGTTGACTATACATTTCTCAGCATGCTTCAGACCTCCTAGAATACTATTAAGAATGACATTTGAAAATTACCCAGTTTAGCAGATTACAGTTGCAACTTCACCTAAATGAAGTGTATGGCTAAGGAACAATTACAGATTGCTCTCCAGTTCTATTTTTCCCCTGCACGTAAGTAAATGACAACACTGTCAGCTCTTGAACCAGAAGCAAAGGTTTGTTCATGTCTCCTCTGCAGACAAGCCTGGCCCTCCTCAGAATATAAAGCTTACAGATGTTTGGGGATTTAATGCTGCCCTGGAGTGGACACCCCCACAAGATGATGGCAATGCACAGATCTTGGGCTACACAGTCCAGAAAGCTGACAAAAAGACAATGGTAAGAAATTGTGCCAAGTCCGTGAATTTCTTTGGAGTTTAAAAAACTGCTTACTCTGGGAACATGGAGATTTAAGGAAAACTGCTAAATTCATGACCCTTCTCTAGAAGGGACAGATAATTCTACTTAGAAGGTAGAATTACACTTTTTGCTTTGAATTATATTTTTGACAAATGCAGAGAGAAACTGAAGGGGAGGGAGAAACTCAGCTGCTGGCAGTCTTGTATGTCAGTCAAAGTGGAAAATGGCTCTTCTCAGGGAAGGCCCCACCAAGGTGTCATGGCCTGAGGAGACACCTTGCACCAGGTTCCCCAAACGAGTAGAAACGTAAAGAGTTTTTTCTCAAAATGCAGTTATTCATACAACTACCCCATCAGCCAGAAAATATAAGAAAACAGATGAGCAGGAAGGAACACAATGTTCATTTCCCCAGCTACTGTTAAATACCTGTCTACCTGTCCTTTCCTTGTAGTAAGAAGGATCTCTCCATAGCATGTCTCATCTCTTATAACATCTTTCTAAACAGTGCAGTCTCGTTACAGGAATGGTATACTGTTTTTGATCACTACCGTCGCACAAACTGTGTAGTGTCAGAACTGATTATGGGAAATGAATATTTTTTTCGAGTCTTCAGTGAAAATTTGTGTGGATTGAGTGAAACTGCTGCAACCACTAAAAATCCTGCCTATATCCAAAAAACAGGTAACATTTATTATTCAAAACAAAGATTGTAAAAGCTGATTCTATGATTCTGTTAGTAAATGGAAAATACAACATTACTAGATGCACTATCAGAAGTATTTTCATTACTTAGTAACTAGCACATATGAGGTATTTTGGCATCGACAACCCTTACCAAGTAGGGTTTCTGTACTAACATGAACATCTATTCAAAAATATTTAAACGCATTGTCTTCCTAAACTATATTTTTTTTAAGAATATAATACAACTAGGAGATTATACTTGTATTCTAGGGTTAAAAGGTCAAGATCTCTGTGGTGAAGACTTCCCCTGCAGACATGGTTTTCACATTTTTAACAAAAGCAGAAATCCAATCACTGCCAGAACCTTTTATTTTAACTGAAGTATTAAATGTATTTAAAGTTAACTAAATTTAAAGATTTATTACATCATTAGTGTCAGAGCTTTCAAGCTTCCCTAAATCAAACAGGCAAATAAAAAAGGCAACTGGGTGGTACAGAAGTCACCAGAACTGAAAACACAGTTCTTACTATTTTGTTTCTTTGAATTGCAGGCACCACCTACAAGCCGCCTTGTTACAAAGAACATGACTTCTCTGAACCTCCTAAATTCACTCACCCTTTAGTAAACCGGTCTGTGATTGCAGGATACAACACCACGCTCAGCTGTGCTGTGAGAGGAATCCCCAAGGTACAAAATACATCAACTGTCGCTAATATTGCTTCAACAGGCTAAGAAGCTGCCTTTGGATTTCAGGCCAGTTCAGTGTAGTTAAAGTAACTATATTAAGAAAACGTGAATGTCCCTGAATTATTGCCTCCTAGAGATAGCGTTTGTGTAGTTGTGTGCAGAACCAGAACAGGGGAATGATCCACAGGAGTATCTTTATATCTTCTTCTTAGGTTATTTTTCATCTGTTTTCCCTCCCCAAGTTCACCAAATACAATGAGCTAGAGTGTAATACAGGCAGAATGGGAAGAACAAGTTGGGGGGGGGGGGGCAACACACCAGGGGAGACAGAGGAAAAGACAGAAACAGTCACAGCTTATGCTAACCCTGCCATTTAAAATTTGGACATAAAATCTACTCCCTAAAGATGGTTAAAAATAATAACAATTATATATATATATATATATATGCATCTTGCCACAATGTATATCTTGTTCTCTTCAGTCTAAGAAAACAGCGGTTAATGTAACACTGTTCCATTAACCTAAATAATGCAGAGGAACACCAGTTTCTCTGTTGTATCAATACGCCCACATCACGTTTTGAGAGTCTGATGAGTTATTTTGTAAAATTACCTAGGAGGTGTAAAGTGTTTTTTTTTTGGGGGGGAGGGAGAGGGCTCTTTTTTGGTTTTGTTTTTTGCTTTTGTTTTGAATCTCAGAGGAATATTTTCTCACTCATATCTGTTGAGGCCTCTGCAGAGAGTACAGAAAGATGTACTTTTTGTTTGTTAGAGTCAGGAACAAGCAGTAAGAACTGTATGAACTAGGTGCTAAATTTAGGTTTCTCAAAAATGGGAAATAGACTTTTTGTCTGCAGTGAAGGAATTTACCGTATTATGACATAATCTTGTCATAAATCTAAATAACAAAAGATGCAGTACACTTTTCCTTCCCCCTTCTGGTTGCTTATTTCCACCTCCTCTCCCTTCCTCATGCCAGCACAAGGATTTCACAGCTGAACAGCAAAACATGTAAGATCACAGCTTGTTCAATTTAACTTAGGAAAGAAAGAAAAAAAAAAGATTAACTCAATCATTTGCTCAGTTCACTGGATGAAGAAGGAGCTCCAGACAAAAATCAAATATAAGCACAAGCTTATAAAAAGAAGCACAGCCGCATAAATAGCTGCAAAATAACAAAAACAGTATAGAAGAAGAAACATGAGCAAGTATGGGCAAAATTCCATCTTCCAGTAGTTGCCTCAACTTAGATTAATCATGAAATTACAATGTTAGTAATGATGTTCCCTCTTGCTTAGCTGACCTGTTTGGTTACCTACATGCACTTCATTACATTTGCATAGTTTTAAGTAAGATTCTAAGAAAAACTTCATATTTTACAGCTGTTCAGTACAGTAGTCTGAGGCTTTTAAACATAAGACTGCTAGCTCTTCCTTCCACATTAGCACAAAATACAAATAGTCCTCATCCTTCATACCTCTTACTCTTGAAGCAGCTTTTCCAGATACATTTCTGTATTTGCATTGCCCAAATTAACCATAACAAAAAAACTTCTGTACCTAACGTAGAACTCAACAGTAGGACATTTTCACAGAGAGTAGCTTATGTTGATAGAGCTTTCCAATCTTGAGTAACTGCAGATTAAGTATAGTATGGCACAGTATGATCTCTATAGCATGACAGTCACCACTTCAGCAGAGATATTTGTGCCCTGCTAGCAGTGCTGAAATAAAAGACATATACCCAGAAAGATAGAAATGCTATACAAAAGGATCCAAAAACATTTGAGTCAGGGAAAAAAAAAAAAGAAAAAAAAGCTATTATCTTTAAATAAAATTTTGAACGCTAAAATTGCTAAAGGTGTGCTAAATGATTTGGAAAATCTTTTTCCAGTGCAAACCAAGGCATCCCAAATTGGCCACATTCTAATAACTCTGCTCTGATAGTCTATGCAGTTAAATTCTCCTTATGTAAGATACCAGAAAGATTCTAATTAGTTAAATATGCACAATAAAATAATCCCCAAAGGGATGAATTTGTAGCCAGTGCAGGGTTATAAAAATTGCAATAAGACAGGGTACAGAGCTACATGTTCTACGTGTTATTAGAGAGTTAAAATACTGAACACTTGAATTGTTAGTTGCATGAGTCTGAATGAGCAGAATATTGCTCATTCAGAAAATAATTCCTTGAAATTTCCTTGAAAAATAATTAACATTGCCGTGTAATATACAGTCCTCGTAATGCATAGACCTTTTGTGGCTAAATTAAAGTTGCTAGACCGTAAGTCTTTCATTTTCTGCTTTCTATTTTTTTTTCTTTTGTGTTCTTCAGCCAAAGATATACTGGTACAAAAACAAAGTCGATCTCTCTGGGGACGCCAAATACCGCATGTTCAGTAAACAGGGTGTGTTGACCCTGGAGATCCGGAAACCTACTCCATTTGATGGTGGCTTTTACACCTGTAAAGCTGTTAATGAGTGTGGTGAAGCTGAAATAGAGTGCAGACTGGATGTCAGAGGTAATCAGATGAACGTTATGTATAACACTAATACTGCAGTGAAGTAACAACAATAATGGGCATCTAAAAAAATTTACATTCCCCTTTATCTAACACTATCTTTCTTTATCTACATCTGCTAACTACACACAAAAGCAAGATTGTATTTTTCATGCTAAGTTGTTACAACAGAATTAGATTACTTGCTAGGTAATACAGAACTTAATGTAGATAACATGTTTCTGACTTGGTATTGTTAAAGAAGGTATTTACCACTGGAATGGGAGGTCTACCTAAAACACCGCATTGTGGGTAACGTAACACGGGTAATCCTTTGAGCTATATACACTTTGTGCTTGAAAGTGTTTAATTCCTTGCAATGACTCCAAAGTCACTAGCTGTTAGACATATTTAAAAGGTACTACGTGCTACATCACAAACAATTTTCAGGTGGGCATTGATAATTTGTTATCCAAAAGGACAGGAAAAAATGTCACATGTTTACACCACCGTAAAGGATATTGACTAAACATTTTCAAGCAAAGCCACTACTAATGTATCTATTTGTCAATATAAACTTATATGGCACCACTTTAAATGTTCATCAAAAACAGGAAAAGTTGTGAAAGTGACCTGTAGAACAGACATTGGCAGAGATCTGTCTTCAGTATAGCAAGCCTGAAGGTATTTCTACACAGGGTTTGATATTTCACTCAGCGCTAAATCAGGGATTAGCGCACAGCACACCCTGATATCCTTGCTCATTTGGGTCCTGGAAGGAAGCAATGCAGCTCCGATGAACTTGGTCTAAGAACTCTGAAAAGCCTACCTAATGTATATATAGCACCTTCTTAAGGCATGTACACTACTTGCAGTACAACAGCTACCACAAGTAGTTCTGTTCAGTCCAATACTGTACATTGTGGACATGGCTCAAAACTTACTTTTATCGTCTTCTGAAGCTTGCTTCAACATAAATCTCCTTAGGATCAGCACAGATCAAAACAACTATGAAAAAGATTCCATATTTCCCCTTCAGCACCAGGTCTCAATTTAAAATTTGCTTCCCTTTAAGTCTGATAACATATTTTTACATATTTTTTCATCTTCCAGTACCTCAGTAAGACTCTGAATCTAAATTCATCTGCAAGTCAAGGTATGACTCAAAATCATTCATCTGGATAAAGGAACAATGCGTGTCTGGTTAAATATAATTTAAACAATCTTTAGTTGTTCATGTTACAGACTTCATGGAATTTTGATAATCTGAGGGAGGGGTGCATGTTCTGATTTCTGTCTGCTTTTAATAATTATCCTGTGATCACATTCTTGCAAGACAGTTTGATTTAAAGTCAATATTTCACAGGTCTCAATCTTCGATACACTGTGTATTGTGTATAAATCTCTAAGAATAACTGAGTACTTCATTTTTTTTCTTAACTCATTATAAGCACTCCATCTAGAAGGTATGCTATTTATTAATATAGAGCTAAGTAGTATCAACAATTTCTGTGCATTACTTTAATCAAACATAGTTAAAATTACACTGCATCTATTGTAAGACTTTTTAAAAATGGAAGTGCTATAATAGTTAGTCGATTAATGTATTCAACACTAAATCCTTTCTCCCATTCTGTCTCAGCATCAGGATGGAATTCGAAGAGAAGAAAAATGAAGAAATTAATGAAGGATAACTTCAGTTACACGAATCCTGCTTATCTTAAAAGTCATTTGATACATGTGTATTGGGAGGTAGGGGTGTATTGCAGTGTCCTGCTTACTCAGCATATTTTCAGATGATATTTCCCTCTTTTCATACATCCATTTTAGTTTCATTGTCCCTCTTTGTATGTGAAGATAGGGAAAGAATGATAAAAATTTCCCCATTACATACATAAGATGTCTGAAAAAACAAATACTAAAATTACAAGTGAAACCAATCCATTCCTAATGTCTGAAACTAGCATAAATTCCCCACTTTTGCAGTTCTCTCTCCATTTTTTTTTCTCAGAATTCTGAGATGCTTCATAAGAAGCAAGTAGCTCAGAGTAATGAAATACTAATGAATTATCTCTGATATTGAATCACCTTTTGTTATGTCGATCTCTGCACAACAGAAAGTAACTTTCATTCCTTCTGCTTTTACCACTAATGCTTGAAGTACCCACTTCCATGCTCTTGAGAAGATTTTTATAGAACCACGTCTGAAACACACCATTGGAAAATCTATGGGTTAGGCTACTGTTGTGCTTTATATAGAGAATAGATTATTCGATAATTACCCACTACTGTTTTTCTAGTTTTTGAAAAGACACCTGCATAGACTTCCAGGTATTTGATGTTTCTGCAAAGAATCACAGACATCACAATAATGTACAGAGATAATTCCGTACATCAAATGAAACAATGAAAGATGTAGAGGAAGATTATTTGCACAAATATATACATAAAAAACCATGTAATGAATGCAATGAACTTACTGTCATCAATTATTACTGAAGGATTTTGAAAGTCTGTATATGGTATGTGTATCTTCTTGCAGATAATTATGTATAATCAAAAATAATACATTTCTGGCTTCTCACCTACCATTTTGAATAGAATTTGTGGGTTGAGGTTTTTTTGAATCTTCAGTAGTCTCTGGCTGTAAAGTATTCTTTCATGAAATCACAGTACAAGAGAAAGTGGGAAGATTAAATTAATCCAGGAAGCATTATGCTTTGGAAAAACCAACACAAAGAACAGAAGTAACACTACTCCCCTACCTCCAACATGCCAGTAGAGAAGGTAAAGTGTGTCCGACACAGCATGTTAGTTGCACTACACAAGCAATTATGCCTTCATAATAAAGACACTTATTTAATTAGATGTGTATTTTGGTTATTTTGTTACAGTATCAGAACAAAGAAAGATAGTCTACTGAAACCAAAGTTAACTTGCACAAGGTCAACATTTTTCTGCTATACATTGCTATTATTTGACAAATAAATAAAAATGATGGAAAAAAAACACAAACGAGTTTACACTGTTTCGTTCTTTCTTCTTCTGAGCAACATTATTATTTTAAAAATAAGGCACATATCACATGTAAAAGTCAGAGATGTGATCTGTATTACAAATAACTTTATTATCTATTAGCAGAATGCTAAGTGGTCTTAAAGGATCAACCCAGCAACTGTGGGATCTGTCTATTGAAAAGCAGAGACTGAATTGCAAGAGCTTAGATTACAAAGGACAGTTTATCCTGAAGAGAATCAGGTGCTATACCAAATGCATTCTATTATCAGAAAGGTGTTTCAAAAAGAGAGTACTTTCATGCTGTAATAGGGTACAAGATTGAAAGAGTACAAAAGTAAATCAAAAGTCACTATGAAAATGGAATTTTCCACTTGATTTTTAGCTATTCAACATGAGCATAATGCTTTTAGGAACAGCAGTACTTTCACAAGTGAACATTTATATCCTCTGTGAAAAGAAGTGTACTGCAAATTTATGGTTTCAAAATGTCATTTTTTCATGAAATTTTGTTTGAATGGTCTTCAAATACAAAATTCTACCACATATATATGAACACAAGTCCAAATCTGAAATTACAATAGAAGTAGTGCACTCAAGTTAATTTTTTAAAAATTATTTCTAAAAATGTGAATCCTAAAAAATGAAAATTCAAGCCACTCCTCACACAGTCAAAATTGAAAAAGGGAGAAGCTGTGCGTGCAAGATCCTAATTTTCTAGCAAAAGTTCTAGAAGAATCTTTAGAAATTTGGGTGTTTATTACTTTTTTCGTTACCTCGTATTGCAGTTTGTTTCATTACTGATCTTTACTACATATTTAATTAATTGATCATTAACTTCATGTTGTTAATAAATATATAAATTACTTTCATCCCAATCTAATTAAAGCTACATAGACCAAGCAGCTTCTCCCAAACATAGCTGGCTAAGGACAATAAAAGTATTTCAATTTTTCCCCATCACACCTGGAAGACTACTTGACAAATTATGATTTTAATTAATACTTTCTTGTGGGGGATCTCCTCTGCTACAAAATCAGATGGAGTTATGGTCTCTGAATGTAATGGCAAATATTTGTACCTTGTAGTTGTTATGTACTGTTAGAAGGGCTGAGGAAGGCATTTCCCTTTTTTCCCTTTTCTTTTTTGCAAATTTGCAAGGTATAATCAAGTATAAAAACATTATCAACAAAGACCACAGAATTAAAAAAAAAAAATTACTAACTGCTGTTGTCTAAATGTTACATCTAAATCTGATAAGGAAATACTGTCCTGGCAAAGGCAAGTTTCACTCAGTAGTCTTTGCAGAAGCCATAAAATATAATTAAAGTGTCAAATGCAAGCAAACCTTACCAGAACTCCTCATT
Source organism: Anser anser (assembly GCF_964211835.1). Lineage (NCBI taxonomy): Eukaryota > Metazoa > Chordata > Aves > Anseriformes > Anatidae > Anser > Anser anser. Next base: position 13,076,063 of record NC_139725.1, on the reverse strand, counting down.
TTCTTTACTTAAGTGCAATCCTTTTTTTTTTTTTTACAAGTGCAAATCTTGACTGTTATTCTACAAGAGAAAAAATAAAAGTAAAATGAGTTAATGGCTGACCATCACTTTGTAAAAGTACAATAAAAGGAAAAATAGCATATAAAGGGAAAAAAAATCAAAACCAAAAGTGTACCATGCTTAACTAAAAAAAATAAAAATAAAAAATCCTTCAAGTGCAATTCTAAGATTTAGCAAACTTCTCAGTAACAAAGATTCCATGACTACACCACTTATTTTCTTACTAATTAATCAGATTTTAAAGCACTACCCAAATCTTACTGAAAAAGTATAAAACTGAGCTCCTCTTCAGGCCACTCACAAGCTTAACTTCACGTCTGCGATTTTTTTAATTTATTTTTATTCTCCCTTAAACGCTAGCACCTGACTTTTGGGCAGTGACAGAAGCACGTTCTGAGAAGTACCCCTCAGCGCCCTTCTGGGGAACGGCTGACTGGGCTCTCTTACCACCAGCGGCGGGATGGCAGGGGACTCCCGCCCCATGTGGCAGCCACCCCGCTCCCGGGGCAGCCCGGTTTGTCCCCACCAAGACATGGGGACACGTCCGTAGAGGGGAAAGGGGGAAAAACTCCACGATCCCTCGCAGCCGGGGCCAGACGCGGCGCCGCGAAATGGCGGCGCACCAGCCCTCTCCCTTCCCGCGCCGCGCTGAGGCGAGGCGGCACGAGCCGCGGCCGGGGCCCGCCCGTCCCCTTGCGAAGCTCGAAGCAGGTGGAGCATCGACGTGCTGCTGCCTTCCTCACGCTGAGGTGGCAGTACTAAAGGCAGTCGGATTTAGGGTGTTTTTTGCAAATAAAAACATGTTGTTTAGTTCATGAGTGATATCTGTCATTCCTTAACGCAGTCAGCACTTGACAATGTAAATGCCAACATGCACACATGACAGGGAAAAAGAGAGACGTACGCACAAGTGTACCAAGATCAGAAGATTACCAGGTGGATTTATCACCTTAAAATTAGATCAGTTCTGTCATAGTAATGGGGAATATTTTCTCAACGTTGCTTTTTTGACAGAAGAGAGCCCATTTTTGTCATGCTTGGAGAGCACAAGCAGGTTCAGTGTGACTACACTCCTGTCATAAATCACACGCATGGCATATTTCACATTTTTCCTTCACACGGTAACTTTAAATGGATTTTAAAATAAGTTTCCAGGAGGCCCCTATGGGTCTGAGAGAATATTACCCAGGATTGTAAAGCCTGAACAAAATCATTGCGAATTGAGTGTGGAGGATTAAGGTAAGGGTTGCTAAATTTCATCCCATCCCAATGGAATGTTTAAAAAGGCATAAAATGCCTTACTGGCCTTGAGTATATCTTCCTGTTCCCTCTACAAGAGGGGATAAACTTTATCTGGAACCACGCCGACAGCATGAATAAGAACAGGTACAGGAGTAGGCCTGTTAGTACCTCAGCACTTCTGTTTCCAACCAATTAAAAAAAAAAAAAAAAGCCACAAAACTGGGCTGCCAGCTTGGCTGGTGTTTAATACTGCTACTCTGCAAGAGGCATCAGGAATCTTTACTGATTTTTTTTTCTAAGCTTATTATATGAAATTATTTATAAAAATTAAATTTGACTCATTGAAGATTACAGTGAAATGTCAAGAGGTCAAATGAGAGCAATAAGATGTTGATAAGATGGGAAAAGATGTTTTTGGAAGTTAGAAAAGTCATTTATGTTGCCTTTATCACAGAGTTTCTTTGAAATAAAATCGTTATACATGTTTAGGAGAGACTTTTTGTCACCGTCTTAGAGCTTGTTTAGAAATAAAGCCATTCCCGTCTCCTTACAAATGAATTTTCTAAGAACACTCCGCTGAGATTAAAAATAGCCCCACTGATACCTTTCAAGTGCCCCTCAACCACAGAACTCTATATTAGGGCAACAAAGGCTGACAGGGAGATATCCTTCACTTGTCTTTGAGCAGGGTCCATACAGCAGTCTGCATAAGTAATATATCTTAAAACAGGTTGAACTGGTGAAGGTTTAAAAGAAACAGATAAGAATAGCTTCATTCTTGAGGTCCTTATATGGAAAAAATAGTCTAGCATCTGCTTCTTGTGCTAGGCAGGAGCGTTGACAACAAGCAGCCATAAAAACACAGATAACTATCCAACTAGCTATGAACACATTTCACGTTTAATTCTGTATTGGGACAGCATTACAGAAGGTGAATGATACAAAAAAAAAAGTGACTAATCCATATAAAATATCTGTTGATGGGAAAATTATGGAAATTTATATGCATAAATGTTGGAAAAAATAAGTGGTAAGTGTGCCTCCTTTTTTTCCTTCACCATGGAAAACCACCTGACCTTTATCTTATATTCATTATGGTGTATAAAACAAGTATTAGGAAAATCATACGTAGTTGTAACTGTTTTGCTTGGAAGTATAGACTGTGGGACCCAAATACGTTAGGTCAGGATGTAGATGAAAGTAATTTAACCTTTATGAAGGTTGCATTTGCTTGGTATCTGTCATAATGACAGATAATAATTGCTCCAGTAAACCAGGTCCATTAAAGCATGATCACAAAAAAGATGAATTACTAATATAACTCTCAAATATGACTTTGTTGTTTACCACTAGTTTTCATACATAAAAATCAGAAGAAAAAATAAAAAAGTGAAGAATCCAGGATTTTCTTCTACTTTGGCTCATGTATACATTGCCTTAAAAAAAAAAAAAAAAAGTAGATTTTGACCAGAGAAAAGTCTTCAAAAATTTCTACGTTCAGAATGTATGACACTTCTCTCCTCATCACTGAAAAAATGTTAACAACTTAGACAGTTTTTGAGGTTACAACTCTGTTTTAGACCAATTTATTTGTAATATCAGATGAAATGGTTGAACAGTTTCCAAGACGTATAAGGAAAAGCTGCTGCTGGGAGCCGTAGCTCATCAGCAGAAAATTCCCTCAATAGCACTGTTCCCTCAATAGCACTCTTTAGCACTCCACTGCAAACAGTTTCATTTTAATGCAAAAGGAGTAAGAGCAGACTGAGGCTGAGGGATGACAGATGATGAAAGGAGGGTGACAGAGAGCTTGGTAAGAATGGGAGAGAGGAAAAAGACTGAGTGGAAGTTGGAAGAGGACAGAGAAAGATGAGCAAGAGAGCATAGGCCCGGACTGCTTGTGCAGAGGCTGGAACATGATTTACACACCATGATGGTCAGAGAGGTGAGAAGAACGGATGATAAAACACTAAACAGAGAGAGACATCTGATAAGAAACTGAGAATGAGTGGCTGAAGTGAGTCTAGGCCAAGAAATTAGGTGTGGGGAAACAGTGAGGAATCCAAGAAGGGAAAGTGTAAGAAAAGCAGAGAAACTGTAAGAAAAGGGTAGGAGAGACCACTCTGACACCCAGAATGCTGTGGATAAAGATAGGTGCTCACTGGCATTATTGAGGGAAAATGAAAAGGCAAAAAAGAGTGGAAGAAAAGGAACGGAAATACAGAACCAGAGTTTTCATCTACTTAAAGGAAGCAACTGTTTAGAGCTTTACTTGGTGTTTTTCCTGCCACCGTTTGTTCCTTTTTACGTACTGCTATTTTAGGAGAAGGGGATTTCTATTTCTATATAGGTTCCTAAACCACGTTTATCACTATAGTAACTTGTAAATAGAAGCAACACTACTTGCCCTTGGCTGTTGTATATGTGGTTCTTTCTTTGTAGGACTGCTGTTCTGGAAGAAAATTTGTCAGTGCTAGAACTGCTACTTCTCAGAAGTTTCAAAGCTTTGCACACATGCAACCAGAAAACTACCTTATTACAATTATTATAATTACAATTATACTAAGCACAACTAAACAAAAAATCAACTTACGATTATACTAAGCTTGGTGTAACCGTTGAGCTGTTTTTTATCATATCTGAGCAGAGAATCTGCCTGAAAGAGGTCCTCTCTTGTACTCACCTGCACTCAAACCTCATTCATCACCAGCGTAAAGCTTTCAAACCTTCGGATACAGTGCTGGAAAGAGCAATCGTATACTACTATTATTTAAAGCATCAGCATTTTTCTACTGTTTTATTTCTACTATTTTATTGAATATCAGCACTAGGAACAGTTTTAGGAACTCAAAGCTCTTGCTCACACTGAACATCCTATAAGAACGTTATAAGACAGCGCTGCACAAAAAGCCATTGCAGGTAACAGAGGAAAAATAACCCCACTCAGCTGTTCAGAAATGTCTTGTCCTTGTGAGAAGCAAGGCTGGCTAAAATTGTGAATTCTGGAAGAGTGAGATGCTTTTTGGCATTGCCTTGTGTGGCCACTTTGCATAAAGTGGCTGCTTCTTGCTTCTATTCCCACATCTTTAGGAGCTAGGAGATGTTTTTCACCAGAACTTTGCTTGTCTAAGAGCAGTGACTTGGAGTTCCTAAATACCACTGCTGCAGTGCAGAAGCCATTTTTCTCACAGAAGCAGGAACTCATTTCACAGGCAACTTCTTCTAACTTCAATCCATTTGGCAATCAAGGGGAAGTGGGATCTAAATATTGCTCTCTGTGAGAATTAGATATTAGATGATCTTTAAGGTCCCTTCCTACCCAAACCATTCTATGAAGCTGAGCTTCTATTTTCATTTAGTTCTGAATTCAATGACAACAACAGTCTATGACACAGGGGCGAGTGGCTGGTTTGCTTCCATTCCTTATAAGCAATATTAGCAATTGCTTCCTTATTAGTGATACACTCAGTGGGAACCAAAAGCCCTTCTCTGGCATAAGTAGCATGGCTCTAGAAATATTTTTATATTTAGTATATTTATAACATAAAGGCTCCTAAGATAGCTTAGAATCATAGCCACATTTTCCCGTCCACTCTGATCACTAAGAATTTTAGTTGGAAACTAAATTCTTCATAATTTCCATCTACTAGCGATTTAGCTTTTGAGTGCCCAGAAGAACATTTTATATTTTATCCTACAAGCTCTTCTGTGGTGAAAGTGTCAAAGTAGGAGGGCCAGGTATATCTGAAGCTAGTAATCAGGGTGTAGGAAGTTTTTACAGTGGTTTTCTTGAAGCAATGAACCCCTTCCTCAACATTCAACTTCACGGTTTTTCCAGAGATACCTGTGATCATCACTTAGTAAATACCACCACTGTGACACTGACTGACAGTCACCTTAATCTTTTAAAATTTAGGTCTACTCATGTTAGAAATCAACACTGCATTTACAAACAAAAACAAAGGCACCTTTTTGGAACAACACAGTGAAGATCTGCAATCCCAAAGAAAGATAATTAGGAACTCCAGCTCCACTTAAGATCCACTCCAGAATAACTGCCAGGAAGACCAGTCACAAACATTAGTATTTGCAGAGAACGGTTACTGGTCATTTTGAAAACTCAGGACAAGCAACTGCCTTAAGGTTTAAGGCAAGTTCATCAGTCTTTGTCACATAATTAATGTATTTGCTATTTATGTAAGAGCCTTGGAAATATCACAAGTGTTAAAATAAAAAGGTTGTCAGTTTAAAATATTGTAACGCTAAGTCACGGGCTCCTCCTAGTGGTAAAACTGGTAGGTTAAGACATTTTGTTCCATGAGTATTCCTGCACTATTTATTACTACCTATATTCAGTCTTCCATTTAATTTTGGAAGGCTTAGAAGCCTCTAAGTGCTTATGGCTACTAAGAAATTCTTACCTAAGGATCAAAATAAGTAGGACATGACAAAACACATGCAAATTGCTGTAATTATTATTTTCCTCCAAAGAAAAGTTTACATACCTTTCAACATTTAGGAGTGATGAAGCTAAGGTGGAAAGGATAGAAGACTGCGTTCTGAAAGACTTACACTCTTAGGCCAGTTTTAAATGTGACCTCCAGAGCTGTATTAGATTTCCAGAGAACCGCAATGAGTATTTAGTAATCAAAACACTGTACGGCATGCCTTTATCTCAGATGAACGTGCTACATTCCCTCAGCAGAACACCTGCCAAGCACAATTACACATCATCAAGTACAAGAAAGATTTCATACATTTCAAGAATTTCTTCAGTTGCTCTCACCTGAAGGCCAAAACCCCCATGTCAGCCCATTTGCAGAGTTTGTTACTGATTCTTGCCTGTGAACAGCAACCTCTGCAACTGTTAAGCCACAGCTTTCTGTAACAAAAATGCTATTGAAAGGGGCAGGAGGCAGTTTTTCTTATAAGGCCCTTCTAAGTCTTACTTGGGACCGAAGTTTTTCATCAGTCTATAATGCACGGCTCCAAAAGATTATACTTCATGATTTTCAGTCACACAAAAATACCTCCACACAAAGACAGCTCTTACAGGGGAAAAAGGGTGCTGCAGATAACAATTAAATGCACAGCATCAATTGTTACTTAAAACCTTATTCTTCTCTTTATAGTGGGTTTGAGTGTGTCAATAGGCCTGCTAACATAATATTTAAAATTTTTAAATTAATATTGTCTACCTAAATGGGACCTAGCATTGCAGTTAGTGGAACGTTTATGCAGTCTAACATGATTTCAGTCTTAACTAAAGGATTTCAACTCGTAGCATAGTAAGATAAAGAACACAACATTTGCTAAAAATTCCAGTATTGCCATAAGAAAACTTAAAGTCTCAAAAGATCAAAGAAAACAAGCTAAATTCAAGGTTTGTTAATTTTAGTTTTGCTTTCTTACTAGGCAAGTATGAAAAATCATTTATACTTTGCTTCTATTTGCATGTCCACAAACAATATATCAATAATTCAGATGTGTATGTTATTCCTATGTTTTTCACTTTTTTAATACAAATTACATGGATGTTACGATAGAAGAAAACAATAACAACAAAAATACAAGTTTCAACTGCTGATGTGGAAAGAAATGTAATTTTCTGTACATGGTTTGCTCTTTTTCATTATTTCATGTATGTGTATGTTGTGTTTTGTATATAACTACATTAATTTCAGAGTAAGTTGCATGAATAGAAAAGCTAAAGCACAGGAGGATGAAAACAAGTTGCTGGTTGAATGACATTTTATTTTCACATTCAGACAGCTGTACAGTTTCTATAAATAGATGTGGTACTGTAATATTTACATCTTTTCCTCACCCATTACTAGTTTATTCCATTCAAAATGGTAGAGACCCTGACCAAGCCAAAACAGGGTTATTTCTGGGTTCATTTACTCAGAATCCTACGTCAAAACATACAATACATCAGTATGCATCAGAGCATTTTTCCAGGTATTTTACATGTAACATTATTTTCTCCAGACAGTCTCTCCTCGCAGCATCCTAAGAGCTTTCCATACAAGTGCAGTACATTTCAAGAACAAAATCAGGATGCAAGAAACATTCATGTTCAGTCTACTTTAAATAAGGAATGTGATGGATAATTTTAACTGAAGGAGTTTCATTACGCATTAACCCAGTATTTGCGAGACTCCTTGATATACAAGTACAGATTGAAAAAAAAGCAATAGCTTAAAAATTTTGGAGACCGGATAATCCTTTGAGCTTCTGAGTATGTTCTGTACATTGCTATAGAAATATCTTATATAGGATATAGTTACGAACCCAGAATTACATTGGTTTGACATGTGCTTCTGCCAATAATGTTTTCATATTTTACATTTCCATTTTCTGCCCCCTGCAATTAACTGCTTTTAGTAGTGCAATATGTATCTATTAACTATACTGCTGAGATGTCTACAAGTATTACCTAAACTCCCATCTGAAAATCCACATAATTCATGGGGTGTCAGGGTTTTTCACAATATACTACCTTCAGAGTTTTTCTTTCTCTCTCTTTCTCTCTCCTTTTCCCACTTGAGAAGCAGTCATCTCCACATACGGAGCAATTTAATAGTCAAACTTCAATTGTCACGTGACATTTTAAGACTATAGTAACTAAATTGTTCATCTCTACCAAAAGGGTTTGAAGAACTATGTGAAAAGAACTCCATGTTGGTGGGTACAAATGAACAACACAGAAGGAAAACAATAAAAACGTTACATTTAAACAACATGCAGGACCAGACTGCTTCCACTGTGCACATGAGAGAATTTGAAAGCAGAAGCCTGCAGTTGTAAAGTGATAAATTTGGAACAAGTACCACTAGAAACAAAAAAACACAACTGAACTCAGGCTATGTTAGCCACCTTAAGAAAAAGGGAATTCCAAGGAATGGCCAGAGTAGGTCACTCACAGCTGGATGCTGATGCTCAAAATTGTCTGATGAACAGCTCATATAAAAACTCTGTTAAGGATGAATTAAGGAGGAGACTGAGTAATGAAGTCTTAGATTTTTCTATGGGGAAAGACTTGCAGGGTCATACATAAATAATCAAGTTCTCATAGAAGACAGCAAAGTGAGATCCAGTAACTGCAGTAAAAATGAGAATACTGCAGCACGTCAGTGTGCCGAAGGGTAGGTACTTCCCAATATCATGATCAACTGGAAACTGGCCGAGGTGGTTTGCTTTTGTTTTCTGCCTCTTTCCCACGAATGGCAGCCACGTAAGAGAAGAGACACAGCACGGAGTAACAGATCTCATGAGCCTACGAGAAGTTAGAAATGGAGATAACAAAATTCAGATGATTTAGCATTTTATAAAATCCACTGCACATTTTGTATTCTGTTGTATGCCTTCATGGGACAAATACTCTTGCTACAAACAAAATTTGGAATAAGTGTCTCATGCTACTTTCTAACTGAAATAGAGAAGACAAGCCTTATAACAAACAAAACACCTTGGGGATAAAAGTGTTAGTTGCTTGATAGTATGACTACTCATAATTTTTAAGACTAGTACACTAAGTAAGAAAGTTGGCCAGTGCTTTAGCAAAAACATTCTACATATTTGCTTTTGGCCTGTTGCATGAAGTTAAAAGCATTTTTCTAGGAGGGGTTGAAAAAACTAACGAAAAAAACCTGTAAAACTGAACATCCAATACTATACCTTGACTCAATGAGATGGTAGGATTCCTCCTTATTCACAATGGTAATCTTTTTATGCTCAAAGGTACAAGGACTGGTAATCCCTGTTATCCGTTAATCAAACCTAGTGAATCCATGGCTAACAAAAGTTGGGATTTTTTTTTTAATTTAAATATATATATATATATATATTAAAAAACAACACCCAACATTGCATGTTTCATACAAAAAATATCAAACGTTTTTGTCACTGTCTTAGAGCAGAGGCTTTCACATACCATTAGTAAGATTTACAAATAATGCTTTTAAATGATGACGTCTACTATTACTTAACAGAAAATCCTTGTCTAGCATGCAACTGGCAGCACAATTCAGTGAACGTAAGACAAACTCAGTCTATAACCAAGTTTTAATACTGACTATCCTGGTGATCTGAAAAGTTCTTGTCCTGTATACTGAGGCTTACATTTACCATCTTTGTAAAGGTAACGTGTATGACAGCATGCTTTGTTGTATTATAGGACAAGCTAAAATGCTTCTGTAAATTATCATCGTTTTCATTGAACTGGCTTGTTAAAAAATACAGCTATCTGCTTCTTAAATTACATATATTCTAGGAACATTGTTTATAACACATTTCTTCCTTCTTCAAATATCTTGCTTTTTTTCCCCCTTGAAGGACTGTCAGCTTCCATGCAATTACCAAATGTATACACCACACTACAGAGAAAATAACTGAAGAAATTTCAGTTATGATGATAATCATTGGTGTCCATTTCCTCCTCCTAAGTACATATAAGCTTGATTATTATCTCTTGTCTCACTGCTTACTTTCATGAAGAGAATGGAATTTTTCATAAACTCAGATAGCAACCATTTTACGCCCAGGAATTAGTTTCCTTTTCCATCTGCTCTGTGGATTATGGATTGTGTTCTGCACTGTCTTCAGTTTAACAGTTTCAATAGCATATTGTGCTGAAGTTAAAGATGCAAGCTAGCTGGTTTGGCTTGATCTATTTATTGAAAGAGACCACACTTTCTACATTACCTGCGAGATTCTCTGGTGTCATAGGAAAAAGAATCAACAAGTTCACAAGGGTTTTAATTAAGGGAAGGCAACATAAGAGAAGCTTGTGCTTCACTGCAGTGTTAGCATTGCAAATCCTGCAATCTCAATGCAATTCTTTTCTCCATGTGATAATATAAAGATATATCCTCTAAAGAACTACCAGAAGGCATCACAGTTGACTCACCATTGGCGTCTTGTACTTGTGGCTCACCACTTCTTTAGTTTCAGGAACTAAAACCGGACGGGCAAGAGACAAAACAAAAAGTTCAAAAAACGAGAGGAAAAAGGGAAAGAAATAGCACAATGTTCCCATAGGAAAGGGAAGGGATGCACACAGACAGCAGGTGCAGGAACAGGGCATCTCACTATCCCTCACTTCTAGATACTTTTTCTTTCCTCTTTGCTTACATTACATGTCCTTGGCGATACTGGTAATGTCATAATGAATTACTCAGGTTGGCAAAATATTTCATTGTCTCTGTTTGGAAAATCACAATAGATATTTGATGGTTCTTAAAGACTCTGGCTTTTCTAATAATACTTATTCCTGCTAGCCAGCAACATTAATGGCAAAATATGATTAATGCCTACTGCAATGGAACAAACCAACAATTCCATAGGAGTTTGTCAGTACTTGATTCCCAAAGATTTTACCCTTTAGATGTTTGAAACCTTCCCTGCTGAATAACAAATCTCAAAAGAGCTGTTTGACACTCTGGTAGTAACCTAGTGAAATCCAGAAGAAAAAAAAAAAAAGGAAATTAGGGAGTTTTTTTTTTTTTTTTCTAAACTGGAAGACTGTTTCCCATCTGTATTTCACAAGAGTTTCTCAATATTGTCTTTTTCCTGTTTAGGACGTGTGTGTTTGTTCATTTTAACTTGACATACTGAAAATGTTCTTTGCTTTTGAACAAATTGCCTTAAAATTAAACATGGATTTCAGTTACAGATCCTCGTAAAATACCAGGCTCGACTTGTTTTCCAGATTTTATACAAGAAGAGGATTAGGGCACTGATGAAAAATCTATTATCCAGAAAATTTAATGTTGCTCCCTTGCACTGCCTCAAACTAACAGTAAGAAAGAACATAATATAGCTAAAGAACATAATATAGCTAAAGAAAAATTTGTGTTTTGCTCTAACTGTGAAATGCGTAAAAAAGTGAGCTGTAACCATCCCATCAGTGTGCACTGCATGCGAACTGCGCCTTTAACCTCACACTTGGTCTACAAATATTGTTGTGAACAGATACCATGGGAAATCACCAGGAGAGAACAAAGACCACATTTAAGAACATACGAATGGCAAATTTTAAATGTTAAGATCAGCGTAATAACAAGACCAACTTTGAATACTTCCCTTCCAGAATAGCTGAAATTTGCCATGGGATTTCTGTATCACAACAAAAAAAAATTTAGAAGCAGTACTATAGAAATTATGCAAAACCAAATCATACCAGGTTCATAGAGGAAGGGTAAGTGATTTACTACACACCGTACTAATGACAAGAAAAGAAACAGAGGCAGATGAGTTCAGTATGAGTAACTAAGAAAAATCCACAACAAAGCCTATCCATGCAGATGTCATCTTTTTAACTATATGACACAGCTAAATGTTGGAGAGGGAGACAGATCACGCTCTAGGGGGCCAAAAGTAGGCAGTGCAGACTGGGTTTGGGAAGGTACTCAAAGTACAAACCAGTGCCTACCAATTCTAGTATGTCGTGGTATTGTCATTCCTGAAAAAAAATCTAGTGAAAAGTATAGAGTATGATTTTAAGAAGTAATATAATATTTGTTTGATTTTTCAGTTCTGTTTCCTTGGAAAGACTGCCTGTTACATTAATGACTGAAAACAGGGGAAGTGCACACCCAGGCTGCACTGCCCCAGTGATACCAGTAACTAGAGTTGGGAAGATAAGGAGGTGCACATCCAAGCTACCTTACCCGTTGGCACCAGATGTTCCAAATTAACTCCATGTCACCAGGGGGTAAAGGTGGGAGTGAGGCTGGTGCACAGCCAAATAGGGTAGGATTTTTACAGCTGTGTAAGTCTCACTGCCCACTGAATAACATATAACTGTTCATATACTCTTCAAAAAGCAGGAAGGGAAAGCTGTAAGGACCTTGGGCCACAAGGGAAGGAGAGAAGGGAAACTGTAAAGTCTCGTATCATAACTGAGAGTAGGAAGAGAGGGCACAGGAGAGCACCTAGGCAAGGTACCATCTTTCTCACTTTGCAGTCAGTAAATTGCCTTTTCTTTAAGTACAGTACTCCTTCACAGTCCTTTCAGTGTGGAAAATTCCCCTGAAAGGACTGGGTTAGGAAGAATAAAAAAGTGGGCTTGGATTTACACCCACAGAAGTCAAAGCACTACCCCTGCAGAATACAGAAGGGGAAAAAAAAAAAAAAGCAACCCCACCCAAAACTCAAATTAAGAGATTAGCAGAAGTACTTTTCTTGTAACATTTAAACTTATTCCTAATGCTGTTAAACTAAGTGGATGAAGGGAGTATGTTATTAAGCACCATCCTGCAGCCTTTGGTCCTGTGAATGAAAATATGGCACTACCATAGAATGAGTTCAGGGGACATCACTTTACCTGCTGGAGAATGAAGGTTTTCATAGTAGCCGCGGTGAAGGGGCCACAAGAAAGTAAAGCACAAGTACACAGCAGTAACTCAAATTCCAGAGGGAAGAACCTCACATTTCCTCACCTACTTTAAATCTCCATTTCCTGTTGTGGGCAACAATTCCTGAACTTCTCTTTGCACCCTGCTCTGAAATCACAATTCCAATTTTCATGCTGCCATATAAGTCCAGCATTACACAGACTGACCTTTAATTTCCTGACGTGTCATAGCTACAGTTGGAGCACTTACACTTCACAGAACAAAATAAAATCCTGCACTGAAGTATTTCCCATCAGACTGGAGTACATGTTTGGCACACTCCACCTTTCTAAGAGAAGGCACTACTTCAGTATATTCTCTCTATAGTGAAATCGCATTGCAAGGTTCACAATGTTTAAACACAGCTTTATAACTTCATTTTCAAGAAGGCCATGCAACCTTTTAGTGAACACTATCGATTCACTTTTAAATTAAAATGTTGATTTCTTTTGAACAGGACAGACAGACACGTCTTCTCATCTTTTAACAATCAAAAGAGCAGCCCTCAGATAATCGCTCAGTTCTGCACTACAGGAGAGCTTAGCTTTTCTGCAACATCTGTCTTCCTTTCTTCTGTTTATTAGCTGGATGGGCAAATTGTAAATCTCATTTAGTATCTTTAAAATGGTTCTTGTCTGTGACCTCTATTCTGGGAGTAGGGTATTTTTATTTTATAAGTTATTTTTCAGCTTTTGCTTGTAGCATCCACCTCCCAATTTTGTTTCTCTTACTTCTGAAAAATACCCTTCCATAAGTTCCTTATCATATATCTAGATTTTACAGTAGCTCCTTAATTTTTCTGTAAAACAACGTTTTTTTTTTCCTTATGGTTATTATTTAGGGGCTAGAAGTTGTATCACAGAGTCATCAACAGAAGTTGATTGGGAATACCTAAAACAAACACTGTCTTTCTTCTTGTGCAATTTAAATAAATTTTAAAGAACACTTAGAGTTAAGATAGAACTTTGGGTCTCCAAAAATGACCCGAGATTCATTTCTGATCCAATCTCTTTTCTTGGAAAAGCTGAAGCCATGGTTTGAGCTAATTTTATGGCTTCTGAACTCTCGTAATTGTAAAATCCATCAATAAAGTTTTACCACCTTAAGCAGCTTCTATCAAAAGTAAAATCAATCATGTCCATTAGGGTAAAAACATGATACTAAAGGAATATGCAACCATATAATGCAGACATCATCAATCATTTAAACTATCAGAAAATTTTCTAGTGCTTAAATTCATTAATCTGATCATTTGAACCATGCACATTTTCAGACAAGGGGAAAAACTGTTCACAGTTTGAAATTCCAAAATTCTGTGAGATTAGATTCATTTATGGCAAAAAACAAGCAAACATTAATTGTCAGAAAGGTTTTATAATTTGAATACCTTATAATTTTGTATCACCAAAAGGAGACAACACATTATTCAGGATGAAGACATTAATTCCAGCACTCTCACACTAAATTTCTTTTACATCGTAAGAGAGAATCCATCAGTAAGAACCTTCTATTCACAGCACCAAAGAACAATCAGTCTTGGTAAACAGAGCTCCAAATACAGATTTTGATTAACAGCCAAAGTATGCAAAACTGTAAATTGTATCGCAGATAGGTGGAAGAATAAATCAATAAAGGTCTGGGGAGTATTTCAAGAGAAGCGTATGTATGGATAATTATTATGGAGAGCTGCATCTAAAGTCACTCTTTCTTTTTTTCGGACCACTATGTAAGTATAGACTGACTGACACTAACACTGAATAGAAACCCAGAACTTTCCCCAAACTAGACTGTAGGCAGATTATAGATAATGGCAATAACTCGCCTAAATGACACAAATTCTCTACTATCCTTAATCTTTACCACTCTTTGCTAGTTATGCTCTGAAACAAAAGCCACACACAGTCTAATGTGCAACCTTACAAAAGATGATCTAAACCAAAAATTAAACTCCACACAAAGTGAAGGAGAAACTTTTAGCAATGCTTTTTTTGTAATGAAAGCACAGTATTGAGAAAGATCAACTGCAAGTCTTGCTTAAAAAAGACGATTTCCCAGAATCAGAAAAAGGAACATACCAAAGAAAAATCTTATACAGATCAAAGATTAACTGCTGTTTTGTTTGCTTCACAAAACTCAGAACATCTTCTTTGTCTATTAACAAAGAATACCTAGGCCACAAATCTTAATATGATGAAAATCAACACACAAATTTTTACATTGTCACTCATCTCCCTGTTAGGCAACTTCTAAGTGCAATCTACATTCTTCTTCTATTTCTGAAACTGCAGTGTAACTCTGAATCTGAAGATTGGAAATTTGAGTTACTGCCATGTGAGTACAGACCTAATATCAAAATAATGTAATTACCAAATTCCTCCAGGACAAAGACTCCTCGCACAGTATTGCACTTTTTAATGTGATTCAGCTCTATGAAAACCTACAAAAACAGGAGAAAAATAACACAAAATTAGTAAGTTTTTAAAAAATAAAAACAATAAAACCCAAAATTAAACAAAAACATCACCATAGCAGATACAACCTGAAGTGTTGTAGCATACACTACCAGTTCATTTACAGTTTAATATATAAATAAAGGGTGAAATAAATATTCAAAAGACAAACTTGCCACAATGCTAGAAATCAACAAATAACTTAAAAGTGCTAAGAAGCGAAGACAGCAGAAGATGAAGTACCTTCCGCTCCTTGCAGGAGGAGAAAGCATGGAAGAGAAACGAAGGAGTTAGTAACTCTGACATATCCAACAATGCTACCCCTTCAGGCACTCAAATGAGTTATTGCAAAAAAAAGAATACCAACACACCTGAAATACAACAGAAGAGGGGGACGAGAAAAAAGCCAGCTCCCAAATTTGACATCATTTGTAGCCTCTGATCCATCCCAGTTTCTGCCCCTCCATGCATCCTCCTCCGGCACAGAGGGCAGGTTATAGACACTACACCTCCCACCCTGACACTGGCCCTCCTGACCTATCCAGTAATCAAATTTAATCCAATGAGAAATTACTAATCTCCCTCCTCCCTGACAGCCTTGCACCATTTAAGATTTTACTGCTGTTTATGATATTTAACCTGCTTACTTGCTCTTGAAACTGTCTCCTTTAAAAGTCAGCATCAGTGTTCTGCTTTAAGCAGCATGGGAGCATTTGGGCCCTTCTCTATCATACGCTCACTTCACAAATGGCCACTGTCAGCTGGGCAGTCACTTAGAAAACAAACCTGCTTTTAACTCATATTTTTTTTTTTACAAACATGAACCCCAAAAGAAAAAAAAAAAGGAACTACAAAACTAAGTTTTCCAGCTTAGAACCTAAACAACAAGATTGCATGAATAAACAAGTTCTGAGCATATTAAGTTTGTTCAATATCCAATATGTTTCACAATATAAAACAGTCCCTTCTCGTATGCACAGTTCCAAAAGGATCAGCAAATACACAGACAAAAGAAACTGTAGAAAGTGCCATAAAGAATCAAATCCACACATCAGATTCTAATACATTTGCTTTTTCAAGGCAACAGAAACACCAAGACTAACATTGCACTAACACTCAGAGTGAGTCTATTTCCAGTACCTTAAAGACGCACTTACGGGACTATATTACAATAGCCTGGACTGACACTTTCAGTTCCTACATGCTTATGAAGCCATAACTTTAGGACCTCATTTAAAAAGTTACTAGATACACTACGTTGTCTTGGGAAAAAAGGAAAGGAAATCGCTGCAACACTTCTGAATCCAATAGTAACAAAACACATGTAGCCCTAGATGATATACTACCCAGGAAAAGCAAAGGAAGTCAACACCAGAAAGCTCACCAGAAACCTTTTTTTTTCTTTAAGGAACAGGCTTATTTGTATCAATAGAAGTCAGTAAACGTGATCATCACCATATATTTGAGACAAGTCAGGTTGATTTTCAAGTTATTTTTACTATCAGAGAACTAACAAATAGTCCAAGGATGTTTTTTGATCAGTATCAAAAACTAAACTTCTGATGTACCTAAACAGAAAATCTGAAGCTTGCCTTCTATTTATATTGACACACTCAAGGAAAGGAGAACTAATCCTATTTTTTTTTGCTTTTGTCAGTTTTCACCCTTGTCTTTATCAGTTCAGTCGGTCAAAAACATTTTTTGAGGGATGGCAATAAAGAAAACCAGACATAACAAAACACGTTCTTTATTGTACTTGGTTTACTCTTTCTGTAATATTTTCTGTGAAGATGCTTTTGCTAGTAATCAAAATTCAAAAATTAAATAGAAAGGCTCAGGTGAAACACTGGCTGTTTTGTTTGGTAACAGTAAAGTTGGATGAAAGACTTGACTACCCTAGATTGTCATAATGTGAGCATAACATTAGGGAGTGCGGCATAAGGAGTTATGGGCCATATCAGAATTTATTTGTCAAAATTATATTAAGTTACCAATTTTCAGAAGACATATCAGTTGATAGGCAATTTGTCACTACTTTAAGGGACAGAGATGCTCTTCTCTCAGTCAGAAAACAAAAAAGCGTGTAAATGAAATAAGAGTTACTCACCCTGGGGAAAATGGTTCTTCAAGACAGAGCATTCAGTGTGGATCCTACTGTAAGCGGGCATATGCCTGCTACATATTAAACTTCCATTTATTTTTGACACAGACAAATTCTTAACGGGGACAGTTACCCAATATTATAATTTGTAGATTTAAACTTGGAATTTTGTGAATAGCCTGCCAATGTCACAGGTACACCTGATTCCTCCTTATTACAGAAGGACTTCCTCTGACTTGCTAGGCACAGATAGACTTCAACATTTTTTTCTTCTTAAACTTATGTGCACTGGCAGTATGGTGAGACAATTTGTGAATGCTAAAGACAGCTATCATGCGTCAGTAATAGGTTGGCCCACCATGCATCTAAGACATTTCCAGAGGAATTCATATGAAGCAGTGCTAATGTACACAAGCTACAGATCAAGAGACTTAAAAAATAGTTTCATGAAATCCAGCACCATTCTAACACTGAAACTAATTGTATTATTTCTATGACTTCCAACCAAGCGGAGCAACAGAAAACCCTTCTTTTTCCAAGCTGTCTTGCCAAAAAAGAGTACTTGGAAAGAAGGCTAAAAACAGGGCCTGGATATGGAGTAAAGAAAGGAAGACAGAGTTGTGTCTGATGAGGTCCTGTAGCCATTGGTTGGTCAGTTTCAACAGTTTTCAACAAAGAGAAATAGCTATAGGTTCCTGGTTTTAATCATATATGTCCATATTCTGAAACTAACTGCCTTAGGGAGCAATCCGTTTCATTTATATGAAAAATGAAAAGGACAGTTTATCTAAAACAGCAGACTTTTTATTAAACCAATCTGATTGATGAGTATTAGAATAAGAATGCAAGCATCCTTTAGCTCCAAAGATGATGGAATTGAAAAGGATATTTCTGTATGGTGCAACTAGTAAGAGTACTTTACATAAATGCTACAGTTGTGTATTCTTTACAGACCCTCAACTGGCAGACTTTTGATGTCTACCTAGACACTCCATTTTGATACGGAGGAAAACCAGGATGCATCTTACATACTCAATGCCCTTGCCAGTTGACAATATAAATCTAATAGACTCAGGAGTTCAACATATTCAATATCCATCCTAAATAATGGGAACTCATCTGGCTGCAGCCTCATTGGAAAGTGGAGGAAGAGACGGCATAATTTTACAGGTGGGGAAGACAGCTGGCATATTTCATGGGTCTCATCTGTCCATTTGCACAGACCATCCTTCAGAAAAGATGTACTGATTTTCATCACTGACAGCAAATTAGAACAACATTCACTATCAGAAAGGACATGATAAAGCTAATACTCTAGGAGTGCTGCTGGTAACACAGGACTCATTGACTGTAATGCTAAATTCAACCATTAATGGTCCCTTCAGTCCCATAGTAAGAATCAGCACTAGGTTTCCCTAAGGTTTCATTCCAATCTTTCAGTAAAAAAAAAAAAAAAGTCATAGAGGTAGACTGTTTCATCACAGAGCACGTTTGAAATACTACAACAGTAGGTCAGCTGTAGTCCAAGTTCTACCCTGGTAATAAGAAGAAAATTTAAGGAGGTTCACAACACTCCAGTCCTTATACTGGCATATATGAACATGATGATGCTGTGATCTTGAGAGAAGTATTAAATAAAGATTCTGAGATGCACGTGCACTTCCAGTGGGGTCTACACTGATGTTTACTCAAAGAAGAACAAAGCTTGTGTGGAGAGAAAAGTCTAGTCAAGAGGAAAGGAAAGGAAAAAACACTCCACAGAGGACTGACAGAAGCTTTTGTTACTTACACACACACACGCACTCTTTTTCTCCTAAAAAAGGATTCTATTGTCTAGCACAGCATGCATTTAATATCATATGCAAAACAAAAAAACACAAAGCAAAATAAAAAACAAGGATCAAAGGAAGCAACAGAAACAACATCCACAAAAATGAAGAAATGGCAATTCTAGTTGTGTTTCCTCTATGCCTACAAAATCTGCTCTTTGGAGGGAAAAATGAACCAATAATTCATTCTTATTTTTGTGAATTACAGCAACAGCCACTTTCTCATTCTATTTTCATACTAAATTCTACAGATTCCTCATTTTTTAAAACGAGACAGACTACATATAACATAGGTCACCTTTTCCATCTGCAATATTCAAACACTATCTCTAAGGCTGACAGTTTATGCCACCAGGATATGTTCACGATGTGATGCATTATGGCAGTTTAGATTACCAGTGATCAATTTTTCTCTCCCTTGATATCCCACTACCATTTGCTTTGTGCTTACACAATTCTGACCACCAGAAACAGGAACCTGAAACCTGTATCAATTTTTTTTTTTCCCAGTTCATTACAGTTCTCCTGGGGATCTCATTTCAGTGTGTTTTTATATATATGTAAAAATGTGCATGTGTGCTTTTGTGTAAATATACACGTGCACTTTTTACTCCCATCAACTCCCATCACACTATCCCTTGTTCTTGCTGATACCCTGGCAAGAGGAAACACAGATGCAGGTGTGCTGCAAAAAGCTTCATGCTCACATAGTCATCTTATCTATTTCCCTCATACCTGACTGTGCATAAATTTCAGGTTAATTCCTTCCAGTGTGACCTGCAGAAGACCTCCTTCACCAGTTTTCATATCCTGCACAGGAAACTCACCACCCAACTCAGGGCCTGTGATATGTTAAGAAAGAAAAAGAAACAAACAAACACACACACACACACAACAGAGAGAGGGTGGGATGGGAAAAGGGGAAGAAAAGAAGAAACAGAAAGCAGTCAGCCAAGTCATGATATATTCAAATATTTTCAAGTTCTGATTTTACTGGTAGTTACTCCACTTTAAATACGACACTATACAGGTGTTTTGCTTTTGCTTGGATCTAGAGTGAGATACATGGGGGCAAGCTAATGATAACATTATGTGCTGTGTACATACAGTTGGATGTACAAAGCTATTCTCAAATTTCCAACTAAAGGCCCTTATGTTTAAAGAAATTAATAACAAAGCCTGGATGACTGCAGATTAAACAACAAATATTCCCAACAAGTAAGATCTTGTACCTGGTTTAATGCTTTGCTGTCTTGCTGCTGCTCGCTCCATGCTGTCTTTTACACAGTAGTATAATTCCCGACACTAACATATAAAAAGAGTAAAACAATGTTATTTTCCCACATTACAAAGGAAGCGAATAGCAAGATTCTACAAAAAGAACAAGCCTCATGTGGTGCACAACAGCAAAACCCTGTAAAAATTCAACCACAGCTAATTACTATATTGCATTTATATTTTTTTCTTAAGTTGACAGGGAAACTACTTCACAGCTAAATTGCCCAAGCTATAGTGAATAGTTCATGCCATGGCACATGCTCATGAAAAATATAACCAAGTTGACTCATTTTCCTAGTGCAGAAAAAGCTTAAAAACAGTATCACAATCCCTCCCCTTTCTCTTCACATTCAGAAATCAATGTTACTGGTAATGCTCATATGAATTATCTATTCATTATTTATGTCAATTTCCTTAAGCCACATTCTTCTATTTATCTACTTCCAACTCCCCTCTCTAATATCAAATGATAGTCAAGCCATAATCTCAGAGTAAAATTTAGGATAAATTTCTATCCAAGGCCCCAAATACATACAGTTAGCTTTCTGAGTAACTTCTGTAGTGTACCGATTTTGTCATTCTCTTTGTATTTACGCCTGCATTATGATTACCTGGTCCATGTAAAATTATTTTTTTGAAGCAGAAATCTAATTCCTTTGCCTCAAAAATAATATCTTTTCAATATATCACTTGCAGTTGCAAATCTTTACCTCTTGCTTGCTGGTTATTGTTCAGGCGTTACTGGAGTTTAAGAGTTGCTTGATTTTTTGTAATAGGTTTAAAGCAATTTCTTTATATTTGCAAATAATTATAAGGCGAAGAAAATGGCCCTCAAATTAGTGGAGAAAGTAGACATGCATGAAATCAGCAAAATCATACATGGGCCAAGGAAAAAAAATTCATCTATTTTATCAGTTTGGATTTTCCGTTAAAATCAACACAATTAAATCCATTACTAAGGTAAAGTATTATTTAGCTTTACCCCATGAATCTACCACAATATTTTGAATATCTTTGTAAGCCTCCATGCTCACTCAATATTTGGTAATTGAAGTGTTTTCCCTCATGGATCAGAATTCAGTCAGACACTAGACTCTGCATTCCTCAAACAAAAAAAAAAATCAAGTAAAAGCTACCTTTTTTTTTCCTTTTTTTTTTAAATTACATCCTGCTGTACTAATGCCTCGAGGTAAATGACGAAGTATAATGCCAGCTTCAGGTATCAGTGCTGTTAAACAGCCATTGCAGTTTAATAATCAGTACCGGAGAGGGAATACAATTCTTTGATTAAAACATGGAATATGACATACCAATATATTTGTTCTGCACTGACTTATCTCATTATTAAATAAAATGTGTACCTTCTTTGTGTAGAACTTGTTCAGTTGTGTCTCCTGACCATTCCTCCGCCAGAGGCACAGAACTTTTGTTTTGGGACAGTAAGTCATGTTTATGAGTTTCTCATACCACCAACGTTCATACACAGTTCCAATGTTGCTTCTCAGCACAATGCAATCATCACACACCTGAAAGCACAAGATGTTAGATGAGATTTCTAATACTATTTATTGAATGCTACTAGTTGCATTAATATTTGTTCTTGTCTCTACCTCCATGAAAAATATGTCTCCTGTTGTGTCTGTCCCAGCATGGACTACAAAAGTCTGCTTCTTGATGTGGCGGCTGCCGCTGGGTCTCACAGGGAGTTCCCGTCCATTCTAGATAAGAAAATATGCCATCATGAATGAACTTTGAAAACAATTTTCTTGAAAAATGTCCAGTAGGTGACACTAGAAGCATTTTCAACAAACAAAAGAAAAAAGTATTTTTAATACAGCTGATCAGAGGCAATTTTGTGCAAAGCCTTAGGCAAGACACTGCACTAAATTCAATTTCAAAAAAAGCGACTACTAGAGTTATCACAGCACAGAACAAACTTCAAGCTGCTAGTACCACACTCAGTATGTGCTAGTGTGTTGTTCAGGTGCCAATTACTGTAAATATTGCAGTAAAATGGTCTGCTTCTTCCTCCAATTAACTATAAGAGAATTTCACATCCTTTCTATGCAAAAAAAAAAAGTTCCAGTTGTAGAAGTGCTCTGGAAAATTAGCTCTCAGAAGGCTTATCGTGCATCTGCTCTGGTGAAAGCTGTGTTCAAAGCTCTCTAGTTTTATTAACTTAACTGTTAGCCTATATTCTTAATGAGCAACACAGAATGCAAGGTTTACTCTGCATTGTAGCTGACAACATGAATAGTTTTGAATAAAAACTGATCCAGACAAACCTTACGACCTGGTGACCCATGGAAAACTAAACACTTGCTACAGTTTTAGTAAGAACAAAGGTTCCCCTCAATAAAAGTGATATTAAGAAAACATCAGGGTTGCACAGATCTCTAGTACTGAAATCTCATGTTTATACATATTTATATCACAGTTTTGTTTGATTACTGCATATAAAATTATAAATAGGGTCATATAATCGTAGTCTTTATGCTGTACTTGTAAAGGCAGTTTTTAATAATCCAGTTTGGTTTTAATACTTTTATCTTAGTATCGCGGAGCGTTTACAGAAGAACTTTGAGGTATTTTTTTTCCCCTTCTACTGGAACTCCCACAGATATATCACTCACCACTGTATTACCTACCAGATTGGCAAGCTTGTCTAGAATATCATTTATTTGCTGGCTGTGCACCAATCCAATATGTGATTTTCCCATTAGACGACGCACCTTTTTCCTAATATCATTCTTATTCACCTGGAAAGCACATATAAAGACAGTTACTTACTTTTCTCTAATCACAGGCAACTCCTCATGTCTCCCAAATTCAACGTATTTTGGTTTCCATTGCTAAGACTGCTCATTGCAGCTCAACCATGCTAGGTCCTCTTTAAACCAGCAGTACCAACCGAAGTTGCATATGCCCAGCAACTGGGAAAAGTGGTGTAAGTGGTACTGTGCTAAGCAGATTTCCTGCCTACTCTTGCACAACAAAGCAGAAATTCCATTACCCCCCACTTCCAACTACTGATATTCCAAATACACTCAAATGCCATCTTAAAACTTACCTTCACATTCCATTTATATCAGGAAAAAATCAATATCTCCTTCCCCACCCGAAAATTTAGATAAAATAACTTCTTCCACTGGTTGGATATCAGACATTCTTATCTTTTCATTACTACAGAATGAGGTCTCACCTCATTTACACCACAAAAAGTTTTCAAACTATCACCTGCGTACACCTAGTCTAACTGTCAGGCTGTTGCACAAAACCGTTACAGGACTGTCCTGGTAACATGATGTACTCCAGGTGGTTCCAAACATGATAAAAATTTTAGAAGATTGATCTTCCAATGACTTTTGATGGAGAATTTGCATTATCTAAGAAGTAACACAAACTAAAAGAAAGATATTATTAGTAGCCACCTACAGTATTAAGGTCCACTGAATGAGAAAAAAAAAGGTTGCTTAAAAGTCATTGCAAATTATATGTTGAGTTGCATATTGATGTGCATATTTGCAACCTGCCCATATCCTCCTTTCACCTCTGACTTCCCTAAGAAGATCTGGAATTTGCAGTTGTAAGGGAATCTGATTAGATGATGTTCTCTATCTAGAACTCATGCTCTCGAGTGCAAGAATGTCCACTTAAAGGTGCTGGTAGGGCTAAGAAGTTTCTGTCTTAAATAGCAGTGTATATGCATACTTATATAGGACTACTTAAACTCAGACAATGAAACTCAAAGAATCTCCACGTTCTGAAATAATTTTTTCATTAAGATCAGATGTTTTGTATTATTATTTTTTACTATACTGTTCTGATCTCTGAAAAGAGATGTACGGTTTCAAAACAACACCAGCAAAACATACTGCTTAAATATGAGGAGTGATATATTAAAAAAAAGTTACCTTTATCATAAGCATATAAGCAATCATATTATGCAGCAGTGTAGCCAACAAGCGGTCCTCATCATCCTCCAAACGCTTTCGATCATGTTCTCCCAGGGAAAGATACCTGCAAGAAGAACTAGATCTGAAGCAGGCTCACAGGCATTCTTCATCCAACTCACTACAGCACTGGCAGAGGACAGAACACTATTTGTAAAAAGTGCATGGCAAATAAATCCTCCAAAAACACTATGCCAAATGGGCATTTTCCACTGAATTGTTGTGATCACCTTAAACGTTGCCATTAATTATTATCTAGTTCAAGTAACTAATACATACTCAGTGGTAAAGTTCTCAGTGGTCTACTGGACTTAACCATATTCTCTTTTCCACAACTGCAGCTTCATGACAACTGCTAGAAGAAGAACATACAACTCAAACAAGAGCTAGTCCCTTTAGAGCTTTACTTCTGCCTTGCAGCTGCATTTAACTCATGAAGGAAGTGTGCAGGTCCTCTCTTTTTCTACTAAGATAGATTTCAAACTGTTTATTTTTCCAAAAACTAGCACCCCGCACACTGGTATCTTTATTCCAGAATACTGTCATCTGTTCAAATAAATCCTTTGCTTTATTAGTGATCCAGCCTATTGCATCTATTCATAGTGTGATCATGATTACATGACCTATTTCCCTGGAAATGTCACCTCTCCATGAGCTTTAAGAGAAACAAGTCAAGCCTGAAGACAGTATTTCAGTAGCAGGAGATGCTGACCAGCACAGAGACAAAAGCCTCACTTTGGAATTGTCAGTGACAGTAACAAGGTTTACAAAGTGGCAATAGCACTTGCAACAGAACTTAAATTATATTCTTTTTACTGCTTAAGCCCCAGGTGAAATAATGAGGAGGAAAAAAGGTCTACCAAGAACTTTACCTGTCAATCATCTCCTGAGGTCCCTGGTCCATCCCCATTCCTTCTCTCTCTAACATCACAGCATCCAAAAAAGCATCTTCCCAGAACTGCATCTGGTCCCACAAAGTTGAGCGCTCTTTACCTGTGCAATGCATAGAAAAATTGGGCATTTATTCCAGTCAAATACTTTAAGATCAATTCTCTTTCTTTCCCAAACCTTGAAAATACTATAAGCCAACACACAAAAAAATCCATTATTAAAATAAAAAAGTAAACTTTAAATCACAAGCAATATCACAACTGAAGAAAAGTGTAAAGTAGAAGAAAAGACATCTCTCATTCTAATTCACAGCATAATTTTTTGAAAACCTTAAAGAACCTCTTATCCCTGTTCTTTAAGGAGAATGCTTTCTTCCATATATTCTTAACACTGCCTGAAAGCGACAAGAATATCTCACACAAACACAGATCACAGCAAACACACAGAAGTGGAAAGATGAGATTATTACTCATAGAGAAGGTTTCCATTGCAGCATCCTCTAACTGGTCCCAGACAGATCCTTTATCCCTACCTGCACCATTCCATGCAGGTAGGAACAGTAAAAGGAAAGGATGAAAAAACAGAGGAAGAGAGAGCTCTTGATTAACAGCAAGTCCAGATATACATTAAAAAAAAACAAAAACATAAAAAGCCAATACACTGCTAATTTATGGACATGTTCAAAAGCCATGAGTTTAGTAGCCCTCTATTTGAAGACTTAAACTGAACGGTCTTTTGTAAAAGCTCAGCAATACATTTCAGCCTTATGTGCATAACTAAGATCCTTCTCCCCTTCTTCCAACAGTTTAAAGAACTAATTCTTATTCAAGAATAACAAGAGCCTGGGATAAGCTATATTTTATGCAAACTACTCCAGTCACCCATCTCTTATTCCATCTCCCCAGCAAATCCTTTGCTTTACTCTGAATGCCCTGATGCACCCTCCTATTTTATCAGCATGGACGAACAGAAGGTGGTTAAAATGGTCTCTGGTAATGCATAAATTCCAGTCTGACCCAGACGCGACTGCCCCTGAACTTCAGTCTAAATGATCCCCTCGCCCTCCCTCCCCGAAAATAGTTTACCCAAAAGTCCTTCATAGAGATAGACACGCTGGTTCCCATCCTCTGGAACTCTCCCTGGAGTACTGCCTTTGCTATCCTTCACGCTCTGCTTCAGGTTATGAGACTTTGCCTGAAAATGATACAAGAGGTGTCAGACAATTTAATTCTGCAACCTGCAGGGGTGTTTCTTGCAGTCCACTGCTGTACTTAACAGACAGAGTTTGCAAGTTATATTTCGTAAACACTTCTCCCACAAATGTTGATAAAACAAAGAAATTACTCTGTTAAAAAAAAAAAAAAGAAAAAAAAGGGGAAACCTAGACAGAGAAAGCAAAACATCTTCCCTGATGAAAAACTGAGGCAAAACACAAAAAATACAGATCCCAGATCAAAGGAAAGAACTGTTAAACCTCTTCTATTATCTTCCACATTTCACACTTAATGCACTAAGTTTGCCCAAACTCTAATAGTAAATATTTCCCACTCTTCAGGAAATAGTGGAATACCACTATCGTTATACAGATAATGAGAAATGCAGGAAAAAATATGTAACCTTCTTGCATAAACACAGAAAATTAATATTCACAAGCAGAATAAGGTTACCTGAGTTTTATCTCCAATTCAGACTTCACACATTTATCTTTCATTTGCCGTTCGTAAAGGATCGGTCAACTTACTGATGCTTAGCAAATGATTACATACCAGCTGGTCTGAAGAACTGTATGCTGGGACTATTAGCCAGCAGAAATGGCAATAATAAAGTTGCCCATTTATTTCTCTACCACCAGGTAAACTATGTTGCAATACCCAACATTCATCACAAATCACATACACATGGCTTCTTTGTTCTAAACCTGTTGCAGAGGTGTCTTAAATTCCATTTAGTTTCATTAATCAAGTGGAAAAATGAAGAAAACTGGAAGTGTTTTTTTTTTTGTTCTTTTTCAAAGTCTAAATCTTTATTAACTGACAAGACACCTACCTAAACAAACATAACATAGTTACATCTCACAAGTACATCTTCTAAGAGCAATTTCTTCTTGCTCTTAGAAGAAATCTGCAATGAAGCACAATGATTTTGCGTGTGGTTTAAAATTTGAATTAGATGCCCTGTAAAGGCTTTTGTAATTCAACCAGGATTATAAAATAACAAACACAGCCAGACCAATCTTTAGTCATTGTAAGTTGTTTTCTTTTTTGGCTGACAGCTTGACAACCAAACCAAGTATATAACTGTTTTCTTGAAAAGATCTATATTAGAGGTTATACCAATAGTCAAGGACTTTAAAAACAAAATGAGCTCACAGACTACTTGAATTTTACTACACACATCTTCCAGTTAGCAGAGGATATTTAAAAGTTATGACTACACTTCAGATAGTTTTAAAGTACTGTTTAAAAAACAAAAACAAAAACAAAAAAAAACAGAAGAGCTGCTAAACCTATGATGATGGGTCATCATTTTCCTTGTATCAAAGAGCTGCTCCTAACAAGCAGGGGATCAGTTTCTTTTAGTTAAGTAAATTAAAACAGTATCATTTGAAGCTGTTTCGTTTCTGAAGGGGAATTAAATGACAGTTGGGTTGAGAGTAATATTGAATGAGGGTGGAATCAAATATTGCTAGAGCCTGTAACATGGTGTGAGATGTGAACTGACTATTCTCAAAGAACCACATATTGCACAGGGTATGAAGAAAGGTACATGGATCCATACAAAACGTAATTAATTCTTTAATATCTTGTTATTGTAAATCATTGTTGATTAACCCTTAGAACAGAATCAGAGAACCTCTTTCACACATTCACTAACATGAACACGATTACTGTACAAAAATTAAAAGAAAAAGGAAGGTATTCAGTGTCCTTACAAAAATAGAGCTAGTAGCAGAATTTGTCTCAATTTCACTGTCTGACACAGTGCCCCTGGATCCTGTCAGATTGCCACCATTTTCCATGCTCGGGCCATCACCAGCATTGCTGCTCAAGTCACTGTCGGCTCCTAATGTCTCTCCAGAGCTGTTACTAACCTGTGGAGAAAAATAAAGCTGTTATCTTCATCAGACAAGACACTGTGGAGAGAAAAGTTATAAAATGTTTCCTCTTAAGGCATAAAATAATAAGCTGTACAACCGAAGGCCACATTTGCCTTTTCTCTTTCAGTGATACTATTCTTGCACAAAATCCCAGTAAAAAATGAAGATACACTCAACACATCCTTCAGAAAAACCAAGAAACTGTTTAGTTTGGAAGCAACCTGTTAGGATTCTCTATAGTCCAGCCCCCTTGCTCAAGCAGGGTCAGCTAGTGTATGTTGTTGAGAACCATGTCCAAACAAGTTGTGAAAATTTCCACACACAGCAATTCTATATCCTCTTTGGACATGCTGTTCCAGTGTTTGACTGCCCTGAAAATAAAATAAATGTCTTCTTGTGTTCAGATGGAATTTTCTGTGCTTTGACTTTTGTGTTGATTGCTTCTTGTCCTGACAGCAGGTACTACTACTGAGAAGAGTCTGGCTCCCTTATCTTCATTTCCTCCTATATGGTATTTATACACATCAGTAAGATTCCCCCTGAGCCTCCTCTTCTCCAGGCTGAAGAGTCCCAATTCTCTCAGCTTGTCTGCGATATGGAAAATGGTGTCAAGGGCTTTACTGAAGTTGTAGTAAGCACATCCACTCCTCTCATACATCAAGCTAGTCTTCTCATTGTCTAAAGTTATCAACTTGGTTAAATGTGATTGCCCCTTTGTAAATCCACGTTGACTACTCCCAATCACTTTTGTCTTTCATGTATTTGGAAATGCTTTACAGGAGAATTTTCTCCATCAGCTTCTCTCTTTGCTCTCTTCCAGTCTTCAGGAACATCTCTCAATCACCATAACTGCTCAGAGACAATCAAGTGTGGCCTTGCAGCAGTATCAGCCAGCTCCTTCAACACTCGTAGCTGCAACCCATTAGACCACACGGACTTATGCCAATCCAGTTTGTTGAAGTGCTCTCTAGCCTGGTCCTCCTCCACCAACAGTAAATCCTCCTTGCTCCAGACTTTTCCTCTGATCCCATGGGCCTGGAATTCCTGATGGTCAGTTTTACCAGTAAAGATTGAGGTAAAGAAGGCACCGAGTACCTCTACCTTTTTCATTTGTCACCAGTTCTCCCACGCAATTCAACAGCAGACTCACATTTTCCCTAGTCTTCCTCTTCGCTGTTTATGTACTTGGAGGATCCTTTATTTTGGCCATTCACATTCCTTTCCAGATTCAATGTCAGCTCTCTCTTGGCTTTCCTAACTCTACCCCTGCCAGATGGTACAGCAAGTGTAGAGTACAGCTGATAGCTGTACTGGAAGCAAGCAGACATTTTCATATGGTTCAAACATTTAAAGGTTTTTGATTTTTTTTCCAGAGGTTTTTTCTTGCTTTTAATGCATCAAACCAACTGCATTTTTTGCTCTCAGGCTACATTCCTTTATAGAGGGTTTATACACAACTAAGCCATATTTATAAAAGGATTGCAAGCCACTAGTTCCACAAATACACCAATACGTAGGAATATGTACCAGCAACAAGCACCATATATGATGAATACAATCTGCTAATAAAATGGTATGTATATTCTGGCAGACACACATGCTTGCCACACAGTCAGAGGCTCTGGAGAGAGAACACATCATAGGCACACTATTATGGATGTGACATAAAATGCAGTCATACTGTACACAAAATGTAGGCATGAAATGCCCTACCCCGCTTTACCAGGAAATGAATTACATCAAGTTTTCACTTTGGACATATCCTACCACTGTGCTAACTTCAGAATCCTGGCTGGTACTTCGGACCATAACTGCTGGTCCTCCACTGGGAAGAGAGTCAAAATCACTCTTCTGCAATCAAACATACAGAGGACAGGAAGCAAAGTCACATCAGTTTAGTTTTTATCATCATGAGAACCCCACTTCCCATTCCCTTGGGACCTTAAATCACATGCCTTATACTTCATTGGTTCATGAAGCCAACCAAATAAATACTACCGACTGCAAGTCAGAAAGGCCTTGGGGTCCTACAATTGAGGAGCTAGCAAAGACCAGTACTCTAAAGGAAGCGGGGGGGGAAGGGGAGGGAATTACTGGATGAGTCTATCAAATATTCTCAAAATCTAGAAGTTTTCCCACAGTTAAGCAGCCAATAGAAGAATCTTCCATCTTACCACATAAATAAAGCAAGTGTAGGAGCAACTAACCTGAGAACCTGAGGCCAAACTGAGGCCACTGTCTGCACTGATCTGGGACTTTTTCTCATCTGTTTCTCCCAAATCAAAATGTTTCACACCTTCTGGCCCTGAGCAAAGGGAAAAATAAACCATTATTGTATCAAGAAGAAGAGTACATCAGAAGGCAGATGACAGACTGAAAGCAGGAACAGTACCAAGAAAACAAACTTGCTTTCTTGTTCCTTGTTTTTTATTCCTTGGTACTGTAAACAACAAGGCCAGCAGGACACATCTGCCATTCTTCAAATGTTAGTTTGAATTTCAAGTATTCAAAAGGCATAGCCCAACAGTGACTATCACTAAACAGTACCTTTGTTAGCCATTCAATAGAGAAAAGAGGACAGACAAAGGTCAAGTAAGCTTCCAGTTACAGTAACACATGCAGAGCAGTTGCCATTCAACTCTAGGAAGCCACTTCCTTTATTCCTGGTAAAAATAAGGGATACCTAATTGCTTGGAGTTATTATCCTTTTTAAAACAGCTAATTTGCTCAACGTCTTAGAGTGCATTTGTTGGACTGAGGTTGCCCACAGCAACTATCTCGTTAGTAATCAGGCAACACTCTACAAGAACATAGTGATAATCGGTGTTACACTAGTAAGAGTATCAAGGAAGAAGCTTGTATGATGTTGTACTTCGTAATGTTTGCCAATTATATAACAAATGGCTCTCCAGAGTTGGCAATCACACAGGTCAGTAGTGAGAGAAGGAAACAGCAAGCCTTAAGTCATGCATTTGTTAACCTGCTCAATTTAAAAGAAAAGAAAAAAAAAAAGAGAGAAAAAACTTTATGTTCAACTTCCCATGCAGTTCTAGAATCATATCATCTATTGTCCTCTGATGGGATGGCAGAAGGAAAACAGAATGATGGACAGGTAGAGCCTGAAAAGCAATTTGGATAAGCACTGCATGAAGTAAGTAATGAGGCAGGAAAAGAATGCGTTATAGACTGTACACAGATAATCACTACTCTCAGAAAGGGGAAGAGACTGAATGCAACACTTCTGCCATATCCATATCTGCCAACCATTCAGTAACAGGAAGACATGATCCGCAGCTGGAATAGTTGTATTAGATACCTGTGACTCTATCCAGTACCTCTAAGCAAACAATGCCACAATCTCTTATAACCACTAATCACAACAACCTGGGAATTATGAACATGTTTGTATTATATGTAATATTAGAGAGGGCAAGACAGCGAAAAGGAAAGAAAAAGGGAAGGGAGGCGAGAGAGGGAGAGAGAGAGAGAGAGAAGGATAATATACAAAGATTTGTGGGAGTGAGCTTGAGATGGTATGTAAACTCATGAATAGCAAAGCCATAGGCGGGCTGTGCAGACCATACTAGCTTCCTACTCAACCACAAATTTTCCATGTGAAATGTTTTACAGAAAGTAAATTCCTCATTTATTATAGTAGTCTGCCTATAGAACCATATGCCCTAGTTACTGTAAGTCAAATTGTCAGACTAATGTCAAAGTATAAACAAAGTTATGAAAACTAAAAATATCCTTTATAAAATTTGTAATCTTATTTTCCACTGAAATATATATTGTTCACTTCTAACAGCCACTTTCTCTAGTCCTGAATAATGCTGCAGCAAAAACTTTTGTATCTCATTAGTACAGCAAGAATACTAAACTTCAGTTGCGCACTTTAAGCAATTTAAAGAGTTCCCTGTCCCAGCACAATTCAGATGTATTTCTACCAGTTTGATTTTTAACGCAAGTGAAGCTGACTGATGCAGTTTAGGTGTTTGACAATTGTGAGCAATAATGGTAACTGAGTTTAAGAAGTACAATAACCACAATCAGATTGTTGTAAGTGTCACTTTACAGGCACTTAGGAACCTCCCCTCCCCTTGTTTATAGAGTTGTACATCCATTAGACGTTTTAAAAAAAATTCCTCCAATGCAGGCACCTAACTGAAAGTTTGGGAGAGTAGGTGCGTGCACGTGCTGTGTGTCTGTCACACACTCTCCCACCTCAGCAGAAAGCAACTCAGATCTTAAATGCAGTTTGCTGTACTGCAGAGGTACCCCCACTTGCTTCAGATGCTCCATGCACTTAACTGAAGTATTTAAACGGGGAGCCTGAAAGTAAGGTACCAAATCCAGGCCTAGCCAGAGTGGCAGGAATTATCACCTGTTCATCTTAGCTGTTAGTTCTCCCCAAACTTCAGTCTGTAAAAGGGGCATTGGGTCTGCAAAGTAGAAATTACACTCATGGTTAGGAAACACCTACTACATCATGGTTATTATAAACGACCTGTTGTCCTTATATCATATGTCCCTATTTATAACAGTGATAACCAAATCAGAAAAACCTGGTACTACAACCACAGATAACACATACGCATATTTCAACAGATGTTAAGACTTGTGTCAATTTAGACTTCTATTTAGACTCTGCAAACAGGCTCAGATCATTTCACTCCTCCCTTAATATGGGATATAAAGAACAAAATCTGGTTGATTCCTTATCAGGAGGCTGCTCTCTGACAGCCTTCACTAAATACAATTTTTCACATCCACCTTCTCTCTCCCCCTCTGAAGTGCTTTTTGTTGCACACTGACCGTGGTCAGAAACTGTTCGTGGTTGAATGCCAGGTAACAACATTTGCCATCCCAAGACTTGAAAGAACATAGACTTTTTCATTCCAGTAACATTCAACCTATATATTCATGTCAAAGACTTGTTAAGCAAAAGTGGTCTTTAACTTGTAAGAAAGGAGATGGAACACCTTAAAACTCTATCTACCTATATCTGATATGGTGACGATGCAGAATATCTGCTTCTCCTTCTTTGTAGAAGGTAACATTCAGGGGAAGAAAAAAACAAAGAAAGAAATAAAAAAGACGAGAGACATTTGAACACAATTTCCCCAGGGCAAACTGATCTGTTTGGACTCCTCTATAAAACAGGATTTCCTGATAAACCTTTGTTATTATGGGCATAAAAACTTATGTGCCATAGATGCGAGCTCACTCTGCACCTGGGGAGTTGGCAGTTATGGGGAGGCTGGGAAAATCAGTTTTCTATGTTTTATCATTTCCTTACTCGTTTTTTCCAAAGATTTTTGCTTTTTCACTTCCTGGTGCTTGTTCCACAATTCTACCCAAGATGCATTGAAAGCAGGAGAGAAAGAGAAAGAGTCAGCGGCTAGTCAGACAGGTGAAAATGGGGAAAAAAATGAAGCAAAAAACCCACCCCCTTCATATAAAAAAAAATAGAAATTTATGACAACTACTGAGTGAAGAGTTAGTTAACACACTTTAGAAGAAATCAAAGTTAGGATTTGAGCACTGTATCATCTCTCATTTACAGAATTCACGTTAGAGACGACTTCATACAGTTAACCAACTAAGCAAAAAACAGCTATTACGAACACATACAATGTAATTCATCACCATTCCTGAAACAGGCCTTTAAGACTGTCAGATATTTCATCCTCCAAAATATGTGCATCACAATAGCTCTGATTAACATAAATGTTTTCATGTTTCTAGTTTGTATCATTGAAAGGAAAGGCACAAAAATAGCAGCAGCAATTATAAAATAACCTAAACTGTAGGTTAACACAATATTTAACCAAAATAATCTTTTGAAAATTATCACAAGGTTTACAAGTTACTTTTGACCTAATGGTATTCTCAATAAATGCTTGGCTCCGCCTTATCAACTAGTCCCTACACACAAAAAAATGAACTTCTTTTCAACCATTTGTTCCTATCAAGGTATGAAGAAGGGAAAAGAGAGAAGAAAAGCCTACTCTGGTCACGACACTCCAAGCTAGGGGGTTCTGTAAGAAGATAAAATGCAGAGAAAAAGGAAAAGAAGTATCTGGAGTCTGTATGCACTTTCTTCATTTGAAGCTTAGCCCTGAGAAGAATTATTGATGAGACACTTGCACATTTCTAGCATTCTCACTTCTCAACCCTCAGAAATGCACTTAGCTTTTCTGCTCAGTAATGCCAGTCATTCCAAGTGCTGGCACGCTGGTGAAAGGAAACATTACAAGCCAACATGCTGAACTAAGTCTCAATGCAGGGGACTGTCCCCTCTCACTTGTATGGTTAAAACTGAGAATGCTACAGAGACAGATATGCCAAGAAAAGTATCTAAGGCAAAAGAAAGGAAAAAGCAGCATCATGATCTTCTATTGCTCTTCAAGGAAAATTCCTGAGGAACTAAAGGGCCGCTGAAAGTGTGTCAGGAACCCAACCCGTCCTACAGATGGCAGAAATTAAAGACAGGCTCTAAAAAAAAAAAATCTGTTAAGCAAAGTATCTACTAAAAATAATAAAAAATGGACTGTTTTACAGCTGTGGAGAAAGGCTCCAAACTATTATCATTAAATGTATCAGGAGCAAGAAAAGTTTAGCAAGGGCGAAGAACTAGAAAGATGGCTGTTGGTCAACTGATTTCTAAATCTGCTTCATGATTTATGGATATTCCTTCAACTTTCATAAGCACATGGATTAAAAAGATAAAACTGCCTACGGATCCAAACAGTGCGTGGTCAGATAGGCCTGCAGGATGCTGACATATAACGATCTATTCAGAAGTCGTACCAAATCAATTTGTCAAAAGGCTCTTGAATTCTCAGCCTATATGGTTCTATACTAAAAACCAGCAGGCTGAAAGTTACAATAACTGTCATTAAATGACTTTTAGTTGATGTGCCTGTTAATTGATCATTACAGTTACTCAAGTTTAATCTATGCCATAGGAACATTTGAGAGTCTATAGTATTTCCTAGCACATTAAAAACAGCCTAGATTTTACTCTCATCTTCTCTGTAAAAGAGGAAAAGAACAATCTGGACAGCAGGTCCAGAAAGGATTTGATGCAAACAACGTAGGTAGTGCAATCTTTTCTGTTTCAAAAAACTGTCAATATAAAGTGATCTGCAAGCATTAAACAATTATTTAAAAAGTAGTAATGGAGACTTCAGTAAATACTGAAATTTTCATCAAGATTTACTACAACTATGCAGTAAAACCAAACAAACAACTGACATAAGGTGGGAAACTATTAGCTATCAATTTTAAGGCCACCAGTATCCAAATAAAAAGGTCAACACAACATTAATAGCCAAGGACCCTAGAAGACCTTGGAAGCAAGCAAATAACTGATGAGCTTTTTGGAAAGAAAGGAACAGAAGCATTGTCTTCACAACAAATTTCCCAGCTAAGCAATAAAAAAAAAAAAATCTGTCACTGTTGTCACTGTTCACCTTAGAAATAAGAATATTGCATACAAACAGCCTTTCCTGTTATAAGGAAGTATCTTACATACTTCAGATATACACAAGTGGCCAACAACTTTCTGAAAGATGAACAAGAAAAGGAGCTCAAGCAGGAACACATCCATCCTAAACTTCTGAAAATGTGGCGAAGCTCCTGGTCGTGGTTCCTCTAGTACAAGAAAACCACAAACATTCAGCTACTGTACCTCTCGATCCCAGAGATCCAGTTTAATTACCACATTAATACATACTGCATGCATGGCTATTGCAGACAACGTTGTACAAGATTTTACTCCCTCATGTTGATTACTTACATTGTTATTTCCTCTTTCAGACTTGGTCAAAAGGGTAGCAGCCCAATTTGTATTTTGTCCATAGAACACCAACAAGTTCACTGAGATTTTTATTTACATATCTGCAACCTGAGGCTGTAAGTACCTTCCAAATTTCATTGAATCAATGAATTGCTTAGGTTGGAAGGGACCTCTGGAGATCATCTAGTTGAACCTCCCCACTCAAAGCAGGTTTCATATGAGCAGGCTGCTCAGGACCACATCCCAGTCAGGTTTTGAATATCTACGCAGACAGAGAACCCACAACCTCTCTGGGCAACCTGTTCCAATGTCATCTCATCTTCACTTTAAAAAAAAAAAAAACAAACATTTTTTCCTCAAGTTTAAATCGAGTTTCTTAAAAATACTTTGTTATTTCAGCAACATGTAAATGTTTACCAAATGCTTCTTCCCTAAAGAAGTTAGTCTGACATAGGAAAGCCTGCATTTCACTCCAGAAGGAATTCAGTCTAGCCATGACTAACTCTGCTCCTGAATATCCAAAGCATTATCTTATATGAAAGCTTCCAAAAACAAACAAAAAGTGTAACAGCCAAGCAACTTTAAATGATCTTCCTGCAACACAAGAAGAATTCCCTTTACTTCCAGATCCCAAGAGTCAGATGAACGAGGACACTAAGGCATTGTTATAAAAACAAAGATTGACTTGCATACCATTTCACGGTTCTTGGTGACAGAATAAACCAGTTAGACAAGAAGGCTTCAGAAAAAATAGGAGTCTTTTGAACTTTGACCACATTTGGTGAAACCATATCTTTCTTGTAACTTAGTTCAACAGAAGACAAGTGGAAATCATCAGAGCATCAGGACCACCATAAAGAGCTAACCTGTCGCCTCTTCCTGAAGACTGAATTGCTTAAGGCTAATATTCTAGCAACAGTAGTAAGCAGAACATACTAAGTATAGCATGAAGCTGCAACAGGGGAGGTTCAGACTGGATGTTAAGAAAAGGTTCTTCACTGAGAGTGGTCAGGCATAGGAACAGCCTACCCAGGGCAGTGGTCACAGCACTGAGCCTGCCGGAATTCAAGAAGCATTTGGACAACGTTCTC
Organism: Anser anser; assembly: GCF_964211835.1. Lineage (NCBI taxonomy): Eukaryota > Metazoa > Chordata > Aves > Anseriformes > Anatidae > Anser > Anser anser. The sequence continues at coordinate 13,038,868 of NC_139725.1, read as the reverse complement.
AGACATACAGTCTGATTTTGGGGTGGTCCTGTGCAGACCCAGGAGTTGGACTAAATGATCCTTGTGGGTCCCTTCCTACTCAGGATATTCTGATACTAAGCAGTATTTCTTTTGCAAATGATTATGATTTTCTTATGATGCTTCACAAACACAGACTGTCTGGTCCCTATGATATCCATTTCTATGGGGTTTTAATTTCATCTGGGGGAAAGGAGCAGGCTGAACTATCCAATACAAAATCTCTCTTCATTCTTGAAAAGAACGCTGAACTAGTTTTATTCTTAGTTCTGTCAGCAGCATACCTCCTTTCTTCTCTTCTACAGAAAAGAAAAACAGTTAAGTACCCCAAAGCAAGCTAAACTGAAATGCTGGAAATTTGAATCTTTTAGCTCCTTGGGAGATTTCCAAATAGAATGTAAGATCAGCTTCTGAGCATTTACCTCCACAGATTACCTCTTGAAACAAGAAAGCAAAGAAAATCAGAGGTGATTGCTATCAGCTCAGAAGGACTTAACACCACTCAGCTTGCAGCTATTATTACTGACTGCAGCCTGCAGTCAGTATAAGAACGTCTGCATCCTTTCTGCCACATAACTACCCAGTACACACATTCCCATTGCTTTATGCCACATACCAGAGGTACAGCCTCACAGCAGCACACTGCTTTCAGAAGATTAATCTTTCAAACAATGATTTAATTAAAAAGTTCTTTCAAACAGGCTATAAGAAGCAATAGCTGAAATTTAACACAGCATATTTTTGAGCTGATGAAATATTTTCCTCATATGCTGATGGTACATCTGTCTTGCTAACAATCCACAGCAGGTTGGATCCAACCTAACTCTTTTTTCTTCCTTTTTTTTTTTTTTAATCTATAAAGCCCCTTTAAGGTAAAACAATCTAATGTTTGTCTTTTTTCCCAGACATGGACAAAAACCATTCCAGCTATGAAATAAGAATGGGAAATTTTCTAAAGACCAGCCTAGCAGATACTGTAAAGAAGGACACGAATTCTATTTGCTGTTGCATAGAAGGAATATCCATCAGTATTGCTTACTGAAACTATAACACCACAACTTAAACCTTTTGGCAGTTCTTATTATTAACAGTTAGCAGACCCTGGGTCCCACTTCTATCAAGATGCAACCTAGATAATCCAGATGTAGTAAGCAATGATTAAAAAAACGTTTGTTTCATGTAGTCCCTTCCATGGTTGCCCTTTCCAAAGTCCTGCTGGCCCTGTTTCTCTTTTGACATTTCCTGTTACTTGAAAACATCAATCACAGCAAAAATGAAAGTTGACTGAAGTGTAATGATATTCAGAAAAAAATAAGATTAGAAAGATTCTCAGAGAAAACTGCCCTGGACAGTTTAACCAAGAGCAAGTGAAAACACTTATGATTGTTCCTTGGGATCCAAGGTGTAAATGAGGCATGTTACAGCAGCAAATGTATTGTGTTAAAATGGAGACAATGCAAATAGAACCTAACGCCAAAACAGAAGCCCCTCCCACACTTCAAATACACCTCAATACACACCAATGGAAGCAATAAAATTTTCTTCCTTTAGACTCCTTGTGTCAAACTCCCTTGGCCCTTTGCCTGCAGGGCTCAGTGCCTTTGACATCAGCTGAGGTACTGGCAGCTGCATCGCAGGTTTCAGCTCCACTCTCGGAGATGATGCAGGATCCTTGCCAACTGGAGTGATAGATCCATCTGTTGGACTTCGTTTTCTCTTTTCTGGTTCTTTAGAGAGAAAGAACAAAGTGTTGCCAAAAGAAAAAAAAAAAACACATAAGGGAAAAGGAAATGAAAGCAGCAGACCTCTTTTATCATTCTCTGAGACTTCATCTAATCATATGTCCCCAAAGGCAGTTTGGATTATTTTTCTGCATCAAACTGCATGATTTGAATTACAGCTAAACCTTCAGAAGAGAATACTTAAATTAAAATTAGGTTTCCAGTAAAGAACCTTCCGCAATTCTGCACAAACAAATCCAACAGCTGATCAAGCTTATAGTGACATTTTCATATCCCAATGATATGAAATCCAGACTTCAAGAGCATATACTGATAAAAGAGTCACTGCGTAAAGCAGTAAACGTTTTTCTTACCTTTGTTGTAATAGTGAGTATGTGCTATTTCTAGAAGGCCAAAAACACTGGCCATGCCTCCCAGGCCAGCATTTGCATATGACTGCTCCAGGCTCAACACAGTACACTTCAGCAAGTCCAGCATGCCTTTATAAACTTTGCGGCTGATCTCCTGCAATGAAAATCCCACTAGTGTCAATATTTCAGAAGTAAGAAAGTCATTTGAGAACATAATATTCTAAAGTTGCTGCAATATCAGCCTGTAGAAAGTAATTTGATAACAAAAATCTTCTATGAATTGAACCTAAGCATTCACTAGGTATGAGGACGCTGCTGAGTTCAGCACTGACCACATCCTGTATGACATCCTGCCGAGCATCTTCTTCTGACTGGATCGTGCGATTTAGCTTGCTTAGTACAAAGACTCGGAGCTGCTCACTCTCCAGCAGGCGACGGACTCTTTTCATGTTCAGCCAGCCGACACCTTGCCCATCGAGAACATTGTGTACCACCTCCTTCAGGAATTGCTGGTTCTCACTGATGGATTTAGAAAGGAAACAAGGAGGCAGGAGTTAACGCTCTGCTTATCTTGGCTTGCATGGTTAGAGAGGTCTGGCCAGGACAAACCCACAGATGCATTTCCAAAACTAAATTTACAAGAAAAGAACCTCAAATCTTGCTAGATTTGCTGCTAACAACTGCTCACAGCCCAAGCTGTGATCTATGGGTGTAGCATCAAACATTTTTGTTTGTCCCTTACTTCCTGTAACAAGCTATAATCAGTTTTTTCTGTAGTCCCACTATCTACCACTCTACTGTCCACTTTCATAGCACTCCTCAGAATCCATCGGAAGTCTCTATGCTGCAACATTCTTCCAATGACTGCACTGTCCCATCTGTAGACTTTCTTTGCATTCATAGCACTAGTGCTGCAGCCTTAGCGTGCATACTGTTTCAGCTCATTTTGCCACAGGGGAGGGAATGGTAAAAAGGGAACACCTGTGCAGCCTGCTGTATCCCCAGTCTGAACCACACTTTTTGTCCTTAGTTGTCTCCATTAGCTGAAAGTAAATTTCACTCTACATACAGCTGCTATGCAAGAAGCGAGGAGAAAGCACAGGTCAGAAAATGTTTACTTCAACATTCCAAGTCCATTTCCAAGCTTGAAAAAAGGATTTCTCATGAACTCATGTTATCAAACTGCTTCACATGACTCAGCTGATCCCCTGCTTGGCACACTAAACTTCTGCTGGCTAGACTAGCCTGTTCAGACTAGACTTGACTACAAAGAATAAATACTGTGTTAAAGCAGGGTCTTTCATGACCTATTTTGGATCTCAGACAGGAATAGGAAATATTTTGAAGGACAGAAAAATACAAATATGTGCTATTAACTGAAAGGCCATCTGTACCAAATCTTCTCAATGTGTGCAAGCTTGGGGCCATAGAGAAGTACTATGCTACTTTCAACAGCTAGTCTTCTCTAAGGGAATGTTTGACAAGTATGACACCACTAACACCACTTCATGCTCAAAAAACAAAAATATTACCTGGAATTGCTACTTCGTCCCTGAGGCGATGGAGACTCTCTCTTCACTGTTGGGCTGTGCTTAATGACTGAAGATTTTTGATCTACCAGGGCTCGTCTATTTCCTAAACAGGAGAGGAAAAAGGATGAGAAGAAGGGGGTGGGAGGAAAACAGTCTGCTCCCAGGACAGTAACAAGCAATACTATGGTCAGCTAACACACCTATTCAGATTACAAGTAACGAACTTCAAACAAAATGGAAACTCCAAAAAAGCAGCAGCATATATCATATTCTAGCATCACACATCGGCAGAAAACAGTAATGGGAGTAATGCGGAGAGAAAAAGAGAAGATGGTAATGGGAGCAGGAGGTGAAAGGCAGGAAAAGTTTGGCTGCTCTGCATGCAGTTGGACAACAAGAACCATCTTCAAATTAGTCACTGTATGTAAAAGCATAATGCATCGGGGGTGACTAGTATAGATTAGGTGATACTGGTTACCCAATGAGAAAGGGAGCCCAAAGTCAGGCATAGGGAATGCTGGAAATTGTTACATCATGCACAGCTCATGCTGTAGGGAACCCACCTTCATTGCTTACTGGGCCAGCTTCAGTAATAATCTCCATTATAGTATTTAACCCAAATACTGGGACACAAAATATACAATTAGTAGTGTACTACAATATCTATGCTCCCCACCATCAGCATCAAAAAAAAAACAACAAAAAAAAACCAACAAAAAAAAAACCTACCAGCTTTTTCCCAGCCCTCCCTCAAAACAAAACCCAAATGATGCTAGAGCGGGAAGGATGCTTGAAAGCCCAAGACAAGGGCCAGCGTAATTAATCTAACAGATAGTGCTTGACTTGAAATTTGGCATCGTGGAACCACTGTACTGCATCTTCATGGACACTATTGCACATATCAAATTTCAAGGGCACTATCAAAAACATCTGCATCACTGAAGAAAAACAATGTAAATGGAATGTGCATGAAATAAAAATTAAAAAGGAGGATGGAGAGTGATCAAACAGCAGCAATGAGATGGAGTCCCAGCATCATTTCCCATTACAGTTACAAACACAGAGTACCACACACACTTGGTAAGAACGGGTTAACGCAGCAATTTTACACCTGTACAACAGAGACAAAAACATTTAAAAAACAGAGAAGTGCCCAGTGGAAATCCCAATGAGCCAGCATGCACACACAAATGAACACGAACACACACGCACACACACTTGCACATGCACAGAACAGACTGAGCTACTCCATGAATATCGGACCCTCGTATGCGCACAGTAACATTAAAGGCCCTGCACAATTACAATCTTCAAGAAAAGAACACCAAAGTGCAGAAGATGAGGCACAAAGCACGAACATGGAATGGCAAACCCCATCACTGTTTTCTTCCAATGTATGGAATTAATTGTTAAGTTTACCCATGGAAATAACCCTGATATGAAGCATGTTTTGTATCCTGTACAATTGGACATGAAAATGTAACCAACTGGTAAAAGGTTGTCAAAAACAGCTGCGCAGAATCTCTGCTAGTGTTTTCACCATACCAGTCCTGTTCCTCCTCATTTTACACACAGGGAACGATTACTTGTCTCAAAAACAAAGTCCAAAGCAGAAACACAAAAACAGCTTTTGGCCTTTGTTTCTACAAGGTCAAAGGTCAGCAAAACATCATACCAACCTTCATCCACATCCCTTCCCACTTCCAGATTAAAGTAATCTTTACCGATGAAAATGATGAGGAGGAAAAAAATAAATAAAATCAACATATTAAAACAAAAGCAGCAACTTCTAATCAGAAAGAATAACTCAAAAAATTTAGAAAAAAAAAATAAACCTTCCCTGATTTAGCAACTATTATCACATCCAGTGCAAGGATGACCAGGCTGTCTAATTTGAATGTAAGAGGGTCATTTCTCTAGTCCCTGTTCAGTCATGTTATCTAACAAGAGATGTCCCAATTGGAAGATTGTGCACCTACGTTAGAGATGGATCTTTACTCTCAATGAGCCGAAGCATGTTTATAATTTGAGGTTGATTGGAAAATTTCCATATAATGAATTGAAAGGACCATAAACACTTTTGAAATCTATATAAACAGAAGTTTCCGTGGGAGGTAGGCATTATTCCCACTTACAAATGGAGCAGCGCTGCTCTAACATGTTACCTAAGGCTAATCATGAAGACAGTGGCAGTACAACAGTATAACCTACCTCTTTGTTCCCATTCTAGACACTAATGACTTAAAAATAATACAAAACAAAACGCAAAACAAAACCAACATTCACAACATACCCATTAACACAGGGTAGACAAGCTACTTTCCCATCCCAACACAGTCCGGTTGTTGGGAAGAAGTCTGACTCAGAAATATCAAGGCAAATTATTGTCCTGATAACTAAGACAGCTCCTAACCCAAACTACCAAAAAGCTTCACCATCAAAATTCCTTTTAGGGATAAGACCTGAGACCGCCCAGTAACAAGAATAGTAAAGGCTGTAAGGCAAAGGGAAAAATGGTTACCTTTCAGGCTGGGAAAGGGAGTATTCTTGTCTCTCCCAACTTTGGTTGGTAGGGCTAAGTTGGACAGACTGAAACTTGTGCTGTGGTTTCTATACAAGCTGCCTATGACAAAATGGAAAAAACAACAAAAAACACAATTAAGTGCCTAATACTCACTGCACACATCCAGCTTCCTATAATTCACCTTCTTATTCAAGATCCATAATGATGGAAGTACTTTTTTTATCCAAAAACCTTACAGGCATCTTATCATCTCCTTTACAATGCACCCACATCTGTAATCAGAATATTCTGAATTGTATAAAACATAATTCCTAGCTCTCATGTTACAATCACTGCCATTGTGCCTTTGAGTCTTAAATGTACCACCAATATACACTTATCTTCCTGCACTTACAGAGGTAACTTCACATCAACTGTGTCTTCTAGTTTGATACTCCTCTTAGGAGCAAATAAATGGCAGGGGTCACATGAGAAAACAGGATGATGAAAGATCTCTAAAATACATAATCTTGAAGTGAGAATTGTGCAGAGAGCCTTATGCAACTCTGTAAGTCTGACACAAAGGATTGCTTTAAAATAGAAGCTTTCCATTTACGAGAAGAAAACAAGAGTTTTTCATACCACCAACATATTTTTAATGGCATTAAGAATACAAAAATGCACTGTCATCTGTTTAAGATTCTCATACAGCAAACCTCAAATAGTTCATTTTAAATGTCAGCGTACTATTTCAATTTGCTTTGTTTTCTTTTGTTTCCCCTCAGCCTTATCTTAGTAACAATCTTTTTAGCAGAAACATCCAATATACTTTTCCCACTGATACAAAACTCTTGCCCTGCTCCCCACAGCAGCTGAAGATTCAACTGGCTATATTTTCTCTCACACATTAAAATAGTTCAGATTAGTTTTCCATACCTGTGGATTTTATTATTAAAATACAATTGAAAATGGTCAAGAATTTCATTTAGCACCTAAACACAAGACATGGTAGCATGGAAGACATACTACTGGTAAGACTTTTGTATCAATTTCATAAAATAGCACATTTTTTTTTGTTTAAATGAAACTGACAATTTCTGATTTGTGCCCTGAACTGCCATATAACTCAACGGCCTAATGACATAACCGAAGTCCTTCTTACTGAAAAATATATGACGCAGTAGTTATCAGCAACATAAGTAAAAAAGTTCCTATGACTCCCAGCATGGCTTCTGAAGTCCTGCTAACAATTTGACTACCAAGTTATCCTCTTGACTAGTTCATCCCTCTATTCCATCTCCCTGTAAACTCTAATAAATAATAGCAGTTTAATGAATGCATTAGTACATACTTGCAAAAGACATGATGCCCCCAAAACCTTCACTGCTGTTGTTAGAGACAGTAGAGTTTGGGGAGCTGGCCCTGGAGTCCGAATCTGCATCAGAATCATTGGCCAGTTTTAAACTGTTTGGACGGAGTAACTTCTGAGACCTTTGAAGAAATAAACACAAATGCTGTTAGCTTTTTCTCCAACCAAAACCTTGTAGAATTGTGAGAGGTCAATGCTGGTCTCGTTCCTTGTCAGTTTTTACCACGCTACCTTTACCTTGTGGGGAAAAAAAAAAGGAAGAAAAAAGTGGAAAGAAAAAGTGGAAGAAAAAAGGGAAGCATCTTTGCATTCAAGCTTTCATTACCTTTCAGGACATGTTGAAAATTTGTTGGCAAAACTGCATTGGTGGATTTGTGGGTGAAAAAGTTGTGCTTTGAGAGCAACAACAAGAAAACCCAATGTCAAACACAGTTCTAACAAAGCCCCTCACGTTTCACTGCCAAATACAAAGCTTCACAACCAAATTCCATCAAAGGTTTCCAGGAATCAGTAGGTGATATACTAGAATGTTTCTAGGAAAAATTGTAATTCTGTTAGCTCCTACAACTTAAATAAAAGCAAATAAGGGAGGGAACTGAGCAAGTGCCTTTACCAGAACCAGAATGGTTTGCAGAATTGGAACATTAAATAGAGGTGACCAATGCTACATTTCAGCTGCAAAAGGCAACTGAATGAATGTTAAACTACATGAAACAGAGGGAAACGCCAACAGAGCTGTGCAGAAGGGCAGGAAATGGGGAGGACTCACCTGCTTCCATTGAGATTCTGGTTAAATCTTGGGGTGTAGCTTTCTTCCTGCTCATCATCTTCATCCTCTGTAGGAAAACCATACTGTGGCTCAAAGTATGGATTGTCATACTCTCGTTTCCTCACCACCCCTTCTGAGGAGCTCATGCTGACAGCTGGGCTGTCACTCTCACGACGATCCAAGCTCATCTTGGGAAAGCTAGTTTGCAGTGGCAAGGAAGGGAGATGGTTTGAAAATCCAGCAGCCAGCTTCTCTTCCATCTCCGCTGAATCTGCAGACTCCTGTGGACCAGTCAAATCATTGATCTGTTTGAAAATTTGTATTACTTACAACTGAAGGGCGGGACAAGAACAGCTATTTCAAACTGGGAAGTCTGTAGGGTCCTTGCAGTTCCTGGCTCCCCACCCCAATCCCACTATTAGTCCCTCTGACCTAGGATTTTAGAAACACTGCAGTATTTGTGCATCATTCTAGGGACTTTCTCCCCTGTAAAACAAATCTTACTGTTAAGTGTTAGCTCCGGCTAACATCTCTCTGTTGTCCTGCTTTGTGGTTATGGAATCAGCTCCCATACTTCCCAAATAACCACAGATTCGTGAGTTTCCCCACCCCATTCTCAGTTCCTCCAATGCATTAGATTTTTCCATACTGATTAAAGGCATTCCTGCAGTCACACCCTGGACCACCACCCTCTGTTAACATTGTGTTTTTCAATACATGCGAGCTTCTAAGCAAAGGAATGATCTGTCCCAGTATAAGAAGCTACCAGTAAACTCCACCTAGCTTTTGCCCTTCTCAGAATGAACTACAAGAATTCTCCCTTTCTTTATATCTTAATACACCAGTCTTGGGGCTGAATTAGTCTCAGTACACACGTGATTCACTCCATGGATGACAGTGCTGGGGCTGCTACTGGCTGTAGTACTGGAACTTGAACGAGGCTGGTTGTTCTCTTGGGAGTTCTCACTGTCCATGGCCTGTTCATCCAGATCCCCTGAGTATTCTTGAAAATCATCAAATTCCACTTCACTAGCATCACCAAGGGCTGCATGTGTCAGGGGGTCAACATCTGTAAATACATCATTTTGCATTAAAGAACACTGCCTTCCTCAGCCTTTTGCTCATCTAAATAAAGATCACTGGCAGATGAGGACTGCTCAGTAGAATACAGAATCACATAAGAAGCTAGGCTGTAAAGGGGTTTTGGAGGTCATCTATTCCAACTCCCTACTCAAAGCAGGACTAACTTCAAAATTTGAAAAACTTCAAAAAAAAAAAAAAGGCTCCCCAGGAAAGCAGTCACTGCACCAAGCCGGTCGGAATTTAAGAAGCATTTGGACTGTGCACTTAGTCACATGCTCTAAAATTTTGGGTAGACCTGTATGGTGCCAGGAGTTGGACTCGATGATCCTTATGGGTCCCTTCCAACTCGGGATATTCTATGATTAGAGCAGATTGCTCAGGTCTTGTCCCACTGAGTTATGTAAGACTCAAAGGCTTGAAACTCCACTTTGACCCTCGGAACCTGTTTAACTATGCTCACTACAGAGAGCTTTGCCTCGGGTCCAGGCAGAACTTCCCTTGTTGGAACTTATGATTATCTCTTGCCCTTGGGACATAGGAAATGCATCGGCATTCCTGTATTTGGCTTATCGAAAAGAGTAATAATTTCGCAGTCTCGAAAGAGACACTGATGCTGCAGGCTCCATATAAACCACAGAGAATGTATTTTTCTGTCCCCACTAGAATGGAGTGACTCATTAAAGTCAGCACTGAGGACCGAAAGCAGGGGCAGGAGAAAGTTCATAATCTGCTGCCCATATTGCATCTTATCTACTGGCAGGTTGTTTCCAAATCAAGAGAGACACTTTTGTTCAGCAGCACATTATTTCTGTTCTTCTTCCTCCCAGTGTCCTTTGGAGGGCACTGTACATAAGCAGAAACAAGGTCTTTCTTCAGCCTACCACCGGAAATTGAAGGAGTATGCTCTTTTTTCTCAGAGCAACACTACAATGGAACAATACTTTGCTCTGATTAAGAGACTCAGGGGAGGCATTTCCCCCCTCAGTGCAGATGAATGGGGAAGAGGAACCTATGTGGACACTGTGAAAATGAAGCTCAAAGTTACTCACTTGGAGTATCGCCATTAATGTCACATTTCATCATCTCACTGACAAAGTCACCAAGGGAGGAATAGGAGGAACTTGAGTCGTCATAGTCAACACTGTCACTGCCACTGCCACAACAGGTAAAAAAGAGAGATGAGTGGTAGCAGCATAGCAACAGCAGGGCCCAGTATTTCAAAGATGTGAATCAGCACACGCTGTTTTCATGGACATCTTAAAAATCTTGTGATATTACAGTTTCCACACACAAAAAGAAGAAGAATCCTGGCAAGAGTAAGGGGCTGGCTTCATGAAAAGTCAGAGCAAATGAAATAATTTTGAGATAGGTAACAAGACAATATGGTATGACATTTATAGGCTCTCAGCAAAGTTAACAAGGTCTACTACAGGTGGACAGGGAGTAGTATATGAATTCTCAATAAGTGCCAGAGGGGGGAAGAAGCTTCAAGAAAACTAGAGATCAAAGGAAAAGCACTCCCTTTTTAATACAAATGATAAATCCCACTGTGAGGACCACTCGTGCTATGTAGAACATAAAAGATAAGCAATTCCAAGCCTCAGGGCCTCATAGGCTAAAAGAAAAGAAGGATAATAAAACTAGATGAAAAATTCTGGAAAACATGGTCAAAAACACACTAACAAAAAATTATTCTCACTTTACTGAACATACAAGGTCTCAGGCAGTAGGTAGTACTAGCAAGCTTTGCATAACCATGTGCTGATTAGAGATTTGAAAGAGTGGTAGGATGGGTGGGAGTACTTGTAGTACTGCAACACAAATAACCTGAGAGAGAACAGCATGGAAGAGAAAAGCGTAAGGGTGGGAAGAAATACCAAATGACAAGTGGCATACAAGTAGCAAAAGGAAACAGCAAAGTACAAATAGAGAATCATGTTAAACGAAGGCTTGAGAAAACACAAGCAAAGGGATAAACTGCTGCTATGATGATGACAGTGCAGCAAGACAGTTTACTTCAATGTCAGTGTTCTGACCAGACAGAAGAAATAAAACAGCATGGAAGGCTAGAGGAAAAGGCTGCAAACAAGAAGTTGGAGGAAAGGCCCAGAATAATTTGAAGTAACTATCATGTGGCTAGAGTTATGTTCCCCACCAACCTGTCATCAGTGGGGTCAGAGTCTGTTTCTTTCTCTACGGGTACATTCAGTGCTTCAGCCAGTTGTGAATTACTGTCGTAGACACGATAGTGGATGGGCTGCAGCTGGTGGGCATACCACTTAGGTTTGTCACCAATCAGTGCTGGGTCAAACATGTCTGCACAAAAAAACCAAGGAGAGTTAATTGAACTCATTTATTTATGTTGAAGGCTTCATTCACAGTGAGGCTATTCCTTACTAAGTCTTACACAAAGGGAGAGACAGACTTCTTCTCTGTAAGTAAACAATTAACTGGAAAAATGAGGGGCTAACAGCAATACTAATTTGGTAGAAACCCATCGATATATACATAAATAGAAAAATGTTCCTTGAACTGGATTTCCCCACCCAGCAGGAATGCTGCATTGGAACAGGCTCCCCAGGGAAGCAGTTGTGGCACCAAGCCTACAGGTGTTCAAAAAGCATTTGGACAACGCTTTCAAACATACGGTTTGATACGATCCTGCGCAAAACCAGGAGTTGGACTCAATCCTTGTGGGTCCCTTCCAACTTGGGATATTCTACAATTCTATGAATAGTATGGCATTAAGCTAAGTTCATCCCTAGAATCTCTCTACATTTTAAGAGACAAGACGTCAAAAGCGCAGGAAATGTAAGACCAAAACTTACTGTTATGAATTCTTTGAAAAGCATAGTTAGTAGGGTTGAGTGACCATTCTCCAAAATATTCTACTGCCTGTGTCCTGGAAAGCTTATCTGCAAAAGGTGTTTGCTTTGGCCTGGAGGCAAGAAAGGAGTTTGCCTGGAAGGCCACCACTGGTCGTGGAAAAAGACGAAGAGTGCGAGTATGCATCTGGAAACCCTGCAAAACATTTGGTGAGTTGAAGAATCTCACCATAGCAACCCTAAAAAGAAGCAGAGAATATATATAAGATAAAAAAGACACAACCTTTAAAATGTATGCATTAGGCAATGTTTCAAACCTTCAGAGAACAGTAACTTAGTGCAAAAAGCTGTCTTAGAAAACTTCTTAAAATAAAAAAAGAAAAGCACACACACAAGAAATCACTTAGTTTTAATTCACCACCTCGAAACCAAGACCCACCCAAGGAGAGACAGTGTTCTTGGATCCGCTAGCTTAAGTTATGACTAAGTTTCCAGACATATTTTTTTTTGTAATTCAAGGCTTGTGATTTAAGCTGAGAATACAATATCAGACTGACTGGTCCAGGTAAAAGGGATGATCTATAGGAGAATGTAAAGAACAAAATAACCCCTCAAGATATATAATTTTATTCATGCACTTAATGGATCTGATACAAACGCTGTAATTCCTTCTCTTTTTATTTTTTTCTATGTAGACTAGAACCTGCGGTAGAACCTGGAAGACCCTGCTTCCATCACAGGACTTAGAGCAATGTCTGTGCTGCCTTCAAGTGTAAACTTTAAGAAGACTCAACACTACCTTCCTGTTCAGCCTCACCTGGTAGCCACATCCACAGAGTCCACATCATTTCCATAGATCAGAGGGTTGAATTCTGTGGAGGGAGTAGACTGCAAATCATTCTGCGGTCTTCCCAGCAGGAGTGGCACCTCCTGCCCTTCGTGGAACTTCTCTAGGTTAAGAATGGGCTGAGTATTCAGACTCATGCTGGCCAGTGCCTAACAAAGGACAACATTATGCACACATTCAGCCATAAATTATTCAAGGAACAAGAGTGAGATCAGAGCTACTCTGCCTCTAGGCAATCACAACAATTATGCATGCTCCATTAGTTTGTCTTAAACTCTTTCTTCTACACTGAGTCAAGAAGTATCTCCAGGCCCTCCTTTACGTGGAGAGTCCAAATGATCTCCTTAATGACAAAACAGTCTTGGAGCTACCCAAGGGTTAGCATGGAAGTCTGCTTTGACTCATTCACGACACGAGAACAGACAATCCAAATCTGACCACTGCTTGTATGGCACTCTGTACAATATATCTGAGAGTTATTCCCACGTGTAATTTGAATACACACTGGGACCTGGAGGCCTTGAAACTTGCCTTGCAACTTGGCAGTTCAGCCAGTGAGTTTGATATCCTACAACAGTGTGCAGACACCTCTTACACAGGCATCTGCCTGTACCTATCCCTGCAAACCTACACTTCCATCTGAATGAGGGCTTAATCTCTCCATAAAGCTACCATCCTCTTCAACCCTCATAACATCCTCAGTAAAAAGCACTGGAGCAGCATTACTGGGAAGTCAGTCCCTAACACCCAGATCCAACCTAAATTGCACCTCCTTCATTTCTCCCATTTGCCCACTGAGTCTTCACTGGTTTATTTCAAAAATAAACAAACATATAAAACAAAGTACAATCAAAACACCAAAGGAAAAGGGTAAAATGGAAAATTGAGGGGAAAAGAATAAAATAAAGAACCTTGTTGTCAGGAGTGAGCAGCTGTTGCTGAGTGATTGCAGTCATGCTAACCAGACACTGGAGGCATGATGGAAGATCATATGATAACACCAGCAGCCCATCAGAGCCAAGACGAACACATGACCACAGAGAAACAGATGGAGGGGGAAACAAAAAATAATAATAATCTATTACTACCAAATATCACAAATAAGAGGAAATAAAAAGGACGACAAAATAGGCACATGGAGAGAGGTCTAACTGCCCCACCCCCAAACATCCACATTCGGCTACAGTTCCTCTGGAGAGTGGAAAGGTTCCTGTCCTTATTGGTACAGCAAATTGCTTTCCACCGCAGTTTAAAATCAGGTATCTTGACTTTTATTCATTGACACTAAGACCCAAAAGTAAACAAGGGTGTTAACCTTAGTGACATGGGCCACAATTTAGTCTTCTCTACTTTGCAAAGCAACCAGTAGCCCTCCTGTTCCTCTGACAATAGTCAACTCTTGATGATAATGGGCTTAGGAATATATAGGGATGTACTGAATTTTGGTGAATACTCTGCCAATTTTAAATAGAAAGTGTTCAGGGAAATTGCAATTTGTTCTTCTGATATTCAAATTTGCTGTAGTAAGAGAGTTTTACTGAATAGTGCCTGAAATTGCAAGGGGGTGAGGCATGAGTAAGGGGAAGATAGATCTAACAAAACTCCAAGCAACACATTGCTTCCATCAGTGCTGACAGCAGGTACTGGGGTATCATAGAGGTCACACACTTTGCTCTCCAGGTCTACAAGGAGAGAGAGAGCAGACCTCATCAGGTCAGTAATACACTTTACCTTTAGATACTGCATGCAGCGTGCATAAGGAAAACAGAAATAAAGAGATAAAACCTGCTTGACATGATCAGCAAGGATGACCCAAGCTGATTAATGGCTTAGCAGGACCCGAGAGAAGAGACAGACCTCACACACAGATCTGTGAATGGAGGGGAAACAAAGATGATCATTGCTAGATGGATTGGGTCAGAGTTTAAGCCTGCATGGCAAATGTAAAGGAGGAATCTGGAACTTTCTGCACCGAGCAGGAACAAGTTAGCCCCAAACAACAGTGAGAAACAAAAACCATCTACTGCATCCAAAAGCATTTTGAATTATCTTTCACTAGGCTAAGAAATTAACTGCAGTCATAGGCCTTAGCGATCACTTGCTTTTCCAAATCAGCTCTCTGCTTTAAGAGAGAAAAGCCAGCAGCTAGATACCTAACCCTTAACATCTGTATCAATTAATATCACTTTTAAAGCTTAACATGTTGCCCTATTCTAAGAGAGGGGATATTCTATCTGGACACCCATATGTAAGCGGTGTCTTAAATACCTTGACAGAAAATCCCTAGTCCTGTGCTTCCCTACAAAAGTGGAAGCAGCGGAGACAGCAGAAGATAAACAGGCAACAAAAATGAACATGAAATTCCTCAGAAAAACTAAAGATCTAAAACTAGATAAAAGTCTCAGATTTAGGTTTGTCAGAAGAAGGCAATGTTAGAAAATCACAGAGGTGCTCGGGGGACTCAGAAGAAAACATCCCAATAACTTCTTCCCCTATTGATTAGCCCACCTCCACATCCAGAGCAGACCTTGCCATGACTGGCCGAGGGGCACCTTCTTTAACACATGCACTCTAGCATCCTGATACCTTATTCACATCCATCTGATGTGCCAGGATACACACCTGCTTTTAACACCTTTTGCTTTACATTTGCTGACTTGCATTCTTGTCCAGTACAGCAAAAGAGCTGTGCAAGACTACATCTGCTAAGTTCTACTGAATCTGAGTCCTTCTCCCAAAATGCTTATTACCTGTTTCAGATGCTTTTTCAGCTCTGATGCTTCTGGTTCTGGAAGTGATGGCAAAGATTCTGCATTTGTAGGAACGATCACCTGGAATTAAGCACAAGCAACAAACTAAAAGTTACCCAGCTGTAGCCATTTCAAATCCAGAATCCCCTACATCTCCACTGCTTCTGAGACTGGATAAAAGTCATAACATCAAATTAAAAAAAAAAAAAAACACGAAAATCTCAAAAACAACCTGGATCAATACTTTGATTTTCACTTCTTTATGACTACTTAATAGTATTTACAGTGTCACAAACAAGGGAGGATTACTCTGTCATAAACCACAAAAAAGGAAAGTTTGAATGAACCTATACACATCCTTAAGAATTTCCATTAAGTGTAAGATGTTAAACACATTTCCCTTGAAATAGCCTTGCTCATGCCACAATAGAAAGCAAGATATGTGGCCCCATTTGAATTGTGACAACCAATGCTGCTGCTGCAAGGCTCTTATCAGACCTAGATTCTTACCTAGGGCTATAGTAGACAGGGTCAAGTTACCCAGTGAGACAGCTTTATCATTTATTGAGGATTTATCTTCCTATGAAATAGCCAGACGGATTAACTGAAAAAGAATGCCTTATAAATAAAAGAAGTGGGGACTTTGAGGCAAGGAAACAGAATCCTAAAATTTAGGACAGTAGTGACAGGGGCAGACTGAGGCCAGCCTATAAGCATAGACATTCTTAAATTCTCCTTATGCACACTGATGAAAGTGCACAGTTCCCTGGAAACAAAGCCAAAAGTCCTTATGGGTATCACTTACCTTATTGGTATCCAGGTCAATAAGCCATACATCATCAGGCATTTTAAAATCCAGTTTGTAAAGGAAGAAACTTGCTGGAACACCAATGATATAAGGTGTAGGGGCTAGAAGCAACTGAGAGAGACAGACATCTTAAAAAGGACAAGATCTGAATTTGATATCACCATATTCTTCTTTTTTTTTTTAATAAATAACAATACAGTAGGTTTACATCAGAAGAGAAAACACACAAGGCTTTGATAAATAAGTCACTAACTCCACACAATAGAAGCATTTCAAAACAAACAAACAAACAAAAAAAACCCACTCCTGCTCCAAGAGCTTCAATTCTCATCTAGAAGAAAATCAGTGTTTTTTCTGCCAGGGATGTACTTTTATGTGGTTGCATGGCTCTAAGGAAAAAAAAAATAGCTCAACTAATAGCTTGCTATGTCATGGACCAAGAAAAAAGGATGTTCAGAGTAAAAGCCTAACTGGAGAAGCAGAAAGTAGCAAATGAATACACGCTCGGCTCAAACCAAAACTGTGCTGTTGAAAAAACGTCATTAGGCTTAAAGGGCTTTACCATCTCTAGGAAGCCTAAGAAATAGGTTTTCCACACGTTTGTGTAAAAAGCATCTAAGAAGAAATTCTTGTTGTTTCTGAGGATCAGCAGAGGGAAAAAGTTTAAATCAATAAGCCATGTAGCAGCCTGAGATCCGCTGTTTGGGAGGTTAAGTTATCCTTTAAATCTAGAACACCTGGTTACCCACAAGGGGAAAAAAAAACCTGCAGCATCATTTGCAGGATAGCACTGAATTAATAATATGGCCTCAATTCTATCTTTCCAAGGAAAATAATGAGCTCCTGCAGAGCTGACTATTATGAAACCTAGGCTTCCAGATGAAGTAACTTGACATTTCATACTTCTGAGGAAAATAAACTGCAGGCAGTAGTTTCTAAATTCTGAATCAATAGCCCTCAAGATTCCTTAACTACTATGGACCCTCCCCAACAAACCTTAATACTCAGTTAGGAGGGCAAGGAGGGGAAGAGTAAATTCTTGCCATAGTATTGTAGATCTATGGCCTTTCAGTCCATTGCTTGTAAGGTACTGCTTTGAATCACACTACTCACTAAGCAGGCTTTGAGGATGTTATACATAAAAGGCGTTACTACAATTTAAATAGTCGGTGGTGCTCAAAAAACATTCTTTGCAAGGCGTGCTACAGCCCCTGAGAAAGCATGGGGAAAGAAACAAGGACTGCTTCTATATGTTTGAGACATCACAGAAACATCCTTTGCAAAAGACTAATGAAGGCAAAATACGTACCTGTTCTGCAGAGGCCATGCAGGTGGGAAGCAGAGGGATCACTGGAAACATATACTCTAAGGGGTAGATCATAGCCACAAAGGCCATCACAGACATGGAGAGAGCGTTATAATCTCGGGACTGCAATACAACCTGCAACCACAGAAACTCACATTAGCACTGCAGCAACCCTTCTCTTCTGGTACTCCCCCCAGGGGCATACAAATATCACAGCCTGCAGGACGCTGTTTTAACAGCTGTGAACTGGACGACCCTTCAACTAATCTGTCTGAAAGCAAACATCAGGCGTTTTTTACAACAAGTTCAAAACTTTTTGAAACAGGAACCTCAGAAGGAGCTATTCCTTCCCGCCTCCAGACAAACTGATCCCAAAGAATGCAGTAGACAGCCTTTCCACACATCCAGCCTACCCTGGCTTTGGAGAAGGCAGAGCTTCCTATCTACCTATCAAAGATCAACTCTTCCCTTCCTACCTTGTGCTCCAGAAGGATGCAGGTCAGCACCTGCAGACAGGCATCCACTCCCAGCAACTCCAAAGGCAGATGCAATGGAAAATCCACCAAGGTGAAGCGGGATGGATCAGGAAGAGCAAAAGTCAAAGCTGGCTGCAACTCATGTGGCAAGACTTCCACATCCACCCGCTTCTGGCCAGCGACGGGCATCGGCGAACGCAGCAGCCTGTATATCCAGGCCTCAATCTCACGCAAGTCGTGCAGCAATGCACTGGACTTCTCCTCCACAAGGAGGGAGCCTGTGAAAATCCGCCACATTGTGTCCCTGCACGTGGAGAAAAAGAAGATTAACACTCCACAGCTTCATTTGACAGCCATTCCTCTTCAGGGTTGCATGGCTCTTCGAGGGAAAGGGAAGAGCCACCAAGAATTAAATGATGCAGCTAACATCTTTGGCCACTCAAGGGAAGGGAAGACAGGGATTTAACCTTGCTGAAACAACAGCTGTGGGGAAGTACAGATCTTTCTGAGGCAGAAGTCAACACAAGTATGCCACATTGGTCCGAGAGGTCATTCATTCATTTAAACGATCTGGTAAGGTCCAGATCTCTGAAGACACATCCTGCATTGCCCTGGTGCTTGAAATTCAGCCTGCAACTGGGATACTCTCGTATCTTGTCCAGAAATGCTGCAGCCCGGTTGACTGTACGATTGCTTCCAGCAGTTCTACAAACTTTTTCAAGGATATGAAATAATAACTTGAGATAATAAAAATATGCCACACCAAGATCTCCTGGGTGTTTTCGCATCATAAAATATTTTTACATCCTCTCTTAAATTGCCTTTTATCGTTCTGACAAGCTGAACGACCCACAGCAGAAGTGGCTGCATTTCAGCTGAGAATATAAATTTCTGAAAGTTGTCTGGGAAGCATATAGGTACCTTAGCAAAACAAGCAGACATTTTTCTATGCATTAAGCTAGCAATCTGCAAACTTCTAGCTCAAAGGCAGGCTGGCCAAAAAGCATGTACAGCATTGCTCAAGCCTTCAGTGCTTCAAAACTTGAAACTGGATCTGACAAGGGAAGCAACGTGGATAGTCCTTTTGATCCCTTAATGCTGTAGCACAGTATGCACGATGGCTGGAACCTGCTATAACCACTGGGCACAAATTTCAGCCTGATAAATATTTTTGGTTACTGTGATAGGTCTGTTAGAATGGGATGGCTCAAATTAGAGCTCAAATGGCTCAAATTTAAAAAAAAAAAAAAGAAGAAGAAAAAAGGATGACACTGGAGACCTCATAAAGAACAAAAAATTACAGAATTTTGGAGGGGTCAAAACAACAGCAATTTGAGATTACGCTGACTGATACACCTCTCAGGAACTGTGATGCTTCCCATCCTCTGCTCCTCCCTCAGCCACTTGTAATGCACAGGACATTAAGTTGTTAACAGGCACACTCAACCTTCTGCAAGCTGTAAGCTGGCATTTTTATTCTGCAACCACTTCAAAACCACTCTACTTTTCCAGGTCACAGCTTGCAAACCACACAGTAATTCAAACCAGCAGCTTTACTCGTCCCCCTGATGGATGCTTAGCCTCCTCCTCTTGCCTTCCTCATCTGTCACTCAGTTCTTCTCCTCTTAACTCTAAGAATTATGGTCAACAACGGCAATTTTTTAAAATACTACATGCCATTCAAACACTGGAATGCATCAGCTCTCCTTTCAAAATTCAGTTGAGTTCACAGAGTTGAAGAAAGTCATAAAATTTAGCTCTTTTCTGCCTCAGAAAAGATTAGACTAAACCAAGTGATGAAATAAGCTCCCTTAAAGCATACTTCCATTAAAAAAATATTTTTTGTTCTGAGAGAAACATTTTTTCCTCACCGTCAGTGGATTCAGGTGATAAATCTGTTAATGCAGGAATTGACACAAGCCCAGCACAATCTCCTAGAGCTGTTCTGGGGCAGGAACCCAACAAGCAGGTCACCACTCTCTGAAAAGGGGCAGACTTCCTCTTTCACAAAAAGCATACAAAGATGCAAGTGTCAGATGTCCTGTCAATTTTTGCTTTTGAGATGTTTAAGCTGGAGCGTACCAAGCTACAAACTCACATTAAGAGCTATCTCACAGCTCAATCCCTCTTAATAGTAAGGTAATTCCCTCTTTCTCCAGAGATTCATTTTATATTTGCTCTTATTAGTTCATGTATTGGAAAGGAAAAATATCTTCCTGGCATGTAGGTGTCAGGTACAATACAAATATACATCCATAACTGATACACATAAAGACCTTGGTCCTTCTGTACCCTACATTGCAACAGCTTTTGTTACATACCCAGCATTATAATAGCAGATATGTAAGATTACCAAATTACATAAAAAAAATACCAAGATCCTATTTAATTTGCTGTTGCAAACCTCCATTCCCATATGCTTCATAGCCAGCTCCTTCGTTTCCTACTCTCTCCCCTCTTCAGACTTGTACTTTGATCTCCTTCAGCCATTCCTGCTTCTCTAGTCTGCTCTCTCCCATGCTGAAGTTCAGACTGTGTTTAACGAGCTTATGAAAAGTACTTTCATCATTTCCCTCTGGCCCCAAGTTGAAATTCTCCCTGCCATTTCTCAACTGTTTCTAATCTGCCAGAGAACCACTAGCCCTGACACGCACTGCCACGGAGCTTATACACCAAAGCAACAATCGCAGCATCAGTGCCCAGTTTCACAAAGATCATGTTCAGTCTGTTGTTAGCAGTGCCTCCACAGGCATATCAAAAATTAAAATCATACCAGGAGACAGAACCAGACAGAGAAGTTTTACACAAATCATCACAAAAATTTCCCTTTCCTAGTGTGATTCTGGGTTAAAACTGCAAAAAAGATCAACCACCAATTTCTGCAGCTACACCTATGGAGACAATTTGTCATGACAATTTGACAATTGGAAAAAAACAGTGGGAGGAAGAAGTTTTCTCCCCCCTCAACATACCTCTGCACTCCACGAGGAATCCCCAATTTCTTGCCCAACAGTCTTTCACTACAGCAGTCCACAAGTCGCTTGAGGGTGTACAAACATTCACGGAAGGTGGAAAAGAAGGGATAGTGACTGAGGATGCACAGAGAAGTCAGGGTGCTGTTCCGAGAGCGATGGCTGCCTTTGGCCAGCCGCTTACTGCGTGGTGATCGATTCACATCTGGGGTAGACTCTGTACTTGGAACCTGCAGCGAAGAACCGCTCTCTGAACTCTCAGTGCCCACATCCTCTTGGGGTGCAGACACATCCCCAGATTTGGTGATTTTCTGTCCCTCACGAGCTCGATGTCCTCCTGTGCCTTCTCCCTTCTCCTTAGGTACTCGCTTCTGGAAGGAGCGGTAGAAGTTGACACAGATTCCATAGCGAATGACACCTGTATCCTTGTCTGTGAGTGTGAAGACGAAAGAAATGTCATCACGGAAGCTCATGCGTTTCTGCCGCACGCTCAGGCATCCTTCTGGCTGGCAAAAGAACACAACGTCGGGTGGCAGAGGAAAGTCCACGTGATCTTCTAGAGGATAACGTCGGAGCAGCTCAGGAGTCTGAGCAACACTATCACTGCTTGGCTGCCTACAAAAAACAAACAAACAAAAAAAGCAACACACGCTTACGTGATTAATGTTGATAAAATCTTTGGTATCTCCCTAATGACAGGTCAGGGGCCTGCAAGTTCAGCTTCATCTTTGGTTCTCCTCAAACCTAATATCCAGGGGAAGTGCAGCACTTCAATCACTAGCCACAGTTCTCAATCACTAGCACAAGCCCAGGAACTGCAGAAAGGTTAAATAAAAGCCTACACCTTTGTTACCAAGGCCCAACAAAGAGTCCCTCTATTCAAATTTGACTCAAGGAGCATGATATTCCCAGGGGAATAACATATTGCTATGTTTCCCTGACTTTGATTTCCAAAATGAGTTTAACTGCATGGGTCTCTGGGGAATACTTGGGTAGGAAAGACACTGTCCCCCTCCAAATACACAGTCTGATGAAAATTCAGTGGATGAACAAAATGAAAAAGTGTAAGAGAAAGCCCTCTAGAAGGGCTTTGTGCACCTATTGCACGTCCCTGGAATTTATGTTGACCTATAAGGAAGACATACTGACAACATTTGGACTGTTCCTAGAGAGGTTTCTAAGAAAATAATAAATTATAATATCCTGCCAAGGCAAATAAAGGGGGGCCCTGATAAAGGTTAAAACATCATGTCAGTCATGGAAGCCACACCACAATTTTGCCAGGCTACAAAAAAGGAAGCAGCTGTGACAGAAGTGTAATACAGCTAACAATACTGTTAGATGATGTATAACATACAACAAGCTTTAACAATTCCAGCAGAAATGCATTGTAACCACGGGCTGAAAAGTAGAGGAAAAACCAAGAATGGTAATGCTTTTCCAGTATGAATGTGGGAACAGGCTGAAAGCAAACAAAAGCAGCAAAAAAAAAGCTGCCTTTAGTCAGATAAAGAGTCAACAGACCAAGTGATCCAAGTAATACAAAAAAGATCTTAGTTTATTTGGTGAAGCACATTACAACCTGTTGTTGATTTTATTAACCCTAAATGACATTGGCTTCCGTTAAGTTAGCAATAGAGCCCTTGACAAGGTCCATGAACCCAAAACCTCATCCTGTAAAATTGTCATTAAAAAGTTTTAGCAAATGTGTGTGTGTGATTGATTTTTTTTTTTAAAGTTGGAGTGTGAGCTACTACAAAAGCTGGGTAGTCATACGCAGGCCTACTTAATACTGTGTCTCACCAACCTTTGTACAGTAAATCACTAATGGAACACAAAGACAGGCAACACTATTTATACCTGATTTCCCACCAAAAGAACAGCTTGTTTCAAAGCATTAACTAATTTTCCTACCACCACTTTCCCATGAAAGTTACCCAAATAACTGCCAGAGAAATAATAATGTGAAAACCAGAAAGCAAGGGAAGAAAAATATTTCCAAAACAATCTCTCTCTGGTTTGACCCCTTTGCTATAAAGTCTGTCCTCTTCCCATTTTCTACAGTAATTAGGATTTAAGTAAGCACAATACTAAATGGGATGCAGGAGCCCTGGCTCTACCATCACTCTCCTGAGGGACCTCATGCGAGACATTTTCTCACCTTAATACTTTAGATTTGCCCATTTCAAAATACAGATGAAACTTATTCTTCTCTTATTTGAGAAGTGCTGGATTTAAAAGCAAAACAAGCAAAAAAAAAACAGACAAGTAGCAATAGAATGTTTTTAATTTACAAAAGAAAATCGCTGGCATAAATAGTTCTGCTGAACATAGTTCTTCCAAACAAAAAACTTTACTAAACTAAAAATAAACATGCTTTAGTAAGACATAAATTGGTAACAAAATCTATACTTCCTGAACGGTTAAGTACTGAAATATTGTAAGAAAATAAGAGCCTTAAAATCTTTTATGTATTAGTATCCACTAATGCATCACCTGTTAAGAAAAATGTCAAATAATATTGGTACTGTTTAAAGAGTCTACTTGGAAATAAACGGCTATAAAAAGTCATCAACAAAGTACCAGTTAATATATCCTAAGTTCATGTCTTTACAGTAATATGAGCTACAGAGAGAAAGACACAGTCTTCTCAGACACTTAGAAGAATTATATCTAATAAAAAGGAATACTTCCAGAAGACATTGCTACTTGTGCGCTGTGGTAACGAGATGTGATGGTAAAGCCACATGGAGCTCCTAAGGAACCTGCAGTGGAAGTTACTTCTGTCAACTGCATCTCTTATCAGAGGCACTTGTTGAAGTGCCTAGTAAGACAACAGACCTCTAAGCAGTAGCAATCTAATTATTGTTGCCTAGCAAAAAAATGAAATGATGCTAGCAAATCCTTAAGTGAGGACAGTGGACACTGTGAGCATCACTGGAGGAGGCAGTTAACATTTCCTCCCTCTTCTTTACCTAGTTACTTTCCAACTCTCACAGAGAAATCGTGGTTATTTTTCTACAGACAATAAGAAATAATTAAACTATTGAATTATTCTGTCCAGAAGACACAATAATAAAACAGTTATTACTTAGGAAATTACTTCATTTCCTCCACTTAGCCTATTTCAATATTGCACTCAAAGCATTTTGAAAAGAAAGTAGGAGGTAAAGCAACAGGCTGATGCACATAAAATGCTGATATTTAGAAACTAAAGTACAAACATTTCGGAACACACCCATTAAAGAAACTGGCAGAAAGTTACCACATAAACTCTGAATATAGAAAAATAACATTTGCTGAGCATCTGTGTATTAGATATAGAGTGTATGAAATATGGGGTTGACGTGTGTGCTGTTTAAGTAGACAAGCACAACATTTTATTTATTGATGGCTACTAAGACTAAAAAAAATGAATAATATATTAAAAGGATTCATGTAGTTCATAATAGGAGGAATGAGTATTAGAAGGAAAAGTGGCCAAGTAAGGTAAGTTTCAGACTTGTTTTTAAACTGGGTTTACAGACTACAGTTCAAAAGCTAGAGAAGTAAACCCAACTAGCATTTCACTTCCGTGTGGCTTTCAGTATTTGCAGTTTGTGAATCACCCTGTCCTGATGTCAGTGGAAGCAAAGTTGTTCAGACTCACAAGCTATCAGTCATATATAAATTGGCTACTCTTAGTCACCCTTTGCAGACACATGTAAAGGTCTGAAGACCACAAATTAAAAACCTCTGACTGCAGTAGTATCTTTCAGAAAGTGGCCTAGGCAAGTACATGCCCCTTTTTTTCACACATTCCAGTCAACTCTTATTCAGCACAAAGCACGGCCTCATCAATAGATGCCAGGCTATTTGTCATGCTGCCCCCCACGCCACCACCTTTACTGCCTACAGAAAAGCACAGCTGAGAATCTTCTCCATTACCTGGCTCCAATGATAACAAGGTAGTCAAGTAACCGAGGGCAGCTTTTCTTTTTCTGCACCATTGTCCTTGACCCCCTCCCTATGTCATCTCAGTGAATTCCTGTTCATGGATCCAGCAGTCGGTTATCCAGTCAGCCGTGACCAAGTGCCTTGGGGAGCAATTCGCTTTGAAATGTCTGGCCAGTTCAACCTATGATCAAGAAAACCAAAAGTGTCAAAGGCACAATCAGGAATAGCAATTACATATATGTATTAATTACATTCCCCCAAAGCCTGTATTCTGGGTAGCTACGGCCATCCCCAGACCTCCCTCTCTTCACGAGTATAAATATACACTATGAGATTTACTTCCACTTCACCTTTTTTGAATTGCTCATATAAACAATGCATACGCTCAGAAAGTCCCAACTCCAAGCTGGCGCATCCTTTCTGAACCTGCACAGACATCAGCATGAGCAGCTCTCGTTAACGTGCTGGGAGAAATCTCTACCAAGGCTGGCTCTCAACATAGCAACAAGATGCGGTTTACAGAGGGAAGCTGAATTACAGTACGGGTTGCTAATGGGAAGACAGGAAATAAAGAATAAACACAGGGTTATTCTCAGCGCCAGCTGATACTTTGCTTAAGGTGGAAGTAGGAGGTGCTTTCCAGAGGACATACAGGCACCAGAAAGTGAGACTGTAGTTAGAGCAAGATGATGAAGAAAAGGCACGATCCAGAGCATGCACCACATGCAGAAACGCAGCAGGGACTGAACGAGGCATTTCCTCTCAGGTGGGACGGAATGCAAAAATATAAAAAGGAACCCAGGGTGGTTTTGTTGCTTTATTAACAAATAATAGTAATACGGGAACTGTTTACATGTAGCCACAAAAGCAAAGCAAGATGAAACACACAATAAACAAGAGGATCACAAGAATGACCACAGACAAGCAAACAAGCCTGTCACTGGCAAAGGGCTATTCATGAAATGGTTTGAGGCAAAAGTGTCGTCCAGGCAAACCCCTGGGATTCCCACAGTGCTTGGGAATGCAGCCTTAAAATGGCAGCTAAACACAACTGAAGCAAAAACTGCAACCTGAACTTTAGGTGTCTGGTAAACAATGTAGCTAAAGAAGGGGTAGTATCAAGAGAAGCCCAATTGGATGTGATCCACCTCACCCTCCCAAACCTAATGACCTCCATGGCCCCAAACGACTGCGATCCCCACCACTTTTTCCTGTGAAGATACAGAACTGCATGCTTGAGCAGAAGTGCTTCCTGTAAATGATACTAAAGTTTCTTTCACCAACTTTAGTCCATTTCCTTGATCTTGTACATCTCAGGTTGTACAGATGCTCAACCTGTACTACAAGTTAACTGAACAGCCCACTAAAAACATTAATAAAGCTATCTTATATTTAAAAAGAATGAACAGATTGTCTTTTGGCGTGTACTGATAACGAGGTTTCTATTTCGATTTATCTTTACCTCCTAAGGCTATCATAGAATACAGAGAATTATTAGTGTACTAAAACCTTTCAGTTCTGCAACATAACACTTAGGTTTTATTTGTATAAAAGTATATCAAATTTACTAACAAGCTGAAAACCTGAGTCAAATTAGGTAATTTTCTTGACGTTTCTCTCATTACTTCACAACCAAAAGCTAGGTAAAGGCACTGTAACCATCAGTATTCATAACCTCATTCAAAGCCTAGCAACACATCAGCTTTTTTTCCAGCCCTTCGTATTTCAGGCACAGTTGGGGAAGTTCATTCATTATCCCTCCAAACAGCACTAAGAATAACACGAAAAATCTGTGAATGTATAATATTTACTGAAAATGAAATGCATACTAGAAAGCATTAATTATGGAGTAAAAAAATTAAAAGAAATCTTAACACATCCCCTCCACCCCCAAATATTTTTTGAGACTTCACAGTCGGGTTTCAGTAGATCCTTAATTACAGTTGGAGTAAGGTCTGTAAATGACAGCGATATGAAACACCCTCTCTCAGCAGCAATATTTTTTATAAATTATCTTCTCTAAACAACAGACACAGGAAGCAAAGCTCCTGTTTATTCATTTTAATGGTATCGCTGAAAGCACTGAAGAATCTGTCCTGCGACAGCTCTTGATCCAACACATACTGCGAGTATCTTGGTGTACGCAAACTTGAGAGGAACAAGATGAAATTGGGATGATCATATGGTTATTTTGCCTTCAGTTTGGAAGGAAAACAGATAAAGTCATTATTCAAATAGTTTTACCCAGAAACTCACTGTTCAGTTACAGCTATGAGCACAGGAACAAGTTACCATGAGGTGCCCAAGAAGTACAACTTTGAGAAACTTTTGCTACTCAGTGGTAACCAAATTACGTTCTTCCTCTGTTACAGAGGATCCTGCCCCTCAGTGAACATGGAGTAAGTAAACTGCATTTACCATGGAGTAAAAACATCTGCAATGACAACAGATCAACTGAGAAGCTAAAAGAACAGAACCTTAGCTTACCCCTCAGTGACTGTCCATATCCTGTGCTTTTTCTTCAGTTGTGTAGCCTGGAAAACATTTCTTATGACTGCAGTTCATCAGAGCACAAAGAGGACATCTCTTTTGGAAGATGAAGTTTTGGTGAATTGGAGCAAGAGCAAGAAGAATCAGAATGAAGTTTAGGTATTTTTTGCCTTCCTTTATTCAATCTCTCCTTCACAGATTTAGTATTTAGAAGGGTGATAACAATTAAAGAGCATTAGATCAGCATTTGCTGGAACTCACCTTCCTGCTCCTGGTTGCCACTGGACACCAGGGTTAACTTGTAGAAGCCAACACGAACAGGCTCCACAGTCCTGCCTCTCTCCCTGCAGCTGCCCAAAGCTCGCTTTCAGGCCACGCTTTGTGCTGGTACAAGTGCTCATGCAGTGACATCATGAATCAGACCAGGGAACTGATAAGGACTAAAATTAACACCCTTCTTTCTTTCTTCTTCCTTTCCCATGCCACTTTAGTTTTTACTGGGTTATTTCTATGACTAGATTCACCAAGTGGCCACACAAGTGCTCGTGCAGGCACAAGGAAGAGGTAGGAGCAAGCAGCTCGGGGAACATGACCATGAACTACTACTGAGAGCTTACTTCTCTGCACGCAATGAGGAGGTGAAGCAGCTTCTTCCTCAGAAATTTGCTATCATCCTTCCTCTAGCTTTTACAAACCAAGTACATTAGAACAGAAAGAGACCAAAGATTGAAGAAGATCTCTCAGTCGCTCCTCTCATTTCTCCTCTTTCATGTTACCACTGGGACCTGAGAATATACCACTGAACTGAGAGTATCTTGGTACAGGTTTTGACACTGATGGCTTGCTCTCCCTCTCGAGCTCCTTTAACTCTAGGTTGCTTTTTCTGAACTTGTCTTCTGCAGCGTGTTCTCTTTGTACAAACATCTTGGATGCAGCCCTTTGAAGGCTGCGTTCTCAAGCAACGCTCGAGAAGAAACTGCCTGCAGCTGTGGCTCAAGGAAGGGGGAAAAAGAAGTGAAGGCCACCACAGAAGCATACTGTACAAACACATCGTGCTTCAGAGATCAGCACTGTGTAAGTAAGCACTCAGAGGGATGGTGAAGAGGTTGGTGAGAATGAGCACTACCCACGCACCACAGCAGCTATCAGCAGCCCTCGTGAACTGGTACAAACTGACACAGTAGCCCAGACACAAAGACAGAGGCCACAGCCAGCACTAACCTATGGTTTTCCACTAACTGAGACAAAAAGTGTTCAAAACAACACTTCTATTATTGGCACTACACTACTCTTCAAAATTCCCCAAACACCCACGTTTTGGTTGTAGCAGAACTTCTACAGGACAAGCTGTGTGGTATCCTGCAAGCTGAAGTCCTCCCAGAAATAAAAATCTCTGTAAACACAGCAGGGAAAGCACCACACCACAGGATGGATATAGTAACATGACAGAACTGCAGAAGACTCTTTATCAGTTTAGAGTCATCCGTGTCAGACCGATACCCCAGCACTAGTCCCCTGGGAGACATGAACAGTGCGGCGCCTGTCTCATCCACACCTCGAAGTCTCCAGCCTTTGCTAAAATGTCTTTTCTTTCTAGATGCAAAGCTAGAGGAACAAAGTCATTCAGTCAAAGAATAACCTGAACTCCAGCTTTGACAGACCAGTCTTACACCCACCTATATGACAGTCAGCATGCATTTAAAACAACTCGTTTGCTCAAAAGAATGATACGAAGACAGCAGAAGATTATTTTCCAACAGGCAGATGCTAAGCCCTCCTGCGTGGTGCTTCCTCACCAGTTTAGGATGGCAGCAGAATGAGGTCTGTCCTTCCTTTATCTCTGGCTTTTATCTGACACAAGAAACATACTACTCAATTACAAGTGAATGGATCTTAGAATATAAATCGGGGTCAGACAATTCAATTTAGTAACTGCATAAGTAAAGAGCATACAGTGGGGCATTAATATCTAAGAGAAAAAGGAGGAAGCTCATGAAGAAGACAGCAAGAATTACAGGACAGAAGCCATACGAATTCTGATTCATTGAAACCTCATCTTGCAAAAGACCAGATTTCCAACCATGTCCAGAAGGAACAATTTTCAGTTCTAAAATATCATTGGAACATCTTGAATTTCTATTTATATTCAGCCAAGACAGTGTGTACTCAGCTCAGATCTATAGCCAACCTTACTGCGTTGTTTACTGAGAAATCAAGACATTACATATGAATCGAACTAAACTGAAAGCTGAAGCAAACACAGATATGGCCAGGAGTTTCAATGCCCACTTTTTGGTTGACTTATGTTTCATTTTCTCATGTTACACACCGTGAGTACACTGAGAGAGCTACTTCCAGCCATGACCTGTGTTTTAGCATCTACTACTTGTGCTTGTATTAAGCTTTTAAAGAAACAGACAAGCAGTCCCCGTTTCATATTAGCCATTTTATACCTTTGCTGCTTAACAGCTATATTAAACACTGCTGTAGTTTTATGCTTAAAAATATGCAACATCCTTAGGAAGCCCATTGTGCTGTTTCTCCCCTATCCAGGCACTATGGCGGCTCCACGAGCACAACGAACACAGACAGGAGTGCATGTGGGTTGAGAACACCCCCTCCTCCTGAGCCTGATGGAAGAGCTTGACAGAAGATTGAACAATATCTGAAGTCAGACCTGGATGGACTTGCTATACTGGTGCAGCTGCTTCGCTTGTGTTACCATCCACCTTGCCAAGAAAGCAGTGCGTGCCAATGCTGTGACTCCTGAACAGATACTAGCACTGACACAACTTGAGGGGAAAAAAAAAAAAAAAAGGTATTTTCAAAGCATTCCAGACATACCTAAAGCAGACAACGGTATATTTATCTAGCATAGGTAGCCTACAATGTAGGTGTGGCTCCATGAAACGCAGTAGTTCCAAGTATAAGAACCCCAGCAGAGAACGGGGCTGCAGGGCGGTTCTGAAAGCATCCTCCCCGGAGCACCGGCGTTGCGTGGGTTAGTAAGAGCTCTTACAGATGAAACAGCAGATGAATCCCAACTGCTTCCACTTCTCATATGTACATAAAAGGTTGAGAAAAAGGACGTGCCAAGCTAGACTAAAGAAAATTATAGAATGAAGTGTGAAAACGGTTTTTGGTGGTACAAAAAGATGTCCTTAGAAGCCCTTCTGATGAATGTGAGTAACCCAAAGACCTCTTCCTTTCCTCCTACCGAAGGATGATATTACCTCACTGTGTTCCGCGAACATGCCTGACGCTACTGACACAGCCAAACATCTTCAGCCTGCACATCGGTTTCCGGCAAAATGGAGGTAGCTTGCATAGCCAAAAATAGGCTTAACGTGACCAGAACTGCTTCACAAGCAGAAGCATCACACGGCACAGCCGGGAGCCTTTTTACAGCACCACAAGACTGAAGCTAGGCTGGTTCAGGTTCTCAGTTGCCATAGTAACAGATTTCGGTGTCCTTTTCATATGCTGGCCCTCCAGCTGCTTCCCTCCTCGCTTCCCCCCGCTTCGGCCAAATGTCTGTGCAAAGCAGCCTGCTGCCGGACATGCGAGACCACGCAGCCGCCACATATGCACGAGCTGTAAGAACAGAGCCACGGGTAATCTGATTCAGATCAATCTCCATAGCAACCCAGCCTTCAGTCCCCAGATCCTGGCTGCTGGCCCTATTTATAGAGCAGCGGCCGCGCTCCACCGCCACGGCTCCCGATGCTGCTGCTGCCACCGGCAGCACCACGCCTTGGCCTGGCACAAGAAGCGCCTGGGGGTACCCTCAGACGTACCCCAGCAGCCGCAGGCCCCTGAGCTGGATGGCAGACTGGTGTCTGCAACGCATTAAGAGCCTCCCAGGCGGTAAGGTTCTCCGTGTGCGTGAGCACGGAGCATCAGCAGTGGTTACTGCTCACCAAACGTGAGGCCCTATCGCGGCTGATGAAATCCTCTCGTCTAGGTACGCACACGATGCTGCCCCAGATGTCTGCTGCCGCCGGTTCCTTATTCGTGTGCAGAACGGACGTGCAAAGCCTGCTAGCACGACCGGGCAATCCTAACGGGAACTTGCAGGCGGCAGAAAACACAAAGGAGTTGTCCCAGCGGTCCCTGTCCCAGAGGCACAGCTGTGCCCAGCGGCAGGTATTTGAAAGGCATGGGGCTCAGGTGTCCAACTGCTGTTTCCAAGAAGAAAAAAGAAGGAAAGAAAATCCAAGACCAAGGTCTTGCATTAGCCATGAGAGACAAGAAGGTAAGGATGAGCGGCATGCAAACACTGTGATCCATTTTATTCTACTGCACTCTTGGGGAAAAGCATCGATGATATGCTAATGCGGGAGAAGCACATACTTTTACATTTCTCCAGCTGGTGACAGAAAGGAAATGTCCGATTTTAGCACCAGCCCTGCCTGCATTTTTAGCACTTCAGTTTAGGTTACAGCCCCTATTCGCTTCCCCTCCCTTGCTGCCTGAAACAACCCTTTCATACCCGCCCCGCAGATCACGACTAACCGTCCTTGTGCAGAACAGAAATTCTGGCATAAAAACACTCTCTTAACCTGGCCAGCCCTCTGTACAACAGCACCATCACAAAATACAAGAGCCGCCCCCGTTATTTCTACCTTCAGCCTTTTATCAGTCCTCAAGTCTCCACTAGCATCCACTCATACACTTTGCACGAACTAAAAAAAAATAAAAAATAGAAAAAGCCAA
Source organism: Anser anser (assembly GCF_964211835.1). Taxonomy (NCBI): domain Eukaryota; kingdom Metazoa; phylum Chordata; class Aves; order Anseriformes; family Anatidae; genus Anser; species Anser anser. The sequence continues at coordinate 13,006,376 of NC_139725.1, read as the reverse complement.
CCGAAAACTACAGAACGCCCCTTAACTAAATTGGCTTCACCTTCTGCAGCCACTACGGGATTCCCATTCTTTTCCAAACTGGAATTGCTTCCAGCTTGAGTTTTGAGCTGGGAAACCTCCTCAGGGCACTGGAAGCGGTCCAGACCCCCGCCCGCCCTCGCCCCTCCATCCAGCTCAGCGCGTGACAAGCCGGCCACGGTTCCCGTAACGCGGCCACCTGCAGGTTTTTTCCAAAAGCCAAACACTGCAAACGCAGAGCCATAAAAAATTAACCAGAAGACAACAAAGCACACGGCATCTGAATTGAGGAAACTGCTGGACACGACTGCAGCCGCTAAATTATTCAGAGTCTCGCCCTTGCCCCAGGGCCTCCCCCAGGCATGGGAAGCAGCGCTGGGAGCGCCCAGAAGAGCCTCCTGCAAGGGGCAGCAGAGACCCGGGGCCAGAAGGAGCGAGGAGCACACCAGCATGCAGGGTTCGAGCTGCGACACTACCCACTGAACAGGTGACATCTCTGGTGACGCCGCCACCAGCAGGCACGGGAATTCAGCTCTTTCCTGGACATGGGCCATGCTGGCACAAATGATGGGTGCCCTCAGATCCTGACCATAAATTCAAGGCAGAAAGGGGGCAAACTCAAAACCAGCACAGAAGCACTGAAACGTTGCTCAGGATAATGAGAACTGGAAAATAAGCAGAAGCATTTGAAATGATTTAGTTACTCAGCTGCTCTCAGAGCCACAGAAGTGGCGCCCAGAAGCTGCTGTTTCTTCCGTCTTATCTGAGAAACACTCAGTCTGTCTCCCTCCATGTGCCACCTACCTTAATTACTCCTTCCGCCTACGTGCCTTCCCCTCCTTTTCATAAACACTGGGACAGAGCTAAAATTCCTACTCTAAACTGATCCTACTATTAATCTGCGTGACAAACGACAGTACCAGCTGGTCAAAACTGCAGGGAAAGCAAAGAGAAAAGCCCACTCCCTCCCCGCCAGAGCTGTGGCAGGTGGGAACCACAACGCCTGTGGGCTGCATTTAACGACAGACACGAGACCAAAGGGAGAAACGAGATGGTGTGGAGGACAGAAGACAAACGCCCCAAGCACCAGCCCCAGCAGAGCAGGGTTTAACCACTATCAAGCGGAAACAGATATAGATGCCGCGGCAGAGCGGCTCGGTGTTCTTGTGTGAAGCAATTCTGGAGTATCGTTATCACCAAACCCCCTCCTCCCCTCCTGCTATCTGATGAGCTGCACCAAGGCAAAGGAGGCAGAGCTTCCCATCCCGTGCCACAGGAGCCCTTCTGGAGCAAGTAGCACGGAGCCCGGCAAGCAGAGATGTGGGGGAGCTCGTGTCAAAGCTGCGCGTAAGGTGGAGAACGGCCACTTGACACCAGCAGTGGGAAATTCAGCTAAACGGGAACTAAAGACTACATTTCAGACTAAAATTCAGACTAAAAGGGAAGCAGGATGCTACGCTGTTGCTGAACTCACAGACACAACAAAGAAAGTGCAGAGATTAAGAGAAAATCATAAGGCTCTGCTCATAAGACATCGCACAGTTCTGGAGGCCACCAGGAAAGATACCATCAGCCCAGATATCTTTGTCCCATGTGTAATAAAAACAAGGTTGATTTCCTGATTGTCACAAATACCGCTGAGAGCAAGCGTTCAGAAATTAAGTCTTAAACAAACCAGAAAAGATAGATCGTGACAAACAGCACAGGACAGATCCAAGGCTAGGTGACGACCAGCTCTTTTTTGGGGACTGCCCCAGCTGTGAACATTGAAGGCTGTGGAAGAGATGGAAAACCACAACACTTTGTTCCTCCCTACTACACTGATGTGTTATTTCTCATGCTGACGTGGAAAAACACCAGCCTCTCACTTGACACAGCATCTCACAACCCACTGGCCTCTGGGCCCCAAAAGGGAGCCACCCCATTTGGGTGCCCTCAGCTACAAGGAAACGTCGAGCTCCTGGCAGTATGTGGGTCATGTCTGCAGTGCTGCGGGGTTTGCGGGTTTAATAGCTATTCTAGTTCCAAGAAACAAATCCGGAGCACATTTCTCGATTATCAACAGTAATTTTCACGTGGTCATGACAGATTTAAAGGCCTCCAGTGACAGAGAACCTAATCTCTCTAAAATTAGTTTCTATCTCAGACAGCAGAGCACACACAGGCTGAACTGCACAGGGCCAGTTACAGACAGCAGCAACTTTGAGCAGCAGGTCATCATAACAGGTTTTCACAGCTCCTGAGGTACAGAAGGAAAAGCCACAAACCCTTCCAGGATCAAACAAATACCACAATTACTCCACCGATTAGCAGATTATCCCATTAAAAACGCTCCCTTCCAACCACTGCCTCACACTACTTATTTTTATTTCACTTCTCTTGGTAGGTCGCTGACGATGCTTTTCCTTCACTAGAATTTATACCTTGAGGTAGACGGAGATTGTTTAAGCAGTGGAAATGACATTAATCTTACATATTAAGATTTCATTCCTGTTTCTAAATGCTTTCTTACACATTAAGATCGCATTCTGGTTGCTAAACCCTTTCCTCGTTCCTGCAAATCCCCACGCAGGAGTTGCAGTCTTTATTTCCTACCTTTGCGTTGAATAATGATGTCAAAGCCCTTCTGCTAAGGGGCTGCTCGGAAACATAACGCAGTACATCTTAAACGTCACCACAGCAAGGCCAGAGGACATCAAGAGGAATTAATCCAGGCTCTAACATATGCACGGCGGAAAGTAACGCTCGGCTCTGTACCTAGCTGTGGCAGAAAAGTGTCAGCTTCCATCTTGTGGGCAGGTTGACACTACCCACCTAGTTAAAACACCACAGCATGTAACGACAACATGACTAAATGTAATGTCAGATGACTAAATTTGCATCATTCGCTATCCGTTCTCAGGCACTAAATCTCAAACAGTATTATTCCCCCCAAAAGAAAGTAATTTCTCTAACAGATTTTTTTTCTTCGATTTCTCCCCAGACATATTAGCTCAAGTGCTGTACATTAAGAACTATGAGGAGATTTCTTCTCTCTGAATTCCACAGTACTTATGAAAATTTCTGGTATTAAACTAGAAAGTCACAAATACTTGGTTTTTCATCTGACTCATTGCATTAAACAGACCAGACTGAATATATTTGCAGAGGTATTTTCTAACACATCCCATCACACCCAACTTGATGATTCAGTAAGGTGAGAGGCAATGAGCTATAAATTAGGAGCCTCTGTACCCCTCTCCACAAGCCAGATCAAATCAAAGCCAATGTTAACTCAATGCTGACATTCTATAATGCCAAAAGCTACTGTGGCTAGATGGGCAAGGCTCACCATTAAATGTCTCTGAAGCTTCTATTTTTCATCTCCAACAACCTTCTGAAGCAGACTTAACTTGGACTTCATCATAGACACAGCCTGTCTGCTTGCAAAGGAATTACAGAACGGTACCAAGGTTGAAGAAGAGGTTTACCCAGTAGAATATCTACCTACGTTTCTTCTATAAAAGCTTTAAACTAGAGGACCTATCTTTCTGCCACTTGCTACACAGCCTTTAGTTCACCGCCATTCCTAATTTTACCATGTAACGCATGCATCATCAAAACATATCTTGGCCATGTTACGCATCTTGTATAGAAAACATTCTTTCAGCGGGGATATGATTTCCCTTTTCCTTTTTGTCCATCCAGTAAAACTAGAACTGCTTTAAAAGTAGTAACAGTATGGAGAGCCATGCAAACTCACAGCTTGAAAGAGGAAGACGTTAATTCGATAAAATTGCAAACAGCCAGACTTTCAATACATCCATAGCACTGCTAGAGAGGTGTGTACAAGATCTGCTCGTGCAGACAAGACTGTGTTATTTTCCAAACAAAAGCATGTTAGAGACTTTCTGATGATTTTCCATTTTATTAAGCACACAGTAAGATGCGTAAGGAGCATGTAATTTATTGTAGGGTGTATTAAACTGGGTCCAAAAGCTATAAAATTTCTAACAATACAACTGTAAAGCGAAAGGACAATTTCATAGCTGGAATGATCGATCAGTTCCAGAATTACGCAACATGCTATCAGATGATGACACGATCAGATCTTGCAAAAACTGCATTTTCACTACGCTGGTTGTCTTGGACGCTCTCTCTGATGTGTCAGTGCTGCAGATTTTCATTAGTGCTGAAAACAGCGAGTACTTCTTGTGCCTGCCCAAAATAGTTCCCAAGGTTCAAGCAGCATAAAGGCCGAAAATGGAGACGCCTCCCAAACAATCTGTGTTTGGATGACATTGGTTCGGTTATGTGACCCTCAGGACACCACAACACATCTTCCCTCCCTCGCTCCTGCCCGGCAGTAGCAAGCTTTTTGCAGATAAGCGATGCTGCAAGGAGCAGACCAAGGACACTCGAGAGCACGCCAACGGAGAGGCTGACCCCGGGCTGCGCTGAGCGTGGAGAAAATGGCTGGCCTGCCTCAGGAGAGCACCGCGTACGGCCAGGTTCACAGCTCTAGCCCACCTCCCCGCGATGGGGATCCACAGCGTACGCTGCTCGGCGTGGGCGCAAGGACAGCGTGGTACATGGGGGGAAAGGGAGAGGAGACGGAGAATGAATCACTTTCCCCCAGCGCTTATCGTTTCTCCAAGCGCTTCGTTATCGTGACTCCACACAAACAGTAACGTAGCGCGAGCTTTTTCCCTTGCTCTGCCTGACGAGGCGAGCCACACCGTAAATTGGCGACGGCCATTTCCAAGCGGAAAACGCTCCGATTAGACGTTATTTCAGCAAAAATTACCTAACGCCAAGTGGATTTCCTACCCCATTGTCTTGAGACATAGCAGGATCCGCTGCCCGCAAGCCGAGGGGAAGAAGCGCCTTTCCAGTCACGTTACTGCAGCAATTTCTTCCTCAGCGCCTCCCTCCCACCTGCCCCGGGCGCCCTGCCCCTTCCCTCCGGCCGGGAACGACCAACACCCGCTGCCGACACCGGCTCGGGCCGTGAGGGGAGGCCGGCGGCTCCCGCGGGGCCACGGAGCCCCGAGCAGCCCCTGGGCGCCGCGCCGAGATCACCTCACGCGGCACCTCACGGCCCCCGCCCGGCCGCGCCGCGCCGCCCGCGCTCACCTGCGCCGCCACAGCCACGGCCGCCGCCGCCGCCCCCCGGCCGCTCTGCGCCGCCCGGGCAGTTCCGCATCGAGCGCCGGGAGCCGCGGGGAGGGAGGGAGGGAGCGAGGGGCGGAGCGAGCCCCACACCGGCCGCGGGGGGGCGGCAGGTGCCTCCCGCAGGAGGGCGCAGCCGCGGAGCGCTGTGGGGAAGGCGGCGGGGCGGAGCGCGGGAAGGGGGCTGAGGGGAGGCCTTAGGGGCGAGCGCTGAGCGGTTCTGGGGGAGCAAGCCCCCAAAATGCCGCTCCTATCGTCCCTAGTGGCAGCCCCCAGGTGAAAGCTCGTAGCAAGCGAGGCCCGGGCCTGCCGGCCTCACGGGGCTGTGACGAGCTCGAAGTGGGGCTTTAGGGACTTCTTCACAGCGTTCATATGCTGCACAACCGCCTCCCTTGACTAACAGCGTATTACTAAAATCCTAAACATAAGCACTACCACCACTGGCATCCCACTGGTTTAAAAAAATACAATAAAGTGCAAAATGGTTAAAAACACAAAAACTTTTTTTTTTTTTCTTAAACAGAGCACAAAACATCTGTGGTCTTCCCCTCATAGAGGAATTGGGATTTCAGAAATTGGCCTGTCTTCTCCTGCTGCCCCCATCCATTTGAGCCAGCTGTGCAAACACGGCTGCTTCCTTCCTCCCTTCCATCCCTCCCCACCACACACCAGTGGCACTTCCAGCACCCTCCAACTTCTCCAGCTGCCAAATTAACAAAGCGAATTTGAAACAGGTTGGGGACAGAGACTGAGAGCAGTAGGTAGCATTCGGCAAATATTAAAGCACCACTGAGCTCAAGGCAAGTTTTCCCCTCACACTTGCTTATTTAACCTCCTTGGGCTAATGTGGGAAGTGGCTATAAAACTAGAAACCAATTCTGTTCTCATTTGCACTAAGAAAAATAAAGAATGTAAACTAAGGACTTACCTTTGCTTACAGGATCTTGCACAAAAGGATAGAGAAGCCAGAGCCAAGGAAATTCACTGTTTTCACAGCTGCCATCAACAGCAGCGTTATCGGTTGTAACTTGAAAATCCTTCATGCTTATATGCAGCTTTTATCTTCAAATTAATAAAAAATGAGATGGCAGATAGCTGCTCAAGCTGCAGCTTCAAAGCAGCGCCTGTTACCGGGCAGCAGCTTCATTGCCATTGCCTCTTCTGGCTGTTGACAGCCTCGTTTGTCAGCAAATCCTTGCAGCAGGGCCCAGCTGTCTCATCCATGCAGGGCTGGCTTGACCTCTTGAGGTCTGCTCACTATGCCCCACCTCACACCCTGCTGTCTCCTGTGGCTAGTTAATAGATAGGACCTATATTTCAATTTTGTTGAGCCAGGCTATGCAGAAAGTGGAGTGGAGCATGCAGAATAAGAGGCTTAAATTCCGAGTGTAGCTCACAAATTAAGGTAAAATATGTATGGATAATCAATAGTCCTCACAACATGTGCTTAAAGTCACTCATTTGCCAGCTACAGCATAAAGAAGGGTACATTGCGGGCTAAAATCTCACGCTAGAGGTTAAAGGAAACTGCCTGGGTTTGCACTGTTATTTTTGTTTTGCTACTTCCTGCTTCTCCCCAACCTATATTCTCACTTTCTTATTAGCTTGGAGTTTGTTACATCAAAAACGTTCCACCTTCCTCCAGTCTAATAAAAGGAACAACAGAGAACGCCAAAATCCTGTATTAGGCTTTATTCTTTTATATAAACATTAACATTTCTCAAACAGATTAGTTAAAAATACAGATTTTAACAAGATTTTTTGCAATTGCAATGAGTTATAAAAAACAACAGATTATTTTACAGATTGTTACAAGTGCTTTACAAAGGTGCAGAGTGAAGGCCAGTGGCAGGGGACCAACCTCAAGTGCAAAATGGACACGATACCCTCACCACGGGCATAGCGCTCAGATACACAGCCAAAAAACAAACAAACAAACAAAAAACAACGAGCCATTGTGAACCTAGGCTCTTGGGATGCTCACCGGGCAAGCAAACAGACCCCTATGACAGAGAAGGCTCATGAGACTAAGCTACCAGGATACTTCAGGTTACATCTCTGAGATCTGCCATAAGATGTTATTTCTTGGAAAATACGGAACAGATTTTGGAACAGTATTTTTCTCTTCTGTCAGACAAAATATTGCTGTAAATCCTAGAATACTTGAGGATGTGGATACTTAAGAATGTAGGGCATAAATCCAGCGTGGATCTCACTGTGCCCAAAGCGAAAAAAGATACAAGACCCAAGCGTCCTTCTAAAGCAGTTGGCACTCCTCACACAAAAGGAACCTCCATATCCCACGAGAATCACTAGAACCTTGAGCAAGTACCTTGGAAAGACTTTGGCATAAGGAAGAAGATGCAAGCGGATCTGGTTACACTCAATATTCCTGCAACCCGCGATCTGAGAGTTGTGCAGCCCATAGCTTACGCAATGCCCACATATTCCACTAAATGCAGCATGTCCTCTTCTCCTTGGCAAACACATCTTCACACTCACCTTGGAACACATGCCACATGCTCCAAATTCTTGGAAGTTTTTGAGATCCTTCCACCACACCTACCGTGTCTAGGTACCAGTCCTTCCCACCTTCCTCTCTTCTCTTCCACCCCTAAAGATAAAAATCTATGCCCTGATTTGTTTTGAACTAAAGTTTTCCACGTATTAGCAAATCACAGGTAAAGTGAACTGTCTGAGAACCATCGTGAGATAAAATTGTGATATATTACATTAAAAAAGTCCACTGCTTTATGCCTGATGTCTTCCTGATGTACAAATGTTCCCTACCCAGAGGACCTCCCTGTTAGACAAAGGGCATTACACATTAGAGGAATCTTCTTTCCAAAGAAGGGTCAGAGTGAAAGGGCAGCTCTAGAGATGAAGTCTCATAATAAAGAAATAACAGCTACTTCTCTTGGAATCTTTGTAAAGGGCAGTACGTACAAGAGATTTTATTTATCGGAAACCCAGTGAAACCCCTAGAACATCCACATTGACTTCCCTGAGCTCCTCAGATCCAGGTACACTGGGGACCCTGCAGAAGCCTTTTGAGCTGGGTTACTCTCAATAGAGATGGTTTGGCAAGTTCCTGCAAATTCATTTTCATAATCAACAAGAGAGGAAAGGATCAATGGGCCAATCCCCAGGACATGCTTAGAAAAGAGAAAGAGACTCTGAAGAAAGAGGTGTATGTGCGTGGGGAGGGTCTTCATTTCTACCGTTTTCAGATGTTTCATGCTACTCATTTGGGGCGTGGGCACTACATCAAAACCAACCCCCCCCATCTGATCTACCCCAGCTGCCTCCTGCATAATCTCGTGATAACACTGAAACCCCAGGCTCATCACTCCCTGCACCGCCTAGCCCAGAGTTCAGTGCTTTGGAGAGGGGAGGCTGGCTTCTTGTTAGCAAAGGCTGGGACATGGCGTTATGTCGGCATGTCAGTGCCCTGGGAGCATGCAGTCACTCATGCACATCCCAGATTTCTGAGAGCAGGGGAGGGAGTTTCTTGTCCTGCAGCCGAAGGGCAAACACCTGTTCAGAGTGGACGTTACTTAGTGTCCGAAGACTGACCAGCTTCATTAACATCCGTGGAAACATCAGGTGGTCCTGCAGGGTCAGATGAATTGGCAGCTGTTAGTAAATACAGACTAAAACTTTAAAAAGAAAAAAACAGATGACGCATTGTAAGCACAATCCCCATTTCCTCCAGAACTGGCATCCTCCAGCATGCGGCAGTATAGGGGAACACAAATACTACACCGTGTCCCAAAACACGCTTGCTAACTATGGAACATGATACAGGACAGCAGGCTATGACAGCTCACAAATCCTCCATTTACAGCTGCCACCATACAGCCACAGAAGGGAACAGCATGAGAGTACAGGCAGTAATAGATCTGTTACAGACATTATTGCAGGGACTGTGCCTGCATAAACACACAATCAGTTTGCATCATCACCAAGGACGTTGGTCAGACACTTACATTTGGTCTGTTGATGCAAATGTAAGAATGAAGGGCTTCCACATAGGTGTGCTGCAGTCTCTCCACCAGGGACTGGTCCTGCACATTCGGTCGGTCTGCCAAAAAGCAAGTTAGAAGTAAGCAGGTTGCTAGAGGAAGCATCACTGGACTTGACCCTAACTGCAGTATGGTTTCTCCCCAAAACCTCATCGAGAATTCACCCAGCACAGCCGGGAGTCATCCATGACTGCAGCAGCTATGCCAGTTTTCTGTTACTGTTCTTTCTCAATCATATCTAATGCACATGGGGAGTCAGATCTGACTCCTATAGAGGTGGAAGGTTACAGAGACCAAACACCACTAAATAGATGTGTTTGGCATCACGTTCCTGTCCCAGTGAAGTTGAGAAGCTGCCGTTATTCAGAAGAGAATGGGAAAGTTTCTCCAGCAGCTGAGAAAGTCCGATAACAGGAACAAAGACATAATTTTGATCTTACAGGTTACAAAACAGAAAACAGAAGCAAAGAGTAGAGGTGATTTCTTTGCAGAGCCCTTTCCTGACCGAGAGCTATAGTGGTCTCTCATCAAGAGCATCTTTACTTGACCACTAGATGTCGCTCACGCAGTGCGACCTGCCTCAAGCCAGAGACGTGCCAAGCACGTTAAGGGGACAGTAAAATAGCAATTTCTAAATGAGGAAGATTAATATTGGCTGATTTTGCTATACACTTTTTCATCAGCAGGGAATCTGATTTTGTCTGGAGGTAGCACTGGAAGATTCAGCGTATAATAAATACTGTAAACAGAAATAACACTCTCCTTTATCACAAGACCCTCTATTACTCCTCTGCTGCTCATTACCTTCCTTAATTCTATTTTGTTTACCCTGCAACTCAGTGCTGCAGGCTTTCAGACCTGCCTGGCGTTTTACCTGCAGAGAAAATGTTGATGGCGATTAAAAGTGCATATTCAGCATCGTTGAGTTGTAGCTCATTCATTCCCTTTGAGAATTCAAAGATGGGGTTAATGAACTCAAACTGCAGACCTACAACAAAAAGAAGAGGGTAAGTGTCAACAATGGCAATAGTCTCCTTTATCTCCCTCCCTCTCACAGGATAAGCTGTCAGAAACACACTCAGTATGCCAGGGAGCAGGGAAGGCAGGTAGGCAGGCAAATACCCTTATATTGTATCCCAAGTGTGGTTGAAACCGCCCTTCACATTGTACCACCAGTGGTGAACACCAACAACAGCAGGTGAGGAGTCAGGCCCTAACCTTAACTTCTGGGTTTCCTTGAGCCTTACATGTCCCTCAACACGTTAGTAGGCAATATCTAAAGGAACACGTCATCAGTTCTCAGGTAAGTCTGTCACAAAGTCAGAAACCCACAATTACAAAATCTACACATTCCACTCTCACACCACCATCTCCTTCAAGCCTGGCAGCCCTCCTGCTTCCAAAGAAGCTTTTATCCCATGGTGCTGATTCATCTGTAGTCGGTCTGAGCAAAAAAAAAAAATACAGTTCCAAGAGGTCTGAACTACTTCAATTCATTTCAAAGCTGAGAGACATGAGAAAGAGCCTGACCTATGCTTCCTATCACCTTGCTCCATCCCTGAAAGCGTTCAAGGCCAGGTTGGACGGAGCTTTGAACAGCCTGGTCTAGCAGAAGATTTCCCTGCCCACGGCAGAGGGGTTGGAACCAGATGATCTTTAAGGTCTCTTAAACCCAACCCAAACCATTCTACAATTTTTCAATAAACACAGCCTGGCAGAATTGCAATGATACTTATTCTGTCACAACATGGAGGACACCGTCACATCAGGTCTCCATGTGCTATGTGCTACACAAACATGCTGAAAACTTAGATGCTATTTTGGGGGAAAGGCTTTAAGTTTCTCATTTCCTGTAGTACACCTGCATCATAGAAGGAAGAGCAAGGTGGAGGGAACCTCTCTGGCTGTCTGCTTTTTGCCTTCCTATTAATCTGAAGAAAAGGCTAACAGGGAGAGCATCAAGGAACGAAAGTGTTTATTAAAACCTGAAAAAAAAGAAACCAAGTTCAGTTCCCTACAGTTTTGAACCCTTGTTATGAGAAAGAGCATCACAATTTCAAAGTGAAGTTAAGTGGCATGCTGAGGAGGTAAGCTCCTAGAAGGCCATCAGTGGCCTGGAGGGCTGGAGCACCCTGAACTTGGCCCATGCCAGGTACAAAGAATCCATGGTTTGCAATGAGCCTTTGAGTCATGCAATGCAAGCATCACCTGCTAGGGGAAGAAGACGAGAAGTGGAGGAGAGAAGGAAGAATAGCACGTACCTTAAAAGCCACCCTACAATTCAATTACCAGTGAGCAAGACCAAAGACGGTTCTAAACAGAAACCATGACAGTAAGACTTAAAGGGCTGAGGCCTAATTCTTCTAGACTAGTCCTTACATATACTGACATTGCAAGAGAACTTGGACAACCTGACACTGCTCCTCTATTTCATATGGTCTCTCGGAAAACCATGTGCATGGTAAGGCTTGGAAAACCTTAACAAGCAAGAGTCGTATCAATGGGTGAGATTAAACTGCTGAGAAGGGCCACTATCAGGAATTCCTGGCTATACAAGGATGGGAAAGTAATAAAGGACATCTTGAATATAAAACGTTAAATAGCTACACAAGAAACCCCCAAAATCACATGAAGAACAGCCAAAACGTCCTTTTCAGAAATGCTGAAGATATGCACTTCCTTTCACTTAATTTGAAATTACAAATGCTCAATGCTCCTGGAAAAACACAATTCAGAAGTCATGTCACCACTGATCATCATATACCAAGCCAGTGACATGTCTGCAGCGTTCTGCAGGGATCTTCAACACACATTACAGACTTCGTATCAACTTGAACATACTAACGCTAATGTCATCACTCAAAGCAAGCATCTACATTACCAAGTGATACAGTGCAAAGGGGAAAAGACTGGGGTTTGATTTGCTGTGATCTGATAGAGCCCTAAGAACACATCCATGTCAGCTCTTTACCAGTAAGGACATTCACACCAGCTGCCAGCCCTAGGTACACGCCACCCTCACACAGTGAGCTAAGGGGAGCATCCACACCAGAAGTGGGGTACCCCAGAAAGTGAACTCAACCTTGGTTCCCCCAGCAACCAGGGCTAAGCTCGAGTGCATGCTGCAAGACTGCAGACATCCACACAGCAAGACTGTCACGCTGTGTCCAAATTTTCCAAAGCAAGTTCACACCTAAAAAAAAAAGACATTAACTGAAGCAATATCACACGCTAAAAGCAAAGAACATTTGCGAGGTCATTGGTCTCGTCCTGTTCTAAACTCCTCACCTAAGTTCAAGGTACCAGATACCATTTCCACCAGTTCATATTAAAAAAGGAAAAGATGAAACAACACAAGACTGAGAAGGAAGAAACACCTGTCTAATGCACCACCTGCTTTGGCGAAGTCATCCCGATTATAGCTCAGGTCCTTAAGAAAAGTGATGCTCTCAATCTCTGGATTGTAGCGTCGAGATGTCTCCAATAACATCACCTGAAACCAGAGACCAGGGATAGATATACTTGACTTGAATACAAGAAAGAACATTGCAACATTGATAATTTATTGAGGGTTAGAGCACCACCAAAGGAAAATACATATATATATATATATATATATATATCAAGTATGCTTCTCTCAGAGCGCTTCAAAATTCCAATGTAAATTCTGCTGCATCCTTTGCACTGTTTCCTTCTGGGAAGGAAATACCTGCTTTCCACTACCAAGGCTCTTGCCTCATTCTCCTCCATGGCCCTTTGCCAGGAGAGCCTGGCAGTGCAGTAACAGCCCCATAGCTGTTACATAGGTCTTTCAGCCTGCCATCCCAGAAAAAGGGGTGTAAAACCAGCTCTGCAGGTGGGTGCTCCAAACTCTTTCTTCTCTGCTACTATGCACTGTGGTGGAGCCAAACTCTCACCTCTATGGTAGATGTCTTCAATAAAGCAATCTGATCTTCCCTGGTGAGCTCCAGGAAGCCGGGTAGTTGCTTGGCAAAGTCCACAATCTCTTGCACAGAGATAATCGCAAGTTCTGTAAAGTGAGCAAAACGCTGCTGCCTCGCTTCACGGTTATTAGGGTCAGGAACTTGGGGCCACGGCTGTGGGGATGGAAAGAGACAGTGTGTATATGTGAAAGATGGAGAGAGAGCAGAAGGATGAGAAGATAAAGTGAACAGAGAAAGAAAGACACACTGGACTATTAGCCTTTGCTATTCACAGAATGTTAGCCCACAGATACAATGCCTCAAACATTTCCATTCCCTCAAATGCTTCACCCACAACCTCAACTCCCCACACTTCCACTTTTCCTTATCATGGTTCCACTAGTAAGAGTTATTACCGTCACTTTGAGCCTGTCCGTGAACGAGCGCTGGTTGCACTGCTGCTGAGCGGCGACAAGCTTTTCTATCATGCTTAACTGTTCAGGCGTTAGTTTGTGGGAAGGGCTTGGTGGATGTGGAGGGTTTGGACGCACCACAACTGTCCGAGCCTGATCGTCCTCCTGTTTCTTCAGCTTCTTCAGCCGGATTTGCTCTTCGGACAGAACATCTAAAATAGAAGTAGCCAGAGATCAACCTTGACATGGGGGAACACCGGAAACTGCACAAACACAGGGTAGCATGCTGTGGATGGAGAAGCAGAGATTACAGCTGCTTGCATCTGGCTTATCGGAGTGTACATAATATAGACAGCAGACAGTGATACTTATAATTTTTCTCCCTCTTTTTTCTGCTTTAAGTTGTTCCATTGCCTTTCTTTTAATCACACTGTACTGCAAAACGTTCACAAAGGACAGTGAACACATGAAGCTCCCTTCGTGCTGCCCTGCAGATGTCAGAAACACATCAGTGGCTTTTCCCCTTGAGCGATTCCCCAGAATATCGTATTGTAACATATTCCAAGAGGTGATTTCTCCACATCATGATGTGTCCATTATATTTTTATATTATCCTGTTGTTTTGTCTTTTTCTGACATTGCTAAATTAAGAGTTTGTGGCATTTCATCTTCCTCTTAAGAGGTCAAAGTCAGTACCGGATGGAGCTCGAGCATGAAAGGACAATTCTCTACACAGCCCATCTGCAGCAGACTGTAGAGCAGTAACATGCAGCAAGATGAATAATTAAAGGATAGCTTTACGTAAATCCTACTGAGGAGGAATGCAAGTCTTTCTGGAACAGGGGTGGAAGCCTTCTTCAGTCATGAAGTCAAAGGGTGATGCTCTTTAGATTTAATGTTGTAGGGAATAAAACAAGCCAGAGGCATGTGTTATGAAAAGTCTTACTGAACCAACTGCTCCTCAGTTAATTTAAATACAAAAACCTGTTAGAGGCCTGTAACTAAGTTAACTGAAGAACTTACTGGTTTGAATGCAGGTAAGGTTTGTTGTTTCTTTAAGTCAAAGCTGTAAAAACTATCTGCAAGCTGTATCCAAGCAAAAGGAGACTTATCAGACATACTTGGATTCAAGGATTATCTTCAAGAAAGTCACCCTGTGAGCTACTGATCGATGAACAAAAAGCAGAAAATGGATTGACTGGAAATTAAACTTCAAAAACAGAGATTAAAAAAAAAGCTTGACCTTGCAAAAAATATTTAAGAGGTGCTGAAAAAGCCTTTGGCCATTTTTTATGTAGAGGTAACAAGGAAACATAGGTGCTCCCCAAGAAGGCAAGTCCCAAAGCAGAACAAGTATACACTTGCGCTTCTCAGAAGGACTGCGTTAAACATGAAGGCAAGAAATAGGCAGCTACTGTGAAAGTGTGTTCTGAGGTGCATAACACACAGGGTTGGAGGGAAAGCCAAAGAACATATAACATTCAATCTGAGATGAACCTTTATCCCAGACTTCAAACAGCAAGGGCGCACACGTACACACACAAATCAGAATTCTAACAGCAAAGGCATTCAATACAACAGCCATATTAAATGTGACCTGTAAGATTGGAGAATGCCAGTCACAGCATGAGTTTGAAAAGGGAAGTCATTGATTCAGGCAATTACAGTCCCTCATTGTAGGTCTCAGATGCATGAAGAATTTACTTCTGAGTTATGAGTTAGTAAATATTGGAGAACTCTGAAAACTGTCTATGTGAAAGCTCGTACACCATGCTAAATTCAAAATTATCTGAGTTACTCAGTTTTCTATGAAGACGATATTTAACCTCATGGTGCACACTGTTATAAGAAAGATAAATTGTCTGTGAATAACTTCAGTCTGGGAATTAGAAGAATGTTTCCATCAATTAGAGGAAAGTTCTGAAATGACCTTCCAAGTGAAACAGTTGGGAAAAAAAAACACTCAGTTTTTGTCAAGATTAGCAAGGGAAATTTACAGTAAGGATTCGTGTCGACAATAATTGCCAAGCAGTTGATAATAATGACCCAAGGATTCCTCTTGGCATAATTTTCCTGAGCTGAAGCATATCCTCTGTCCTCACCATAAGACAACAAGGAAACCAAAACACAGAGGCTCTCTAATATCTACCTGCAACCAAAGAGTAACACAGTGGACAGCCAGCCTCGCTGTATAGCTTTTTAAATACATCTATTTTGTAGCTCTCAGGAGAGGGGAAATGGTGCAAAGTCAGCATATGTAGAGCTGATACAAACCACTGCAGCAAAGATACAGATTACATATGTTAGGTGTGCTGTGTTTCAACTTGAAAAAAATGAAAAGCACGTTTCCTTGCTGCAGGTTAATGGGGCTTATTCTTTTTGCACAAGTGTCTTTTGAAAATGTTTCTGAAATACTTTGCGTTCCTCACTGCTCTGAGTACTGGATATCAGAAATGGAGATTTCACATAGAATTAACATTAACTGAGCGTCCATTTGGCCAGTCTTGGCCAGAAGGATGAAACCTAGGTGCCATGGCAGAGGATTGCTGTTCCTGATACGCAAGCAAGAGTACTGTTGAATATTCAGAAAATAGCAGCCTTATGACTCCTGTGAGAAAAATAACTGAGCTCACTACAGGCAGCAACCAGGCTGAGTGTGCACAAACACAGCTGCAGCACTGTGGTGCTGCCCTTGACTTCTGTCACAAGGCAGATAGGGAAAACGCCTTCTGGCATTCAAAGAGCACAGTGACAAACCTCACAGTCCAGACCACGAGCCAGACAGAAGCCCAAGTTTACTGTGGCAGTTGACAACATACTGAAGAATGTGTAAATCTTAGTTGCGAGTCTTTCCTCTGATGCCATTCTCCACGAATTCTTACAAAACAGCGTGTTCAGGAAATAAAAGTGGGGCTCATCAGCACACCAGCATTGTTTCACCAACAGACACCTCTCCACGTAATGCCGGCTAAGCCCTCAGTGACTTCCCAAATACAATCCAGCATGCAGAGCGACCCCCCAGCACTCACAGCGTCTCCTTATTATACCACCCATCAGCCCCCAGCCCACTCCCACAGGACCACGGTGCGCCCACCAGCACCCCTTGGTGCACTTACACTGCTCCCGCATGCCCGCCTCCTGGCACTTGCGCAGCCGGCACTCCTGGCACTTGCGGCGCATATACATGTCCATCTCACACTTGCCGCCATTCTTGCAGACGTACTGGGCACCCTTGATGACGCTGCGGCGGAAGAAGCCCTTGCAGCCTTCGCAGCTCAGCACGTTGTAGTGGAAGCCTGAAGCCTTGTCGCCACACACGCTGCACACTTCATTTCCCAGCATCTTTGGGGCTGGGCCCTTCTTCCGCTTCAAGGGGGGATTTTCTATCAAGAACAGAATCAACAAAAAAAAAATCACATGTGAGAGAGGCATGGTGTTTGCAACTGACTGTCCCATTCCTCACACTTACTGATATCCTCATTCAAACCCATTACCTCCCAAACATATGGATGAAAAGATAAAGTCCTCCATTTCACAGCCTTTCCTTCTGGGCAAGTATATCCTCTATAACAAATCAAATACTGACTTGGCTACTGTCTTGCATTTTAGATGGTCTTGTGCAGCAGCTCCCTGTTCTTCCTACATCATTCTTACGGATCTGAATCTTGTCACCAACTGTACATCGTGAAAACATTTTTAGACTGCTCCAGTGTCTCTCACCTTAAGCATTCTACTCAAATGTTTGCTGAGGTTATTTGTGTATTCCCTCCCTATTAGCCATCTTTGTTTTCATTCCAATAATTCTAGCCACGTTGACATCTGGCACGTCTTCCTGCACAGCTCAGTGCGTATAGTTCTTCTGTCAGATATTATAGCTCCTTTCATGACAGATGTTCATAAAGATCACAAACAGCATGGTCTTGATAAGTCTCCAGATATGTTTAGATATGCCTGGAAAGCCTTTATACTGCAGTCAATTTATAGGGTTTGGTTTGCAGGACAACACTGCTGCATTTCCTGATCAGCACCAAGCTTACAATGGCATGGTTCATTTTCATACTTATGGTTTTAATACTTCTCTCTTTATTCTCAGCTTTGGTTACTATTCTGCTCAGGTACCCCAAATAGTAAACAGCTAGGAAGTTTTAGATCAGTCTCAGAAATTATTATTAGTGTTCTTCACTCCATATTGGTTTTCAGTCTTAAGTATCTTGGTGTTGATTTTCAATCCCATTGACTTTACTAAGGTCTGGAGGTCATTCATTTTGGCCTGCACATCTCATTGCAGACTGGACAGCAGGAAAATGTCAGCGGAAAGGTTAAGTCTCTGATATTCACCTCTCTTGATTTACTGTACTTCTCTTCACACGATCAATTACAAAGAAGTTATGCAATGCCTATTATTTATCTCATATTACTTAGTCCCTCCATACATATGTATTAACTGGTGTGATAACTTTGCAGAAGCCCTGAATCCCATTCATGTTTCTGACAGACAGCACAGTAAGCCAACGACTTCCACAAGTTGCACCTGTTCAGTGCATACTGGATTTCTTCACTGTCTTTAAGGAGTTACATAAAGGTCTGATAACCATCCTTATGATTGTTTTATTGAGACAAATATGCTTATTCTTTCATCTAAAGAAACTATTTTCCAGTTTTAACACTAGCCATTTTAGTTATACAGCTTATTATTGCCATTTTGCATAATCAAAGATCAAGATGTATCCAGCTTAAACCCCCCTCTTGGTACCTTTGGCTCTCATTACAGTCCTCCTTCTTTAGTACATACACTATTTTATCATTTTTCTCACATTTTGTGATGTTTTTTCTCACAACCTTTGTAAGGCATTTATCAAATTTTATATTTTTCAGTCCTCAATTTCATTTTAAGGATTTTATTGGGAGTTTGCACAAACCAGTATTTCTTCCCCTTTCAACTATTCTCTTTGTTTCTACTTTACTGATGAGTCCTAGTTCAATATTCAGATGACATCTTCTCTTTGTATCAGGGACTGGCCATTGCTTCGCTGTTTAACAACTGACTACACTTATTTGCCATACCTTCATTAAGTTGCTGATATGACACTGGAAACCTCATAGAGGCTTGCTTTTTCTTCCAGCTACCCACCCAGTGATGTTCTACTATGTCTTCTTACAGTCTGAAGATACAGGATTCTGTGTGTTGGTAACAATTACAACTGCAAAACTTCAGTTCTCTTTCCTGATACACTTTTAACTTCCGTTCTTTGTGGCAGATTACTCTGTTTAATTCTGGTGCCTGTCTTTTTTTATGCCGTGTAGCTTCAGAACATCATGGCCTATTATGTCTCATTACTGTGAATACACACATTCAGGAGAAAAAAAAATGTGTAGAGGAAAACTCTACTCTCCTTCTGTTATATGAATCTGCAAGAACCTAGTACTTCATTGCATCACTAACCCTTGTGGGACTGTCACATACAGTAAAGCTTTGTTGTGCGGCAGCTTTTGATAAGGCAAACAAAAAGAACTCCGTTTTACTGCCACGGACCTTGCCTCCAGAAGGTCAAATAAGCAAAGTATTCAACACATTTATCAGCTGTATAAACCTAGTCATCTTCAACTACCAGTAAAGGATTCTAGTCTTAGACACGGGGCACCTCAAGCGTGGCAGTAATCACCCTAAAATTTTGTCAAGTGTTTATTATTTTTGCAGCTCAAAGAATGGAATTCATTTAGCTTGTTTGGATTAAATAAGAATTTTTCCATACCTGCATGCTCAGGGGGGTTCTCTGAGCCAGAGAAGAGTGAAAGCCCTTCCTCCTCCATCTCAAATACACTTGCCACCCTCTTCCCATGATCCTGTGTGCTGAGTTGAGTGGGACCCATGGAGGCCACACAGGAAGGGCTCGCTATAATCTCATTGCTGCAGCATGGTTACTGCAGAGCAAGAGGCAGCAGGCGTCTTCCTTCAACGTCTTCAGTTTCTCTCTGCTACTGCAAGTCAGAAAGGAAGTACCTGTGAAGAAAAACAGATGCAAAAGAGGCAAGAGTTCAATTACTGAGGCTGTTAACTCCCCAAATCTATTACAAACTGCATCACAAGCAAGATTAAGATTTTGTTTCCTTATTTATTAAAAAGGGACAATTACCTTTGTTTTTATCAGTGTTTATTCCCTTGAAGCACAACATTTTAACAAACTGTGGTAAAGGTACAAGAATTAGTACACTCAGACACAAAATTGTCTGTTTATTGCCAGAATATTTATCAAAGCAGGACACATCTCCATTACTGCTACCACCACCAGGGGACTTGAGCCCTGACCTCTCCAAGTGTGTGAAAGGGACATTCCAGACTTTACAACTGGTGGCCTTTGCTGAAGCTTCCAGTAACAAATTACTCATTACTGCCAGTTGTGCTGGATTTTGTGTCACACACTGCAGAACACAAAGAAAATTGTAAAAGATAATTTTGACACAATGATTTAGCAAAGACTAATTTCCCTATTACTAGCAACAGCCAAAGGCTATGCCAAAGATCAATGATGCATCAAATATGAGGATTACAGATCCTTCCTGGACCTACAAAAAGACCTGAATAGCCAGGATCACACCTAAGGAAAACAACCATTATGCCACCCTCAGGAAACAGATTCAGCACCAACCTTCTGAGGATACCCTTTCCATAACAGAAAGCACCTTTATTATACAGCACTAACTCCACACTACAGAACCTGAACCTGGAAAGTGAATCCAATCACTTTTTTGCCAAAAGCTCTACACCTGCACAGAAAAAGCCTTACCAGTTTGACTGCACAGACTTAGTGAAACTGATGTAAACTGCTAGTGCAAACACGCCTAATCTGATTGAACATGCATTTAGATCAGTTGATCTTAATTCAGTGATTTATCAATGCAAGCTAAAGGGATTAACTGATTTAAAAAGCAACTGCATTAAAGGCCTGTACCAGTTTAAGTTGGCCAATTGAGTTTGGGACTGGAAGACTGCAACTCTCTAAAAGAGAGGAGGTGACAGAAGGCTGGGCAGCAGCCCAAATACAAATGCATCAGGTAACCAGGGGCATGCCTCACACACTGCACTGCTGACTGGGAAAAGGCAGAGGACTGCTGTCCCAAGCCCCTTCTTCCCTCCTGCATATTTGGACCAGATCACGAAGCTTCTCTTGGAATGCCAAAGGCAAAGACAAAAGCAATAGTCCCACAAACCACCCCCTCCCAGGACTCTGAGAGCAACAGTCATCAAATACAAATCCAGTCATACTGTCAAGCTTGCTGGACTCCTGCCACGTCCCATTACACTCTGGCAGATAATGAATGCAGGTCTAAAAAACCACAGGACGTATTAATTTATGTGACCTTTATAAACACAGACTCAGACCGTATAAGGAATTCAAAGCTCTCTTCCCTTTGGTACACGCAGCCCTGAATCACTGGCAAAACAGACCATCTGTGATGAACGCAGTGGCAGCAAATATGAAACTCGAAGCCATAGAAAAAGTAAAAATCCTAACGTGAGAGACTGCAACATAACAGATCTGATTTGCAAACAATTCAGGAAGACTCATAGTTTGCAAAGGAACAGAGTGGCTATCACAATCAACTTTAAAAAAAAACCTCCACAGTAAATACTGCAGCAACCCCACAAGCCTCATGGAGAGGTACAGAGCACCAGTTGGAGACAGGAACTTCAATGAAACAAATCCAAATGTGCCTTGTACTCCTAGTCCTGTGTAAGCTCCTCATCGATGCAGATTACCAGATGTCTCTGGGCACGTTTGGGCACGAAACAGTGAGCTTAGTGTACTGCCTAAATGCATCTCCACATTCCTTTAAACCACGCAAAAGATTCATTCAAACGTTAATTATTGTGAAGAATGAATCACTACCAGCAGCACTGCAGTGCTTTTTGAAGCAAAAGTTTGATCCTCCAGCTGAGGCACCGAGTGACCGAGCTCAGGTCCTGCTGCATCCCGGCCATAAGCTGTGATGTATTCCGGAAAGGAAAAGAGGAGGGCGCATCCTGATGGGATTTTGAAACTGTCATCCACGATTGACATTGCAAGAGTGAAACTTGCTGTCAGCAGGACATCTGGAGCCCAAAGGGGATTTTCTAAAAACACACACACACACAACCACAAGACTGCAGACTTCCTGGCAGTGTCTGACTAGTCTGCAGTTAGCACCAGGGAGGGGAGTATAAATCCGCGTGCACACCCAGGACACGGCAAGGGGCAAGGCCTATCAGCCACTATCTTCGTGCTGCGAAACCAGCCCACATGCTCCTACCTCATGCACCAGCTTCCCTAGGCCTCCCACAGCGGAACAGGCCAGACAGGAGCAGGGAAGATGAGAAGCCTCTCTTACAAGACAGCATTTTTCAGTTTTGTAGATCCAGTAAAAGGCTGTGGAAAACTGACCTAACTGCAAACAGCAGCACTCTGGTGCTGCTAGGTAATGAAAACTAAACTAGCATTTTCCGCACAGGCACACATATATATGAGAGGCTGTATGATTAGGCCAGCGAGCTAGTTTTCGTATAAATATATGAGAATAGTTTTCAAATGACTAAAACCCTTGAGTTCTGTACTAATAACCATGTTATTAGAGGTTCATATCTCCCAGTTTGCACCACCACTTCAACTTGAGATAAAGAAGGGTAATGCAAGCTCTAATTGCAAAAGAGAACAGAGTCTTCTTGACATCATCTGCTGTGCTGCCTCCCACCGTCTGTCTCAACTTTGTCAGTTTTAGAAGCCAGGACTGGCCAAGTGACAAAAGATGGGGCAATCACTTCTCTCTAACATAGCATCTAGGGCAGAGAAACCTAGTGAACAGACATACTCCAGTGAGGAAGCACATACAGATGAAAGGCTGATGGAAACAATTCTCTACCAGCCCTTGTCACTCATGTCTCAAACAAGACACTAAACACCTCTGAAATGTGTTGCCACCAGGTTCTCCCTACTCCATTTCTTCCCTCTCTCTTCCTTTTCTGAGACAACCGAACAACTCTGAGACCAATGGTTTCAACACCAGTGCTCCTGCAACAGAAGATTCTGTAACAAAGACTAGAGGTGGCAGCCCTGGCTCTTGCACTTCATTTTAACTGCCAGAAACCTTCATTACTTCCTCCAGCAACAGCCTTGTCTCAACCCATATGCTCAGCTAAAAGTCTTCTTCCAAGCCCAGCTAAAGCATTTATGCACTCTTCTGGAAGTCTTTGACCTGGCCCGTCATCAACAGCCACAAAGCTACAGAATATGCCTAATTTCTGTCCCATACTCGTAGAGGGTAAGTAAATGATATGGCTCTGGGCAGCACAGCACATGGATAAAGAAACCAAATGAGCCAGGTGCAGTTATTGTGACTCTTCTGCTAAAAAAGTCTGTCTTCTCCTTGGCATTCCTTGTCTGGTGCTTTCTGGGAGAATAAGTATAAGAGCCAGGAAGCAGACCAGATGCAAGTGCATCTCCAGAGAACCTGTACTGTGGAGCACAGGAATAATGGGAGGAATAGCACAACAAGCCTTTTACCTCCAAGCACTGGAAGCTCCGACGAAACGGTAGCTTTTGAGGAAGTTTGCGCAAGTCTCTGGTATCTTTCAAAAGAGGAGTTACTGGTCAGAGTCCTGGTAAGTTACAAAATCCTACAGCCTTCCGCCAAGAGAAAATAAATGGTTAGGTTTCAGTTCTATAATGAATCACAAGTGCGCTCTCTGCAGCACGTCAGCATCAGCAGAAGAGACCTTGCATTTGTATTCATGTGTTAACATGACTGTGCTCGTGTGTCACACACCTGCGTGGCAACAGGATCGTGCCTTTGTGGGGGGGGCTAAAAAAGCGGGCTGTTGGTGAACCACTGTGTCTGATAGGAAGGTTTATCTTTCAGAGGTACTTAAAACAGGGATATAATTTGGCATTTTGGCTTCTAAATGCATTCTGACATGCAATACGAGTGCCGGCACCCATTCTGAAACTACCTCTGAAAGCTGGGTCAAAACAATGCTTAATGGTCTCCGCTGAAAACTAAACGCACAGTGTGTACACCAGTGATGCTATCTTTGGTACCAAAAGCTGGCTGCAGATATAAATGGCTGAGGGAAAAAAATAAACATGGTCAGACTGACATTTCACGGACCCTACAGGACTAGCAGGGAACAAAGCCCCTCAGGAGACACTGCTGTTCCAATTCTTTCATAAGGACTAACCTAATGCTCTTCCTATTCCTTCTCTGGTGTGGCAGCCAGAGTATTTTCACAGAATTCCCCAAAGAACATGGCAGTACCTTGCAGTTGTCTCAGAGAAAGAAAAGATTGCTCCCAGCTCATCCTAGCTCATTCCTCTGCATCATCGCATTTCTCAAGAAGTACTGGCACAACTAAGAGGTCCATAAGAGGGTCAGAAGTACGTATATAACAGGTTTCACTTTGTAAAAAGTGGAAAGAACCACTTGTACCTTCCAGAGCAGAAAAAGAAATCTATGCAAATCTGTCACGTTGAGAATAAAGTAAGATTCTGCATGAAAACCATTAAAAATCAAGAAGAAAAAAACATCAGCTTGATTGTCAATGGGAGGGAGAAAACGTGAAAATGCAAGGCGTGCAAAGCAGTGCAACAGGATAGCATCAAAAGTAGTTCTGAACATTATGTTAACAAATAAGGGAAAGAACTGTACTGTGACTCTGAGGAAAAAGAAACTAGCTGGGCCCCAGCTGTAAGAGCCCTCTCTACAGAGAATTGCAGCGACCCCACTTGAAATTGCATTATCCATTTTGATGCCACAGAAGCACGAAGGCATCCACAAACTGGAAGGAGTCCACAAGCCACCATCAGTCTGATACTGATAAGAAAGCTGCTGCTTCGTGATTGCTTCCATTCACTATCAAGCTAAGCTTCAGCTGACTGCTACGAGTTGCCCAAGTGTGTGGCGCTTGCCTGTGAGCCTTACGAGCTGCTGCCACCTCTGCCAACCACGCAAAGCGGTCCTACCAGCTGCTCCTGACCGTGCAGCCTGCTCCACAGGGAAGGGCTGCTACACTTGGGTCTCCTGTCCCCACGTACACAGTTTTATTCCCACCTCTGCCTCTCTAGCTCTGAGTTTGAGAGTCCCCATCCTCCTTCCTTGGTTCTCACTCCTGCTGCTGACCAACTTCCTTACTACCCGTGACTTGCCGACTTGTGGCATGAGCTTTGCTTATGGCACTTGTCTCTTCCTTTGAAGCGGTGCATCCCTGAGTTCGCTTGAGTTCTCGCTGCAGCACCCAGCTCTCACGGAGAAGACTTCCTCTGGGCTGTGTCTCCACCCTTGGCTTTAGTCTGGTCTCAACACACAGCGTGATGTCTCCTAACCTGCTCAGGTATGGATGCCATGGCAGTATTCAGAGGGCAACAGCAAAAGTGACTAACAACCAGACAGACTAAAATATTCCTGTGTGTCACTTGGTTGAAAGAGTACAGGGAAGAGAAGCAGGAAGGTCTAATGACGGTGTAAAGCAGGACGGAAGGGATTATTCTGAAAGACGGATTCTGCCTATTCCTCACAGGCTTCACAAGGAAGGGACAGTCAGGCTATTACAGGAAAACCTCCTAAAGGTGTTTTTAGCTCTCTGAGACTGGAGGGCAGACCTTCTAATTTTCTTTCCAAAATTAGACTTTTTATTACAACAATGCAAATATTTCTGTGGACATTTATCAATCCGTATCCAACATGACTTAGATGCTCCTGATGTATAGAATATGCCTCTATAAACAAACAATTGCAGCAGCAGAAATTCCAAGCCACTTCCACCCACCTCAGGTAAAAAAGAATATGGGAGTGAAGCAAAAGAGAAATCTTTCTCCAGTGAATGTTTTCAAATTGGTTAGAAAAGTAAATTAGGGTCCTAAGCCACAAGTGTACTACCAAACAGAATACCGTAATTCGGGGCAGAATCAGCCCCAAGTACTTCTGCTTTGTTCTGCATCAGAAACCAAATTCACTGTGTCTTCACAACACAGTATGTATTTCTTTCCCACACAGGGCAATTTGGGAACAGAGCTTCACAAACTGTCCCTGAGAAGAAGACAGAATGTGCTGACTCCAATAACGCCCAAGAACTTACAAGTTCTGCAAAAGAGCTTCTCACCCCAACAGCAATTGTTTTGCAAGAAGTCAGCTCTTCCGATCACATCGCATCCAGCAGGAGATGCTCCCTCCCCTCTCTCATTACCTGTCTCTCTCATTATTCCTTGCCAGTCAAAGGCTGAGGTTTTGGCTTTGCCCTCATCTTCACCTCTTGGTTTCTGCCTGATCAAAGCATGACGTGTCAACACAAGGAGCTAGGGGAAAAGAGTTATACAGTGTCTGCTTTCAGGGTGGGTGAGACCCTGAAGTGGGCCGTGCCTTTCTGCTTCCTCCCTCTCTCCCCACAGCCAGATGCCCTTGATCCTGCAGCTGAGAGGAGAAGAGAGGTTACTGCAGTTCGTTCACACCGAGCACAGGGAGCTCTCTCGCCTCTCTTCCTGTTTGCACGGAGGCATTAGTCCCTCTGACAAAGGAAGAGAGTAAGAGGCAGAAAGGGAGAGAGAGAACAGATGATGGTTAGAAAGGACAGGCTCTTTCCTGGTTAATTACCTGGAAATGAATAACAAGTGCTATCAGGCCTGATGCGTCCACCTTGCTGACATGAAATTCCTCTAAAGGCCATTGACACAAGTTCCCTTGAACTCTGGAAAACAGCACCAACCAGACCTGGGTAACAAAGCTCATCCCTTCTATTCCTCCCAGGTTTTCTACTGTCACTGCCACCTCAGCTTTCAAGCTTCTGGCTAACCTAGACTACAACCATCCCCAAAATGGCAAAAACTAGAGCATGCGCTGCATTATGGCCAGGAAGACGTTTCAGTAGGAGCATTCCCCCCAGACCATCTTGTAAAATGACAAGCCATTCGTCCCCAGCTCTGTCCAGCCAGGTGAGCTGGGGACTGGTGCCCCAACGTGAGGAGCAGGCAGAGCCCTGCCACCTGGAGCGACACCGACTTCTGCAGCACCTGTGGGGGAGAACACGAGCAGAACTTGCCATTTGGGGCTGAACTGCAGTAATCCTCAGCATTTGGCTGCAAATCCAGCTTGAACTGTCAAATGACAGTTTGACGCCGCTATCAGCATCGACCTTCAGATGGCAGGAAGCACGACTGAGGCTTTGACAGAAGCTTCAAACAGGAAAAATCCCATCTGTGCTCCTCCCAGGAGGATGGAACGCACGAAGCCGAGCAGCTGCCCCCTCCTCCTATCAAAGGAGCAAAGGGCAGCTCCCTGCCGCTCCTCGGGAAGAAGGGTAAGGCGGGGGATCCAGGCTGCAGCCCCGTCTGTAGAATGAATGGTTGTTAGCACCAGCAGTAATAGCAAGTTCTCCCTACGGAAATTCACTTTATAAGAGCAGCAGCGTTCTTTCACCGGTACCGCTCGCAATTTCCCCATGCAAATTAAGCTATCGGTAAGTCTTTTTATTTCCCTTGCACATCTAAGCATATCTACACCATGGCAATTTTGCTTTGCTTGTTTTTCTTCCTAGGGCACCTGCATTGGCTAACGTAATTCTTTTGTAGTTTTACCCACACCACTAGACCAATAAATAAATAAATAAAACCAAACGTGAAAAGTATTCAAGCAACCTAGGAAACTTCCTCGGATGAAATTATCTGCTAAGCAGCAAGACCCTAAACTAAACTAAACTAAAGTTGAGCTGTTTGCAGCTCGCTGTTTCTGCTGCTGACCTGCTCTTACGCGTCCTACGTGCAGCGACAGTTCATCACATCCTACTGAAGGCTGGAAATGAGAACAGATCTCACCTTAGTTTCCTTCTAAATGCCACTGCATGGCAGCACAGAAAACACAACCAGAGCGTCTGTTGTCTCTGGATTCTCTCTCTAGCTTTATACAGCCGCCAGTACCTTGTTCTACACAAGTATATATTGCTACCCAAAACGTAACAGCCAGCCACTCTTTAAAGTTTTAATGTAACAGCTTCAAGATGCAGTTTCCTCAGCCTTGTCAGAGAGCATGGCTCAAAAACCACAGGAAATACCCAGCGTCATCTAGATCAGAGGTAATGGCAACAACTGGCTAGGTTCAAAAAGCCTGACTGTATTTTTAAAACAGGGCTTGCACAGAAGTGAAAAAATAAGAGTGAAAGAAACCTCTCTCTCCAGCCACTGTGGAGCACTACGTTGGCACCATATTACAGAGAGCAGAACAAAACTCTACCTTGGAGTCTATGTTCCTCCTTTATGGACCCCAGCCCCACAGAGGTTAGTTCTCTGCTACAGGGAACACGAGTCTGAGGGATTTGAGATGTTATCCCAATGCTGTCTCCATACTGGAGAGAGATCAGAACTAAGAAAGAAAAGAAAACAACACAAAAACAAACAACAAGGGTGACTACCTAAAGTAACAACCTGATAGAGGATGTCAGGGAAAAGGACTAAACCCAGTCCCCAGCCAGTAAGGGAATCAAAGAAATTATGCACGGAAAAGTTGGCCTTTTTGCTGCATGTATAAAGCGATAATGATAAATAATAACAGAACATACTGCTTACCTGATTGTTTCCTTAAAGATAATTTAATCTCCACAAAACTCTATGAGGTCAGGGAATAACATCTCACTGCCCATGCCTATTCTAACCAGATGTCTTTAGCAGCTAGCAGCGTTAAAGAGAAATCTGCTCAGCTCGCCAGCTTGTCTCAGCCCATCTCTTCAACATCAGCATCCCAAAGTGCTCTGAGCAGGGACACGGCCCAATCCACTGTCAGCACTGAACTGCTGCTAAAACAGATAACAGCAGTAAGAAACAGCAGCAACATTTTACCAGCAAGACAAGATGACAAAGGACAAGTTCCCAAAGCTGTAAAATGAATCACAGCAAAGCCTGAAAGAAAACTTAAAAGCACTCAGCTCGTAGGCTCTTACCCAGCCCAAACTCTCTTTGACACTGCTCTCCCTCCTCTAGCAGATACGAAATAAAAGAACATGAGGCAAGACAGGGAAGAAGAGAATAAAGGAGAGGGCTGTTAATGGTACAGTTGTTTGTTCATTTTTCTGATTTCCTCCTTTCCTCCCACCCCAAGAGTACTTTCATCAGCATGCTGCACATCACCGTAACCGAAACAGGAGTGTTTCTGGGAAACAGCCTTTTTATGGAGTATCTGTACAGCACTTAGTATCCAAGCACCATCCCACCTAAAAGCATCTATCAAAACAAATACTACCGCTCACAGGCAAAACAGAAATACAGTACTGGATTGCAAAACAGGCAGGAAAATCATTAAGATTCCCTTAAGGGCAGTAGGGGAAAAGTGGCGTTTCCCATTCATAGAAATATCATCCCTAGATGTAGCGCAGAGGGCAGGAAGAAATGACAACGCTGCAGAAATACCCATATAAAACACATACTGGAACTGGGTCTAAATTGCTTCAAAGAAAGCTCGACCGTTCCACACGTTGGCCTATTCCCCACTCATCCATTACCTGGGATGTGTTTTGGCAGGTTTTGCTACCACTGCTTTTGAAAGAAGGAGAGAAGCGAGGCAGGGCTTCCCACCCTACAGCAGATCCGTGTGCCCAAACCTACATCAGCAAGAAGACTGCAGTCGAGCGAGAAGAGAGAAGTAGTGCCAAGAAACACAGTAAAGACCGGCATCGCAGCAGGGGTGCAGGTCAGGGGAAAAGACCATTATGAGCTCCATGCAAGGCAAACTTGCCCTGCTTTTGACTTTACTATTCCGGACCCTGGTCTGCGTGAGCTGTCTATTTTTGCTTTGGGGGTCATTTCGGCTGAACACTTCCAAGGTACAATATCGGCAGGATAAGGGAGGGAATTATTTTCCTCTTTAAATAAACCCAGAGAGTGAAAGCTACAAGGGAAGGGTTAAAGGCCTGAAAATGAGAGAAAGAGGATCCGTGTGACAGGAAGGGAGCATGTGAGAGGGCGTGTGACAGCCTGAGCAGCAGAATGTGTGTGTGTGGATCTCATTCCCTCGGAGGCTCTTGGCCAAATGTGGAGCTGAACTTTCTGCAGACTTTGTCCTGCCAAGTCATGTTCCCTTCTCACACGGCCTGACATCACCACAAATGCTCAGCTGGAAAACAGTCCAGAGCCGGACAGAGCCTGCGGCTCAAACAGCAGCCAGTGAAATGGCCGCGCCGGCGGCACACCCACCGGCCGGGACAGCAGCCCCCGGTCCTACAGGTGATCTCCATCCAGAAAGAGCCCTAACGAAGCACAAAAAGGACTGAGGTGCTAACAGCCCGATGCTTTTTTACAGCCTGAATTCATACAGACCAAAACAGATTGAAAGCCCGCACAAAAGCTCTAACAGAAAAAAGCAGAACATAACTGTGAGATTGTCAGGGTTTGTCATAAGGAACATACTGCATGGAGCCCACTCCGTTCCCAGCTCCTGCGCAATCTTGCCACGAGGAAGAGGAGGAAGAGGAGGAAGAGGAGGAGGAGGAGGAGGAGGCCAATGGCAGAATCCACAAGCAACCCACAGAAAAAAAAACAAGCCAGCGGTTCTGCCCAGCTTAATGCCCTGGCAGGGGCTGTATGAAGCAAGCAAGCAAACATTACACAGGTCAGCGAGCTCCTACCACCCAGCCGGTCAGAAATAGCTGCAGACCCAAGTTCAGTTCTGGAAAACGTGAGCATGTGTACGAGCAGGCAACGGGGCTGAGCCAGCAGGTGGCTGGATTTCTTCTTCTGCTCCTTGCACCAAAGGAGAAGGGTGTGGATGGCCGCTGATTCTGGGACACTGCAGAAGGCACCACCCAGAGCAAGTATCAGGCAGTACCAGTTAGAGTTGATACCTAAATGAGGCAGGACAAAGTCTCCAGGCTCTCCTTGTTTTCACTCTTCATGCCCAAACCGCTGCTAGAAGAAGCATGATAGGAAAATATTGCTGGTAACAGAGAGAAAAATCATGTTTTCTTCAGGAAAAGGTTTCTGCATTCACCGCACCTGTTCTACTTGAAGAAAAACAAATAGCAACTTGGCAGCTTTCTGGAGACCAAGGGAAAATTTTTCTTCAGTCCCATATAACCCAGCAAGTTAATCCCCTTCTTCTCAGACATGCTTAGATTAACAGGAGCTACACCGCATGACCTAAGCTCATCTGTATTTTATATTTCAAAAGACTCACAACTCAAGTTCCCTCTTCCCTCGCTAAAGGAATCCGACACCTTCCACCAGCACAACTTCGCCTGCCCGTGCGCTACACAGACCTTGAATCACAGCCCTAGGGCTTCCTGCCCACACCTGCTGATGCCCAGGAACGTGTCCCTCACCAACTGCAAACACAGAAGCCATCTGTCACATTTCTTCCTGGGCCTTCCACCGAGACCAGAAAATTGTTCCTCTCCCACGAAGGAAGGCCAAGGGAGGAAGCAGCCGATGAGGAGAAGACCAGAATCACCAAGTCGGTACTGGAAGGCAGGACGACAAATTCTTCTTCAACTTTCCGAGCATGCAGCTGGGTGAGCTGCCCTGCCTCGGTGGCAGCACTCGTGCAAGCTGCAGCACGCTGGCGAGGACTCTGTGCGTGGATGCAAGTCAAGGCAAGTGCCACCGGGGCAAGTCTCAAAGGCTCTTGCAGTGCAGCATCAAGTGCCCGCAAACATTCCACGTGGGTGCTCAAGAAGCCACTACATGTGCATATCTGACAGCGTGACAATGGAAAAACGTCCAGGAAAAGTCACTGCCGTAGCATGTGGAGTCCTTTGGGGACTGGCACATTTCTGCATGCATGTCCCTGGCAACCGAGACACTACAGAGTTGTTTCAGAAGCCTACCTCTTTGCCCTCGTTTCATAAGGGCCCTAAATAGACTGCTTAAATTCCAAACATTTCTATTTAAGTAGGAATTTACACACATTGGTCCAAGCTTACACTCGGTGAATTTATTTTCTAAGACAATGACAAATTATGATAAAGTCTAAAACAATCATTTAAACAAAACCAGAAATGCTCTCCAAGCAGAAACAGCACACGGTTGCAGTGGAATGCTTAAAGAACACAATTCCTAAGCTCGAGGAAGTTCTTAAGGCCACGGAACCAGAATTCACTGAAGTACCAATCGAAAAAGGACAGAAAGATTAGTTTCATCAATTTGATTATTAAATTAGTTCAGTTTACTAAATGCTGGGGGAGGGAAGCATAAAACAGGGGGGAGATGTTTTCTCTCCCAATCTCTGAATAAAAACAACACAAGGGAGGATGAGTTATGCTCGCTCTAAGATCTGGAAGGACACAATGACCAAAAACAACCAGTTAATTTTGCTGAGTACAGATAACACTGCCTTGTTACAGTAAAACAGTTTGAGCAACAACACACTCCAGCAAGCATATTTTCTCTTCAGTATCCAGTCCTTGATTATAGTCTGATTATAAAATAGTTAGTTTTGCATGTTTTTAATTTGACCTTTTTATTCAAATGCAGTTTTGCACAAGTCATAAGGAAAGGAATTACTCATCTAGCAAATCCAAATGACTATTTTCTAACGTAAACATTTACTGTGATATAATAGCGTAACGCGGATGTATGTATACACTATCACCCTGCTTAGCAAGAAATATTAATAAATTAGCTTCACCAAGTAGAACATACCTTCCTTTTAGGAAAACACCAAATGCAAAACCAGGCTTACGTGAATTACTTAAATCACCAACCAAGATTTAAAATCAGCAAGTTGGAAGCCTGGCTTTAAACCACTCAGCCTTGTTTGTTTCACAGCTGGGCTGGGATCAGCGGGCCAAGAGTGCCCCTCTCCCCAGAGAGGCAGAGGATGCAACTCCTATGCCCCAATCATTTCAAGAAATTTTACAAGTATATTTACCTATATATATCACTAAACCTTTAAATAAACTATAGAACCTAATATGCCAGGGAACACCTACTCTCTTGTCAGTCATCTGCTTTAGCAACCAGTGCAATACTCACCTAACATCTTTTATTTACATCCCAGAGAGGTATAATTCAGCTTGGCTCTGCAGCACGGCTTTGAAAGCCCTTCAATCCTCCCATCCCAGTTCTCCCGCTTAATCCTACAGACAATGGCTTTGGTCTGATCAAAACAAGAATTAGATTTCTAATTCTCTACCATCGTTCTCTCCATTTCACCATCAACTTCGCACTAATAAACATGTATTCCCCCCCCCCTTCCCTTAAACACAAAGGACAGGTTTTTGCTCTGCCCTCCTATGTGCACTACCTGAATCAGCCTTTGCCCTCCCCAGATAAGACACTTAAAAGCTTGGCAGCGTATATTTCAACTCACATTACGAAATGAGACTGCTATCACCTTAACATTTTCTTTTGGACACTCAATAAAGCAAGTAATTTTACCTCACAGGAAATCTGGTTTTGAGATCTCCAGGTCTAAAACTGCAAGCTACGCTGGCTCCCAGGATGTCTCCTTTTTAGTGAGGACACAAGCAAGGAGTTCGTCCGTGCTCCAAAAATGGGAAAAAAAAAGGTATTTTGTCTTAAGCAGAAAGTCACAGACCACCACCACACAGGGGGGCTAGAACTTCAAACAGAGAAATGAATACCAGAACACGTAAAGCCTCATCTAATTTAAAAATATCATACACATCAGTCAAAGCAAAGCTTGTTACAATACAGCTTGCCAGCTGCCGTAACCGCAATGGAAATGCTAGGTCAAATGTTGTACTTACATATGAGCAGAAGCGTGACCAAGTTGAACCTGTTTGATGCAGAACTGTGCCTGACTGCAGGAAGCACTCCCCTGAATTCCCTCCTAAGATGAGGCTCCTTCCCACGGAGACGGTTTCCACAGCAAAGAGGATGTGATTCTGCCTTCCTGAATTATTATGCGGTGAGGAACACACAGTAATACTCTACTGCAGAGCAGCAGAACAGTTTTCCCCAATGAAACAAAACATCCTCGTATGTTAAGTTTCACCTCGATTCTGAAACAGTTACTTTCCTCCAAGACTGTCAGATCTGCAGATCTTATTGCTGGGGGGTTACACAAAATGTGACAAGTTTTCCTATTCGACATGCAAAGACCCACAGACCTGTGGCAACGAGACTTTCACTGCAGCTGCTTCCAGAGCAGATAGCAGGATCATCCTTCAACAGGTTCAAGACAAGGCACCTTATATTCTATATTCTTCCCTGGGAAGATGACTTCTGAAAAACAGCGACAGCTAAAGTCCTTAAATTCAAAGCTTGAAGTTTTGAAAAAAGGCCTTCTCGATAGCCATATGTTCACATACCAGATCTAATTACAAAAGATGTAACTTTTGTGGTCTGAGACCATCTCCACTTCTAAAGACCGGATTGCACATTTAAAGACAGCGGAACATTCATCCTTCTGTCTACCAAAGAATGAGCGCTCCGAGAACCGTAATGGCTATTGCTAGAGAAAGCACCCTTCCTGAAAAACTTATCTGAACAGAGATAACAGCGCTGGAAACGCCACTCTTCCTACAGGTGTGAGATGGGGATGAGGCAGCAAGCTCACGCGCTGCACTTGCGCAGCGGCACGCCGCCCGCCTCCTGGCTGCTGAAGGAAACGTGCTGACGAGGCGCAGAGAGCTGCGGCGGCAGTAACTGCTAACAAGCGACAAGGGTAACGCAAGGCACACAGCCAGGACACAACAAGTCAGTGATAAAGTTTCCTGTTTGTTAGTTTTTCCTTTTTTTTTTTTTTTTGGATTAGGCAATTTATATATATATATATATATATATATATAGGCCCTGCTACAGTATTTCTCATGGTGTTCTTCACTACACGAGTAGCTGCAGGGTTCCTCGAGGAGCCACAGAGCTCCTGAGCAGCTCCACAGTCTCCATACTCTGCCTCGGGTTTATTCTCCCAGCTATTTTGTTGGCCTCCTTCTGCAAAGAAGAACACACGTGTAAACACATGAGAAAGAAATGCTAAGCTCAATGCCAGATTTCAACAAGGGATTAGGCCAGGAAACCGGGCAGCCTGTTCTCAGGCCTTGCAGCAGTAGGAACCTTCTGGTGAGCGCGTTACAGGCGTGGTAGCAGAGAAGTGTGGCAAGGCCAAACTCCATCTTGTCCTGGCACAACACGGACCATGTCCAATGCCCTCTTTCCACAGCCCAAAGGAGGGAAGGCAGAGCTCAGCAACACACTGCTGGAATTCTCAAGCCAAATTTGCTCCCTTAATTAGAAGGGAAGACCACTACTCACTAAGGGAAGGAGCAAACAGCTTTTCCTTTTTCTGCCTGCCCTCAAGTACGGCCTTCTCCCGGGCACCCAGGGAGCAACAGATGCTCCACGTTCCTCAGAACAAGCAGCAGAGCTCAGAGGATTGTCTTCCCTGCAAACATAACCTGCAGTCATAGCCAGGAACTGGCTGACACACGGTGATCCAAATGGTTAGTCACGAATGTGAGTCAGGGTTGGAGGCTCCCGCAGAAGAAGCCTTGCAGTGAAGAGCCCAATGGTGCCTTTAGGGGAAAAAAAATAAAAAAGGCAGGGGGGTGGGAAATCTGTGGAAATCTGTGGCAGCGATCAGAGGTTTGTTGTGCCATAACGAAATACCTGTTGTTGCAGATCTCCGGACCTTAGCACAACATGTGGCAACGAAATGGCACACTGAGAAATCACCACCGCCAGAAGCAAAGTTACCCTCTTACGGTGCCGTGTAAACCGACAGCCGTGCAGACAAGCCTGCGCCCCGGATACCTCGCGATGTAGGCTGACAGGATGCGACAGGTGAAGGGGACAGCAAAACGCAGAGCTGAGCAGCGCAGACAAGGATAGGCGACGAGCAGCCACAAAACAAGCAAATGCCTCTCCATCCTGCACCCGGCAGCACCTCTGCAGAGCTCAGGGTTCTCCAGGCACGCAGCGACAGCCACAACCAACCGACCCCTTCCCACCGCCCGCCCCATCCACCTGCTGCCTCTCGGAGGGGGGAAACCTTTCCAGCGCTGTCCCAAAGCAGCAGAGCCCTCTCTGCTCCGTGATCCGAGCGGGTGAGCGGCTCCTTCCTGCGCTGCCGGGGCCCCGTTTCCTTCCAGCACCTTCCAGCGCCTCCCGAGCCCCGGGAGGAAAGTTACCGGTGCTGCTGGCCCGCCGCTCCGACCCGGCCGCCCACGCCACGCGTGTCTCGCCCCGCCTCGCCCCACTCCGCCCAGCGGCCACCCACGCGGGGAAGCGGGGCCTCGGTGCCCACGGGAGCAAGCCCCCGGCACAAAATCCACCCCGAGTGCTGCGGGAGGCCGGGAGCGAAACGAAAGCTGGGGTTTGCGCCAGCAAACAGCCGAACCGAAGTCGGTCCCAGCGCGCTCGCACACGCGTGACTCGGAGCTGAAGGCAACGCGGCGGCTTGGAGCCCCGCCACGCGCTCGCGTGGCCGACGGCTCGGGGCGGGCGAGACCTCGGAGACCTCGCCCAAGGACGAGGAGCCCCGCGGGTGCGCCGCTGGCCTTCCGCAAGTGGGGCCGGATCGCTCCCCGGCGCGGTACAGAGCAGCGTGAGGTGACTCGTAATTGAGGCCGTGCCCAATCCTTTTCTTTACGCATCAGTTGGAGCTCGGAGAGCTGGCCCGACGTGAAAATTACCAGTTAGAGGCTGAAGTCAAAGCAAGCTCGCCCGGGACTGCCTTTAAATCACAGCTCGCTACAGCCAGCGAACGCAGCTCTGACCTAAACTTCTGACGCCTGCTCCGGCCCCAGCGGCGCTTGAAGCTTTGCTTCATCACCAATTTCCTGTCAGCTTTCTCAAATCAGAAAAGAGAACCAAAACCAATAAAAAATAGAACAACAAGGTAGGTGGGTGCCTGCTGTGAACAACACCCGCTCCTCATCTGCGAGTAACTTCTTACCACACGCCCTGAGCACCCCAGTGGGGCAGTGGCAGCAGTAGGAATACTAGAAAAATACAATAACGTGATGCTTTCCAAGAAATATGAACTATCCTTCAATTCATTAAATATTCAAGCACAAGCAAATTAAACAAATTATGCCACCCAGCTGAACCTTGGACGTTGCACACAGCCGGCGTTGACACAAGCCCTCTATTCCATAAATAATTCAGCGCTCCGCAAAGGACTGCACACACAGCTTCGTGAGGCTGCTAGCCGCGCGAGGTTTTAAGCGAGCAGACACCCACGGGGACAAACGAGGGGGCTGATTCCCGAGCTGCCGGGCTGTGCGCCCCCGGGATTTGTTCTGATTCCCGAGCTGCCAGGCTGCGTGCTCCCAGGATCTCCCCGCGAACCCGAGAGGCAGCCCCTCGGCCACCAACCCAGCACTACAGGCCGCGCTGCCTCGCACTCCCGTGCCCCCCGCCGGGCTCCGTGCGGAAGGACCGCGTCAGGGAGCAGCCGGCGAACACCAGGCCGGCTGCGGGAGGGCCGCCCGCAGCCACCCGGCACCCTGCGTCCCAGCCGGGCTCCGCGGGTCCCCCCCCTTACCTAATCCGGCCGCTCCGAGGGGCGCCGACCCCCCCCACACGGCGCCGGGGAGCCGCCGCCCGCCGCCTCGGGGCCGCCACCGGCCCGGCCGGGCACCGCCTCAGCCGGGCCCCGGGCAGGCCGCGCGCGCGCAGTGCTCGGGGGAGGCGCCGCCGCCGCCGCCGCCTCGCCGCCGGGCCCAGCCCCGCCGGGGTGCGCCGCCCAAGTGCGGCCGGGCGGGCCCGCGGGGCGGCGGCGCCCGGGTTCCGCGGCTCGGCCCGGAGGGGGAAGCGCGATGGCGGCCGAGGCGCGGCGGCGGCGGTGGTGGTGGTGGTGGTGGCGGCGGGGCGGCGGCGCCGCGCTGCTCCTGCTGGCGCTGTGCCTGCGGCCGGCCCGGCCCCGCAGCCTCCGCTTCGTGACGCTGGTGAGGGGCGGGCGGGCGGCTCGGGGGGAGCGGGGGGCGCGGGCGGCTCGGGGCCGCGCTGACCGGGTGCCGCCCGCAGGTGTACCGGCACGGGGACCGCTCGCCCATCAAGGCCTACCCGCGGGACCCCTTCCAGGAGGCCGCCTGGCCGCAGGGCTTCGGGCAGCTCACGCAGGTGCGTGCGGGCACCGGGGAGGGGGGGAGCCGGGGGGTGCCGGGGCCCCGTTAACGGCGGGCGGCGCCGATCCCGTTGCAGGCGGGGATGCGGCAGCAGTGGGAGCTGGGCCAGGCCCTGCGGCGGCGCTACCGCGGCTTCCTGGGCGCCGCGTACCGGCGGCAGGAGGTGAGTGCCGGGCCGGGGGGGGCGCCGCGGGGCTGCCGGGCGGAGCGGCGGCCGCACGCCGCCGGGGGGCGTTAACGCCGAGAGGTGCAAGGCCAGCCCCGCGAAGCGGAACGGGAGCGCCGGGCTGTGCCTGGGGCTCGTTTCCCGCTCCGGGTCGTTCTGTCACAACAGCGGATCCTGGCTCGAAGCAAGAACACGGCCTGCGTTTGCCTCGCCTTCTGCAGTACGGCGCTGTCCTACAGGAGTCTGCACGGCCAAACAGCAACCCCTAGCCAAAAGTGACCTTCTCGCTCGTTTCCACCTGTAAACGCTTCATTCCCCCCAAACCTATTAATTTTCCTCTCTTTCTCTATGATGTTGCCCTGCTTTATTCTAGTTCTAAAGAATCTGATAGTCACAAGTAGGTTTATGTTACAAAAATTACGGTGCCCATGTGCTATGCACAGAGGAAAATGCACAGTGCCCCCCAAATAGCCATACTGGTTGACCAGAGGGGTGTGAGTCAATTGGAACATGAGCAAGTGCCACGATGAGAGGCACACTGTCACGTGCTTGGGATGGAAAGCTGGCAGTCAAGACCTGCTTGTCCCACTGCTGGCCGCATATCACTTGTTTTATCTGAGTCTACCTTGGGTGATTGACCAAACGAGGCAAACTGAGAGTCCTTGTAAGATTTTCTGTCCTGTTTCGCCCCCCTTTTTGGACTTCCCAGGAAGTATAAAGCTTCACATGATTCGTATTACACCCCCTTTGTCATTTGCTTCTTCAACAAAACTTCCATTGTCAGCTCAAACGTGGATCCTTTAACTTTCCTCAGTAGTTCCTTTCCAAACATACTTCACCCTTACAAAGCTTTTGCCAGCTGAAGCTGTTTCTCTTCCCTTGCCTGAGAAGGAAAAACAAACCATGGCATATGCAAACAAAAACTGTTCTGCTAACAAAGCCTGTATCTCCGCCTGAATTGAGCAAGCTCTTTCTTATGAGAAGCGTTGCCTCTGGATGACACCGTGTGACCGTCTGTCACCTGACTCAGCGACAAGCTGGAGCCTTGGCAAAAGGTGCTGAAGAAAGCAAATATGCTCAGGGCTTAATTGTTTTTTTTACGACACTTGTAAAATTAGATCCTTATCTCTTAAAATAGTTCCTTTTTTCAGAGCTTGCCTAAGATGAAGGCAATCCTGTCTAACATGTACAGGATCAGTTGTTTTCAGGCCACAGTTAGGAGGTAAAAGTGGGTAGGAATTGTCAGACTTTTTTGTCATGACTGTTAAGTTTTGAGATACACTGTATATGGGGGATGCTATACAGGGTGAGCGTATGTGGTGGTTTTTTAGCATTTAAAATCCCAATCTTGACATTCTATTTGATTCTTCTGGTTTTCAGTTCTTGTTTCAGATCCAGGATGCTGGGGTTAAGGGCATTCTTTCACATGTGTTCCTGTTGTTTTGCACTAGTTTTCTTCTAATCTCCTCCCAGGGTTTTTAGCACACAGATACCAGAATAGCAAAGTTTTGCCATTTTGACCTTCTGAACTCTTCAATATTTTCCCTTTTCTTTCCTTTCTGGCTCAGATCTCTCTCTCTGAGCTCTGGAATGGTAAGTCTTGGCCCATTAATCCCAAGAGCCCCCAATGATCAAATGACATCTCAGCTCCCCCGTTCTCTTTCTTAGACTGCAGATTATTAATTATTTCTCAGATGGTAAAGCTGAGGCTTGGAGAAGCCAGGTTTCTGCAGGAGCGGCAGCTTGTTCCTGGAATGGAGAACTGAACACAGCAGTTTGCCCTAGTCCTGCTCTGTAAATATACTGCATTTCCTATCTGTGCCCATCATTATCTGCATTGTCTTGCTCTTCTCTGACTCTTGTTTATTTTCAGACTCCCTTCTTTCTATCTGTAATCTCCACACAGTGCTTCTCACTATTTCATTTACCCAGAACAGACTGCTGTAGCATTACACAACAAATCATCTTTCACATCCATCCTTAAAGTTTCATCCAGATTGACAACCAGCAGGCTCAGTCACTTCAGTTCCTGTTATCCTGTTGTCCGCAAGCAGCTGCAGGGCACGTGGCAATGTTCCTCAGCACGTGCGTTGTCCTGCGTCCAAGCGTCACCGCTTACAGTAGTGTTACTAACGGTGCACTGTCCCTGTCCTGGCAGATCTTCATCCGCAGCACAGATTACGATCGGACGTTGATGAGTGCGGAGGCCAATCTGGCAGGCCTGTATCCCCCAGAGAGACAACAGATGTTCAACCCTAACATTTCCTGGCAGCCTATCCCTGTACACACAGTGCCTGAGTCCGGGGAAAGGGTAAGTTAGTCCCGAGGATACGTCCTGACTACACAAGTGGCATGTTATGCTGACTTCTCCAAGTCTTTCCTTCAGTCTCGATTCAGATTGTTTTGAGCTTCTCCTGGGACCTGTCTTGCAAAGATTCTTTTGTTCTTCTGAACGAGATGAGAACTGAGGGGCTGTGTTTGTTCACTCAATATATTAGCTGCACCAGGCCACACACAAGCTGGAGCATGTTAGAGGGCAGTACTTGAAGCTGTAGATGGTCGGTGTTTCGTTGCAATTCTGTATCTTTAAAATCCTGTACGTAGGCATTCTCAGTGACTTAGCTGCTCTCATCTCTGTCCAGCTACTGAAGTTTCCATTGAACCCCTGCCCACGGTACGAACAACTACAGAACGAAACACGGCACTCACCAGAATACATAAATAAGACCAGAGAGAATTTGGTAAGTGATTGTGTGAGATAAAGTGGTCCTGTAGTTAAAATAGCGCTTCTACATAATCAGAGCTCTGACAATATAATGTAGTGCATATCACACAGGACGAAACAGGAAAACTGAAGGCCTCTCTCTCTCTGTTCATACATACCTACAGCAATTCCTGCAGATGGTGGCAAATGAGACTGGGATTCGGGATGTCTCTCTCGAGACTGTGTGGAGTGTGTATGACACACTGTTCTGCGAAGTAAGTTTGTGCATAAATGCGCGTGGATTTGCACTTTGGTATGTAAACCTCCCACTTTGTAGCTTAAATATCATGCCAAAGCCAGAAAAAAAAAGGCCACCAGCACAATAACTATCTCATTTGAAAGACACTAGAAAATGACCACAATCTGAAATCTTCAGATGTCCAGGGACAATTCTGAATTAAGTAAGGTAGAAATGAGATCTCTGGAAGCTGAAGGAGTGCTAACTTTATGATTTAAGTTGGAGGTTTTACATTTGAACTGTTCCTGATTCTGCTTCTGTTAATTTGGATCGGTCACCTCTTTGTTTCTGT
This sequence comes from Anser anser, assembly GCF_964211835.1. Taxonomy (NCBI): domain Eukaryota; kingdom Metazoa; phylum Chordata; class Aves; order Anseriformes; family Anatidae; genus Anser; species Anser anser. Next base: position 12,965,349 of record NC_139725.1, on the reverse strand, counting down.
TAATGCCCTCTCTAAAGCAGTGCTCCACTGGGTTAAGTGGGGTTCGCCAACATCTGTTTTTTGACCTATTATGAGGTCCTGTGACAAAGACTCTAGAGACAGACGTTACTGTTTTGCTATCTGGGGCGAAGCACAAAACTCATACGGAATTTTCTTGAAAGCACATCTCCTGAAAGCTTAAAAATAAAAATCAATTTAGCTGTGCTAATGCCAAAGTAAAGGTCGCATATCCAGGAGACTTACAGTTGTTGCACAGGTTTGTGTACAACCATATAGCACAATGAAGCAAATTAAAGAGATCTTTAATATCAAACTAGTTAGCAATAGAAGAAGCTGTAAACCCTGACACTGACATGCTACTTCTGACACTGTCCGTGTTGGTTCTATGGAGGTGCAAGGGTAGCGAGATTGCTGGCAATGGTACAGTAATGCAGTATATACTACATTTGGGATGCAAAGCATAAACCTGAATGGCATTGCACTTTGCTGCATAAAGTAGCTGCTTGAGTTGCTGCAACCTGAGAATATTCCAGTCCAGAGCTGCATTGCACTGTGTAAATTTGCCCTTTGTATCACAAAGCCAATCTCCTATCTTGTAATAGTGACAGTGAAGCAAGTTCTGTCAGTAACAAAAACACCTGGTCAGAGAGATCAAGAATTTCAAAACTGCACTTTCAAGACTCACTTAAAGAGCTTGCAGATTGGGCCCAGAAGCCCAGCTGACAACCGTTGTATCCCTGAGAACCTGGATAACAGCTCACTGTCCCAAAATGAAACTAGAACATAGTAAGGAAGTAGATATTTACTGTCAAAACTGTACCCTCAGCCTGATTAATGTCTGTGGTCACTTTGGGCTTCCTCCTTTTTCCTCACTTTTACAAACAGTGCCCTGAAGAGGAATGTTTTTCTCACCTGCGCCAGTAGATTCACTCTACCATCTGGAGGGAAAAAAAAAAAAAAAGAAAAAAGGTCCAAGAAATACCTGAACTTACCAGCTACTCTCTTTGTAAATTAATGAAAAACTAACTAAATACCTAAGTTGCTGATGGGAATTTCTGTGAACTGCTGAGACAGAATGGGCCCTTAAAGATATTCAGACTCATCTTCTGGCAGTTTAATAGGATGTGGCATAGAAAATTGCTCCATTCGAGTAATGCCAGGGAACCACAACTCTTGTTTGTCTGCCAGTATAACTAATCCTTTCTTGTAAAGGGTTGGCTGCAAAGCAAATTCCTTTCTTGGTTCCCAGTTCTGTGTATTCTAGGTTTGATTACTGGGCTCTGTCAGTGGTGCATCCCACTACTATGTCTGCTAACACTAAGTGCTTGCTAACTTTTTCCAACATCTTTCAGTGGCCCACAGAGCCTCCTGGGGAATTGTGCTGCAGGTAAACCAGAAACCTTGAGTCCTTGGGCTCTCTCACTTACCTTTTTATTTATGGCTGCATACCATCTGCAGGGCACAGTCAGCCACATGTAGAGCAAATGCCCCAAGATTACTGTACTGTCATAACGCTCTAACCCTGCGCTCCAGGTGTACTTTCACAGAAAAGTAGCTCCTAGATTCTAGTCTTGATGCTTCTCACAATTAGTTTCTGAAACAACATTTAAAAGGAACGACATGAACTACGTGTGTTCTCTGCATGCAGCATGACAGGGTGAGGACAGAATCATAACTAGACAAGGGTCGTACTTAAACAATACAAAACATCGGCAGCAGTATGGGCAGAACTCCAGACACCCTAACCCCCATTCTCTGATTAGTCTGTGGTCCGTCCTACCTCCAGATGAGTACTCTCTTTCTCTTCCTAGCAAGTACACAAAATGGATTTGCCGCCATGGGTGACGCCAGATGTCATGTCTCAATTGAAGCAACTGAAAGACTTTGGTTTTGAATTTCTGTTTGGAATCCACCATCGGGTAGAAAAAGCTCGTTTGCAAGGCGGTGAGTGCAGTAGGGAAGGAGCTTTGTGCTGCTCTGCCTAGATTTTGAATCTTACTAGCAGTTCCCTTTCCCCAGGGGTCCTTCTGGATAACATTAGGAAAAACCTAACCAAAGCAGCAAATGCCTCTGCCCACCAGCACCTGAAGCTTCTTGCCTATTCAGCGGTAAGTCAGAGGTTGGGTATGAACTTTGCTCCATCTCCTCCTCCTCACATTTGGGGTTGGGGCTTGCTAATGTTTTTTACCCTTTCTGGCTTCTCTACAGTCTGTGCAGTGAGCAGGAGATGCATCTTTGCCTCTGTCTGGGTGGGATATGCAATACCTGGCACCGTTCCTCTGGGGCCCCCGAGGAAAATTCCCAAGCTGCACTTAGTTCCTGTTATAGCTTAGGCTCATGGATAAGACTGGCAGTCTTTGCGGAGCCACTGCTATATTTATTTGGTGGATGGGTTGATGCTACTCCAATGTGAAGTTTCAGCAGTACAGCTAAAGAGAGTCACCCCCCTTTCCAGCAGCCTGCTGGCTGGAAAGTCAAGCATCTCCCACATTGCTCCCTAGAGATTAATTCTTAAGAGAACAATGCGGGATAGATACGGCTGTGTTTCACTTCCTCCCCTTCTCTGGCACCATCACAGATCACCTTTCCAACTACTGCTCCTTTCCCTTCTTTCAACCAGAAGTTACAAAGGTGGCTTCCCTTCTGCGCTGCCTTGCCCATTACTGGTATGGTCTGAGCTGCCCTGCCACATTCATGAGGGTGACTGATTTGGTTTTTTTCCCTCTTTCTCAGCATGACACCACACTTGTGGCACTGCAGATGGCTCTAGATGTCTACAACAAGATTCAAGCACCATACGCCTCATGTCATTTATTTGAGCTGTACCAAGAGGATGATGGGTGAGGGCTGCAGTAAAGATGTCTGCTGTGATTTCACCTCAAGGGTTAGATACCTAGGCTAGGTGCAATCTAGGGGGATGCAAGCTTGCTCCTAGTGGCAGACTCTCAGGAGGAAAACTGTGACCAGACTAAAGGAAATGGTGTGCACACTAAGATTTTTTTTGGGAAGGGGTGACTTGAGCTGAAGGAAAAAAAAATCTAGCTGTGTTTTGTTTTCAGTGACTTCTCTGTGGAGATGTTTTTCCGGAATGAGAGCGGAAAGGAACCTTTCCCACTGACAATCCCTGGCTGTCAGCAGAAATGTCCCCTGCATAAATTCTTGGAACTCACAGATCCCGTTGTGCCTCAGAACTGGGAGCAAGAATGTCAGGTAGCAAGCAGTATGCAAGACACAGGTGAGCCCAGGCTGGACCAGAACGTGGCAGAAGGGGAAAGCCTGGAATTACTCTGACCACTTACTTTCTCCCTTGCAGGACTGTTTGTAGGTCTGGCTGTGTGTGGATCTGTTCTCCTTCTCCTTATAATCCTCCTCTTGACTGTACTCTTTCGCATACCGTCGCAGCCCCCTGGCTACCGGCATGTTTCCAATGAGGGAGAAGAGCAGGCCTGACAGTTGCTTCAACTGCTTCCCAGGCAGTAGGGGGGAGCAGCGTTGCCCCTAAGGATGATTGGGCACCTTCAGTAACTGAGCATTCTTCTGCTTTGGCCATTGCTTCCCAGAATGAAGCTGGACTGTGATTTTTGGACTCTTTCTAAACTCAGAGAGAGGACTGACCTACTCTAATGGAAGTGATGCATTTTAATTCTGAGAAGCCAGGATACTGTGTGGTGCTTCTAGCCCTCACACAGTCAGCCCGGGATTCTCACCAAGGCCAGTTAGAGCAGCTGCTCCTCGTGAAGAATTTTCCTCCTTTCAGTGATTGTAAATGTTACCACTCACCCTTACTGTGGCAGCGGGATTTGGGCCTCCAGAAGGTGCTACATCAAGCACAATTAAGAATTGCATTTCTCTTCAGGGTCAACCTGCTTTGTGTGCTTTTCTCTCAAGTCCTTGGACTCATGGTGGTGGGAAGGCTGGGCTTGGAGCAGAAGGCCCAGCTTCCCCCATGATGCACAGACACTCATCTGCTGACCATGCAGAGGGAGCTGCTGCAGAGATGGCAGATCGTGCAAAGTGTTTCTTGAGGCTGCTGCTAAGTAGTTGTTCATGGTCTCCTTTTCCCCTTCTCAAAGTGTAGTTCAAGAGAGAAGTGGCTTGTAATCAGGACAGGACTGCAAACCTGGCAGTGGTTTCTAGCATTCAGCTCAAAGTAGGTTACATATGATCCACAGAGTAAAGAGCTTCGTAAAGGAGATGAGTTCCTGTAGTCACAGTGAACCCCATTCCTTGTGCAGTGGTGGCTCTAGAAAGGAGGGAGTCCTTGTAGATAGGAAACATTTTCTATGTTGCTAAAGATTCTTTCTAAGGAATTCTAAAGTTTCTTTTCTAAAGATTCAGTCTTTAAATTTGACCTCTGTGCTTCAAGTACCTATTACAGGGGAGTATCCTGTACTGCAGGCGGTCCAGATTTCAGCTGGAGCCTAAGGAACATGCTTTACTGGCAGAAAGTTTTGATGCTATAATTAAAGAGATGTAGCAGAGCTGTTTACCTAAGACTAGACTGAATGCCAACTTCCATAGTTTTTTCTTCCCATCCTCCCTACTGCACAGCCTTACCCAGAAAAAATGCAAAAAAAAAACAACACAAAAAACATTAAGGATCAGACCTTGCAGGTAAATACGGGCCCCTTCATCTGCCACACTTTAGCATTTTATCCGAAATGTGATTCTTTCTCCCAGCAAGCTGGATGGAAGCCACAATCCTCTCTCACCTATCCCCGTAATACCAAGTTGAAAGGACAAATGGTCTCTTCATTGACAGAACCATAGGATCAGATTTGAAGTCCTTCATTAGCACTATGTTTGCACAAACTTACTATGTTTGGTTGGAGAGCAGGGAGTTTAGAAACTTTGTATTACTTAGCCAGCTTCATCTGTATGAAAACACAGACTAGTATCTCCAAGTGAGGGCAAGATGACCCAGGCCTGGAGGGTATGTCAGAAGATTAGGTGAGGAAATCATGCTGTGCAGGTGTGCTTGGATGTGTAACCGACTACGCTCAGTGTGCAGGCCTAAGTTGAAAGAACAAGATCAGAAAGAAGGAGATGGCCTGAGCATGCGCAAGGACTGGGTTCAACCAAGCAACACAGTGAGGAAGTCTACCGACAACCACCAGAGACTCCCGGAAAGACCACGAGTGGAAACAAATGCAGATGCGTCAAAGAACTTTAAAGATTTTAATGAGTTACAGGAAATAGTATGAATATGTTATTAATTGGAAATCTAATGAATGCTTTTAATTGTATATAACCCCCATAGCATGAACAATTTGGCAGGCACACTAGGTGGAGCAATCCCCTGTGCGTCCTGTGCCACAGTTAAAGAATGCCTGCTTTCTAAAACTCCAAATTGAGTCTTAGAGAGTTTCTTTGAGCGACTTTGATGGTATCACCCAAGGACAGAGCCCAGCTCTGCTTTCTAAAACTCCAAATTGAGTCTTGGAGGCTTTCTTTGAGCGACTTTGACGGTATCACCCAAGGACACAGCCCAGCTCCACAGCCTCAACTGGAGGGCACAGGGTTGGCGTCTCCCCAGGCTGAGGCCAGAAACAATGCCGCTGCTGCTCTGCATCATCTCTTGTCATGGCTGTGTCTAAATGCCACCGCCAAGGCTGCAGAATACTGACAATTCCGCTCCTCAGCTCCTCCTTGCACTGTCCCGGCTCCAGCCGGGGCTCTCCAGCAGCCATGGACGCGAGCCTTGGCGCGGGTTCCTCCACAGGGTGCCGGGAGCCCGCCACCTTCCCTCAGCTCGCCTCAGCCCGCGCCCTGCTCTGGCCTGGCCGTTAACAGCCGCCATGGCGGCAGCACCGCCTGGGACCGTCGGGAAGCCGGCTGGAACCGGCTGCAACCAGCACCAGGCTGCCCGGCTGCATCCTCCATCTTGTCTCGCTCTGTCCCCAGTGCCCGGGCGTTCTGGTTTTCAGCGCTCAAAGCCTTTGCTTATTTGGTTTTCTTGTCCTCCTGTGACCTCTGCAGGACTAAAGCATTCCCCCTCTGGTTTCACAGTCCTCCTCCTCCCCAACGAGCCCGTATTGGCAAGATATTGCCTTTGGCCTTGTCCTGGAATCACTTAGACATTGCCATGGCCTTGGCTCATCCCGGTCCAGATCTGGAAACGGATGGTGGTGTCCTTTGTTCAGCTGTGCCAAAATGCCAACCAAGTACTGCTGGGACTAGTTTAGGTGGTTATTTTCCAAGTTTGAGGAAGAATGTGCAGGGAAGAAGAGTAGGAATGGAGGCATCAAGGACTTTGGTTCTTAAGCTGCTGCTCTGTTAAATGTGGCAGCTCCCAGCAATTTCTCTGTGTGGAAGAACGATGGGTGAAGTGACAGACTGCTTTGATTTCAGAAGCGGATGACTTCTGATGAAAGGCCACTGGAACAGCCTGGTCTTCATGAGGGTGGCCATTTCAGTTTGCTTTAGCTTTTGTAAATAAAAATCTGATTTTACCTTTTTTTGCCCATGTGTTGTGTTGATTTTTTTTTCTCCTACAGCTTCTGGCCTTGCCCTGGCCTCCTATCTCGGTCTGCTTCATCCTGTTTCTCACGGCTGCTGCCCGTGCCCCTCTTGTGCGTGTTGACGTGAGGTGCTAGCTTGGGGCTGGAACAGCGGCTTCCATGTGTCAGCACTGCCAGGCAGTGATTTCCATCACGAGGATTTTTCTGTCTACGGAATCTTTTAATCAGGAAGCACCACATAACCATGCTTAACCCTCTGAAACTTATAACTGCAACATTTGGAAGTTCTTGGAAAACCTGAGAATGTATAGTCTGTATGCAAGCTGGAAAATAGCCTCCCTCACCAGTAAATATTCTGAGAAAGTGCTGTACCTGAGACAATTTACAAGTATGAATTCAAAGTGGGTGTGCAGGGTAATAACTGCAGTAGCAACGCAGTAGTTGAAATGATGATAGGGTGTGCGTTCGAATCTATAACAGTATTGCCACTGGGACATGAAGATATTCCCTTGAAGGTATCCCGCTGCCCAGGCCTTCAACATTATCTTCAACATTATTACATTTGGTTATTTGAGTGACCTGTTTATATTGGTTCCAGTGCTCTCCCACAGTCCTAATACTGCAAAGTTTTTGCTGACACACAAAAATTAGAGAAAACAGCATGCACCCCCCCCCCCGATGCTGAATCAACAAAATACTTGCAGGTACCTTGATGGAAGTTCTAACAAAGTAAGAATTTGAATTAAGCTGTGAGCTGTTGTTATAAATATGGCTTTCCAGCGCCATCTAAAGGTGAATAAATGTTGTGAATTTGTAACTCCCAGTTGCTGTGCCCGCAGTCACTGGCAGTGGGAGATCTTTGCTCCTGAAGAGTTGATAACGTTGAGGTCTCAGGTTGTGCTTTGTATCTTTTGGTGCTTTACCAGAAGCTGTTATCAAGATCTTATTGTTACAGGGAGGCAGAAAGACAAAAAGCTCTCATTTCAGTTGCTTTGGCCTCTCCATTAGGGACCACGGTGTCTGCAACGCTCCCTCAGCCTCCTGATCTCTTCCAGCAGGAGTATCTGTCCATTCATCGCTGTCCAACTTATTTAGGGTGTTTATGGTGACCGAGCTTTTCAATTTAGTTTCCCCAGAGATGGATGAAGTGGCTTTTATGAAGTCACCCCAGGAGAGTTAAGGCAGCAGTAAGTTTTATGCTCTGACACTATCTGTAGCTTGCAAATACTTAGAGCTATCATGTAAGCGTACCCACGGTTACATGTCCCCCAGGTTTAAGTGCCCCTAGGTTAATTACCTCAAGCACTACCCTGCAGTTTGTTTAGTACAAGGGGTGTGTGAGACGCTTGGTGCTCCAAGGGTGCTCTCGTGAAGGGCTGGAAGGGCAGGAGGTGCTTATGCAAGGTGTGGGGTGCACCAAGGTATCTGTGTGGGGCATGGGGTGCTCCCAGGGCATTTGTGAGAAGGGCTGGATGCAGATAGGGTGCTTGGACAAGGAGCGGGGTCTGCCCCTGTCCCCACCACCCCAAAGGGACGCAGGTGTCTGGAGGCCCTCCCGTACCAGAGACCCAAGAGTCCAGGGGTTTTCCTGCGCCAGGAGGACACATGCACCCATGCCCCCATCCCTCTGGGGACCCAGATGTCCCCACCCCACCATCCTCCAGCTGTCCAGGCACAGGGACAAGGCACAGCTCACATGCATTTTATTTATTGTCCTCAACCATGACACAGGGGCTGCACCCAGCATGCCCCAGGCATAGGGGGAAGTCACCAAGGTAGTGGAATGATGTGGCATGGCACTGGGGTGGCAGGTACAACACGGGATTGGCATCACTGGGACGCGGTGGGACAATGTGGGGTGTCACCAGGACTGGTGGGAGGACATGGGGTGATGGTGTGGTGACATGGGATGTCCTCGTGTGTTGCTGTATGTGTGGGAACACATGGGGTGTCCCAGGACCCATGACACATGGCCCTCCCAGAGACATCCCCAACTCTGCTGCGCCCCACAGCGACACAGATGTCCCATGTCCCAGTGCCCCCCCAATCCTACACGTCCCCATGTGTGTCCCCAGCACCTTCAGGTCCTACCCGCGCTCGCAGATGAGCTCGACGACGCTGTGCTCCATGGGGACAGGGTCGAGGCAGCGGTGGGCAGCGCTTGCGGCCACCTCGTCCAGCAGCCCCTGCACCACGCGCTCATCAGCGGCAAAGCGCCAGAGGTAGAGCTGCAGGTAGTGCCCGTCCACCTGCACCTGCTGCAGCCCGAAGCGCCCCAGCGTCCGCAGCCGCACGCACTCCAGCAGCGTCTTCAGGCTGATCTTGATGATCCCCGTCAGCACTGACACCTGGGACATAGGGACAGCAGGGACAAGTGGCACAGTGAGGATGGGGACACCCACAGCAAGGAGGCCTCAAGTCATGTCCGCACAGGGATGCAGAGAAATTAGGGACAACCCTCTTGGGGTCATCGGCGCCTAGGACACCCTCATCCTCATCCTAATGTGTGTTAGGACGTGGGGACGTGTCACACACGAGGTCAGGGATGCCATCAGTGTGGCTGCCGGGTGTGGACCAGTCTCACCGCTGCAGGGACACGGGGACACCCTCAGCCTGGTCCTCAGCCCCAGGGGAACACCCTCAGCACCGCTACCTGGGGACAGTGGGGACACGTGGCACGTGTTGGTGATGCCATCAGCCCAGCGACCTGGCTGCTGGGGTTACGGAGAGACCTCAAGTCACATCAGCGTGGGGACACAGGAACACCGACACTCACCCCTGCCATCTGCCCCAGGGACTGATCCCCCCAAAGTCCCTTGTCTTGGTCATCAGCCCCTGAGGAACCCCAGCACCGGGGACACCAGGGACATGTGACAGGTGGGAAGCTGGACAGCTTAGGGGCCTTGGGGACACCTGAGGGACACTGGGACATCCCTATGGCCTCACCTTGTTGAACTCGACAGGGCTGAAGATGTCGATGCGTTCGGAGAAGAGCTTCTGGATGTTGCTGAGCAGGTGGGTGTCCATCGGGGCACTGGGGACGGTGAAACCAGGACAATCAGGGGAGGCAGGGGACTGTCAGGGGACGGGGATGCAGAGGTGGTCGGAGGGAGGGCACGGGGACGGTCAGAGGACACCGTGACAGATGGGATGTAAGGGCTGTAGGGGGACACAAAGGCAGGAGGACATGGGGATGGGCAGGGGATGTGGGGAGGGTCACAGCACAGGGACTTAAGGCACATGGGGATCATCAAGGGATACTGGGACCTGGAGACACAGGGACAGTAGGGGAAGATAGAAATAATCAGGGGATACTGGGACAGTTTGGGGACACAGGGACCACCAAAGGATGTGCGGACCATGGGTGGATACTGGGACAATTTGGGATATGAAGATGGTCACAGGGACATGGGGACTGTAGGGGAACGTTGGGATCATTTAGAGCCATGAAGACAGTCAGGAGGACGCGGGGATGGTCATGGATGTGGGGACAAAGAGGTGACACGGGGCTGACAGGGAGGTGACCCAGGTGACAGGAGTGACCTGGGGGGCGTAGCGGGGGTACAGCGAGTACCACAGGGGTGACACAGGGAGCGTGGGAGTGGCCAGAGCTGGCCAGGTGGGTGGCTGAAAGGGGTCCCAGGGGGTGACCACGAGGTGGCCTGGGTGACAGGGCTGACCTGGGGGTGTAGCTGGGGGCGTAGCGCCCAGGCGCCCGCGAGCTGCTGTAGACGGAGAAGGCGCGCCGGCTCGAGTCGCTGCTCTGCGCCCGCCGCACCCCCTCCTCGAAGAGCTGCCCCACCTGCAGCATCACACCGCTCAGTGCCAATATCCCCCCAAACCCACCCCAAATACCCCCTGCAGACTCCCAAAAGAAGCCAGGATCCTTCAAAACCCTCTGAGATCTCCCAGTCCGTTTGGGATCCTCTCGGATCCCTCTGTCTCTCCCTAAAATCCTCAAGGACCTTAGGAATGCCTCAGGGAATCTCCTCTTGATCCTTCAGAGACTTCAGCCCCCCTGCCAAGGACCCTCTGGGACTCCAAAACCCTCCCAGGAACCCTCTGGGACCCCTGAGGGTGCTTTAGGGAGCCCCACAGGGACCATCTGGACCATCCTAAAATCCTCAATGACTTTATAGGGACGGCAGGCATGATTTCTGGCCCCTTCAGGGACCCTCTGGAACATCTGTGACCCCTCTATGGGTCTTCAGCCCCCACCCCAAGCCCCTACAGGGGCCCGGTGTTGCCCCAACCTGGACGTCGATGGCAGTGATGTCCTCGACCACGCGCTTCATGACGGCGCGGACGTTGCGGGGCTCGACGGTGCCCAACCAGTCGCGTGTCTCCACGCTCTTCCGCAGCATCTGCGCCACCGCAGCCCCCTGCACCTGCACGTAGTGGTCGAGCAGCCGCTGCGCCGCCCCCCGAGCCTCCGCACACAGCGCCGGCCCTGGCGTCACCGCTGGCCCGGTGTCCTGGGGGTACAAAGGACATGGGGACGCGTGGGGATGTGTGAGGATGCTCCATGCGCAGCCTCAGCCCCGTGTCCTTGGGGTTCAGGGACATGGGGACACAGGGAGATGGGTCCCTGGTGGCACAGGGACGTGAGGAGATGTAGAGGCCTCCCCCAGTGCCCCACGCACAACACCTTCCTTTGTGAGAGTACACAGGGACATCAGGGGGCACGTGAGACACTCCGGGATGTCCCAGTGTGCTGCATCCCTGCTGTCCTCACATCCTTGTAGCATTTGGAGGGCCCTGGGGACGTGCAAAGGCCTCCTGGGGACATTTTGTGGAGCTCCCACCCCTTAGGAACACCAGGACAGGTGGGGACCCTTCTGCCTCCATGCGTACTGCTGTTCTTGGGACCACATTCTGGACAGATACGGGGCTGTAGTGGGACACAGGGAGGGGCTTGGGGACATTCAAGATCCCTTTGGGGCCATTTCAGGGTCCCTCATGGACATTTGGGGGCACACAAAGTTAGAAGGAAGATCCCAATGCTTCCACACACACTCCCACGTTCCGGACAGACACTAGGACTCGGGGTCGCTCTGTGGCACCTTGGGGACATTCAGGGCCCCCTCGGAGCCATTTTGGGGCCAGCGAGGGCAGTTTGGGGGGCTCACCTCAGGAGGAAACTGCTCGTCAGTAAGAGTGAGGATGTAGCTGATGGTGGTGGCCTCGTAGTCGAGGCAGAGGCGGGCGAGGAGCAGCAGCAGTGCCGGGGGTGCTGCGGGGGCTCCCCGCTCTGCGGGGCTGTCGGCAAAGCCCCGGGCGGTGCGGCAGAGCCAGCGCACGAAGGCCACCACCAGCCCTTCACGCACCGCCTCTACGCAGAACTCCCCCTGTGGCCAAAACCAGAGAGTTACACCTCCCAAAATACCAAAACACCATCTCTACCTGCTTAAAAGCTGCCACTGCACCATAAAAGAAGGCTCATCTGCACCCCAAAGAACTGCTGCTGGGCACCGATGTCGCACCCACGTCACCACGTAGAACTGCCCCCGTGACCAAACCTGGAGGGTTATGTCCCAAAAATACCACCCTGGGACCGCCTAAAACCTCTTCTGTATCCCCAAAACTGCCCCTGGAGCCCTGTATTTTCCCCATGGCCCCCAGCAGCCCCTCACACACCACTGCCATGCACAACTGAAAGCACAACTGCCCTGTGTGACCCCAAAACAAAGCCAGTTCCACCAATCTGTCCAGTGCAACCCCTAAATCGCCCCGACGACCCCTCCAGGGACTGCCAGTCTGCCCCATGCGACCTGCAAAATAAGCCCATGCTTATTTTAAGGCCATGCAACCTCCACCCCACCCTGTGCAGCCCCAAGCCACCCCCCAGATCGCCCCAGCGACCCTCCTACTCCCCGCAAGGCTCCCCCCACTGCCCCCAGCCCACCTTGAAGTAGGGCAAGCTGGCGAAGGCCACATCCTTGGCGGTGAAGAGCTGCACGTAGGCCAGGACAGCCTTGAGCTGGCCGAGAACAGAGGAGGCCAGCGTGGCCAGGAGGTCGGGGAGGCCAGGGCCCTCTTTGCCGGGGGGCCGGGGGGCAGCCAGCGCCTGGCGCACGTCACCCAGGCACCCCAGGAAGAAGGTCTGCAGCGCCCGCAAGTAGCGGGCCACCCGCTCACCCGCTGCCCGGGCCACCAGCGCGGCGCCTGCTTCGGCCCCGGCTGTGGGCAGCAGCTCGAGGAGGGCCCGGAGGCGGCGGTGGAAGCGGTCGAGCGCCCGCACCAGCAGGGAGGTGTCACCCAGGCCCCGCTCCAGGGCCAGGCGCCGCTCCAGCAGCTCGAAGTAGCGGGCGGTGAGGGCAGCGGCAAAGGCCTCCAGGCGGCCGTCCCCCACCCCTGGGCACCCCTCGAAGAGGCTGCGGTACGAGGCTGCGAGCAGGCACAGGTTGCCCACGAAGGCCGAGCTGCCGCGGTCAACGAAGTCCAGGATGTCGGAGGCTGGGGGAGGAGTGGCAGCAGCGCCGGAGGGATCGGCTGGGGGCAGCTCAGCCTCCAGCGCCGCCAGCTCGGTCTCAAGGCGAGCACCGGCATGGCTCAGGAACTCCTCGCACAGCTCCTCGGGCGGCTCCTCCAGCTGCAGCAGCATCTCCACACACTCTGTGAGCTCCTTGGGGTCCAAGGTGTCGTCCCTGGAGAGATGGAGGGGGTTAGCTGGGTGGTGCGAGGTTCTAAGGTTAATAGCGGCACAGCAAAACAGGAAAAAGCAATAAAGGTCATCAGTAGGCTTCAGAGTTACCGACAATTATTGAAAAACAAAGGAGAAATGAGTACTTAATAGCATCAGTATGTTCCAGAGTTAACAGTGGTAATGGTAATAAAAAAAAAAAAAAGAGACTAAAGAACCCCAGTAGATTCTAGAATTCAGAATAACTACAATAATAATAATAAACCACTAAAACTCTTCGGTAGGTTCCTGACTTAACTCTGTACCATAAAGACAAGAAAACAAATATATACCACAGCTTTGTAAGAGTTCCCGGTAGTATGCAGAATGCGCCCCCTTGCTCTATGAACGTTCTGCAAAACGGAAGGTTCCCGGGATTGTTATCAGCAGGCTCCAGGGCAAACGCCCCTTCACTGGGATGTTTCCTGGGGGCTGTTATCAGCAGGCTCCAGATTTAAGACCCCAAATCCCTCAAAAAGGTGCTCTGGACTTAACACCCCCATCCCTTGAAAGGCTGTCTCCTGCAGCTGTTATCAGTAGGTTTCAGAGTTAACAACCGCACCGGAATAAAGTTGTTAGGGGAACTGCTACAACTAGCCTCCAGAATGAACACCCCCCGAAAGGCTGTTTTCCAGCGCTGCCATCAGTAGGCTCCAGAGTGAACACCCTCACAACGCCGCTTCCTGGAGCTGCTGTCAGCAGGCTCCGCACTGAACATACCGGAGGCGTGCCCGGAGGCGCTGGGCCAGGTCGGCCATGATGGCGTGGCTCTCGTCCTCGATGGCACGGAACGAAGGCAGGTGGCGGTAGTGGCGCAGCACGGCCCGGGCGCGGGCGTAGCAGTGCAGGGCCCGCGCAGGATCTGCCCCTGGTGCCGCCCAGCGCCGCAGCCGCCCCGGCACCTCCACGAGGGACTGCAGCTTCCGCAGGAGCGTCTGCACGCCTGGAGGGGCCGGGATGTCAGAAAGGAGTTGGGCGTGGGGGAAAGGATCGGGCACCGAGGTGGGGTTAGCAAGGACCAAGGGGAAGGGCTAAGGATGAGGCAGGGCCTGATCGGCCCCCTCTGGGACACCACCCCCCCCCATCTGACTCTCAGCCCCCTTCCCTGTCACCTGCCCCATAATCCCCACATCTGCCCCCTCTGTTCCCCCCACACCCTGTTACCAGCCCCCCGCAAAGCCCAGCTCTGCCATGGCCCCCAGATGGGCTCCCCCTGACTCCCCCAGCCTCCCCCAGTCTACACTCCGACCCACAAGATCCCTAAACGCCAACATCTGTCTTCTCATCCCCTCATATTTACCCCTCAAGGCCAAAATCTAATCCCCTGGCCCCTCCAAACCCAAGAATCTGTCCCCCCAAACCCCAGATCTGACCCCCAACCCCACAATCTTCCCTCCCCAAGTCCTCCAGCCCCACGATCTTCCCTCCCTGAGTCCCCCAGCCCCATGATCTGTCCTCAAACCCCATAGATCTGCCCTCCTGGGCTCCATCCCTCCCTCCCCGTACCAGCCAGCTGGGCACCACGGCGGTGACGGTCCTGCAGCGCCGCGCTGACACGGGCACTGGAGGTGCTGATGGCTGCCATGTTGGCAGCCAAGTCGTCCATCTCCGCCTCCATGCGCCGGAAATCGACCTTCATCTTTCGGATAGTGTCTGCGGGGGGGAAAAAACGAGACCCATGGGTCCCTGAGCCACTTGGGATCCCTCTGGTCCCCCCCCCCCAGATAGCTGTGTCCCCCCTGAGAACCCACCTGTGGCAGAAATGAACTTGTTATAGTTCTCGTAGAGCAGCGTCTGCATGTCGCTGTCAAGAGCGCGGATCTCCCGCCCCAGCGCAGCTTCGCGGGCCAACAACTGCCCCAGGGGGCACTCGCTGCGCACCTGGAAGGGGGGCAATCATGATACAACCGCACACTGGCCCCACTGCACCCCAACAACTCTCCCGGAGCCGGAACAACTCCCTCCCAGGCCCCTACATGCCCTCCATGGTGGTTCTGCGCTCCTGAGCTGCTCCCCTAATTGCATCGTAGAGCCCTCCAGCTGTCCCCCCCAGCCCGACGTGCTGCTCAGGGAGCCCTGCCTGCCACACAACCACCTAAATGGCACCCTGGTCTTGGGAAAAGGAACCCCAAGAGCTTCCAGCTGCATGCCAGGGCCCTGCTGGGATCCACAACGGTCCCCAACAGCCCCGTATCGCCCCTACACAGGGGACATACAGGACCCCAAGGAGCACCTATGGGGGGAGATCTATAGGGTACCCAGAGAACCCCTTTTTGGGGATCTGAAGGGGGTCGGAAGGTCTCTCAGGGATCCAGCAAAGCCTGGCGGAGGGGTTTATGGGGTCCCCACAGGGCTCTGGGGGCAGGGGTACGGATTGCACGGCACCCCTTGCCCCCCGAAGGGCGATGGCTGCGGGATCCCCACAGGAACCCTTTGGGATCCCCACAGGAACCCTTTGGGGTCCCCATAGGAGCCCTTTGGGGTCCCCACAGGCGGGCACCCAAACCTCAGGGGGTCCCCGGGGTGGGGGTGCGCGTCACGGTGGGGTCAAAGGTCACCTTAGCGAGGAAAACTTCCGGGTCAAAGTGAGGCCCGTTGATGTCGATGGGGTCCGGGGCGGCCTCCGCTGCCTCGGCGGCGGGCAGCCCGTAGTAGCGCTGGAGCGGGCCATGAGGCCGGCGCCAGGAGGAGCCGGTGCCGGTGCCGGTGCCGGTCTCGGTCTCGGTGCCGGTCCCGGTCTCGGTGCCGGTCCCCGCCGCCTCCCCGTCCGCCATCACGCCGCCACTTCCGTGCCAGCGCCTGACTTCCTGCCCAGCCCCCGGCGTCACTTCCGGGCGGGGCCGTCACCATGGTTACCGTCTCCTGGCCCCCGCGGCACCGTCCGCAGTGGGCCGCGCGGCGCCGCGTTTGGGGGCGCCTTCATCGCCTCGTCTTCGTCGGCCCCCTGCAAATAAAGCACATAAAGCACATAAAGCCCATGGTGTCAGTCAGTAAAGGAAATAAAGCACATAAAGCCCATGCCGTCAGTCAATGAAGTAAATACAGCCCATAAAGCACATGGTGTCAGTCGCGTTCAGGCTCAAACATCGGGGACAGGGAGATTGGAGAGACCCGGGAGGTGAAGGCTGTGGGCATCAGAGATGGGGACACACACACTGGGGTGAAAACAAGGGCTGGAGATGGGGCTGGGGACAGCAGGGTGACAGGAGGACCTGTGGGCATCACGGACGACAACGGGGGCATCAGAGATGAGGAGTAAATTAGGAACATGAGGAGGTGCGGAGGGGCTGGGAGGGACAAAGCCAAATCCTCCCCTAGCACCATGAAACACCCCTGCACTGTGTGCCGCAACCACAGCTCCCTCCAGCCCCAGCCCGTGGGGATTTTGCATAAGTGGGACTACTTCAGGTGAAGCACACTCAAGGAAACGGTAATTTCAGGAGATCAGGAAGAAACAAATTCCCACCCTCAGTCTATGTACCACAATCTTCTGTAGCCTCTTAGACCCTCTCCAAATAATGGACACTACACACATCTTCAATGCCACCAAAGACCGATAGAGCTACTCTTCCCATGCATGCTGCAAGTACTGCCATCTACATGTTGCCTGGCCTGATGCAATGAGAACAATCACTTGGTGCTGGAAAAATGAAAATGTACTGGCTAAGCTCTACCTGAAGATGCAGACAAATTATTTGACTCCTTTATAAAGAATCTGTTAAAGGCATTTATGAACAGCCAGCAATATGATTTTAACCTCTGTGTCAGTGTAAACTTTAAGCCTCAACAAAAACAGCGCAGGAGTAGGAGGAGAGAAGAACCCTGAAATGCCAAGGGCACGCAAGACAGCCAGTTCTGCCAGCACCTTTTCACCTGCTTGCCTTCAACCCAATAGGCCTTGCATCCCGATTGCTCCTTTCACCCTACACCAGGACCATGCCTCAACTGCAGGCTACGGAGCTCCTGGCTGAGGAGAGATGCCAGCCCCACAAAGAGCCATCAGAGCTCAACGCTGCGCGGTGACAGCACTCAGGGCCTTCCCTACCCACTCGCACCCGACAGCAGAGCAGCCTGGGGACAGAAACTTGTCCCCAAGGACAGAGCCCAGCTCCACACCCCCCTCTGTGGGGCACAAGGTTGGCATCTCCCAGGCTGAGGCCAGAAACAATGCCGCTGCTGCTCTGCATCATCTCTTGTCATGGCTGAGCCTAAATACCACAGCCAAGACCCCAAATGGCAGACAACTCCGGAAAAAGAAGCAGGAATTCCAGTGGCACAAGGCCGGAAGCAGTGAGGCACAAAGGCCTTTGCCTGCTCAGCACAGAACGCGCTGAGAGGCAAGCTCACCACAACGTGTCCTTAACGAGAGCAACGCCTGCTCTCTGAGGGGAGGTTTGGGATTTGAGCTTGGAAGCCGCTGTTCCAGCCCCACGCTAGCGCCTCCTGTCAAGAGGCAAGTGCTGCATGAGCAGGGCACGGGCACCAGCCCGGAGAAAGAGGCCGAAGCAGCCTAAGACAGGAGCCCAGGGCAAGGCCAGGGGCTGGAGGGGAGGCTGCAGGGCTCACAGGCTCCTTCCGATGGCAGCCGGCATAGAGCAAGGGCCACTGAGGCTGCAAGCGCGCGGCTGCCCTCAGGTGGGAATGGGCCAGGGCAGCTCTCCTGCCCCAGCCAAGTGAAGAGCCTCTCCCAGCTCCAGGTGATCTCCGCTGCTGGCACCCGCGTCCCGACTCAGCGCCTTCAGCCCTCGCGTTCCCAAACATCGAGGTGGATGCCTACAAAAGAAGGGCACCCATCTACACTATGGGAGCCCAAAGTGCTGTAGGAGTGGGTATGTGGGGGTGTGTGTGCCCCTGCTTACACCTGCAGAGAGACCAAACTGCCCATGACAGGCAGCTGCGGTCCTGGTCCCCAATACCTTGTGGAGCCTGCCATCACCAGGACTGGGAAGTATGTGCCTCCAGGCACCCACATCCGGGGACTTCCCAAAATAAACACCACGGTGACACCCGGACAAGGTGAGTACCAGTTCTCCAGCTCTTCATCCTGACAAGACCCCAACACCTCACTTTTGCCCTGGCCTTGTGGGGGACCCAGAGACCAGAAAGAACGGGGCATGGGCGGGGGGCTGACAAGAGGGACAGCAAGCTGCAAGGTGGAGAAAAATCCCTCTTGGTGCTGCCTTTGTCCTCAAGCACATGTGATGCCAACCCTGTGGCCCACAGAGGGGGGTGTGGAGCTGGGCGCTGTCCTTGGGTGATACCATCAATGTCTGTCAAAGAAATCCTCTAGGACCCAATTTGTGGTTCTCGTATAGTTTTTTGTAATGTAAGTTTTTGTTCTGAGACAATACTGGAGAGACAAGTCCTCTTCTGAAACCACACAGGAAGATCTTGCAGAGCAATGAATGATCTACGACTTTGGAGCTCGGACAGTTCTGCTCACATGCCTGTATTTCAGTTCATGGAAGAAGCACCGTTTCTCTGGAAAACGGGGATATTGGGCTCTGAGGCAGCAAGTTCTCTTGAGTTTCAGAACAATAGAGTGAATTCATCTTGGGTTTTAGCCATGATAGCATGTGCGGAAGAAGAATAATAAAAAAAAAAGTAGGTAAAAGAAATCTAAAACCTGGTCTTTATTTACAACAGCTAAGGCAAACTGAAATGGCCACCCTCATGAAGACCAGGCTGTTCCAGTGGCCTTTCATCAGAAGTCATCCGCTTCTGAAATCAAAGCAGTCTGTCACTTCACCCATCGTTCTTCCACACAGAGAAATTGCTGGGAGCTGCCACATTTGACAGAGCAGCAGCTTAAGAACCAAAGTCCTTGATGCCTCCATTCCTACTCTTCTTCCCTGCACATTCTTCCTCAAACTTGGAAAATAACCACCTAAACTAGTCCCAGCAGTACTTGGTTGGCATTTTGGCACAGCTGAACAAAGGACACCACCATCCGTTTCCAGATCTGGACCGGGATGAGCCAAGGCCATGGCAATGTCTAAGTGATTCCAGGACAAGGCCGAAGGCAATATCTTGCCAATACGGGCTTGTTGGGGAGGAGGAGGACTGTGAAACCAGAGGGGGAATGCTTTAGTCCTGTAGAGGTCACAGGAGGACAAGAAAACCAAATAAGCAAAGGCTTTGAGCGCTGAAAACCAGAACGCCCGGGCACTGGGGACAGAGCGAGACAAGATGGAGGATGCAGCCGGGCAGCCTGGTGCTGGTTGCAGCCGGTTCCAGCCGGCTTCCCGACGGTCCCAGGCGGTGCTGCCGCCATGGCGGCTGTTAACGGCCAGGCCAGAGCAGGGCGCGGGCTGAGGCGAGCTGAGGGAAGGTGGCGGGCTCCCGGCACCCTGTGGAGGAACCCGCGCCAAGGCTCGCGGCCATGGCTGCTGGAGAGCCCCGGCTGGAGCCGGGACAGTGCAAGGAGGAGCTGAGTGGTGGAAAAGGGCCGAGAGGGGCAGGGGGCAGCCCTGCACCCCCGGAGTCCAATGGAATTTTCCGGAATTGTCAGTATTCTGCAGCCTTGGCGGTGGCATTGAGGCACAGCCATGACAAGAGATGATGCAGAGCAGCAGCGGCATTGTTTCTGGCCTCAGCCTGGGGAGACGCCAACCCTGTGCCCTCCAGTTGAGGCTGTGGAGCTGGGCTGTGTCCTTGGGTGATACCGTCAAAGTCGCTCAAAGAAAGCCACCAAGATTCAATTTGGAGTTTTAGAAAGCAGAGCTGGGCTCTGTCCTTGGGTGATACCATCAAAGTCGCTCAAAGAAACTCTCTAAGACTCAATTTGGAGTTTTAGAAAGCAGGCATTCTTTAACTGTGGCACAGGACGCACAGGGGATTGCTCCACCTAGTGTGCCTGCCAAATTGTTCATGATATGGGGGTTATATACAATTAAAAGCATTCACTAGATTTCCAATTAATAACATATTCATACTATTTCCTGTAACTCATTAAAATCTTTAAAGTTCTTTGATGCATCCGCATTTGTTTCCACTCGTGGTCTTTCCGGGAGTCTCTGGTGGTCGGCAGTAGACTTCCTCACTGTGTTGCTTGGTTGAACCCAGTCCTTGCGCATGCTCAGGCCATCTCCTTCTTTCTGATCTTATTCTTTCAACTTAGGCCTGCACACTGAGCGTAGTCGGTTACACATCCAAGCACACGTGCGTAGCAGGACTTCCTCACCTAATCTTCCTCTGACACATCCCGCAGGCCTGGGTCATCTTGCCCTCACTTGGAGATAGATACAAGTCTCTATTTTCTTACAGATGAAGCTGGTTAAGTAATACAAAGTTTCTAAACTCCCTGCTCTCCAACCAAACATCGTAGGCTCTGGGCACCCTGCACGCTGCTTTTCCTTGTCCACAGGGGGAGATAGGAGCAGGCTTGCTGCCACAGGCGTTGCAGCTCCTAAGGATGAAGGGTGCTAAATCCTTTCTCCTGCTCTAGAAAGTCCTTCCAGCCCAGTGCTGAAAGGCCCCTCGGGCACCCTAGAACTTTTGCCTTGATCTTCAAATCTGGCCCTGCAGGTCTGAAACCTGCCTCCCCCTGCAGGAGGAGCCCGACTTCACCTTTCTTAGCCTTGGAAGGCAAATTCGATGAGGATGAGCTTGTCTGCTGCTGCTGCGGCTGCTCACAGTCACAGGGCACAGAGAGTTGCTGCGGGCAGGCAGAGCTCGCGACAGACTCTGACTCTGCGGGTGTCAGCTGCCAGCTTTTATAGGGGAGGGCACGACATCACCATAGAAATGCATTAGGCCACATACAGGCTTTGGGAGCCTGGGGGATGGCATCTGGGCTGTTACCTCCTCGGCTTGGTCTGGAGCTGTGCTCTCCGAACTATTTGGATCGTGCACTCCAACTGGTAAAAACCTGTAGCGCACTGTCATAGTTTTGGCTGAGCTTGGGTTAATTGTCTCTGTAGAGCGTCATATGATGCTTTTTTTTTGGGATTTTAATGAAAATAGTGGTGAGACCACACCGATGTTTTTAGTTGTTTCAGAGCGGTGCTTATCTCGAGCCAAGGACTTGTCTGCTTCTTATGCTGCTTTGTCAGTGAGGATGTTGGGGCTGCCCATGTATTTAGGAGGAGGCACAGCCAGGACGGCGGACCTGGACTGACCAAAGAGACATCCCATGTCAAATGGCATGCTCAGCAAGAAAAGGTGGAGTGAAGAAGCGGAAACCAGGCATGTTAGGAGTGATGCCATTTCCTTCCAAGGGAACTGTTACGTGTGTAAGGAAGTAAGCTTCTAGAGTCCTTGAAAAGATGAGTGATGGAGTGATGACCCTGTGTGTGTATCCCTTGGCATAGACAGCTAATCTGGATTTACATTGTAAACTACTTAATGTCATTTGGAGATTTGTCTAAAAGTGTTTGTTTTTCTTGTTTTCCTACTGATGACAATATTGTCAACAATTGGGTCAGTAGAATCCATTTTAATTAATATTTTCGGGCTCAGCACTGAGCAATCAAAAGATAAAAGTCTGAGCACAAATCCAGGTAGTTCTGACTGAGGCTTGGTATTCCCTGCACTATTGCTGTGTGTGAACATCCATTTGAACCCATGCAATCGTTGCACTGAATTTATTTATCTTCCCCAAGGATATTTTCCCTTGTTAGGGGAAGGTCGTGGAAGCTGGCTTGGCTGTACTAGTGCCAAAGATCCCTGAGATCTGCAACCCAGCACTGTGGCACTGCAAGCTGCTTTGCACTGTGTGATTTTGGGTAAATACTGCTCTACCCCACGGGAGGAGAGGGCAGCTAGGGGAGCTGGATGTAATCACTGCAGAATCTGAGCCAGTGCTCATACAGACGTGTGTGGGAACTGAAATGCTAGACTTGCGTGTGATGTAAGACTGCTTTGCACACAGAGGCTGTCCTACTCTACTTTTGACTTTGCACTTTTACCTGAAGTAGATTTATGACTTTATCTCATTACATAAGAAGATTGTGGGTGGAAGAATACGCTCTTCTTTTGTGGTCTGCCAAACCTTCCTGAAGGTTCTCATCATCCCCTTCTCACTTGCTAGGGACCAGCAGAGTTTGCACGTACCAAGTGAGATGTATTGCCAGAGTGGTTCCCACTTCAACCCAATTATGCGTTGTAATAAACTTAATTTGCTGCTTTTTAATTTTATTTTTTGTTTCTACATGCACACAACTTTTACTCTTTTGCAACTCATTTTGCATGCTACTTTCTAGCATACTGCAGCCTACTCCCTATCCACAGCTCACAGGCTGTGAAACGCTTGTCTTGATACCAGGCAGGGCAGTAACTAGAGAACATGGGTTGTGGGGTTAAGGCTGCATGTAGAAAGTAACTCAACCACCTCCCTTCCTGAGATCTCACAGCTTAACCTTCCTATGGGACATAACCAAAGTCCTACAACCACCTCGTTAGTATTTTAGGTTAAAAGGCTCAACAAACTGCTTTCTCAGAGCAAGAAATAGCAGAACTGGGCTTGGCCTGCCACCAGAGCATTGTGCATTTGCTTGTTGTTCTAGAAGTCGTGTTGTGCAGTGCAAACCAGCACCTTGGAGGACGAGCAGCCACCTGCACCGAAAGGTAGCAGCAGGCAAGCAGCCCTTGGCACGTGGAAAGTTACAAGTGGAAATTAGAGCAGCTTATTTCACCCCCACACGCAGCATTTTTTACCATCATTTCAGCTGGGGAAGATTACAATCTTTTCATATTCTCCCCCAACCTCTGCCAACCCCCTTGAGGGACACAGCCCCTGCTGTACTGCCCTCTCTTCCTGAGCGCTGCATGCTTCACCTCCGCTTTCATACCCAGCCAGCTTCCCATGAGGCTCCATTTTCTCCAAATGCTCCCACTCCTGGCCTTTTACAAAGACAATTGTGACCTCTTCATGTTTGTTTGTACACCAGCTGTTGTTCTTGTACTCACCAAGTAGCAGGCTGCCTTAGACAGGGCTGCTCTCCTTGGCATAGCCCTACCTGTCCTCTCACAAAAAGGGAACAAGAAAGGCATAAGCCGTAAAGAACACACAACTAGGTTTATTTTAATTCAAAGGACGAAGGACAATTAGACGGTTAATGTAGGGAAGGGAATGCCAGAGTAAATCGTAAGTGTAAATGGGCAGAGGCAAACGGTAAGGCTTTGGCAGGGACACCAAGCTCTCATGCACTAAGTGATTTTGAATAGTGCTAGCTCATTGAAATCAGCTTTGCAGCACCTCTGAACCCAAACTGGACTGGGTATGGCACCTGGCTCAGAATCACACCTGTAAACAGACATGAAGGAAATGCTTTGAAGCATCAGTGATCCTGAACAGGTGTTGAAAAGCCCTGGTTCATGTATCACATACTACTGAGCCCTAGTAAGAAACATGGGAGGCCCTCTCCTCTTCACCCTCCCCCCAGTTATTCTAAGCAAAGCTGAACCACAACAGCTTATCTCAGAGGAGGTGGCTGCTTTTTCTACGTACTTGAAATGTGCAAGTAGTCCCACTCTGCTTACCTTCAAGGATTAGTCTTAAGCAAAAATCTCAGGTATTTTTGTTGAAATTGGTGGCATATGAATCAAAATGGATCAAGAGTAATCCTATGAGTGTTTGCACTGGGGTCTTGTTGAGGTCAGAATCTGTCTCGTCATTGCAAAGATAATGATGGCAAAAGTCAGTTATGGATTTTTACCTGTTGTTGCTAAGCAACATAATTGGAAATTACTTTTCTCTTTGCCAAGAATGTGTCTTCTCAACCTTTTTTTGGCTTTTTGAAGTGCCAGTATTCCTTGATCACTAACCACAATGAGTGTTAGATACGTTTAAGAGAACATTAACACCCACCCCTTTGGGGTCTTGTCAGTAACTATCAACAAACTGGTAGGTACTGGGAAAGATTCCAGTATCTCAAGAGTACTTACATTGCTTAGGCCCTAGCAGTTTTAGGCTGTCATCGCCTGTCCCTCAGTTCTGTGGTGGAGAGCACCACATACCCTTCCTGCATTACACCTTCTGTGCAAGCCTCTGATGATGTGACCTACCTGCTTTTTGTCAGCAGCTGCTCAGAGAAGACTGTTCAATGTGGGCCATTGCTTCCCGAATATGTTAAGTGAGCATCCTGAAGCCAGATGGACTGGCACACCAGTCTGGTTGTTATAGCCAGAATAATTTCTTGGTACCCACGGGCAAGAGTTCTTGGAGGTCCTGGGTTTGTACAGACCTGCAGAGCTCTGCTGTCTTCCCATTCCTGCTCTTCTCGAGTGCTCTGAGCCAGACCAGTGTGCTGGAAAAAGCACCACAGCTGGATTACTGCTGGTTCCCAACCTACAGGTACCTGTGACAATGCAGACCTTCTGCACGTGTGGTGTCTGAAAAGCCTCAGGTGCAAAAGTGTTTTGCTTATTGAGCCAAAACCAAGAACACACCCCTTAGTGTTCTCATCAAGAAACACTTTGCTCTTAAATGTTCCTTCTTGGAATAGTTTTAGACTTGAGACCTCAACTAACTTTAAAGGACCGTGGGTTTATAATGCAGTAGCAATCCCGGTTTTCATCACATGGGTCAAGGTATTTTCTGGAACTCCAGGGAAACAGTACCAGTCTATGAGAACAGACAATATACATCAGATTCTGGTTTTTGTTTTTTTTTCCACCTTTCTTTTTCCCTTCAGTGGAATAAAGTGTTGTAAATCACTGACGGCCAGGTTTACTCACTTGTTACATTTATAGAACATACAGCAGAACACAAGAACCAATGGAGAGAAGAAGGGAAAAAAAAATCTGCATGCAACCAGAATTTGTCTTTGACAACACAGAAATAACTGGGTTTTCATGGTTAAAACTGTCTTCACTCAAGAGTAACTTCTAAAATCTGCATGTGCAATATTTACTGAAATTTAGACCACAAGCAGGACACTCACAAGGGAGGCCCAGCTCAGGGTCAGGTGTAAGCCTAGAGTCAGACTGTACCAGAAAACACAGGCACTTAGAGCTCAGGGAAGGCAGCCTGGGCAATCAGGAACTGTAACCAAGAAAAATACCTGAAATCCAGAGCCAAAATAGCTTTCTTGAAATCTTGAGGTTGTTTCTCTTGAATTTCTGCTTGTGTTTTTTGTTTGTTTATAGCACTCTGGTTGTATACTGTGGCTGAAGTTCCTGCTCCATCTGGTAGTAGCTATTGTGAATATTTTTAAGTTATACAGCGACATAAGTGAATTACAGGGATGTAGGTCAGTTCAAGGTGTACTCAAGTCCTGTATTCCTTAGAAAACGTTTCTGGGAACATATCATCATGCAAAATGTCTCTCTTCCAGTTTCTGGGAACAAAAGAACAGCAAACTAGTTGGCAAGTTCTGCAGGCTTACCAAAGCATGAGTATTTTCTACCACATGAGGAATGTCTTCATAGACAAAACACTTCTGTCTTAAGGAAACAGTGTAAAATGCGATCCGTGAGGGCAGGTTCCAAAATACTGTACTGCTTTATTTAATAAAAAGCTACGATGAGTCCAGAGGAAAATCCAGAGATGATTTAACTCACTTTTATCAAAATGTCAAGCATTCAGATAGCATTCAACATCAATGTTTTTGCCATTTCAGCTAGCGTTCTCATCTAAGATAATAGTACAAAACTACAGAGCATCTACCAAGTACAATCATCTCACAGATGTAACACACCGATCAATAGCATAACATCTGCAATTGATGTGTTTCAGTATAAAAACCCACATCATTTCAGAAGACATTTGCTTGAAAAAAGTTAAGTACATGCACGAGGAAAGGTGCAATTCTCCTTAGATGCTGTATAGTCGCCATACATTTTTTTCTAATTGCCAAGAAGTATGTACACTGTGTTCCTCAGTCTGCTGAGTGAAACCGCAGCCACGAACACTCACCTATGTTTAAAACAAGTCAAGCTCCAAGAAAAAGATGATTCTGAGGTAAGAACCATATAGGTCACCTTCTTTACAGAAGACAGACTTTCACAACAACCTGCAGAAATTAATGTAACTGTTTCCTTGAAGTTTTCCTTGAAGTTTTTTCAGCAAGTGCTGCTCTACTAAGACCTCTATTCTCCCTGTACAGGAGCTTGTTACAGAGAAAACACAAATGTCTGTGCCATTTGTGAATTAGGTGTAGAAAGCCTAAACCAGAAAGTGATCTTGGAGCTGAAGTTCTGAACTGATATTTTGTTGTTGAGAGGAAATTGTTTTAGTAAGTCCTGTTGACCCCGTTACTGAACATGAAGTGTAAAACAATAGCCTAAAAATAAAACCAGCTTTGATGCTGAGTAAATGAAATAACCAAAGGGAGAAAGGAGCAAGACAAGGATTAAAGCAAAAAGTCATCTTTTCAATCCAGTCTTTGCCACAAACACGGCAATTAAATTAGACAAACGAAATTATATCAGAACCTTTGTACAATTTACCTAAAGGAAGCCTAGAACTATAAAGCCTGCTTATTCTACTCTGGGTATTCCTAGAGACGTGATTAACACTAGGGTCACATCTATGTCCAACAACTGAAAAAAGGTCAATAAAGTCCTCAGGATGTTTCCATCCCAGCTGTAGTAACATCACCATCAATATCGCTTATGCACATAAGTGTACTTCGTGTTGGCATAAAGCATGCTACTGAAAACCAAAACACCCAAATTATTTTGCAATTTGCAGGCAACGAAGACCAAACCTGCTAGTAGCTTTATTCTTGAGAACATCAGTAGTGCGTATTTGGACTTTTCTCAAGATGCATGCAGAGGTCATCCTGACATACAACCTTTGTTCACTATGCGCAGCATAGTGGTTGTATACTGTGGCGTGCTCACCAGAAAACAGGAGGCTCACGTTGCTTTAGATGATGTTTCTCATGACTTACAGGTCTAAATCTTTGCCAACTTAAAGCTAAGGAAAAAAAGAAATGCATCTTTCAGAAGCAAGATCTCCCAAAAGCCTGCAACTTTGCTCAACAGTGAGAAAATAAGCCCCAAAAATGGAAAATGCAAGAGACCCAGGAAGAGCTGACATTTATTCAAATGCTAATACCTAAAGATTTTGGGATACTGAACATTACCTCTCACCTAGAGAGACAGAAACGTATGCCCTTTGCTCCACAGGAGACAGCCACTGCTCACCTCAGTACTTTTTCAGGCTATATGGCAGACCGAGAACCGATTTGGGACCTGTAAAGGGTGGGGAATTCCACACAGCCGAGCTCGTGCGCTTGAAGTAGCGTGGTTTGCTTTTGTAAAAGATGTCCTCCAACTTGGGGCTTACGATTCTCCCAAAGAGCGCATCGACGTTGGGAGGGTTGTAGTACTGCCGGATTACTGCTTGGCTAAGCTGATTCCCTGGAGAAACAAAAGTTATCATTCTTTATTTATTTATTTTTAACTGAAATATGCTGTGCAGGCTGTTTGTATGCAGCGCATCCTGGCTCCCTTCATCTCTAATCACACAAATATTGCAACAGGAGAAACTCTTGTAGTTATATGACATTTTAAAGCTCCCTATTAATGCTTAAAGCTTCGGCATAGATCCCTTCCTTGGTGGGTGAGTATTGCACGTACTGAATTCTGTCCAGGAACTAGAATATGTTTGCGAGAAGCAAGGTTTCTCCGCTTCTCTTCCTACAGGTAAAATTAGTTTCAACACAAACTTTTAGCTCCCCTTGGGTAGGTGGAATATGAAACGATAATGGAAGCAAGTACTTCAGAACCAGGACAACACCCTGCTGCAACCTGGCCTACAACGTCTGGCAATATTTTTATTATTTATTTTTTTTAAGCCAATTGGTGTCGAGCACACTTCGAGGCCTAGTTCACAATTCTTCCATTCCCAATGGCAAAATGACACTTGCAGCAGTTAAGGTGGTTTTAAAAAGTTTTGAAAAATGTTTTTCCCCAGTGTTGTCCCATGAAGCTCCCAGCTGGTAAAAGAGCCCTCGACTCCACACTCCAGCCACGTCACTTTTAACTGTACAAGGACTTAATTGTACAAGGTGCATGTAGGAGAAATCGCGCAAAATCTTACACCACGTCTTATTATGCATCGGAACAAAGCTGCAGGAGGGATAGGCTGGGGGCACAGAGGACATTTTAACCTGCTACACATACCACTGGCCCAGGCAGGGATGGGCTTGCGAGGTTGGCTTTCATCATCAGTAGAGTCATCACTGTTCAGATCCATTCCATAATTATTGGGATTTATCTTAGGGGGCTTTGGATCTTTCTGGAACTGTGGAGTCATCTGGTATGAATTGCAGACAGGTGAATTCTAGAAGATGAACATATTACCACGTGTTAGATGCAGCAGCGCTGTTATACTTCCAAGTTGTACCATGACACTTACAGATTAGAATACCTCAGTATTCCACCCCTTGCTGTATCACAGTTGCAAAACTTAACATTTGGTGCTTCTCAAGCTTTGGTCAAAGAACTTGACCCAAGTTCTACAGTTTTGACCCAAATACAACTTTGCACTGTCTTCTCCTGTCTGATTAGGCCACTTAATCAGCTACGTATGACACAGACAAACCAGCGGTACATATATCTAATGTAGATTCAGCACTTCCATTCATTATAAGCACATCTTAAATAGATCTGTTACATCCTCAAAGCTGGTGCTGAGTAATGCCCTTTAAATTTTTTGCAACCAAACTCCTAGGGTTGTTTAATAATTTTAAACTGAATATTACCTTGCACAGAAAATGCACATAGAACAAACTGCACTGTAATTTTGATGGGAACACTAAGACCGAGTCAAATGCAAGTCATGAGGGGAAAAAAAAACACAAGAAAAAACCCTTAAAACTACAAACTTCACCAACCATGAAGTATAAGTCAGTCCTTGACTAGAGGGACAAGTGTCTCTGAAGAGCTGAGAACAGTTTTGCTTTTTTCATGGCTTTGTACACATTAAAGTTAACTCACAGTTTGCTGTTTTTGCATTTAAAGATTGAAATACATAGCTTTACAGGGAGATAAAGATCCATATATTTGCCTTTGATATTCAAGGAGTACATTCACCTCCAGCATCATCTCACATTCCATCAGCTGTGCAGCACAACTGCAATCCTGTTTATTCCACAGACTCTGCTGCCACCCCGTGGCTGTTTCCAACTTTGAGTTTCAATATCACTATTTCAGTGTACCTGCTGCCGGCAAGGTTCGCTCACTATTTAAACAGTGGAGTTCAGAGGGCGCAAGGCAACTTTAACCACTGCCTTATCCTAACACCTAGAAAACGCTGACAAATACTTGCTGCTTCCTTTCCCTTCTTTTCACTCCCCAGAAGTCGTTTAAGTACTCCAGGCCACCAAGAGTCAACCTCAGATACCCAAGGAAAAAAAAATTACAGAATCCCTTCTTTACTGAAAGGGAATAAAAAAGCAAACGGTAATACTGCCCACAGTTATTACAGCATGCCAGTGCTGGAATCAAAGTTCTCCGATGTAATCTCTTGAAGAAATTTCACCAGAGGGAGCAGAGTTACCTCTTTTTTTTCTGGGTGCTGTGTTTGGGCTACATCTTTAGCCTTTTGTTCCTCTGGTAGTTTCTTCTGTTCTTGCTCCTGCCTCTTCATCTCTGCTAGCAACCGCTCCTCCTGCTGGCAAGCCGATGTCACAAGTGAATTAAGTTTACCTTATGAACTAAACTATGCTGTTAATCCAGGGATTCACATTTTTTATACACAAAAGAAATCTAAACATCTAATTACAAGTCTTTGTTACTAGTGGTGCTTTCGTTAAGGAGAACTCTGAACTGTCTGAACTCAGTGCAGGCACTAAACAATTACGATGCAATGCTTTGAGCTTTCCTCACAAAGTGGCACAAACTGACCTTCCTATTTAAGAACATGATAACGTGATGACCTCCTGCTTTGAAAAACTTGCTACTGGCTTCTTCAGGACACAAACATCAGGTATCAGCTGACCTCTGAGATGGACAAGTCTGTGCTACTGATCTCAGCCTCTCTTCAGACTAATAAACATACAAATACAGGAAGTATTTGTAAAACCCAAGTCATCCTATTCTACAGCAACCATCCAGAACAAGCCAAAAGAACCTGCCCCTAGGCATGCTTACCCGTTCCTTCTGGATGTAAATAAACCAAGAGACTGCTAAGTCAAATGGTACACATCTAAAGTCGATAAATCCCACCCAGTCTTAGCAGCAGGACAAGCTGTACACGTGTCTGCCACCAGCTGCCTGTCATCTTCATAGCGCTAACTGACAGGGTGAGGCGGCCTCCAGGGCACACGGGGATCCCCAGCAACAGATTCAGCTCCCTGAAAGTAGTCAGGCACCTGCTGTCAGTGTGCTAACACCACAGCTCTGTCAAGTAAAGACCTAGTGGACGAGATCCCCTGGAACACTGTCCTTAGGGACAAAGGAGCTGAACAGAGCTGGCAACTTTAAGGGTGTTTTCCTTAAAGCACAAGAACTCTCCATCCCCCTGTATAAGAAAGCGGGCAGGGAGGGCAGAAAACCGGGACGGCTGAGCAAGTACCTGCAGGTCAAACTGAGGCAGAAGAAGGAGATGCACAAGCAGCGGAAGCAGGGACATGTGGCCCGGGGAAGAGTCACAAGAAAGATTTCTGTAGGTACACTGGCCAGAAGACAAAGGCCAAGAAGAGTGCCCCCCCCCCCCCCCCCCCGATAAATGAGAAGGGAGAACTGGTAACAGACATGGAGAAGGCTGAGGGACTCAACTTCTTTGCCTCAGCCTTCACTGCCAGTCAGGCTTCCCACATCTCTCATTTCCCTAACCCCATAGATGAGGGCTGGGGGAGCAAAGTCCCTCCCACTGTAAGCAAAGAGCAGGTTGGAGACCACCTGATGAAAATGAACAGGTACAAGCCTGTGGGGCCCAACGCCATGCGTCCTACGGTCATGAAGGAATTGGCTAATGCAGTTGCCAAGCCTCTCTCCATCATATTCGAGAAGTCCTGGCAGTCAGGTGAAGTCCCTGGTGCCTGGAAAATGGGAAACATCACTCCCATTTTTAAAAAGGGTAGAAAGGAGGACCTGGTGAACTACAAACCAGTGAGCCTCACCCCTGTGCCTGAGGAGATCATGGAACAGATGCTCCTGGAGGCAATGGTAAGGCACATGCAAGACAAGGAGGTGATCCGAGACAGCCAGCACGGCTTCACCAAGGGCAAATCGTGCCTGACCGATCTGGTGGCCTTCTACAATGGAGTGACTGCACCAGTGGATAGGGACAGACCACCTGACGTCATCTACCTGGACTCCTGCAAGGCCTTTGACACAATCCCACGTGACTTCCTGGTCTCCGGATTGGAGAGAGATGGATTTGAAGGGCAGACTGTTCAGTGGATAAGGAATTGACTGGATGGCTGCACCCAGAGTGGTGGTCAATTGCTCCATGTCCAGGTGGAGGCCGACGACAAGTGGTGTCCCTCAGGGGCCTGTTTTGGGACCATTGCTGTTTGATCTTTATCAGTGACACAGACAATGGGATTGAGTGCACCCTCAGCAAGTTTGCAGACACCAAGCTGAGTGGTGCAGTCAGCACACCAGAAGGAACGGATGCCATCCAAAGGGACCTGGATGAGCCTGAGAAGAGGGCCCCTGTGAGCCTAACGAGGTTCAACAAGTCCAAGTGCAAGGTGCTGCACCTGGGTCGGGGCAATCCCAGACATGAGCACAGGCTGGGAGAAGAACTCACTGAGAGCAGCCCTGCGGAGAAGGACCTGGGGGTTTTGGTGGATAAAAAGCTCGGCAGGACCCAGCAGTGCGTGCCTGCAGCCCAGGTGGCCACCTGCATCCTGGGCTGCATCACCAGAGGGGTGGCAGCAGGGCAGGGGGGGGGATTGTGCCCCTCTGCTCTGCCCTCCTGAGGCCCCACCTGGAGCCCTGCGTCCTGGTCTGGGGCCCCAGCTCAAGAAGGATGTGGAGCTGTTAGAGTGAGCCTAGAGGAGCCACAAAGATGCTCCGAGGGCTGGAGCACCTCTCCTATGGAGAAAGGCTGAGAAAGATGGGAATGTTCAGCCTGAAGAAGAGGAGGCTCCAGGGAGACCTCATTGCAGCTTTTCAATACTTAAAGGGGGCTTATACAAATGGAGAGCAACATTTTGCTCAGTCAGATAATGACAGGACAAGGGGGAATGGTTTTAAACTAAAAAGGGAGATTTAGATTAGAGGTTAGGAGGAAATTGTTCAGAGTGTGGTGAGGCACTGGCACAGGTTGCCCAGAGAAGCTGTGGATGCCCCATCCCTGTCTGGTTAAACTATGCCAGAATGACCAGTGCAGAAAATAACCTTATAAAGTCTACAGTCTGTACTTGTGTTTCTGCCAAAAGTGGTATAAATATAAAATTGGGATGTCGCTTCTGAAAAATCTGGAATTATTTTTTGATATAAGAGAAGTACAGATACACCCAGGCACGAAAAGAGAAAAGCCGAAGCCTTCAATTCAACAGGTGCATTATCTGTCTTTTCTTCTTGCTCTGCTGCCATCTAAAGACAGCGAGCACAGCTGCTGTCCATTCCAAAACGAATAGAGGACACACTCGACAGAAGTGCTTTAGCTGGCTCTAGTTCAGAAGTGCAATAGCTTACTCATCAGGGTTCTTAACAGCTTCAGAGCTCAGCTGCTTCAAACAAGGGGCCACTGAAGTCAGAGGCATGTCTACTTACTTTCTTCTTCTCCATCTCCCTCTGGAGCTGTTCTTTAGCAGCCAGTACTTCCTTCTGGAGGCGAGCTGCCTTCTCTTGCTGTTCATGTTGCCTGAGAACCAAAGCAACGGACCGTTACACTCAAAATTGTACAGGGGTACCCTGCCATCTACAGAGCCTGCTGCAAACCCCAGCTTTTCAAGGCGCTCCCCATCATACTTCCTACACTGAGCTCAGAACTACTTCTTGGCAGCTCAGTACCCCCAACAGTCCAGAAATACCCAGCACAAAATAGCTCTTCAGTGCTCGGACCTTTCACTAGTGCCCTCTGTTCCTGCTTTTCAAAGTCCCAGCACAGAATTTAATTCGTAAGTGGATATTATCTTACTTTTCTGCTTGGATCCTCTCCTGTTCCTTCCTCTTCTCCAGCTCTCTCTCAGCAGCCAGCTGTTTCTCTCTCTCCTGTTCTGCCTGCCTCTGCTCAGCAATCTTCCTCGCACGTTCCTGCTCCTCTTCCTTCTTCTTCTGCATTAGCTCTTTGTGCCGACGTTCCTCCTCCTCCTGGTAAGCAGAAGGGAACTATTAACACCCCACTGTACAGGAACAGGCTCCAGAACAAAGAATCAGGATCACCTTATCTCACCAGTAGCCACCACCATGCTCTTGATCTTTGAAAGACAGGGTTAACTGAGAAATTTAACACTCGCTGATTCATAACTTAAGGCCTTCAGTAAGAATCTGTACGGAACTGTGGAAGAAATGCAGGTCACAAACACCACTAACAGCTCACAGGATATTGCAAGAGGAAGCACAACACTGCAGACAGCTTTGAGGACAAAGAGTTTCTCTGCTACCCTAATTTTTACTCATTTAGGTCGTTAGTACTCCTGGCTGGATTCCTTGCTCACAAAGATCGCGGCCATTCTAACTGCACGCAGGACAATAGGATGGGCTCCAGCACAAACCTGCAGAAGTGCTTTTTGTTTTCTGGCCTCTTCATCCTGCCTGCGCCGGGCCTCTGCTTCTTCCATTTTCTTGGCAGCTGCTTTCTTTTTGATCTTCTCTTCTGCCAGCCTTTCTTCCCGCACCTAAAACACACACAGCTAGCTGAATACTTAAGTTTCAGAAGGGACAGTGCTCTGTGAATGTGAATTACTGTGGCAGTAACTCTTAAAGATGCAGAGCTCCCACCCTCTTATGAGGTAAAGACTTTTTTTTTTGCCACCAGGAGTCAATGGGACCTGTGCTTTATTTTAAAAAGGGAACATTTAGGGAAAATTACACTCTTTTGCATCTTCACAGGAATAGATATTACTATTCTGGTACTTATACATCTAATATCACAAGTCACAAGAATGTATTGTAAGAAGCACAGAGTAAATAAAGCAGATGGAAATACTGAAAGCAAAACAAATGATTGCTGCAGTCATATATGCAAATTGTCTGAAAATCTCAGACACAAGATATGGTCTGGAGGAAGTATGCTTATTTTCACATCTTCATCCATTAGTCAGCTGAGAGAACGACTTTTTAAGTAGATAAAGCCAGACTAATGGTTTTATCTACTTGAAGTTGTTTCCCTACATGACTAGTAAAGCCCTAGTAAAGCCCACTTAAATTCATAACTCTAGAAAATAAAGGTTTTCACCTGCCATTTGCTGTAACCAAGAGAAAGCTCAGAATCATTAAGCGCTATGTTTCTGGAAGTGTCTGCATTCAAACGTTCTCCAGTTCATTCTCTGAATTTCAGCAGCCTCAATTCCTCTTTCTGGAAGGCACACCAACATAGCATCATAGTGTAAGTAGGACGGTCCTTACCTTCTCAGTCTTCTCATCAAGTAGAGCTAGCTTCTGCTCAATGCGCCTTTTCCTCTCTTCCTCCATTTGCTCTGCCCGTTCCCGAGCTTGCAGCACTTTACGGAGGCGCTCTTCACGCTTCCTGTAGGACACAGCCCAATGTTATCGGTGTAGGCTAGCTGGATGAGTTCCTTCCGTAAACTTTATAACTCAAATATAAGGCAACAGAGACAGTCCTTGGGCAGCACAATATTCAATGTACCGGTGCCCTGGTTTCAGCTAGGATAGAGTTAATTTTCCTCCTAGTAGCTGGTAGGGTGCTATGTTTTGGATTTAGGATGAGAAGAGTGTTGATGACACACTGACGTTTTAATTGCTGCAGAGCAGTGCTTACACCAAGCCAAGGACTTTTCAGCTTCTCGCTCTGTCCTGCCAGCGGGCAGGCTGGGGGTGCAGCAGGAGCTGGGAGGGGACAGACCCAGGACAGCTGACCCAAACTGGCCAAAGGGGTATTCCATACCATCTGACGTCATGCTAAACAATATATAGGGGTGGCTGGCCGGGGTGGGGGGCCGGCTGCTCGGGGATAGGCTGGGCATCGGTCAGTGGGTGGTGAGCAATTGCATTGTGCATCACTTGTTTTCTTACACATTATTAGTAGTAGTACTATTATCATCATTATGTGGTGCTTAGCTGCCGGCCGGGTTAAAGCACAACAACCGGGTAAGCTGTTTAAACATTGCACTATCTTTAAGCTCCATCTGAAACAGAGGACTTGAGGCAGAAAGCTGAAAAAGCAGTCAACTACGAAAGTTAACTTTTTAGTAGCATCTTAAACACTACGCAAACAAATACTGTCTTTACAGCGCAAGCAGACAAGAATTTTTGCTGCACATCTGGAATTTGCAAGACTAATAGCCTAGATACAGGCCCCTGCAGGACCAGAGAGAACAGTCCAGACAAGGTAGAAAGCTTATACTCACAGCTTTGCCTCTTCTAGTCGCCGTTTCCTTTCTTCCTCCACTTTTTGTTTTCTCAGCTGTTCAGCCTCTTGCTTTTTCCTCAGAATCTCTAGCTTCTGTCTCTCCTTTTCCTGAGATGGATTGAAACATGATTATACTCAGCTGACAGGGCTTCTTTCTACCTCAGCCTGCTCAGATTAATTAAGGACCCAGAGATAACACCATGGAACTGCAGCTACAGCCACAACCAAGGGATGGTAAGAAGCCTGAAACAGAGCTCAGGTAGCCTATGATGTGGTCATGGATGTCTGGGAACCGACGTGATGGACAACAAGGCAGTGGTATTAATCCTCGAAAGCAAGAGAAGAAGCTGAGTTGTTAGAACAGAAGTATCAGCTCCTAAAGTTCAGGCAGCTTCCACAGATTGCGGACAGAAAACACCGTGATTTATGTTGGTAAAAAGAACCAAAAAAGCAGTGCTAATGCTTGGCAATAACACTAACATCCTGCAGAGAGCGAAGAGGACAGATGGTGCTCTAGGAAACACATTGCTTACTTCAGTTCAGAGCTCTCACTGTCGTCTTTGCTTCCCACAAAGATTTATCTCGTGGTAAACCACCACCATTTAGACGGAGTGCTTGCAGCTTGTTTCAAGCACACAGTTGGCCCTATATATCATCCACACAGAAATGCAGGGCATTTTTCCCATTTCCCCAAACAATCCAGCTAACTCAGCCGAAGCCTGCTGTCAATTAGAAGAGCAAGATCCAACCATCACTACAGTCATGGCAAACACATTAAGATAAACTAATTTAATGCCAGACTGCATACTGCAAATGCCTCGTTATGACAACTCTAGTCTCAGTGCAAGCAAAGCCATTGATAAGCAGGGGTAAATACTCAACAGACTAATTACCTTATGCTAAGCTTCATGTAAATGATTGGTAATTAATATCCAAACTAACTTAGAGCTATCAATTACATCTTTCTGCTCTGGTTTTTCTTAGTTATGTCAGCCCCCAAATGGAAAAAGTCCTAAGGGCGAAGTGACCCACAGTGAAACGAAACCTAAGATACAACTTCCGATGCAATCACAGCATAGGACCCACAAAGCAGAAGAGACTTCTCTTATCACATCAGCTCCTTTGCCAATACAGACACTAACGTCAGCAAGCAGGAACACCGCTGAGATTAGAGGTTGAATACTCCACTACCTCTTAACGATAGGCTTCTCTTAGCTGCTGGAGTACAGCAAGACTCTGAGCAGTGCAACCCCAACAGCTTTAAGCGATACAAGGAAGTTCAGATATTAGATTCCCAAAATACAAGCTAGACGCAGGAAAAAGTTTCAGCAGTGCGCCCTCCTCTCCCTTCCCAGCTTCCCTGAAAGTGAAAACAAGCCCTAGATCTACCTTATTTTGCAGGCAAGTTATTGGGTATGAAAAGTACGAGCAATCTATGCTTGGCACGCTAGTTTCTAGCGCATCCCTAGGTACATCAGTGAAGCTACACCCCTGTCCCAGCATTACACTGTCAGAGCTGTATTCTGGAACAAAAACTACAGCGCACTGATTGAAACCTGCTTTTCACAAGCACTGACTTCTCTTCCAAGTCAAATAGCAAATCTAAATGCAGAGCTGGTACAGGAAAGGGGTACCCACCTGGTGCAGGCATATTCCTACTGTAAGTCCAGCCCATGCAATTAAATGGACATTACTTATGACAAAATTGTTCTGTGCAATCAGAACACAGAGAAAAACAACTCCATTTGCAAATATAGAACCGCATACACCCCAAAAACCACTCTGCTTGGGTTCTTGTGATGCTGTAAACTTCAGTGTAGTAACACCTAGGTAGAGGCATCTGCCTGCAGACACAAAGGCATGCCATCCATCTTCACTAAGAGCTGGCTGCAACAATTACACTCCCTTGATAATGGTGCCTATTAGATTTGGGTACTCAAATGCCTGTCTCACTGACACAGCGGTCTCCTATTAGACAAGCTCATGTTTCTTTCTGTAAGAACCTCCAAAAGTCTGATAAACCTCAGAATCCTAGAACATCCCGAGTTGGAAGGGACCTACCAGGATCATCGAGTCCAACTCCCGGGTCCCCAAAGGACCACCCAAAAATAAAAATAAATAAATAAATAAATAAATCAGACCATCTGAGAGCGCTGTCCAAAAGCTTCTTGAACTCCAAGAGCTCCGTACCATGACCACTGCCCTGGGGAGCCTGTCCCAGTGCCCAACCACCTTCTGGGTGAAGAATCTTTTCCTGATATCCAGCCTGAATTGCCCCTGTCGCAGCTCCATGCTGTTTCGCAGAGCTCAGTGGGACAACCCCTTCTCTTGACCAGCAAGCAATGCCCTTCTTGTTGCACCCCAGGATACGGTTAGCCCTTTTGGCTGCCAGGGCACACTGCTGGCTCATGTTCAGTTTGCTGTCAACCAAAGTCCTAGATCCCTTTCTGCAGGGCTGCTGTGCAGCATCTCATCCCCCAGTCTGTACAGATAGCCAGGGTTGCCCCTTCCCAGGTGCAGAATCAGGCACTTGTTCTTGTTAAACTTCATATCGTTGGGGGATTGCCCAGCTCTCCAATTTGTCCAGATCCAGATCATTTGTCCAGAGGTAAGGTCTCTCCACCCTCAACAGGGTCAACAGCTCCACCCAATTTGGTATTGTCCGTGAACTTGCTCAAAAAACTTTAAAGCCCTTCATCCAAATCATTTATGAAAACATTGAAGAGGACTGGTCCCTAAAATGGAGCTCTGGGGAACTCCACTAGCGACAGGTTGCCAGCCTGATGTAACCCCATTTACAAGAACCCTCTGGGCCTGACCCATCAGCCAATTGTTCACCCATCTTATGTTCACCCATCTTATTATGCTTTTATCTAATTGCATTCTGGTCCTTTTGTCCAGAAGGATACTGTGAGAGACAGTATAAAAAGCCTTACTGAAATCCAGAAAGACTGCATCAGCTGGCTTCCTTTGGTCAACCTAGATGGGTGATCTTGTCATAAAAGGAAATTAAGTTTGTTAAACACGATCTTCCCCTTGTGAAGCTATGTTGGCTGTGTGGTCCTTCAGGTGCTTTTCAATAACTCCCAGAATAATCTTCTCCATAATTTTACCAGGAACTGAAGTGAGACTGACAGAACATCGGGAGTGTAGATTTAAGAGGCATTTGCTAAGTTCTCACTCATTAAGAAAGTCCTAGAAAGGAGACTTTTGACATGCAGACTTGAGCTATACACACCCAAACTGCAGTATTCAAAATCCTCTTCGTTTTCATTTCCCAGTTATTTCCAGTTTTCCTTCCCCTGTTAGTTGTTAATACCACAGGGGAATGCTACAGAAATAAAGCTTAGAGTCTGAATCAGAAATCTTTAGGAAGTTGACTAGTAACAAGTTTACTTAATTTATGTAAATGTAAACAGAGAGCATGAAGTTGCTCCTTAGTTTAATATGGGTGGGAAAGGCTATTTTGCATCTGTGCTTTACCTTAGACACTCTTTAGACCAGCATCTACCAGCTTACAACAGTCTTTACCTACCTTGGGATCAGTTTGGAGAGGAACATTGTGCCTGATGAAAGACTTTATTACTCCATTTCTCCCCACAGAACTTGGGGTCATTAGGAGCTGGTTCTTCTGCACAGTGTGCAAAAATGTTTTGAAAGGACGTACAACCTAAGAGAAGAACGCCAAAAAATGATGCTCAGGTGTCAGTAGGAAACAGTTCTTGGGGAAGTACAGCAGGGTTGTAAGGATCTTACTTTGCTGGCTGGACAGGTAGGGGATGGGGTCTTTCTTCTGGGAGGAGAAAGCCCCCCATCTTCTGCTTGCTGATTGTCATAGCGTTGATCCACAGCTCTTTTGTAACTTGGTTTTCTCCTGCAAGGAAAATATAATCTATGATACACCGCAAATTCTCCCGATCGTCTGAAGTTCAGGTTTTAAATAAAGATCATAAAACTACCCTATCTTTAAAGATACTTCATTGTGTATACTCAAGTAGTTATCTAACAAAATTTCCAACGTGATAGAAGATACAAATTAAATCATCTTTTCACAGAGGCAGAGAAAACTTCTTGCAACTTATTGCAAGAGTTCCACAGTCACAAATCACTGAAGCCCTTTAACGGCGTTTCAGTGTTGAACTTGTTTTGAACAGGGGACTGGATTACAGACCTCCACAGGTACCTTCCAACCTGAACAATTCTGTGAGTATACCTGGCACTTTGGGGTGGTTCCAGGGTCTCCCCGTTCTTATTTATGTTGCTTTCTGAAAGAAAACGGTTCAACAGTTAGTTCTAGTCCCCCCAAAAATCCCTTCCAACATTGCTTTGAAAGCAAACAACAGATTTAGAAGCTAGCGAAATAGGAAAAAAAAAAAAAAAAGGCTGCCATGCAATATGCACAGCAGGATCTTGTCGCTTGCTTTCAGAAGTAACCATACAGTATCATACAAACCTAGATATACAAAATAAAGCAAAGCTGCCTGGAGTTACACACAGAATACAATTTGTAGCAATACACTATTGAGTTTTGCACAGATACAGTGCAACAGCTTGCTTCAGAAACAGGACGCAGCCAGGTCCCCCATAACCTGAGAACATGCAACCCTCCATCTTCATGACATCACAGCCTGTTTCCTTACATTTCCCAGGGTGGAAAATGACAAGTCCAGCACAGGTTCCTAGCTGCTTATCTCTTCAAACAAAACGTGTTTCAAATATTAGATTACTCTTTCAAATTGGGCTTTCAAATTGACTAGCAAGCCTTTCAAACTTCCAGTCTCCCAAAGTCACAACTATTTAAAATTCTGCCACAAAATCCTCTGGCAGTTACCGTTGTTGTTCATCTCCTGCGGCTGTTCCTTTCCATTGACAGTCCGAGAGCGAAGTGACATTCGGGGACCTTCGAAATCCTGTAGGAAAAACAAATGGGTTTCAACACAACTCTCGCACAGAAACAGGCAATTACTGCTTCAAGTCATGACGTCAGGCTGGCACAGACACTGTAATATTACCAGAGGATACAGAGATACCAGAAAGCATTAGTATCAGCACCCAGAGTGAAGTCTTGATCTCCAGCTGTGAAAAATATCTCGGGACACCATCTTAGCAAATTCCTTGATGTCACGTCATCAGCAGAAGCACAGACGTTAACACAGAGCATGAGTATCTGCAATGAGGGATTGACTGCTTAAACTGAATGGATGAACCCAGACTACTGAGGACAAAAACATTCCTAGATGGAAACCTGTTTACATTCGCTGGTCTTCTGGCAAAGAACCAGGCAACGCCCATTTTACTTAGCAATGATGAACAAACAAGACAGCAACGACAAACGGCTCATTTCCTTGATTTATCTATTTCTATTATTAATGAGATATGCGCTGCTGCTTGCCGCCTTTGCACTTACACAAAAACAAAGTTACTTCTGTTGTGATAACGGTGTAATATGCCAGTGAGAGCAGACAACGCCCTTTGAAATCTGCACTCTGCTTGCAATGCAAGCATTAATTCCATCCCCCAAACCCGCCTTGGCCAGCAGGTAGGCTGGCAGCCATAAAAGATTTGGGTACACAAGGAAAAAAGAAGGATGGAAATTTCATCCTCTGCATTTTTTATTCTTTTTTTAGCATCACATCCTAAGGCTAGGTATAGGAAGCATCTTGCTGGCCAACAGAACCACGTGGATCTGGTTAATTTGATGTCAGGCCTGAGAAAAACCTGACCTTTAAGTAACAGCATGCATAAAGGTATGATCTTTGTCTATAGGAACATATAAAGACAATTTCGTTTTTGGAAAGGTTGCTGAGTAGTCACATTTTCCCGCTGCTCATAGCTGACAAAGGAAGCCTCCAGAAGGAACCAAACCACAGTTGGTTTGCTCTGAAAACTGCCAATAGACAGATAGCTTATTTCACCATGTTACTTTATCCTGAAAATGGAAGGGGTTACAAAATCCCGCTCCTGACAGCAGTGGCATAGAAATAAAACATGAGGATCGAGGACAGACCGACTGCACTATGTGAACTAGATTGTACTTATGTGTTATCAAGGTACAGAAACAAAAGACAAAGATCCTCTTCTCGCAGATCTGCAAAACTGTCGCTTCATTTTTTTCCTCTCCACATTTTCACTTTAAGCTTTTCCACACCTGAAATTCAGGCTCATAAAATCCACAAGCACTAGAAGAACTGAATTTATTTGAACTTGTGCAGATCTGCTGAGAAGCACAGCAATACAAGCATATATAAGCCTGTCCTTGCTTACAGAAGTTCGAAGACCACAGAGCTCAACTTCATTAATTCAGTCTTTTCTTACTGAAAATTATTCTCAGCAGTACACTGACAGAATCCTGGGATTTCTTCCTCATGAAGGCAATGACAATTCTGGAGGGATATGTTTTGACCTGAATGAGATTTACAGATTTCTGTGGTTGTCAAAGACAAGCTGACAACCTTTCAGCAATCTGCAGGACTCGTGAAAAGGTCAAAGGAGTTTTAAAAACACAGAAACCTTAGAGAAACGGCAACAGCGTACCAACTCTGCCCAACTAAAAAAAACAATCTCCTTATAATTTAATATTTAACTGTCTAGGTATGAATTCAGGACTGAATTTTCATACAATATATCTCCAGCTAAACAGCCAACAGAAAGCAGGCCTCTACTTAGAACGCCAGCAATACCAAGGACTGAATTCAGTGCTTGTATGCAATCATTTACATCACTAAAATGCACATATTTAAATATATTTATAGAAGATAACGATGTTATTTTTGAAACTAGCCTTGGCTTTGAAACATCAGAGATTGTAACACCATACAGGATGCTTACCTTTGCTTGCATCCAAAACAAACCTCATGTCAGGTGTGCTCATCTTCTGAAGTAAAACTTGACTGGCTTTTATTTTGATAATTTTGAACACTGTGATTAAAACAGACTTGCCAGCATCAGATTTCTCTCTAGTCTGTTCATCAGAACCAGGTGTGCTATGGATAGGCTCATGCCTGTATCTGAGCTCAGTGCCCTGCACTTGCTTTATTCAGGTGCTGTGCATGAGATTGGCTGAGTCTGGCTGCCTGTGGTCAGAGCTCCCCAGTCCCACGGTGATGAATTAGAGATGTACTCATCACATTCTGGTCACAAACCAGTGCAAACAGGAATGCTTTTAACCTCTGCGCAAAACTTACCAACTTTGTGGGGGTACAAGGTCCAGGAGGAGGTCTAGAAAAAAAAGAAAAGGTGGCTATGGTTAATAACACTGAGGAAACTGGGAAGAGACGTGGTATCCACAAGCCATGCATTTTATATTAAGAATTACCACTGGGGAGAAAACAAGAACAAACAAAAAACCCTCCCCAGGCATGATATTGATGGTTAAAAAAATAATCTTGAAGTACTCACCCGGTTTTGACAATTGTTTCTTCATCCTCTGGTACCTCTTCAGAGCTGGAGCCTGGAGAAAAGAAAAAAGGGTGTCAAAGTTATAACATACAGGCCAAGACACTCTGCAAGGTCCACTCAGGACTGCTGTCTGCTCTGCCTCCTGAGTTATTGTCTGCAATTCAAATGCACACTGCTTCAAGCAAGGGCACTTAATACACCAAACACTAGAAAAAAAATGTTGTCTGCAATTTTAATATATTTTCAATTACAGGTGAGTTCAAAGCGATATTCAGAGAGCTGACGTTAGGAGTGGCCGGGTTTGGGCTCCAACTCATTTTGCATGGCCACGTCCAGATATTAGCAGCGGTAAAACCAGCATTATTTGCAGAGCGCTGCTCCCTGCTAAGCACTCCAGCTGGCGCAGCGGTAGCTAGCTTTCCAGTACCAACACAGGCTGGGAAATGCTGTTAATAATTAAGGCAGAGCCCCAGACTGAGAGGAGTAAACACAGCCAGACATCACACAGAAAGGGAAAGTCAGGAGTCTGCTCCGCAACATCCTTCACTGCTGGTATTGAAGGAAACGCAAGCCCACGGGCTGTTCACATAGCCAGTGCAAGATCTCATGCATCAGAGATGCAGCGGGCATCGTGTGGTTGATTAACACCTGTGCAATTAGCCATCTGCTTTGGGCTTTCAGACATTATTAACAAGCTCG
The DNA here is from genome assembly GCF_964211835.1 of Anser anser. Lineage (NCBI taxonomy): Eukaryota > Metazoa > Chordata > Aves > Anseriformes > Anatidae > Anser > Anser anser. The sequence continues at coordinate 12,921,725 of NC_139725.1, read as the reverse complement.
CCTGGAGCTGTCTGAAGCACCTCATTTCCTCTCCTTACACCCCAAAAGTTTGACTGAGCAAGAGATCAGTTATGTCAAGCAGTGCTGAGGGAAGACATAAAGCCTTCCTTAAGCCTCCCAGACAATCCAGACCTGGACAACACAGACCGATCATTTAAACTGGGCAGAAAGTGTTAACTGGGTGTCTCTTCAAAGTTACCAGTGGGAACAGTTCCCTACAGCTTCATTTTTACAGAGGGAGCCCTCGACACAGCTAGAAACTTGGACAGAACTCCGCACTGCCTGGTTACCGGTACAGGAAATCCTACAGGAACTGCAGTGCTCTGGTTCTGGAAAAACGTTTTAACGAGAGCAGTTAAGCTGAAGTGGAGAAAAACACCTTGTCCAGGTATATCCTTCCCCAGCCAAAACCGCATAATTCACAAAGTCTGTTTTAGACAATACAAATACCACACAGCTGTAACGCTGCCGATTAACACATTACAGTAGCATTATTTCAGCTGTCCTAGTTCTCCCATCAAACAGACAAGTACGTTTTGCAGAAGAGCCAACTTTGCCTCCATTTCTAACACCCTGAACTTCAGGGGAAAGTTCTCTCGTCTCACTTGCATTTCAGGAGCCATTTACTAGCCCACCAGTTACTAGCCACTTCACTGAGCTTGCAAAAAGGAGAGGTTATATCCAGCACTTCTCCTGCAGCAAAGTCAGTGCTTGCATTCCAGCAGCACAGAGCAACGCTTAAACCACCGAGTTGTCCCTCACAGAAACCTGCCTCTATACAGACTAAGCGTGAAAAACCATTTTAAGAAATTTGAGAAGCTCAGACTCAAAATTTCTTTCTCAAAAGAGAGACTCCGGAAGAAGCAGAGTATTTGTAAAAAGCAGTGAATGCACACGCGATAACTACCCTGTTTCCCAGAAAACAGGCACGACATGGCCCATGTTGCTCTTAAAGAGCTACAAAAAGCAACAAACCCCGTTCGTCAGCTTTCTCCTCAACTTTGTCAGCTATCACCACAGGAACTCGGATGTTAAGGCTGTTCTCTCACACGATTAAAAAAGCTGAACTTGCAAGCCACAAACTTGATTCTCAGTTCTTTAAGCTCACCCCCATGTAGGTATGTAACTTTCCCAGCCGCAGAACCCGACCACACAGGGTGGTTGCTGTAAAAGCAGCCCCATTCAGCTGCATGCCATGACCAGGATGTGAATATACAAGAACTGTTACCAGAAAACTGCTGCTTCCTGAAGTAGGAGCAAGCCTCAACCATGCGGCAATGTTCTGCAGTGCCTGGCAGTTCCCCTGGTCCTGGCAGGGCTCCTGGGACTTCCCCTGCAGCTTTTGGGGCTGTGTCTGGAGGGGCAATACATTGTGTTTTATCTGCTGGCTACTGTGTGGATTCTCCTAACCACAAGCCCTGGAGCTATGGTCCCGCACAATGGCAAAGCAGTACCTCAATAAAATGAGCAGAAACAGCACGAAACAAACTTATCTGGTGACATTCAAACTTACCGTTCATGCCATTGGAGGACACGGACAAGTTCTGAGGTGCCCTGCTCTTGACCACTGTCCTGGCAATGGATTTTCGAATCAGACTTTCCCTCTTCCGGGCTCGTGAGTATTTCTCTGCCAGCGAGGTTCTGGAAATCGTGGAAGTTTTACCCAGCAGGCTTCTGCGCACAGAGCGCCGGCTCTGCCGAGAGCCCGTAGGAGTCCCTGGGCTGTCCCTCACACGCTGGGAAGGTTCTTTGTCAGCCCCTTCGTTATGCTCCTGCACGTGAGCAGAGACATCCATCTCCTCCAGCCTGGGCTCTTCACTTAAAATGATCGTAGTATCAGCTGCTTTTGCTGTCTCCCCCTTAGACACAGTCTCGCTTTCTCCTGCATCTTTTGCCTCAGGGGTGGGAGGGACCAGCAGCTCAGGTGCTGCTGGCACAGGCTGTGGTTGGGGAACACTGCTCTCCTCCGGATGATCAGCATCGGAGCTCAACAGGATGCTTGCAGAGGGCTTCTCTGCTGGTTTAGAGGCGCTCTTCTGGATGTGTAGCTCAGCGCTGTTACGATCGCTGCGGCCAATTTCTACTAAGGGAATCATCCCTTCGCCCAGACGGTCAGGAAGTAACTCTGAGTACTTAGCGGGTGCTGCAGCCTTGGAACTCATCAGCTGCTGGGAGACGGTTTGAGCTGAAAAGAAGCTTGAGGCTTCTTTGAGCTCAGTGCTGAGCAGTTCCAGGTTTTCTTTATTTTGGAGTCGCTGGGAAGATCGCTTGGAGGGTACCAGTTTGAGACTGCTAGTCCTCCTTCTCGATAATCTAACAACAGAAACAGCGCGTTAGAGTGGGACTGGGCACAGGAGCAGACCAGAACTACCAAAACAGTCCCTTTGCAGGTCAGAGCGTGCTGTTCCCAGACTGAAACAGCAATAAGAACGGATTCTTTGCCTGTGTCTCTATTTGTAAGGTTGCTGTGTTAGAGTTAGGTCAAATTGTGCTGGAGGCTGAGTGTGTCTGAAAGCCCTTCTGTGAGAAACTAAGTTGTCATTCTGCAGTAGGAAGCTAACCTTCCGTATTCAAAAGGTAGTTGTGTAGTCATAAGAAGGAGAAATGCTAAGTAGGTAAGTGGACAGTAGAAGGCCTCACTGTTCCAAAATAAGGTAGAAGACTGAGAGAAATAGGATGAGCAGTGTGAGAACAAAGATCACAAGTTCTCAAAACATAAGAAAGGAGAAAAAAAGAGGAGGAAAAGGAGAAATCAAAGGGTTGAAAAAAAAAAGTATATATATGGTATGGAGGAGCATCGAGTAGCTTGTGAACCTGCAGTACCCAGCCAATGAGGAAACAGGGGAGGTGATCAGGTGTCGGGTAATAGGGAATAGAAGGTTATGATACGTTCACTATAATGCTCTCCTAATTGGCAGGATGCCCGCCATTGCAATCGTGAATAAAATAGCTTCACAGAAGGTCCTGTCTGAAGAAAATTACTGAGATTTTTCTCACGCTTCCATGCACAGACAGGAACGCGCAGAGAAACAAAGGTAAAAGCAGGTTTAACATATAAAGAGCTGCAGAAAGTAACTAAAACAACACGATTGCTTTTAGAAGAAACAGGGAGAGAAAGAAGTGGGAGACACAAAAGGGACCCATGTGAGGGAAAGAACAAACAGGATGCGTGAAAGGGACCCGGGTGAGAGAGCAGAAATTCGAGACACAAAAGGTGAGAGAAAAAAGGAACGGGGCGCACGACAGGGACCCCGATGACAAATAACAGCCTGTCCCCAGCCGAACGCTTGCTGCCGCAGCACGCCCAGCCCACGGGCTGTGAAGCGCGGCGTACCCCCGGACCCTTAACGCTAAACCCAGAGGCTGCAGGCCGATAACGACCTTTACAACCCGTTATCTCCGGGCTTCCCCCCTCAGCCCCCGGAGGAGCCCCGTCGGGCCCGGGGGCTGCCTACCTCCTCCTGCCGCCATCCCCCTGCAGCGCCGAGCCCCTCTTCTTCCTCTGCCGGCTCTTCTGCGACGGCGTCTTGGGCATCAGCTCCGGCTCGTCGCTGTAGTGGCTGCGGGGAGAGAAGAGGAGAGGGGAGGTGAGGGGAGGTGCGGGCGGGTTGCGGAGCGCCGTGAGGGGACGCAGCGGGGCCGTTACCTGCCGAACATGAGCGCCGCCTCATCGCGGATCTCCCGCAGCCACAGCAGGTCCGTGTCGTCCACCTGCCGCAGGAAGTCGGCCAGCAGCCGGCCGCAGGCCCCGGGGAGCTGCTCGGGGCCCGTCATGGCGGCCAGGCCCAGCAGAGCCGTCATGGCCGCCATCGCCTCAGCGCCAACCGCTCCCGGGCCGCCTAGAATTCAAACGCAACGCCCGCCCCCCGCCGTGTCGTCACGGCGCCCTCAGCCTATCGCCGCCGCGCTCGCCGCCGCGCGCCCTCTCCTATTGGCTGGGACGTGGTGGGGGTTTTGGTCCTTCCTCATGCTCGCCCGCCTCCATGGTTGTGGAGGAGCGTAGGGGGAGGCGGGGTTCGGAGGGGGTGATGGACGTGGGAGGCAGCCAGTGAGAAGGCAGGGAGCGGTGGGAGCGCGCTGTGATTGGTGGTGGGGAGAGTATTTAGGGCGGGGAGGGGGCTAGAGGCGTGAGGGTGAGGCTGAGCCTCGAGGCTGTGAGGTGGGTGGGAGGCCCCCCTTTGGGGGGCGCCCCGTCTCCCCTCCCAGGTCTTGGGGGACAGCCTCCCTTGGGGGCCCCTCACTGTCCTTCCCTTATCTCAGCCTCCCTTGGGGACCCCATCTCCCCTCCTGGGTCTCAGCCTCTCTGGGGAGCCTTCTCCTGTCTCAGGGAGGCAGTGTTGCCCCCCTTCATCTCCCCTCCTGTGTTTCAGGGGAGCTATGGCGGAGGCTGAGGGTCCCTGGCGGCTGCTGGAGGTGTGCGAGCAGAGGTTCACCCAGTTCCTCCACAACGCCCAGCACAAGCACCTGGCCTGGCTGCGGGAGGTGGAGGAGCAGGGCAGGAGGTTGCTGGAGAGGTAGGGGGTGGCTCTGGGATGCCTCTCGGCTCACCTGGGGTGTGGGATCACTGTGGGTCAACCTCTGTTTTCTGCGTTTGTCTCCTCAACAGCAACTTCCAGGCTGAGCCTGGGTTAATGCCCAAGAAGCCGTCACAGCGGAGACGCCCCAAGAAGCGTCAGTCCTCGTCTGTGAGAGATGAGAGTGAGCCAACCAGGAGGAGGTGAGTGAGGTGCCTTGTGCTGGTCCTGCATGGCACTGGAGGGAGAAATTAGATTTTAACTGTTCACACATACATACATGTGAAATAGCTGCTCTTTTCTTGAGTTAGTAAACGTTGAGTTGAAAAGGGTATGTTAAGACTATTCAATGTTGATTCCTGTGAAAGTTTGGAATGCAGTTGGTTATTGTCTTTCACTCTCAGTTTTTGTTGTAACTTTTTTGGTTGGAAACAAAAAAATATTTTTTGTTTGTTTTTTTTTATTTTGCTTTATTTTTTTTCAGCCCACCTTTTGGCCTAATGTTGCTCCTGGTGTTTGCTCACCTGAGAATGCAGCTTGCCACCAGTAACATGCAAAAGCATCGTGTCTGTTGTCACAGCTTAAGCTAACAGGCAGGAGAGGCTCAAAGGGATTAGGAATGAAGCTGAAGTGGAAGTTCCAAGCGACTCGTTTATAAATACTCATACTGGAGGTTTTGAAAACTAGCCTTAATTAGACAGAAATACTAAAACTATGAGGGGAAGTGTATGCATCCTATGACCATGAAGGTTTTCTGTGTTGTTTGTTTTACTTTCTTTTCAACAAAAGAAGGCAGGAGCAGTAGCAGTAATGTCAAGCAGCTGAACTTTCTCTTCTTTCTTCTTTCTCTCTTCTCTATCAGTCAGTAGGTTCAACAGAAAGCAAGCTAGGACTCCTTACATAGAAGATCTACTTATTTTGGGAGGGTTTATGGGGGAACTCCTCTTGCAGACAGTTGTCTGCAAACGGATGCCAACGCAGGATGGCGTTGGGCATGATGCTACTTAACTTCCTTGATGCTGTATCTTCATGGTAGCTGACCGCATCTGCTCTCATCTTATAGTTAGTGGTAAGGTGGTTGTGAGAACCTTTCCTTTGGAGAAGCATTTGCTGAGATCTAAGGGGAGACAGGCTGGTAATTGCTGTAGTGTGACCCAAACCTGGGAACTGAATACACAGTAATAAACTGATTTTTGCCTTATATTTTGATAACCATGGTGGAAAAGAACACAGAAGTTGGACAGGAAGTTAGAACTGAAAGACTGTCAAATTAGAAATGGAGGATGGAGAGAAAAGCAAGAATAGTAAGGAAGCGTGGGAAGTTCGTGAGCGTGTGTGTGGTGAAGGAGGGCAGAAGAAGAAAATGCTGTGGATCTAAACAGGGAGAGCTCTGAGGACATACTGTTAGCTTTCAGGTAGCAGCTGGATGGCAGCTTGGCTACTCCCCTAAAGGAGATGAATCTTGCGTGTGTTTGTCTTCATTTAAACTTCTTTTTGAGAAAGACCTGGTGATGTGATGAAAACGCTGAAAGGTTAGGTGGTCGTTTGTCAAGAGGAAGTCCATGCTGAAGCCTAGCATGTCTGTCCTGCAGGGTTGGGCCATTGGTGTTTCCCGTGCCCTGTTTTCCTCAGTATGTATTTTAAAACGCCTCTCTTAGCATGTTGTTAGTTACAGATTTCCCAATTAATAGTTTTTTCAAACTTGAGCAAAAAGTCTCCCCCCTTCTTGCTAGAGGTCAGAATGAGAAGTTAAGAGAACAAACCTGGAAGGAGGGCAGAGGGTATTGACTTGATGTCTGGCAGTAAGACAAGTAGCTGCTTGCTGGTAGTCTTTCCCCAGAGATGGTAAGCCATCATTCACTTAACTAGTTCATGCTGCAGTGGGTTTTCTTAGCTGTGTTTTTCAGCTGCTGTGCATTTCCACATGAATTCTCCTCTTGTCTCTTTGTTTCCAATCTCCACCCTTGAGCTACCTCCAGGTCACTTTGGTGACGGAGGCTTCATTTCTGTGGAGTGCTGAGGTTGTTCTTGGCTTGCTGATCAAGTGTAAGGCTCCATCCTCCTGTGTCAAGTTAGCTGATGCAGAGGAGAGGATTTCAGCACTGAATTTCACTGGGGACCTTCCCAGTGAAGGAGTTGGTGGGGATTAGCTGAAGCAGTAGAGCTAGAGACACTCACTGAACCTGGCATTTTTCACTTAAATAACAGCAATTCAAGGAATTTGAGAGTCCTAGCTGTACAGGTGGTACTCAATCCAGAATTCGTTCCTGTCCCTGTACTTTGCGTGGGGCAAACAGGGTGGTGTTGGCATTATTGTCCTCTGATGTCAGCTCTGGCTGGGGCTGTGGGTTAGCATCTGAAAAGGGCAGCGAGCGTCCTTGTACCTCAGCTGCTCCACTTTGTGTCTGCATGATGCAGCATTTAGTTTTGAGTAAATCCAACGTGCCAGGCTGGTAGCTGGGATAGTTGGACTGAGGGTCTGTGTCCTGTCTCCCCGCCTGTGGTGCGGAGTGGCAACATTCAGAAAAAATAATCTTGAGGGCAGTGAAGAGCAATAAGGAGTAATTGCTAAATTATTCCAGCTAGATCTGCCAAAGCATGTGGTGAGAGCTTCCAGGGTTCAGCTCCTGTGTTTCACCAGTGATAAAAGGTGGGTTGTGAGAGGGAACAGGTGGAGGGAGGCAGCCTGTAGGTATGATTCAAAGCTCATCTGCTGCTTGTTCTGAGATCATTTGGGAATGGGAGACCTGTGTCACTTCACTGCAGGTTGTTTTTTATCTCAGGTTGTCCAGAAGGAGAAGCAGTGTCAAACTAGCATCTTCCAAGCCGGGTTCCCAAAGATGCCACAGCAAAGAGCAGCCCCAGAACCCCAGCGGGCAGGGGGAAGAGGTCTCTGTGCTGGACTGTGCAGCGAAGCCTCAGCTCGGTGTTAAAACTGAGTTTCCAGCACCGCCTGGGAAACTGCCTGCAGAAGCACAAGGTCCTGTGGCAAAAGCAGGTTGTGATGATGGTCCTCAGGCTGAGCTGTCCCCGGAGGGAGACGGTGCTGACGGTGGTGGTGCAGCCTTTAAAACTCTCACCGGGGAGCAGGTGCCCAAGGGGGATGCAGCTACTGAACGGCACGATGCTCCTGCTGTCACTGTGATCCCTGGCGAGCAGACAGCAAGGGATGGGGAAGAGGCCCCCCAAAGAAGATCAAGTACCCCCACAACGGAGGCTGCTAGAAAAGGAGATCCTGCCACGCTCCGAGGAGATCTGTCTCCTCAAGACCTCGAAAAGGTGCTTTTCCAGGATACCAGCAACAAAAGGACTACAACGAAATCCAAAACACGCCGTTGCTCTGGACGCCAGAGCTTTGTGGGTGGCCCCCACAAAAACCGTAGGACTTCCTTGTCAGAAAAATATTCGCTGGCCAGCAAAAGAGAGAGCATGATTCAGAAGTCCATCAGCAGGGCCATCTCAAAGAAGGCAGCAGCAGCACGAGAATCATCCTCTGCCTCCAGCAGAGTGAGCTGTAAGTTTCTTTCTGTTACCAAGCGTGTTCATTTTGCTAAATCAGCTTCCCAGCTTTGCAGAAAGCAATAAGTAGCTGCGGAGTTGCTCATCCATGTTAACTCCAGCTCTTCCTAGTCTCCTCAGCAATCGGCTTCGTGGCTTCCGTCACTTAGAGTGCAAGCTTCAGATCCTTATTGAGACTGTGTCTCAGGCTTTGCTGCATGTTTTGCCACGGCAGATGAAGGGGGTGTCTGCTGAGGCGCAGGGACTGGAGGCTGGCTTACACAGGTTGCAGATGGGTTTTAAAAAGTGGGATGGAAAATGTGGTCTGCCTGCTGCTAGCCATTTGCATGGTTTGGCTGCTCGGTGGGTTGATCAGACGAGGCTATTGCATTCCCTGGGGAGGGGCTTTAACTCGAGTATCTTCTGCCAGCCCCTCAAAAAGTCCCCAGGAACTGAGTGTCTCTGCTTCCTGAACTTTGGCTCAGGTTGGCAGAGGAATTTGAATGCTTTTTGGGTGAAGACAGCATAGATGGACAGAGAACTAAATGCACAGTTATCCGAGGAAATGAGATCCAGAAATCCAGACTGTTCCAGGTAGCACTAAACTCATGTCCCTTGTTTTTGCTGTTCCTGGGAAGGTTTTCAAATTAATGCTTTTTAAAATCATTGCTTCTGAAGTCAGATTAGCTTCTAATAAAGCACTAATGCCTTTTGGTATTTAGTTTTGTCAGCTTTGAGTCACGCCGTATCTAGGCATTTGTTAAAAACACTTTCATCCAAGAGGTGTTGGGGGGCGGGGGGAATGGAGTCGGCGAAAATTCACCAAATCTCTGCATAAAACCGCAGGGAGGCAGGAGCTGAAGTCAATTGACTGGGAAATGCTATCACAGTGACACAGGCGTGAGCATGTTTGTGCAGCTGGAGCAGCCTGCAGCCAGGAGGATCTGCTGCTTCGGTTCTCTGCCTTCCCAGCCTACCTCAGCTTGTCAGTGACACTCGAGGGAGGTGGTGGTTCATGGTGTGGAAAGCTGAGATGAGCAATCAGCATGTTCCCTGGGAGAAGCCTATACAGAGACCAGAGCTCTACCACGCACGCACTGCCACTGTTGAGAAGGCTCAGACTGAAATCCCCAAGCTGGTTTATGTTATGCTGGCTTCTGTTTTTCTCCTTCAGGTCAAAGCTCCTTGGAGGTTTTTGTGGAAGGAGATGTGACCAGCAACGTGAGGTGAGCATTGCACATAAAGCAGGCAGGAAGAAACCACAAAAAAGTACACAAGGAAGCTATAGGGGAAGCTATAGGGGTTGCTTCTGTATTACGGATACAGGGCTGGTTTTATAATTGACTATTTTAGGTGGTGTTGTCACTTGGGCTCTGTTGATATTCCAATGTTTGTGCTGTTCAGATGCAGCCCCTCCTTTTCAGAAGCCTCTTCAGGGTACAGTGAGGCTGGTCACTGCACGAGTGCAGGATCTGTCCCTGTGCCACAAGCCCTGAGAGCCTGCTAGCAGTTGCTCTGCCTGGTGTTGGCTGCCATCACCTGAATCATGTCCTGGATTTCTGGCTGTAACCAGCCTCTGGGTGCCTGGTGGTGCTGGAGGTTACTCAGCCTGTCGGACCTGACAGGTGAACAGTTAGTGCTTTGTCTTCAAAAGGTTCACAGCACTTCCCTTGGACCTGCCGTGTGGAAATTCTGCGGACAAAGAGGAGGGCAAAGTTCACTATTACGTTCAGCAGTGTGATGGAGCAGTCCATCAGAAGAATTTACATCTCCACCCCTGCATGGTCTGGCTCAAATAGGCTTGTGCCTCTGTCTGGATGTACTTAAATTTCCTGTACTTTCCTTGGTCCTGTAGGCTAGGTCTGTAGTTTTTTGCCTGTAACTCACGCTTCTGAATGCTGTCCTGGTAGAGGTGCACCAAGAACAAAGTAGTGTTTGTTTTATTTTGCAGGGAACTGACAAAATTAAAATAGACTTTCTTTTTACAGATCTGGACCAGAACTGAACTCCCAAAGTGAAAAGGTGAGTTCTAAGGAACAACCTATCTTCCAACTGCTCAACAAAAGAAGCATTAGCACTGGAAGCAGGGAACGTGGCCCAGGAATTATTCGCACATCACTTCAAGCTCAGCAAAGGAGCCGCTGAGGTGGACGCCATGGCCATTCAAATACCTAGGCAGCTGGTTACTCCTGTTGGCTCACTGGCTCCTGGGAGATGGAGACCTTTTGTGCCTTGATAAGGCCTCTAGGATGGAGTTTTCAGAGGTGTTTGGACAGGCTCCTAAAAGTCATCAAGCTTTTGCCTGTCATCTGGGCGTGGTAATTGTGTGTATTCTTAGCTTGTCTCTATTGCCTGGCTGGCATGAGCTACAGAAGTCGGAAGGGCAGTTCAACTTACTGTGCTTTACCAGTAAAGTTACGTGTGCTGCAAGCTTGTGTAAGTCTGCAACGCTAGCAAGACAAAGAAACCCATCCCACCCTTTGAGCTGGCAAAAACATCTTGCATGATCGTGCTGTGAACCAGCTTGTGTGAAAACTGGCCCAGCAGAGAGGGGCTGGCTGCCTCGGAGCAGTTCGTGGGGGCATTGGGAAGCGGCAGCGGTGGAAATGCTGCTGTGGGTGGTGGTGGCGGCTGGTAGCAGCTTAACAGGTAGGGGAAAGCATGTCCAGGGTGTGTGTGCGGGCAGCCTGGGTGCTGTGCTTCAGTGACTCTTGTTGTTTATCCTCTTGTGAATGTACCGTAATGGCATTTGAAGTGCACAGTGATACCGTAACCTGAGATGCTTTAAAGGGATTTATCTTTCTAGAATATCTAGAATTTGAAAGACTAGAATATTGGTACAGACTAGATATCTGCAGTTTGAAATTTATCTCTCGATAATGTATAGAAGCTGCCTGTCCCTCCTGAGGCACTTCGATTAGACTTCATCATCCAGGTTCACTAAAGCATCCTGCTCTGGATGAGAAATACTGGGTAACTATTGTTTTTCCTGTAGAGGCTAGTGTTCCTCGAGCAGACCCCCTGTTGCTGCAGTGAGTCAGTTGGTGTTCACGCAGCACAGCTCCAGCTGAGAGGAAGAGTCCCTGGGCTAGCAGTAGGGTTGTATCTGGGAGTGACTGGCTTTTTTAGGGCAGCGGGTGCATGACAGCCTTGCTCCTTTGGAGGAACTGTGCTGAGATAATGTTTGTTTCCTTTTCCTGTAGGTTCCCGAAAACTTCCTCACTTCAAGCAAAGATGGAAAAGCTGCCAGCCCTCCTGCACAGCACTCATCTCCTCCTGAACAGCAGGCAGGGAATAATGAAGGTAATGTTGAGTTGTTCTTGAAAGAACACTCACAAGCTTGGGGTCTCCCATGTGTTAAAGGGCCTCGACATCCCTTTCCTCTTTGAGTTTACATGACGTGAGGGTATGTGTCACGCTTATTTACTGTGCCTCGAAGCAAGGGGGCATTTGGGCTTTTTGTTTGTCCCCTGTGACAGCTGTAGGATCCCATAAGCAGCTCTAGCTGGAGTGGAAGTAAGAGGACCTGGAGTCCTTTTGGTGGGGATGTTGTGCCTGTGCAGAAGCCTCTGTACAAGAGGCACACTTCACAATGTACATGTACAACACTGATATTTGAGGTAGAAACCCAGGCTTCTGCTTCTGTGGGCTGGTTACATGCTCTGAGCACATGAGCTGCAGACAGGTAAGCCCTGCGGGATGCCTTGCACATGGTGCTGACTACAGATTTCTTCACAGGCAGCAGTGTAAATCCAAACAGTAAACCCCAGAACACGAACCAGGAACAAGCCCACGGTGCCAAGTCCCAGGAGAGTCCTTCATGCATCTGGTATGAGACACTTGCAGGGGAAAAGGGGGATGAATGAGTGGCATGGCTTGGCATTTTAAGTAGCTTGTTTAAAGCTTTTGGGTGTTTGTTTCCTTCGCTGCCCTGCAGTGAAGTCTTGAAATCTACTTTGACCATTTGGCTGTGGAAGTTCCTTGTGACTTTTTTGCTTCCCAGGCCAGACCTGGGTCCCAGACACATTAGTTCATGCACAGACCAGCAAAGATGACTAAGATAGCGCTTATCTCGCAGCTTAGCTGTGACTCTGAGTGGTTCATAAAGGGGTGGTCTGGGAGTAGTTTCAGAAGGCAGCATGAGCAGGTGACCGACCTATTTATTTTTATCTTGTGCAAGTGTCTGGAATGTCTGACTTGTTTCCTCACTGATTATATTATTGGTGTTTCATGTGAGATTTCAGCTGCTTTTAGCTTTGTCCTCAGCCTGTCTCCTGTCCCTGTTTTGCTGGGGTGAATTTGCTGCAGGTGGTGGGAAGGGGGAGTAGCAGTAACCTCAGTTCTCATGTGGTTAATTAGCGATGTGTCAGGAGCTGCAGCCTTCCTTGGAACTGCTGCTGGGCTGGGCCACAGTTGTGCAGTGAGGTAGTCCCCTTGTTTCCCCGGGCATTAGGGGGTGCACATGAAGGCATTTGTGACATGGGTAAATCTGTGAGCATCCAAGGTATTTATAAAGTGAATAAAGCTCTGCCAGTGAGGTGGACTGGACTGGCTATTTGGAAACATGGATTACATCCATCTTGTGTGGTTAATACCAGCTGTGACAGATACCTTGCTTGCTGGGAATCAGAGTATTGAATAAGAGTGGGAGTGATGTGTATTTATTGTTTGGAACTTGGATATTCCCCTTCCAAGTTGCCCTGTGTCCACTGTCCTCATTTATGGCTGGATGGGGCTCCTCCTGCTCCAGAGCTGGCTGGCTTCCTAGGAGGCCCCGTTCCTCTGGTAGCAGCGAGCAGGCAGAGGGAGCTGTGTAACAGCAAGTCAATTCTGACAAGACTTGGGGAGCGTGATGGTCAGCTAATGTTTTCCTGATGCCAACAGGACAAGGAGCTGTAAACAAAGAATGAGCGTTGTACGGAATGGGCAGCAGCCAGGAGGTCGTGTCCCTTTGGAAGACAAGCACGTCAATTCTACCAACCAGGCTCCACATTCTGCCTCTCCAGCTAGTAAGGTCAGTGGGTCCCACTGTCGTCTCTGCCTCCCTTTCCCTGGCAAGTACTTACTTCCCTCCATTTTTTCCTCTTAGGTTGTCAGACCCCTGAAAAACTTCCTGCAGGCAGTGCAGAGAAGCCAGCTACTCGCAAGCCCTGGGCCTACAGGACATGGGAGCGTGATAAAGAACTTGATCAAACACAACACTCCCACCCGACCTGATCCTAAGGTGTGTCAGAGTCCCACCTCCCCTCACAGAGGTGAAGGAGAGGATCACGTATGGGGGAGTGGCAGGACAACTGCTTGCTTAGAAAAGCATGGATGTATTCCTCGTTCCGTTGGCTCCCATGGGTCAGCGTAGGTCCTAACAAAGAAGTCGTCCTTGTGATTCTACCACTTTCCCGGGGAGGGCAAATGGTCTTGCCTAGCTAGCATCACCTGTCCACAAACACTGTTATTGGCCTAGGGTTTTTAGCACCATCCCTCAAACTGTCCTCAAATGCAGAGAATTTTCAGGTGCTCTGTCTATGGTCAGCAGAAACGCTTTATATTCTAGGATGGTGGGGAAAGTGGGAAGCTTTTCTCTTTGCAGTGGGGCTCTGCCCTCGTGTGTTGCATAGTTGGCTGCTGCAGGGCTGAGAGATGAGCAGTGTGGGGTCAGGCAGTGGGTTCACTTACCACGTTACTGACAAGGAACTGCAGCTGAGAATAGGGTTAGTGTGCAGTGGGGTTCTAGTGCTTCATCCAAATGATGAATAATTTTTCTCTTCCCTACAGGGAGACTTTGTTGTAAGTAATGACACCTTTAACTGTGGGGCTGGAAGACTGTAAGGGCTGTGCTTCTTGCCTCACAAGCACTGACAGCTCTTTCCTCTCTCACTGGCATCCACGCAGCTCTCCTGTTGTCTGTCCAAACTGTAAACTGGCCGTGCCAGGATCTCTCTGTAGGTGTGCTCTGCTGGGGAAGGAAACTACTAAGAAACCTTTTTGGCCTCTAAGCATGACTACTTGCATTCTGCATCTTCTCCCTGATTCTCCCAGCTGCTGGTGTAGGTAGCCGTGTCCCAGGCCAGTAGTTTTCTACAGGTGGCCACCCACATGCAGGGTAACTTTCTTGACTGAACACATTCTGTACAGATGAAGGACTGAAGTGTTTCTATCCCATCCCAATGACTCTTCTGCTCTAGGAAGATGCTGCACCTGAATAAGTGCTGCATTGTTTCTTCCCTACTACTCACTTCCCCATCCCTGT